>NC_138059.1:6769328-7388471 GCF_964194185.1 Rhinolophus hipposideros
TTGTTGTCATGTAGGACTTCAGAGCAACGCTCTGAAGACTACAGCATTCAAGGAAGACTCCCAGAGGAAAATGGAATTGAGCAAATGGAATCGAGCAGGGCCTTATGGGCTGGAAGCTGGGGGCCAAGTAGAGGGCAAAAGAAGGTGTGACAGGCAGGGAGGGTGGCTGGTGTGAGCAGAGACCATTTTACAGCGAGAAGGACGTGCTGGTCTGACCGAAGTGGACCATTATGGGATGGGGAGATCGAGGGGATGAGGTGTCATGCATGAGTCAGAGGGTCAGTTGCGGAGGACCTGAAAGCTGGAGAAGATATTTAGAGTTTATGCAACAGGAAATAGGGAGCCTTGGCTGGTTCTTGAGCAGGAGATCTGTGTTTACTTGCCCCAGGTAGGAAGGAACGGGGTGTAAGACAGGCAAAGGGTGAGGGGGCACAAGGCTCAGAGCATGGGCTATGGGCTTGAGGTTCATTAGAAACTGGGGCACCCACAAGGCACCTGGACACCGGCGTACATCCAGGCGGGAGCAGTGTTTGGAGGGAGAGTTTGGAGATCCACGGGGCATGAAGTGTATGGAAAGAAGGCGCGAGACCAGTGCAGCCCATCGCCTTGCAGTCTGAACTGCTAAGCACTGGTTGACTATCAGCCTTCTCTCTAGCAAAGTTGGAAGAAAAAATGGCTAAGCTGGCAGTAGTTCTCACTCTTCGTTGGCTCGCTTAATCTCTAGTTATAGCAGCCAGTTGATAACATTCATTATCACCATCCGGACGCTAGTGAAGCCCGGTTTGCGCTTTCCAGACAACAGAGTGCTTCTCCAGGATCTTCTCTGATGTCCATATCGGGTCATCATTGATGTGGCCGGTCCCTATCCCCTATGGATATGGCCACCGGGTCCTGGAGGAGAAGTAACATACCAGAGGTCAGGCAGGCAGGGAGCCTCTTTACTGGACCGTTACTTGAGTTTCAATGTAAAACAGTTTCTGCGGGGGAGTTCCCCGCGGTTGTGTTTTAGCGCATGCTGGGTGGGGCTCCCTTGTCCAGGTAGTTTTGTAAACCATAGAGCATCCCTGCCCAGCCTGGACAGAAGACCCGCCTGGCTCTGAAGTTTTGGTTATGGGGTCATGGCGCCAAGCACTGATGTGTCCCAGAGTTCCGGACTCCCCCGTGTTATCTCATGCCCCTGGAAGGCCTTTCGGGCGTCTCTCCGCAGGTACCCATTTTTAAAACCTGCTACTTTCTGACAGCCCGAGCGCCTGAAGTGTGCCTGCCGTCAGCAAACCCTTAAAGTTGATTCAGAAATAACCCTTCCTGCTGGGAACAAAAATAGAAATCGTGGCACAAGTCCATGTATTCTTATCTCTGTGCAGAGCACTCCTGTCATATGGGTAACCGTCACTTCCAACATTCTGCCACGTGAAATGGCAGCAAAGGGCTTTCCCTGTCGGGAAGGAAAAATGCAAAAACCTGTCACTTTCTGGAATCCGCACTCTGTTTGTGTCTTTCCTTTTCTTTCCTTCCCTTAATAGACACTGTCTTTCCATTTGCGCCCCCCTCCCCCCAACCCCGTTGTAGTAGGACTCAGGTTTTCATGTGTTAATATGTCACAGGCATGTATCAGGAGATGATGGATGAGATGCAGTCCCTGCCCGCAGAAGGCTTCCCACTAGTAAGGGAAACAGGCACGGAAATAGACAACCCAGGGCTCATAGGTGCTGGGACAGACGGATGTCTAGGGAGTTCTGAGATGGCAAAAAAAGGGGGGCTCCTGGCCTCTTTATAAGGCAATGTCCTCTCTGCCAAAAGAGAAAGCATTTCTACCATCGCCTGGCCTTGGGCTCAATTCTACGTAACCTTATCACAGAATTCAAATTGCTTCATTTTTCAGAGAGGCAGGAAAGTATTGTTTGGCCGAGACTTTTAAAAAGTCGTGTGCCCGATTCTGGAAGAGGTAATGGGACCTGCAGGCTAAAGCCATGGGCACCCCCACTAACAACTCCACTTTCCAAAACAAGGATGTGCCATTTCTCAGATCTTGGAGCAAGGTGCCTCCAGGGATTAAATAGTCATAGGCTCCTTCTTTCCTCTGTTTCATCCTTATCACATTTTAAAACTCATTTTCCCTTTTTTCACCTCATTTATTTATTCATTGATTCTCCTGATCCATCCGATCAGAATTTGCCACGAATACAAGGGACACACAGATAAAATAATGGACTTTCTCATGGGTCTGGAAGCCCATCAGAATCTCTCAGGATCTGGCTTCCATAGGGATACGAACGCTCTGGAACCATCTCCGGGGTAGGTTTTGAAGGGATGAAAGCAAAATGGTAAACGGTGTGTAGACTGGTAGGTAACATTTGTGTGGGAAACAGTGTGAGGAGGAAAACATGTGCATGTTTTCTTGTGTCTGCACAGAACATGTCTGGAAGAATCTATAAGACACTAGACGCATTGTTTGCCAGTGGAAATGGGAACAGTTGTTCAAATAGCAGAGCAGGAGGGAGACATTATTCTATACCTATTGGACTCTGTGCCATGTGAATGTATTGCCACAGAGCCCAGCCACCATGTAATAAAAGGTACAGCACTGCAGTAACTGATGAATCATTCTCTCACATGAAACCTGATTAAAACAATGTGAGAGTCAGTGTTAAATCACTGTTGCTAGTCATCTAGGAAGTTCATGGTTTGTACTGAGCTTAAGACAAATGAATGTGCATGTGTCCATCCATCCATCCATCCATCCGTCCATCCATCTCTTTGTTTTTCCACCTCACTATTCATCCATTCGCACACGTCTGTTCCAGCATCTTTCCATCTGTCCTCTCTCTGTTTATCCTTCTTTCCTTCCCTCTTCCCTTTCTTCCCTCCTTCCTTCTTCCCTCCCTTCTTCCTCCTTTTCCTCCTGTCTCCCTCCCATATGTCCACCTACCCATTCACAAACCTTTGTAATGGGGTGACCAAAGCTTACTCTCGAGAGTCAAATGGCCTGGTTTGGTTCCCAGCTCTATGAATTATTACCTTGTGACTTGGTGTCTTTGTCTCCTTTTCCTCATCTGCGTGGTGGGGATGGCTAATACTGTTTACCTCATACTCCTTGAACTGACTGAGAATTACCTGAGATAATGCATACAAAGTCTCAGCAACACTCCCTGATGGATCATGACAGTCAGCTGTTGTTACCACTCACCTACTGTAGACACTGAGGAAACCGAGATATGCGGGGCTAGCCACCTACAGCGAGCTCTGTGCCCCAGTGAGAAAAACCCTTTCTGCTTTTTCTGTAGTTGATGATATCAACATTAAATCCTCAAAGTAACAACAGGTCAGTCCAGCATATCATTTGGGAATTAGAACTCAATATGGGTAAAGGATAGGCTAGAACTCTTAACTGGGTGAGTAATGAACAATTTCAGGCCTGAGGACAGGGCCAGGGTGGAGTGGGGCTGTTTTGGGGACGAAAGATCTTAAACGTGCCCCGTGGAGCAGCCCCTGCTCTGTCTGGGTCACTAGGGCTCTGGACTGTCTCCACTGCTTCCTTTATTATCTGTCTTCTGTTGTCTGCAACCCATGGAAGCCAAGTGATCGTTTTAAATTTTATCTTCTAAGACAGGCTTCATTCATTTTCTTTTTTAAATGATTTTTCCTTTAGGGTCCTCATCTAGCTTCCAATAGATGACGTACATCACTCTGTATCCAGTTATATATGGATGGTATTTTTCGTACCTTTTATTTAAGAAGTGAAAGCCTTCATTTTCCCCAAGTGAATCTCATGTGGATTTTTGATAAGTAAAATAGATAACGTGACTCTTATACGCAATCATCATTGGTGGCAATATTATCCTAACTAAGTGTGGTTGCATGTGATCAAGAAACATGTCTGAAAACTCGAGCAGAGGTATAAACATGAATTCGCCCTAATGAACAAATCACCTTTATTATGGTACAGATTTAGATGGCTTGACGTTGGGAACGTCCTGGAAAATAAGAATAGTAAATGGTCCTTCTATGCACATTTCACAGGAGCAGGGTATATTTGGGCGGTGGAGAATCATTCTTATTGGTACTTTCCCAAGCTGTGAAAGGAACATTTGTGCTCATCTCTCTCAGTATCCAAAAGGGAAAGTCTATTTGTGTTCAAGAAGAGGGAGGCAAAGAAACGAGCGTTCCTTGTGCTCCTCCTGGGTGTTTGCATTGTGCTTAGTGCATTAGATACCCGACCAGCTCCCATGAGTCCTCAAAACTATTGTCTGGATTGGCTTTCCACCACCATCCACTGAAATAGTTCTTGCCACGCTCCCCAGTACATGACAGTAAATCCAGTGGACGTTTTCCAGTCTTTGACCTATTTGACACCTCAGTCTCATTCAGCACTTCTGGAAATTTCCTCTTTCTTTGTCTTCCATGATGTTATATATCCTGGATTCATCCTTTCTCTCTCTCTCTCTCTGTCTCTCTCTCTGTCTGTCATTATTGGTTTTCTGTCATCTTGGAGGTACCCGTCGTTCCCAAGCAGAATATTGTCCCTAAGAAATCTCATCCCTGCTGAGGATTCCAGTTCTGTTCCACGGACATGTCACCCCCAGTTATGTATCTGTGCATTTGCTCTCAGTCTGAAGGGAGCAAATACCTTCATCTTATCTTGCCTTCTTGTTACGCCACTTAGATAACTTCATTTTTTTTCTCTAAAATCTGGTACTTTCGGTCTTTTCTAACCCTATGGGTGGTATTTCCATCCATTTCCCCACCAGAAACTTACAAAACATCCTTGAATTCTCCCTCTTTCTCGTTGTCTATGTCCAATTGACCTCTGCGAGCCATCATGGCCCCACCTCCAAATGTCTCCTGAAGTCCCCACTTCTCCATCTTCGATGTCACCCTTAGTTCAAACTACCATAGTCTCAAGTCTGGACAATTACCCTCCTGGATGCCATCCCTCCCCGACCACCTTTACACAAAAACATTTTTCAACAGATTGTGGAAACTGAGGTGCTTCTAAGCAAGCAAGGAGGAGTCTATGAAAAACATACAGAGAGTAGGGTCATGTCCTTGGGACTTAACTCTACTTGGAGACATTGGCATTTTTCTGCTTGCTACCAAGGATTTTGTCACTGATTGAATGAGAGACATTGGAGGTCACATTCTCGCTTTTGTGTAAGACTTACACATCTAGGAAAGGATCTCAAAATCCAGAGAGCAAAATAGATACCTAAGAAAAGAGCTGTCATACAATGAATGTACTGTCCTATGAAAGAGGTAAGGGCAACATACTTTGTGAGTAGAGATATGGAAACAACACAATGCGAGAGTCAGAGTGCTGTAATGAAGTGGGCAAACTGGGTCTCGATCAATTTGTAGGTACTTACCAGGCGAAGGAGGAAGGAAGGAAAGGATTTTAAGCAAAAGCATGGGCAGGGGCCATGAGGGTGACTTACGGAGTTAGGGGAAAACAGGGGGTCTGGAGACTGGAGAAGAGCTCACATTTACAGGGGTTAAGGCACTCATCTCAACAGAGAACGTAACGAAATCTGTGGAGCTTCAGAAGCAGACAGACCAGGGTGACCACTCTCTGGCTGTGTCACCCTGGATAGCTCCTCATCCATAGTAGGTGTTAATAGCTGTTCGTACTGAGGTACAGCAGACCTGGAATTGTCTTGCTTTTCTTATTTTGGAGGTATAACTTCCAATACTAGGTATGTTTACTTCCCCATCACTGGACCAGGAAGGCCTCCCTGTGCCTCCTCACCTAAAAACGCGCAGACCCATTTCCTTAGAGAGACCACTCTGGGCCTCTTACCACCAGCAGAGCAGATCTAACATCTGGACTCTTCTTCATGGCACACAGTCCAGTTTGTAATTCTTGCTTCTTACCCTGACACTGGACTGTATGCTGGAGAATCATAGATAAATACTGGTCTTTTTGTCTGTCTGAGCCTCTGTTTCCTCCTCTGGGAAATGGGAATTAATGATTATGCCTCGCTGGAAAGAAGCCCCAGGCAGACAATGAGAGCAGATCTTCACTAAGAATTTCTATAGCAATCTTCCACCAAGACAAAATAATTTCAGAGAGCTCTGCTTGTGTCTTTTCTTCCTCATTCCTTCTTATGTTCTATGTCCCATCTGGGACTGCCTCCAAGCTTTTGCCTCCCTTTCTCCCCGCTCTGCCCAGGCTCTCCTTAGCTTCCTCTCTGCCCTTCCTGGCTCCCTCCTCCCACCCACACTCTGCTGGGGCCCTGTTGGCCTTTGAGCAGCCTTACAGCCATCAGGCCAGGCCACTGGCATTTAACAGGCAGGCGTGCCCATCAGGAGGGCAACTTGCTAAGGGAAGTCATGGCACAATTCTTTCTTGGAAGCTTCAGACCAGCAGAGCCCTTGACATCTGACGTCAAGGGGAAAGGAGGGCTTGGTGGCGCCTACCTCAGTGCGTGAGGTGGCCTGACAGACATCTCGGGGAGATGGCAGCCCTGTGCCAAGCAGCCCTGCCAAAGCATAAATCTTAGAAATGGAATTCTTCTCGTGGAGGGGAGCAGAAGGGGGAAATGCACACAGCAACAGATGGTTGGCAGGGAGCAAGGAGGAATAAGTCTTGTGGGAGACAAGAGAAAAAAGATACCCCAAGTACTGCGCTCCTGAGAGGGGGTGCCCCGGAGATGCCAGGAGTGTGCCAAGAACAAAATTGTGTTCAGTCCCTTAAAACGGGCCTGGGAACAAGATGGCAGCCTGCTCTGTTCCTGTGTTTCCCTTCTGAGCGAGGGCTGTAGGTTCTCATCCTGTTACAGTTCAGAAGAAGGACGTGGCCCTGCTCAGCCTGCTTGAGAACAGAATAAAAAGGGCTGGATGATAAACCTTCAGTGGGCCTTATTCTCCTGCCCTGTTTTTTAGGAAATCACCATTCGATTCACATAGGCAGATGGGTTGTTTTGAAACTCCGCTAGAAGCTGGCGAGACAGAACCAGTCCCTGATCTCCTGTGCTGACAGATTGGGTGTTCCTGGTGAGTCTTACAGGGTGCATTGGGTGTAGGGTGCGAGGGGACATATTGCCACGACCTGGCGTCATCAGAAAAAAACACCTTGTAATGCAGGTACATTGGAGCCATATCTTGAAGGAGCAAGGGGAGTGAGATAGATGAAGAGTTTGAGAAGGATGATTGAGACAGAGGGCGGACGTGTGTGAGCACCCAGGGAAGAGAGGTCAAAAGGAAGTTCTCAGAGCTGCAGGACCATCAGTGAGAGACGTGAGATGAGAGCTGAGAGGGGTGGGTCATGGCCTTGGAAGGAGCTGTAGATTGGCCTCACACTGTGGTGGCCACAGTCCCTATTGACCAGAAATGGCCAACGGCCAACAAGAGCCTGGGGGACCCATTTTTTCATCTGTACAATCACCTTCCTAATGACTGCCCAGAGATGCTGAGAAGGAAAGTGCAGACGTGGTCATGACATTGATTTCATGAGAATGATGCTTGTCTTCCCATCCAAATTGAGATTGTCAGTTATGGGTCTGATTTCAGATTCCACACATCTCTACTCTAAATCCCCAGGGCTTGGGGAAGGGAAGAAAAATCTCAAGGAAAACACCATTTCCACAGTATGATCTTAGGAAGCCAGTCTCTTTCGATCAGTATTCTTATCTGTTGTCCCTGAGATGGACCCTTTAGGCAGTCGGCCTGTGGCATTTAAATGCATAAAATAAAACTAGTAGGATTCCAAAAGAAGCCGGTTATACTGAAAAAATAGTTAGCAAATTCAAAACAAACCAGTTTTGAAATAGTAAGATATGTGCAGAGGCAGGAGTATCATTTGAAGAAGCAAAAAGACCTTTGTCCGCCCAGGTTTTCAGAGAGTATGCTCCCAGGCTCCCAGGAGGGTAGGTAACCCAGCCCAACTCACAGGGGTTCCTGGCGGGGGTGGGGTTTCTGGAACTGTCCT
Organism: Rhinolophus hipposideros; assembly: GCF_964194185.1. Lineage (NCBI taxonomy): Eukaryota > Metazoa > Chordata > Mammalia > Chiroptera > Rhinolophidae > Rhinolophus > Rhinolophus hipposideros. The sequence continues at coordinate 6,777,253 of NC_138059.1, forward strand.
TTGGAGACTCTCAGCAGGGACTTTTCCAACTCCAGCATCTGTGAGTCTGCGAACTCACCCATCTGCTCATTTGGGCTCCTTCTCAGCAGGGCGTTCTTGCATGTGTTGACAAAAAAAAAAAAAAATCTTTTAACATGTAGAAGGTTAGTAATTTTTAGATTTCGCGAAAAGACGCTCACAAATCTGTCTCCTCAGCCGGTCTTCCCCTTCCCTTCTTCTCTACTGAGTCCTCCTTTGGATTCGTTTGGCAGCCTTGCAGTTCCTTCTCTAAGACTTTTTAGGATTCACTTTGCAAACTTGGACATCGAGCTCCTCAGGGTACGTGCAGTGCTCAGCCGGGTCCATTTCAATTCCAGGGGTGAGCAAACACTGATAGTAATGTTGGCTTGAACAGATGTTGGAGTGGGAAGAAGACTGAGAGTGGAAACAGGAAAGGATTTGGTCAAGAGTCCTGAGTTTGCATCTGCTACTTAAAAGCTGTGCGACTTCAGGCAAATTGCTCGACATCTCTGAGTCCCAGAGATGTTTGGATTTTTTTTTGAAAGGAGGCTGATGACATTTACCTTATAGGTTGCAGACGTTGAATAGAAAACCCAAAAGCAGTGAGCATATTGCCTAGCTCGTAGTAAGTTTCTTTTCTTTTCACTTTTTTAAAAATACTGTCTCCTCGACTCATGCTTGCCATCGTTAAGCCAGTTCTGTTGCATTTTTTCTTCAAAGCTTTTGTCTCACACTGATGTGGCATGCTCATTCTGTGCTCAGAAAATGAGAAAGTGGAAACGTCATTGATTGAACACCTACTCTGTGCCAATCATTGTGTATACAGATGGCATCGCGGTGTCACAGCGCTGCTCTGAGCAGTGCATTATCGTCGGCGTTATTATCCCGGTGGTACAGACTCGTGGGAGTTAAGTCATTTCCTGCAGTCACCCAGCTCTGAGTGGCGCGGTTAGGACTTGAGCCTGGGCCGGTCTCATTTTCTCTGGCCCACGTACTCCTCACTACTTTCACGGTCTTGGTCTTGGCTTTGGTGATGCTGACCGTGAAAAGTTGTTTTGACATTTCCTAATAATGCAGGTGTGGCCCCAGCTCAGAAAGCGAGAGACGACACCCATTTCGAGCCAATATAGGAAATAGAGCCAATACAAGGACATGTAGACATCCATTGCTCCTGGAATCAGAACAGGCTGCCTTATTGGGGCGTCGTGGGCTCCCCACCACTGAGTGCTAAAGCAGGAAGCCAGGTTGGGCAGGGAAAGCCAGACACCGCTGGGTTCCCTGGGAAGGAGCGAGTCTGTGACTGGACATTCCTGAAGTTCTGTTGACGGCTCTGCCATTCCGCCTCATGTGACCTTTGCCGAGTTCCTTACACCCTAGCACCTCCATTTCTTCTTCTGTAAAATGGACAAAGGGCACCCGCCTCCTGGAGTGGCTGTGAGCAGTAAGTGAAATCATCCCTGTAAAGTGCCAAGAACCATTTCTGATGTGTGGCGAGGTACAATAAATGTAACTGCTAGCATTATTGTCACCGCGACACATAAGCTTATAAAAATAAAAATGGAGCCCTTTTAGAATTTGGCTCATTTGCCTAAAGAGCAGCCCTGGAATGGAAGCCTGTTAGATAAGTACATCCCTGGTCCCTGACGGGGCTATTGTGTAGATGAGACAAGGTCATTCCCACACAGGCTCAGTGCAGTGGCAGCACCGAGGCTCCTGGATGCTTAGTAGACGGTGGTTGCGGTGGTTCTCGTCCTCAGTGCACTCGTCATACTAGTTTAGTTTTATTATTTGGCTTCAGTAGGTGGTTCTCACGGAGGCCTCTGGATGTCACCAGTGACGGTGAGTGCACGTGTAGGGCATTCCTTGATGCTCGTAAGGAGCATGTGAGGCAGGGGCTGGGCCTGTAGGATGCAGTCAACGGCCTTCACAGTTCCTTCCAGCTCCAGCAGGCTGCATGGGGAAAATCGATTGTGCTTAGAACTGCTCCGGTGCCCTGTCCTAGCTTTCCCCCTCCCCTCTCCCCGTCCCACCCCCGAGAGATCACACAGTGAATTCATTGAGTGTGTTTTTCTTTGATTTGAAAGAGCACATAAATAATTTTTCAACGGTAGCAATCATCCGTTCGTGTTCCCAAGGCTTTGTAGTTTAGAAAGTATTTCCCATATGCCCTTTCGTCTTTTCCTTGGTTCACTCAGTCTGCAGCTATTTGCTGAGTGACTACTATGTGTTAGGAATTGTGCCGGCCCTGGGGAGGCAAAGAAAAATAGATCTTTACCCTGACCTCTACACATGCCATTCAAAAGCAGTCTCATTGAAATGAAAGGGCTCATGTCCTGACTCTACTTAAAACCTCCAGTGACCCTCCCCCCCTGCACACTCAGTTACACTTACACCTCTTACTTTGGCCTGTAGGCCCCTGGGTGCTATGGGTCCTGCCTCCCTCTCTACCTCTTTTGTTTCCTGCTCTGCTCTCACAGGCGTTGCTCCAACTGAATGGGCCTCTTTTCATTTTCTTAACCAGACCCACACTCTTTTCTCTTGGGCCTCATGGCTTCCGTGCAGGGACAGCCCTCAGCCCCCACTTCTCTCCCCAGCACTCCATAGGGCTACCTGCTTCCTTCTTCAGGCCATGGCTCAGAGCCAGGGTTAGATAGCAATGTCAGTGACAAAGTATGACCTTTGAATACTTTGGTTCATTCCACAAACCCACGTCAGTGCTGTCTCCAAGTCAGGCCCTGGACCAGGTCCTGAGACATGGTTCTTTCTTAGAGTAACAGAGCTCCAGAAGGCTCTCACATACAACATAAGCTTCCTGACAACAGGCGGGTGGTTCAGGATCTTCTTTCTGTAGCTCCAGAGCCAAAAAGAGTTGGGTTTGTACATAACCAGGGCACAAGGCCTGTTGATGTGTGCAATCAAGCCGCCCCTCCTTGTTTTTACCTGGTCACTCTTTCACAACGAATGGCTTCCAAATCACAGCCACAGAATTGCCGGGACCAGAGTTTCTCCAACTTGAACATGCAGACGAATCTCTCAGAGAGCTTGTTTACAAGAATAGTCCTGGACTCTACCCCAGATATCACATTCAGGATGAATGAATAAATGAACATTCTCTTAATCTTTTATAATGGAAAGGACGCAGACTGATCATCTACTCCATGACCTAGCAAATCTTTTCTGTAAAGGGATAGTCTGTAAAAATATTCTTCCGTGAAAAATATTCCATAAGAGAACACTTTAGCGAATATTTCTATAAAAATATACACACATTAAATACTTCAGACTTCGGGGGTCTCCGTTGCAGCTGCTCAGCTCTGACTTTGTGTTGTGAGAGCAGCCAAGGACAGTACAAATGGGTGTGTCTGTGTTCCAATAAAACTTTATTTATAAAAACAGACAACATCTGGATTTGGCCCACCAGTTGTAGTTTCCGATCGTTGCGTCCAGACCTCCTTATTCTAGAAATGAGGACACTAAAAGCCAGAGAGGCCCCAAATCTGGTCCAGGGGAAGAGTGAAAAGGGAGGTGGTGTAGGTTTCGCCTTCTGTTGCCCACAGCTCTTGGAAGGACAGCCTCCGAGGAGCTGTTTGGAAAACAAAATGTGCCCGTTTCTGCATTGAAATGCCTGTGACCAGGACTCCCTGCATATGGAGATTCTCTTTCAAGTAGTTGGAAACTGGAGAATTCTTGACTTGGTATTTTTAGAAAAGTGGCCTTTTCCCAACCATCAGTTTTCAATCTGGCAATATCAGTACCCACTGCCAGAGTTTTAATTGAAACACTGAGCTAAAGTGTTCTCTGATTACTTTAGCAAAGCTGAGTGATGAAGTCTGCCCAATTGTTTTTCCTCCAGAAAATTCATAAAGTTTAGAAGTCCTAGGGAAGCTGCAAGGTGTTCAATAAGAATGTGGAAAGGTTAGAGAAAGTGGTCTCCGATAATGGGCCCCGTGGACACTGCTTGACAAATCGTCCACTTCAGAGGTGGCCATCAAACTGTAAGTTCTGTATTTGGACATGTGCGGCCTGCATAGGGAGCCTGTCCTTCTGCTCATTTCAATGAGTATTTACTGAGCCCTGCTCTGCATGAGGGTCTGGCTGGGATGGAGAGAGGAGGAGAGAAATATGCAAGAGGTATCTATGTCAGGCCCTTGTTTTCCAGAGGTTTCTAGTCTAGTTGGGAAGACAAAGTGTGTGCATTACTTAGGGAAATGCTGGCTACTTAATAGGGCTTTAACTTAAAAGGTAATTTCTCTCTGATATAAAGTCCAATTGGCAATAGAGAGTAGGTCGTGTCCTTGCTTATGGGTAACAGTAAATTCTTGTGTAAAAACCAGTGTTTTTCAAAGCGTGGCCCTTAGAATAATTGCACCAGAATCACCGAGAGAGCTTGTCAAAAATGCAGATTCCTGGGTTCCATCACCGGCTGTTTTTTAAGGAGGGTCAATAATAATTTTCCCAGTAAACCTGGCATACACTAACAGGTACGAGTGACTGGTGCAGGCTGTCATAAAAGTTTGGGCTTGACAAGCAGCTCTACGTGAGATTTTAGAGTGAATTTCAGGGCATGCTGGGGAGTTTAGACTTTGGTCTGTAGGCTATAAAGAGGCCCCGAAGGTTGTGATCAGGAGAATGACATGTTCCAAGTGTTGCCTTGAGAAGGTTAACCTACGAGCTGTGAGTTACAAAGCCAGTGCACACATCCATGCTAAAGTTCGGTGTGATAATACATGCAAAGAGGTTAAATGGTACCTGGCACAGAGGAAGTAGGGACCACGTTTCTGTTGTAGTGTTTACTCCTGAGCAGTAAGGAGCGAGAAGAAGGAGTATGGCTGAATTCCAGTAGTAAGGAGTGAACATAATCAGGAACCTTGGGTAAGGGGACTGTTTTCTTTCTTTGTTTCCCTCACAGTAGATTGTTGCCACTTCTTTATATTCAGTGGCATTTGAAGGTGGCTCTTGGTATCAGGACTGTAGTCACAGAAATCATACTGGAGTTTACTGATGGATCTGAGCAAGTGTTGTCTGAATATGAAACTCAGGTGTCTTTAGGATCCAGCCAGTGGCTTTTGTTATCTACAAAACCACCCATTTCCCCATGGAGAAAACCTTTTCCTGAGCCTTCATGTCTAATGTCCCTCTAGCAGCTGTCATAAATTAAACCTCAAATTGTAGACCTGTATCACAACATTTCAAATATTAAATACAGAGGGATGCTTTCCTCCATGTGGTGATTCAGGGCCCCAGGCACTTTTTATCTTATAGCGCTGCTGTCCCTGGAACAGAGGTTTTCACTGTGTGGTCCTGGGCCAGCAACATCCCCTGGGAGACTGTTAGAAAGGCAAATTCTCAGGCTTTGCCCCAGGCCTGCTGAATCAGAAACTTGAATGCGACCCAGAAATCTGGGCTTTCACACACCCTCCAGGGTTTCTGGAGCAGATCACATGTGAGAACCACTGTTATGGGCCTCTGAGCCCTCTGCTTCCTGCCTGAAGAGGAAAGGTGGGGAGATATGTCTAGCAGCTTTGGTGCACCACGTCCTGATGGATACAGGTCACTCTCCTTCCCATTCCATTGGCTGTACCTACTGCAAGGCAGGCTGGGATTTGTAGTCCAAGTGTCCAAAAGGAATGAAAAAACAGGTTGTGATAAATGGCCCCCATTTTCCTCTCTGTGAAATGGGTACAATAATGCTTCATTCTCAGAGTGACTCTGAGGATTATTTGATAAATATAATCTCAGCTCCTGGCTCAGAAGAGATGCTCAGTAAACCAGTCCCCTACTCATTCTGCCCCAAGCTCCCAAGAGGGTCAGGAGATGACTGGTCTTCCATCATTTATGCTGCCTTTGCAAAGAACGCTTCCAGAGAGATCTGTCCACCAATCACATCCACCCACTGATGCTTTGACTGTACAGAATGACTCAAAGGGAGCATCGAATGGGGAGGTACTGTCTGAAAGGACTTTACATAAATGGTATCATTCATTCCTAACTCCGCTGTGGGAGTAGGCGTCTAGCGCCCTGTCTGGAGGAGAAACCCAGGGCTCTGAGGGATAAATTGCCATGCACAGGTCCCCAGCTGGCATGTGACAGCTGAGGCAGGCTGCCTGACTGTTCTCCAGGGCTGGCCACCTTGGGCTGTAGGAGAGACAGGCAGACAAGAAGTGAGGCCTCAAAGCCCAAGAAGCTCAAAGTCTCAATGATGCCAGTGGACAGAGGCAGAGAGACACTGACATGTGTGTGCGTGTTTCATTGCTCACATTGTTCTAACAAGACAAGGCAATGCCAGAGGTGTAAGGCAAACTGACTCACACAACACCGTGAAGCAGCCAGAGAAGCCGTAAGCACAGAGGGCGTGATGTGCTCTGACGTCAGTGTGAACGATTTGCGTGTGTCACCGCTCCAATCTGCCGCACTGATGCACAGAGTGTGACACATTAGCCTCAGGGGGGAAAGCCGTCTCCATGGCGATGGGCTGTGTGTCTCAGACACTGTCTGGGGGTGAGGAAGGACACCTAGAGGCATCGGAGACAGCAACACCCCCCGGAGAAAAGGGGCCTGTGCCGACTGCAATGCTCCTTTTCCTTCCCCTGCAGTTCAGTGTCTGGGAGAGCCAGGAGGTGATGGGTGGACTCCTTGCCAAAGAATTGAAGCTGCGCCATTAATACCCCTGAGGAGCTAAGCACAGTGCTTGATGCAGAGTGGCCTCGCTGTTTGCTGCGAGCAAATACGAATTTCCTGTTTGGAAATGCTGAGGACCTGTTTCACAGCGAAGGAGGATAAATGGCCACTCACATCCAAAAGCCCCCAGATCCAGTAGAAATTAGTGAAGCTCTCCTATTTTAGAATGCGTAACAGCAACAACAGCTGTGATTTGTTAAGCACCTACTATGTGCTAGGCACTGTGCTGGGCCCTATAACTCTATGACTATCAATCCTTTCAGCCTCCAACAAGGGAGCTATTCCCATTTTTCCAAATGGGAGAATTATGGCTCAGAGAGGTTAAGTGTCTTGCCCAAGGTCATAGAGTTCACAGGTCTGTTTAAGACCTAGCCTGGGTTCTTTCTACTATGTCAGCTTTTTCCTTTTGCCAATTTCTCTAACCTTTGCCAACTCTAACCTCTGGGGCTTTTTAAAGCAATAGCTAGTAAGCAGTTATCACTGCTCACCCTCATTGAATGTTTACTGAAGGTCAGGCTATATTCCTTTAACTTTTACAGCAATGCTGTAAGGTAGATAGTCATTATCCTGACATGTAGGTGAAAACCTGAGCACAGAGAAGTGAGATGCCTTCCCCAGGGTCACACAACTAGTAAGGGGTACAGCATGGATCTAAGCCTAGACAAGGGGACCCCAGGGCCGACTCGCTTTAGCACGCCGCCCCCCAGACCTGCTTGGCATCTGCTTCTCTGGGGTGGGATTCTGGCACATGCCGTGTTTTACGAAGTCCCACAGGAGATTCTGATCAGAGTTGGCGTAAGCCCGATGCCGGGCGTTGCAGTCCTCCCTTCGACATGAGCTCCCCTAATGGGCCATCTCTGGCCAGCTCACTGGATGCACTGTCCGCGAGTCTCAGGGACCCCAGAGGAAGATGAGACCCATACGCAGCCACTCGTGATTGGTAGGGGCAGTGGAGGTGGGCGCTGACTCTCTAGTGGGCAGCTCAGTACTTAACAATTACCTGGTGGCAGCCCATCTCAGCCCTTTGGACACCTTTGGACAGGTCCTAGGTGTGTCATGCCATGGCTGGCCGAGGGGGGAATTGGAAATGAAGCGGCACGCACAGCGTAAGAGTCAGGCGCGTGGGTTTGGGAAGCACACAGGCCTGGACTGGAATCCCAGTTTCACCACTTGCGCACTATCTCAACTTGGCAGGTCACTCAGCCTCTGTGAGCTTTAGGGTCCCAGGCTGGGGATGATCATGTTTCCCCCAGAGGGTCAGAGGGACGGTCATATTAGTACCGGAAGGTGCTGGGCTTTGTGTGTAACACACGGTAAACTCTCAGGTTGCAGAAGGAGAGGTGGGTGGAGTAAAGGGGCTGGGATCTGTCCTGGAGCCACTGGAGGGAGACATGGAGTGCCAGGGGTGGCCCCCAGCCTGGTGGGCGTGCCCAGTGTGGACACAGCGCCCGGGGTCCAAGCCATGAGGCCGTCTCTGGCACAGGCAAAGTGAGAGGTCAGCACTGGAGGCCAAGATGAAGGCACAGGGGTCCCTGCAGGCCAGCTGAGCACCAAGCCTGCTGCTGTCACCTGAGCCATTAACAGAGACAGAAAGCCACCATATGCCAGCACCCAATACAAGGGAGCTCCAGCCCCGCTCCCAGCAGAATCCCTGGGGCCTCTTTCTTCCTTTCTGAATTCACTTCTCTCTCTATTCTTGGCTTTCTGCAGTCATTTGTCTACCTTGATTTGATCAAGGTGGTCTTCTTGGGACCGATTGCACATTTACAGTCTACTGAGGTGGCCCTGTGGCTCCCTCCATCTGCCTCTGGCGATTTGGGCTAATGGTCCTCTCCACCAGCCCCAACCCTGGGAGGCACATTAGCAGTAACGTGCTGGGTCAGTGCCCCTGGGGCAGCTCCTCCTCTGTGCAGGGACCTGGAGAGCAGAGGGGACACAGGCTCCAGCAATCAGTGTCACACCACTCCTTCTATGGAAACCAGGGCCTGAGGCCCGACGCGGGGGGTGGGGGGGGTCCCAGCCCCAGGAAGCCCTCCCTTGGGCGAGCCCCGTGAGAGCACGCTGAGATCTGAGATCACTGCCTGCACTTGCATGAGTTACCAGGCGGGTACCAGGGCCAGGACCGAGCTGTGAGGGCTGGAGCAGCCAGGCCAAGGGGCCGCGGTCACCATGTAAACCAGCCGTGAGGTCAGCACCACACCAGCAGGAAGAGGGCGTGTGTCAGCTCAGCTCAGTCTCAGTGGGACACAGGAGAATGCTAGGGACAGCAGCTTTGGGGTCAGATAGGAGATGAATCCCGGCTCCACCTCCTAGTAAATGCAGAACCTGGGGGGCAAGTTACTCAGATCTCAGTATCTCAGGTCCCTGAACTACAATGGGGGCAGTGATTGTACCCACGCAGAGGGTCACTGGCTGAATTCAATGAGTCAGTTCATCCAGAGGGCTTCACTGGTCATCCACAGTGAGAACTTGGTAAACTGAGTGTCGGTGTTTCAGTTACGTTTAGGTTCTAATGTATGAAAGAAGACCTAAGTGACAAAACAGAGATTTTCTTGTCCCCTTGTGTACATGAAGGCTGGACATAGCCTCTCTCAGGCTGGTGTAGCAGCTCCACGATGTCAAACGGGACCCAAACCGCCTTATATGTTGCCTCCACCCTCCTAAGCACATGTCTCTGTCCCCAAGAGCAGATCATGGTACAAGATGGTTGCCAGACGCCCCACCCACTTGCTGGTCCCTTTATCTTTGCGATTCCCGCTGTTTGCATGCCCTCCCCACACCTGGTCATCCCGAACCCCTCAGCTCAGAGGTTACTTCCCCACAAAAGCCCTAGCTGACACCTCCACTGAGGACTTAGCCCTATCATGCCATAAACCACAGTGCGTCATCCCTTTACCTGTATGCCAGGTGAGACAGTGAGCTCCTTGAGGGCTGGAGCCTTGCCAGCTCGTCCCTGAATCCACAGTCCTGCGCACAGGGCCTCCCTCCCCTCTGCCCAAGTCCCAGCCCCGTTACTACGCCCCTAATTCCCGGGACGTTGCCACCCAGGGGCTGTGCAGGTGAAGGTTGCAAACAGGAAGGGACCTCTCAGAGCGGGCAGCCAGGTCAGCAGTGACCCTCATCCCCCACACCTCCACCGGAGACTGTCACCACTGCACTGTTTCCCATTCTGCAGGTCACATCTGCTCCTGCCAGCTGGGTCCCCACTGTGCTCGCCACCCACACATCCTGCCACTCTGCTCTGCTGAAAACAGAGGGAAGGCTGTGTCTTGCCTTCCTCTTCCAAGCTTCCAAACATCGCCCACCCTTTGGGCAGCCCTCTGCAGAGCTGAGGATGAGGAGGTGTGTGCACCGTGAGAATGAGACAGCTGGGTCCGAGGGCCCGTGCAGTCCATTTAGCAAAGCGGAGCCCTGCTGGGTGATGCAGTGAGCCAGAGAGGCAGGCGTGGGTGAAGCTGGCTGCACTAGGGAGCACGCATGACAAGAACAAGGCAACTCAGTCTTCAGGGAGAAAACCGATCCATCAGCATGGATTGATGGCTTCAGAGCACCCTACCCACCCCCTAGTTTTCTCAACCCACTCCTGGTACAGAGCTGAGTTGCATGCATGTCTCTAGGCCCAAGTCCCTCTTCTGCCTCTGACCTGTTAGCGAAGATGTACATCTTAGGGCTTTGGGGAATGATGAGTTCAATAGGGCTTCTTTTGGGGGTAGAGAAGTGTTTTCAAAATAGATAGTGGTGATGGTTGCCCAACTTTGAGAATATATTAAAAGCCAACAACATGTATACTTTAAAAAAGTGACTTTTATGGTATGTGAATTATATCTCAGTAATAAAAGAATGAAAGAATGTATGAATGAGACGATGGGTATATAATGAGATGGATGGAGGGTTGGGGGTGAATGGATGGATAATGGATGAATGGATGGATATGGAAGAAAGCGAAAATGGACACGTGAACCACGGCGGAGGCTCCAAGCAGATCGCACCTCATTTTAGCGGCTATTTCACCAAAGATGGGAGCATGTTGGGGAGCATTCCATCCTGCGAAGCAAGAAGATATTATGGATTAAAAGTCTCCCACATTATTGGAAGCAATTTTCCAGACAGTGCTTACCCCAGCCACCCGCTGTCTTCATGCCCCCCACCAGATATTCACCCCCTTTCTCTTTGATCTAGTCTAGTTATTCTCTGTTGCGCTCATCACAATCTGACATCATTTGCATTTATTGTTCATTTTTCAATTGCTTGTGCTCCTACTGGAATGAAAGCTCCTTGAGAGAAGTTTTCGCTGCTCTCTTCCTGGCTGTATGGATGTGTAGCTCCTGGAACAAAGGTTGACATATAGTGTGTGTTCAGCAAATAATTGCTAAGCGAATGAATATTGTTGTCCCTTGTGGGAAAGAATGACACAGCTCTTCTGTCCCCACTGTCCCGATAGGAGAGAGTACATAGAACATAGAAATGAACAAACATGAATTTAGTGCAGCCTCCTCTTTATATTTGGAACCCACCTGAGTAATTGGAGAAGAAAACTGGGAATACAGGTCAAATTGGAACCAGATGGTCTCACCTTGGCAATGTATATGAAAATGTGGCCAGGAGTTTGATAGGGATTGCATTGAATCCGTAAATCAGTTTTGGGGACTATGTTTATCATAATAACGTTAAGTCCCCTAGTCCGTGGACATGAATGTCTTAACATTTGTTTAAATTAAAAAAATAATTTTCAATGTTGTTTTGAGGTTTTCAGTGTTCAAGGATCGCACTTCTTTCATTAAATTTGTTCCTAAGTATGTTATTCTTTTGGAGGCTGCTGCAAGTGCAATTATTTTTTTTAACTTAATTTTCAGATTCTTCATTGATTTTTGAGTATAGAAATACAGTTGTTTTTGGGGATATTGATCTTGTGTCCCGTAGCTTTGCTGAACTCATTTATTAGTTCTAATAGTTTCTTCGTGGACTCCTTGGGACTTCTTACAACAAGATCATGTCATTTGAAAATAGCTTCATTTTTTTGTTCCAATTCAGATGCCTTTTTTCCCCCCTAACCTAACTGTCCTGAGTAGAACTTTTCCAGTACAATGTTGATAGAAGTGGTGAAGGAAGCCATCCTTGTTGTATTCCTGATTTTGTTGGGTGGGGAGGCATTTATCTTTCACCATACATTCAGTACGTTGTTAGCTGTAGGGTTTTTTGTAAACGCCTTTTATCAGATTGAGGCAGTTCCCCTTTATTTTTAGGCTTGTTGATTGTTTCTTGTTTCTTGTTTTTTTTTCTGAAAGGTGTTAGACTTTGTCAAATGTTTTTTCTATGTCTATCGAGATAATCATATGGTATTTTTTTGTTCTTCGTTTTATTAATATAGTATGTCCTATTAACTGATTACATATGTTGAACCAAGTTTTTATTACGGAGATAAATCCCGTTAGGTCACAGTATATAATCCTTGCCATCTGTTACTGGGTTCGGTTTCCTGCTATTTTGTTGAGGTATTTTATGTCTATATCCATAATGGATATTGATCTGTAGTTTTCATGTGGTTTCTTTATCTGGTTTGGATAAATGTGCGTGTGTGTGCATACCCATGTGTGTGTATGTGTGTATAAAATCTCTATTGATATTCTCTATTTGGTGAGACATTGGTCTCATACTTTCCTTTATTTCTTTATGCATGGTTTTTGTTAGTTCTTTGAACTTAAAATAGCAGACCTAATGTCTTTGTCCAGTAAGTCTTATATCTGTGCTTCCTTAGGGACAGTTTCTATTGACTGTTTTTGTTTGTTTTTGTTGCGGACGAGCAATACTTTCACTTTTCTTTTCATGGCTCCTAGTTTTTTAATTGGACACTGGACATTTTAAATAATAAAATGTGGCAACTCTAGAAATGAGATACCACCAGGGTTTGTTGTGTTGCTATTTATTGTTTTTTGCTGGTGTTTGTTTAGTGAGTTTCATAAAATCTATTCTTTTTCATGGGTGGCTAGTCAAGTCTTCAGTTAGCTTAGTGGTCAACTACTGATTGGTCAAGGATTTCCTTAAATTCTGGGGACCAGTAGATCCCCCCGTCTTTGCTGAGGGATTCTCTGTGTATGTTTGGGCATGCATTCAATGCTCAGGGAGGCAGTTCATCACTCCACCTTAGTCTTCCCCTTATGCTTATCGAGAACCTCAAAACCATCCGGAAGGGAGAGCTCAGAGCCTTCTTAGGTCTTTTCTGGGCACGTGCACACCCCTATGCGTGTGCTTGGTCTTCTAGATTCCCAGGACTGGTCAGGAGCCCAGGTGGCCCCCTAGATTTTCCCTTAAGTTTTTTGTTAGCTTCTTGTTTTCCCCAATAGTTATTGCCACATCGGTCAGCTGCAGCCTTTAACAATTCCCACTGATTATTAAAAAAAAAAAAAAAAAAAAAAATCCTCGTGAAAAAAAGCTGCTCTCACAGCCATGCTCTGAGTTAGGTCAAATAAAGACAAGCCCCGTAAATGGTATTTTCCAGGGAACTGCTAGACAGAGCAAGTCATGACAGCTATCTGGGAATGGGGCTTTGAAAGCACCGCAACCCCATTCTGTCCCCTCTAGAGACTCCTAGACTGCTGTTTTTCACTCTGATTTGTGGGGCTATTGGTTTTTAAGGCTATCGTGGGACTGGGGAAGGGAAATGGGACTAAGGCAAGTTAAAATGCAACACAATGCAACAAAGCTACATCAAAACTGCTGCGAGTCAGCCATTTTCCTTGAATAAATATTCCTGGATTGTTCCAAGCCTTTGGTTAATTTCGAGAGCTCTTAAAAAGTCGACTTCAGTTTTCATTCCCTTTATTGGGGGAGGACTTGAGCTGGGCCCAGGTGGAGGGGAGAGGTCCTTACTTGCTATTCCTGAACAGTCTTTTCTGTTCTTTTAGTCTTAAAACCGTTACTGTCAGCCTTTGGGAATGCAAAGAGACATACTATGTACTCCTTATCCTCAGCAAGCTCACAGTCTAGAGGATGGTGTGTAATGATAATAACATGTAATGATAATAGAATGTGACAAAGGCATTAATAGAAGGATATACTTTGATGATATGTCCAATAGTTCCGTGATCATGGCACATCCTTGGGAGATAGGCCAGTGCGTCTCACTTTATGCATTCTCTACAATCCTAGTTTGTCTAAGCAAGTGTGTCTTTTTGTTTTTTTAATTGTTCATTTGTTCCTTAAAGACTGCTGTCGTTTCTGTATTACTTGCTTACCAATCACTCGTTTGCTTAATGGGAAGTGCATCTACTTCCCGTCAGGGGACATCCATTCTCCTGCTCGTTCCAGGCCTCCCTGTCCTCTCCCTGTCCTCCCTGGCCTCCCTGTCCCCTCTCCCTAATGCCATACTCCTACATGTCACTGGGCATATGGGCCTGATTATATGCAGATCTTGATTCAGTAGCTCTGGGGTGAGTCTTTGAGAGTCTTCATTTTAATAAGTTCTCAGGTAATGCTGGTCTGTGGACCACACTTTGAGTAGCAAGGTCCTAAAGATTTAGCAGCTTTGGCTTCCCAAAGCCCACCTCCTGCATCTCCTTGATGCGGGGGGAAAAAAAAAAGCTCCCATCTGCTTTCTCCACCTGGGCTATTTATGAACTTGAACTTTAGAATGTAGGTCATCGAGGAAGCCTGTGGGATTTTCTTTGGGGCCTTTAGAGTGGAAAAGTTCATTCTGTAAGTGAATTTTTGTGAAGTTCTGCTCAAAGGCCAGGAATAGATGGAGGAGATTTCCGGGTCACTGTAAAATCAATCGTGGTTGGTTTCTGAGCACTGTGCATGCTTAGACCTGAGGAAGGGGGAGCCAGGAGAAACTGAATGGTTGCAAAACATGCCAGGTGTCTCTTAGACACCTTTTCTCTAAGCCCACTGAGGAGAGGAGGAGAGAAGAGAAAAAGTGAGTGAAGCAGAAGACAGAGAGGCAGCGAGAATGCAAAGGCTTGAGGGCCACTATGTTTCAGGAGCTGTGTGAGTGCATTTTGTGTCCGGAGTCACACAGCCAATGTCCCAACCCGGAGCTCACCTTTATTGGTGCTGTGACTTTGGGCCTAGTTCTTCTGTGCCTCAGTTTCTTCTTTTGTAAGTTGGGGATAACATTAGTACCTATAGGCAATGTCCTGCCACACAGTAGGTGCTTTTTTATGTTAGTTCTTTTTATCACGGGGCACTTTGCTAGGCCCTTGTCATCCTTATGTCATTTAATTCTCTTAACTCTGTCAGGGAGCCATGGTGACCCCAGTTTATAGACTAGGTCACAAACTCCCAGAGGAGGTGACCTGTGCAAGGTCGGCAGCTGGGATCAGAGCCAGGAGTGGTGCCCACATCTAACTTGCGAGTTTTGCTCTCTTTACTTTTGGGAGTGAACCCCACGTTCTGCTTGAATGCAAACTTCTGGGCGGTGGGGAGGCGGTCTTATCCCCCAGAACAGCGTCTAGCACACAGAACACCCTCCATAAATATGTGCTCCTGCCTGAAAACATGTGTGTGTGTGTGTGTGTGTGTGTGTGTGTGTGTGTTTGTGTGAATTCCAGAAAGAGATGTGTAGGAGCCTTTATAAAATCTTTCTGTGAAGAAGTGGAAAGGAGCTTTTCCAGAGATGGTCTAAATATTCCATTGATGAGGACAGTAACATGGAATGGCTGCCCTCTTCAAAACCAGAGACAAAGGCCAAAGTGAGAGAACAGTGTTTTACCTGGAGCAGTGTCAACCCTGTGTTCCTATAAGCTGTGATTAAAAGCGGGCCATTGGGATCTGTCAGATGAGAGCACACTCGAGAGCATCCCCGGGGACCTGGCGACAGAGACAATAGCAGCTGGCTCCTGTGTGACAGCCCAGGGCCTCCGATCAGGAGCGAAGCCCTGTCTGCTGCTCATCTCCACACCATCCCGTGAAAGCAGGTTTGGGGAGTACAATACCGAAGGAGGTCTTTCTACTGATGTCATCTGGTCCATGGTGTTGATTTTAAAACATCTGGGGCCATTGATGAACTGTTCTTCACAAAATCCTCCCTTGCTAAAGTATTCCTCTGCTGAAATTCTTGTAGATAGTGGGTAGGCATGAGTTTGGGGTCACCTCCCTGAATGCCGGGAGGGCAGCTATGGCATTTCACCACTTAGGAGGAACTGGTGGATGGGATGCACTGATCTGCAGGAGAAGCTGGTGCCCTTCTGGGAGATGGCAAGTGTCTCAAAGCGCCTGGGTTTGACTTGAGGTCCAGGGATCCTCCTGGAGATGGCGGCGAAATGGCCCAGATATGCCAGTGGTCCTTTGAGATTGTTTTTATACGCTGTTCATGAACACGTGACAAGGCCATTGAGGCGCAGAATCTCTACTCTGTATTTTAAAGTAGGTGTAACCGTACTTAAGCCCACCTCAGCAACTTCATGAAATATTTAAAAATATATGCCCCCAACCATATAAAAGGATAACCACCGACTGTTTACTGTGTCGTTAACTTCCGCCTAAATGCAGGTCACCTTCATATGTAATAGCCCATGGTGTCGGCCTTTCTCCTTTTCTCCATGCATGAGTTGCTGAAGAGCCAGCCAGGCAGAGCCCAGGGGCTCAAATGGTGTTGTCAGGGACCTCTTTGTTTCTCTGTTTTCTTGGCTCTGCTTTTCTCTGTGGAGGCTCCCTTCTCTCTTAGACTCTCTCCTCATGGAAGCAAGACCACAACCAGCAGCTCCAGAGTGATGTCTTAGCAATGAGCCATCCCAGAGAAGAGAAATACCTCTTCCCCAATAGTTCCAGCAAACCCCATCCCTGCATACCTAGGATGGAACTAATTTGCAATCACCACGGCAGGCGCCAAGGGAATCTGCTGGTTGCCTGGATTGGGACCTGTGTCCGTGCCTGGTAGGAGAAGGGGAAGCTCCACGTGACTTATTTGGGCCAAGAAGATGGCAGTGGAAGGACATGGAAAGAATATCCGGGCGCCACTATTAGAAGAAACGACCCCACAAATCTTGTTGGAATCTGAGCTTTCATTTTGCCCATGGTGTTGCTCTGAACCGGACAGAGTGGGTCCCGAGCTCCCCCTAGAGGCTGATATGAAGGGATCGGTGCTCTAGCTCCTCTCCTGTTTTTGATTGGGCAGGTGATGTTTGCGAATTAACATTAATAGGATTGACAGTGTTCTCTTTGTCCAAGTACATGAATAAGCACATGACTATATATTAATACGCATTCATGAATGTATAGTACATATCTACATATATTCATTTACTGAGTCATGTGTTTACTTGGAAAAAGAACACTGTCAATTATGTATCTGTATCTATATCATGGAAATGTACAGACTGAAAGAGGTCTGTGGATTAGCTTTGAGGAGTGACTAAAGTAGAGTCCGGTATCGGAAGAGTAGGAAAAGCTGACATTTACTACCTGTCCGGCCTCTTACTGTCTCAGTTTCCACCTCTATGGCGTAGGGATGATAGTACCTACTCCAGGGTTTGGGTTAGGACCAAATGAGTCTGTGTTTGTGCAGCGCTTGCACCGTGTCTGGCACCTGGTAAGTGGCACGGGAGTGTTTGCTGCTGATATTTTCATGTCTCCCTCCTTGTTCTCGTCCCCTTGAACGGGGCATTTTCAGCCATTAATGGGCATTTCCCTTGCCTTGTAGCAACCTGGGAGTTGGGATGGCTAATGGAAGTTAGCAGGTGATGACACGGTTGGGCCTTGGAGATTGTCTTGGGTCTTGGAGATTGTCTTACCTGGAGGACCCTGGTGAAGACAGTCAGCCTCTTTGCACCTCATTTTCTCTTCTCTCTCTAGGAAATAGAAAACTTGCCCAGTTTAATCTCTAGATACCTCATCCATGCAATAAGATAGGGGAGGGACAATGCATGTCCATTGGTAAAGGTTAGAAAGTTGTTGGAATTCATAGAGAACCTGAACTCTGCAGGCGATCACAGCAAGGGGAAAAGGAAGCTCAACAGATGACCACAGGACAGTGTGATAGGAGCCACCCCAGGGGTATCCCCGGGTGCTGAGGAAATAGAGAGGAAGACCCCACCTCAGCCTTGAAAGAGCGAACACCAGCTGATAAAAAGTCTAACAGCAGTTATTATTACAATGACTGTCATTTCTTAGACAGTGGCTATTGGCAAGTACTTTCTAAGCATCTCCTTGCCTACCTGAACTTGATGAGACACATACCGATAACCTCCTCCTTTTATAAGAGAGTGAGACTCAGAGAGTTTAAAGCATGTGCAGAGTCACATACATATAGAGCCTGTATGTATTACATGTAGCCCTACAATGTATTTCTCCAAGGTGCTGAGTACTTTCTGGAGGAAGTAGTGTTTGGCTGAGGTCCGGGGGCTCAGTAGAGTTGGTTAGAAAAGGGCAGTGATGAAAGGAATTCCAGGTAGAAGGGCCAGCATGAATAAAGGCAGGAAAGGAGAGGGAAGATGCTCAACTCTGAAATGGGGGCTGGAGGGGTGGAGGTGTGGCCGGTTAGCTCAGTTGGTTAGAGCACGATGCTCTTGAGACCAGGGTTGCCGCTTTGATCCCCACATGGGCCACTGTGGGCTGCGCCCTCCACAACGAGATTGAAATAACCACTTGACTTGCAGCTGATGGGTCCTGGAAAAACACACTTAAAATGAATTAAAAAGTTAAATAAAAAAAAAAACCAAAACTCTGAAATGGAACAATCTGTTAAATAATCTGACGTAATGGCTTGCCATAGGAAATGCACAGACTGTAACAATCTATCAAATACTTCCAGCTTCTTGGCGAGCGAGAACAAATGAGCAAGGGACATTATCAAGGCAGTGATCAGGCTTGCCTAAGCAAAGAAATTACTCTCCCCTTCGCAATTACTCTCCCCTTCGCTAAACAATGATTTAAAATGTTGATATTTCCAACTCTATGACTGCCTCATAAAAGAAACCAGCACCCCAGCAATCCCCTGAAGATGGGGTGCTAAAGCAGCACATTTCTCTTTGCAAGCTCCCTAAAACTTCCTATTTCTGTTAACTTTATAGCTTCTGCATAAATTGGCTGCTTTGGGCATCCCCCGCTCGCCCCCGGTTCCTTCTCTCCTATAGAGAAATGGTTTATTGGAAATATACCATTTGGCTCTTTTGAAGCAATGACTTATTTAGTTCCTAGGTTTATTTAAATCCCCTTTGCCTTTGCCCAAAGGGCTCTGGGCATTTGGACAAGAATCAAAAAATGGGCCAGGCAGTCTGTTTCCTGTAAGCCATTGACCCCCCCTAAAATAATTGAGGGCCCCTGACCATATCCTGTGTGGAAACTGCCCATGGTCTGAATTCTCAAGGTCTGCAGATAAGATTCTGGAGTGATCCTTAGAGTTTTCTCTCCATTCATTCATCCGTTCATCCCTACATTCATTCAACGAGTCATTGCACATTTTATAATAAGACACTCTACTAGGTTAAAGGACTACTGAGATAAATAAAATTGTAGACTAGACAAGCAAATAAATGGTATCTGCCCAGGAAAACGTGTACAAGGATGGAGGAACATGTATGTTGGGAAATAGCTAAACAAATGTGACAAGTTTATTCCATGAAGTACTATGCAGTAGTTACAAAGGGGTCATCTGTATGTTTTACTATCTTAAATTTCTGAGACATGCTGAGCAGGAAAATAATACATCAAGTATGACAACAGGTATATCAGAGACATATATAAACCATGGCCACATTCATGATTCATTTGGAAGATGAGTGGTGAAAGCAAGCGACTGAGTTATTTTCTTGGTGGGCATGAAGAGAGGTGGTTAAAACGCTCCAAAAATTTTCAACTTGATCTGTAATTTTTTAAACCAATACGTGGATTCATATAGCACTTGTATATTTAGAGTTCAATTGCTAAATGCAACATTAGATGCGTATGTAGGCTGCAGTCATAATATAAAAGGAGAGCGTTTAGAGAAGGGAGGTTTTCCTATAGGAGAACACAGCTTTGACAAATGCATAGGAGATTTCCAGAATGATGAAACTAAACAACATGCTTACAAGTAGGAACAAACTGCAGGAGATGGCATGAGAAAGGAGGGCACGGATTAGATCCTGGAGGACCAGGGGTGCCAAGATGAAGGGCACAGTAGAAAGGAGTGCTGAAGGGCTTAGGCAGGACCTGAACTCATCTCAGCTTCCAGGAGTCAGCCTTACGTCCTGGCAGAGAGCTCCTGAAGTGGGGCTGGTTCCAACTTTGGCCTGCATAAGGTAAACTGAGTAAGAGTAATACAGGAGAAACTTACATACAGCTCTTTCTGCATGCAACTCCCAGTTCTAAGTGTTTTACATATGTGATCTCATTGAATCCTCACACCCATCCTGTGACTAAGTATGCTAATATTATCCCCACTTTGCAAATGAGGTAACTGAAGGACAGACAACACTGAAAAATAATCAAAGGAAAGTCAATTCTTTCTCAAGGCTTCTGATATGGACAGGCACAAGTTATATAGCTTGAGGTGATACCTTACATCCCTCAGGAGATAAGACAGAACCATTCGAGATGCTAAAGAATAAATGTATGCATATTGTGATTGCAATTATGTGAATAAATGCATAAAAGGAATACTGACCGAAAAGATACCCAATATGCTTTTATAATAAAAACCATCCTTCTCTAAATGATGAAAAGATTTTTACCTCAAGACTCTGGAGTTTCCAATAAATGATTATGGGATGACACAGGCAGAAATGAGAGAAGCACCGAATCCTGAGCTTCTGTGCAGAAGGGAGCAGAGAGGATGCCAGCCTCATTTCTGTGCCATGGGACTGGATGTCAGCATCCTCACACCAGACCCCAGCCTCCCCGTTGCACAATGACGGGCTGGCTCCGTGTTTTCCCAAATGTGGATTTAGTCCATGAGATGTTTTAAAAAAGTAAATGGAGAAACAGGACACTAGATGACATTGAATCACATCGTAGAAGAGATTTTACCTTTCTGTTTGAATTTTTCTGGTTAAAAAGAGAAAGTCTCATTGTAATGATACAGTCTTCTCCCCTTACCTACAGGGAGTACGTGCCAGACCCCCAGTGGATGCCTGAAACCACAGATAGTACCGAACCCTCTATATACTATCTTTTCCCCTATGTGTACATACTATTTCACTTCAAGGCAGCACTTCACACTTCTCTTTGGCACCTCTGAATTGCCAGCATCACTACTCTTGCGCTTCGGGGCTGTTACTAAGTAAAATCAGGGTGACAAGTGCTGCAATACAGTGACAGTGTATCGATCTGATAACCGAGATGGTGACTAAGGGACAGGAGCGTGGAGACACTGGACAAAGGGCTGAGTCACGTCGAGGGTGCGATGGAGCGGGACAGTGTGAGATTTCATCACACTGCTCAGAATGGCTGCAATGTAAAGCTTATGAATTGTTTATTTCTGGAATTTTCCATTTAAGATTTTTGGACCACGATTGACCACAGGTAACCGAAACCACGGAAAGCAAAATGGCAGATAAGGGGCATCTATTGTAGTATATTGTTAACATTCTCGCTATCACTTACTAGTTACCTTTCCTCCCTCTTTTCTTGTTTCCTTACTCCTTCCCTTGTTTCCTCCCTCCCTCTCTTTTCTTAAACAACACCACCAAAAAAAGAGCATTAGCCAGGCAGCAGTATGTGGCTATTTAGTCGGTCTTTTCCCCCATTGTATTTAGTTTCACAGCTTCCTTCTATTTATGGAAGGTAATAACATAAGTTTTCCTTTTGAAAAATACATATGAAAATATATTTCACATTAAAAATTCAAGCTCGAGAAAAATAAGTAGTTGATGGTGCCGGTAGTGAGGAAATATGGGGAAGTCATCAGTCAAGTTTGAGAATCCTGCACCTGCTGATATCTTGGGTTCTGTCCAGTTCTCAGATTCTAGGGGGTGTAGGAAAACCAAGAACCTCGGTCCCCAGCAGTGTTTGAGTCTGCACGGTGACATCCAGACACCTGCTTTCCCTGCCAGGCTGTGGCTGTCCTTTCAGCAGCTGGCATCTGAACGCTCAGTAAATGCTTTTGCCGTTGGTCTCCATCAGGTGTTCAGTAGAGAACAGGCACGCATGTATGGTATGAAAACGATAATACCTATGTTATGAAATCAGTATATTATCCTAAGAGCTTAGAATCTGGATACAAGAAGAATTGCTGGGCATTTCTACCCTTACAGGTTCATCAGTGAAGGGAAGGAATAAAAGGAAGTGAGCAGTTATTGAGCACTTACTGTACACAGTGAACCATTAGTAACTGGATCTTGCTTTGAAATTGAGGCTCAGGGAGGTTAAGTAATTTAGCCAGGAACATACAGCTATTAAGTTGGAGATCAGGACCCGACACCAAATCTCTGACTCCAAAGCTATCTCTGGCTCACTTGATGGGGAGTCTGATCCAGTCTTCATATCTGAGTAAGAAAAGGACTCACTTTTTACTGACTACTTTTTACTGTGTTTCCATCAGGCTGAAACCCCTCAGAACCCCACACGTGTTTCCTTTCTGGCCCCCAATCCTTTGCAGTTCCTCTACCTAGAATTCCTTCCCTATTCCCTTTTCACTTGTTCTGCTTCCCAAATCAGCCACGTCCTCCAGGGAGGCGTGGGGCACAATTCCAGATCACATTGTTCCTTCCTCTTTGGAAGTGACAGTGTGAGACTAGAGACGAGTGTCAGATGTGTGAGCTTGTATCATCTCTCACATGTGGGGGTTCAAATCCTAGCTCTACCACATACCAGCTTTGTAAGTTTAGACAAGTCACTTTATGTTTCTGAGCCCCGGGTTGCTCATCTGTAGAATGGGCTCAATATCATGAGAGTCAAATCTCATAGCACATATCAGAATTGAACGGGCACATCAGTGAGATGACTCTTCTATTTCTCCTAGCTAGTATCTTCCCATCCTGACACTTTTTATCCACTCCTGCCAGAGTTCCTTCTGCAACACAGATTTGATTATCTAATTCCTCCCCAAAGCACTCAAAGACGGCCAGTTGCCTTGTGTAAAAATCACGGTGGAACAGAGGTGGCATGCCAGCCTCTGCTGCAACGTCGTTTGTCCCAGAGCAAACTCCTCTTTTCTCTGAGACTTACGTTCTCATCTATAAAACTAGAACAGTGAGGTGTTCCATAGGATTTGGGTAAACAAAGTGCCTATGAATAAGTAAACATTGTTTTGCACCCCCCCAAAATTACAATGCCAGGAGGTATGATAAGCCCTGGGGGTTTCTAATACTAAAAATAATTCAAATATTCATTCATTTCAGTAATGTGTCTTTTGTGTCCACTGTGTGTTGTGTTGCCGGGTGCTGGCAATCCAGCAGTGAATGAAATAGACATGGAATTTACATTTTTAGCATATCTATCAACTCTAGTTGTTCTACCATCTATCGGGCGAGTTAAACGAACAAGGAAACAGATCGTTATCCACTAGCTGTTACGCTGTTGAAGGAGGTGGGGTACACAAATTAAACTTGCAGCTCTGACATCAACAAGGTCTCGGTGCAAATCCCAGCTCTTCCACTTACCTGCTGTGGGGCCTTGGGTAGGTCCATTGACATCTCTAAGCAGAAACAGGGCCAGTGTCCTGAGGTCGTTTTGGTGGTCCGATGAGACAAGCTGTGCAAGTTGCCTGCACATCGTACGCGGTCCCTGGACATCAGCACCCCTCCCCATTCCTACACAGGGTCGGAGTACCTTCCACCACCACCCCCGTAATTCCCTTCACAGTGTCCTGTACGTGGTAGGTGTTCTGTAAATGCCTGTTGATTGACTAGTAAAAAGTTACTGGACAGAAGCAAGCAAATGCATTCACTCCCTCTGAGGTCAGCAGCTCTGACTCACCCACATACAAGGTATTTGCCATTCTCCACGGCTCAGATAGGTGTTTCTTTCCCACTAATGCATAAAAAAGAAATGAGCGGAGCTCACTTCCTGCCTCAGAAGAAATTTAGCGTTGCTGTTAAGCGGTTGTGCAGAGAAGACTAAATTCCTACGCGTGTAAAAATATCCTTGCTCTATGCAGATGTCTTGGATAGTACAGTGTTGGATGTAGTCTTAGTAAAGTTAGTTCAAATCCCTCATCTGCTCCTACCTCTGTAAAGCATGGGAATACTCGTTTTCCTTTCTACCACTCCTTGTTTTTCTAAGGACAAAGAAAGGCAATGGATAAAAACTCTCATAACAAAATGATTATTTGAAATAATATCATTGCATGGCATCTTTATAAAGAAGAATCTCACATTATACTTAGAAGCAGATAAATACAGTGAGGTGAGCTCTGGCAGTTTTCCAGCTCTGTGACCTTGGGCAACTTATTTCACATCACTAAGTCTGTTTCCTCATTTATAAAATGATTATAACAAGTAGAGCCATTTCACAGGAGTGTTGTGAGAGTTAAAGAAGTTAGTATATGTGAAATCTCCAATACAGCGTCTGGCACATTGTAGACGCCCATCAACTAATTCATTTATTCAACATTTTTTTTTATGGAGAGCTTATCACGTGTCAGGCACAACGCTAGGTGCTCAGGATACATCAGTGGAGAAAACCCACAAAAATCTCTGCCCTCATGGGGAGGTGGTGGCAGGACACTTACTAATCCGTGGGCTGTCTTTGATGGCCTTGGCAAGAAGCAGGTGTTGGTTGCCTGTTTGGAGGAAAGTCTGCTTTATTTTCTGGGATTAGTACACAGGGGAGATGAGCACAGTAGAGGATGGAGGTGACTGGAATTAAACATCACGGGGTGTGGCTACTGGTTTCCTTCTCTGAATCTGTGTCGTGATTTTGTAGCGTGAAGAGTTGGTCATAAAGACAGCATTTCCCAGCACACCTGGAACTGGTATGTTATACTTCAGCCTTAAAATTTCCTTGAGACCTAAGTCATTTCCAGGGCAATAAAATTAGTGACAGAGCCAGGATCTAAATGCCCATCTGAGGGCCTCAGAGGCCATGATTTGAAGGGAAATGGGAGATGGGAAAGCTGGTATGTATTTGTTACTTACCTTGTGCCAAAGATTGTTCTTTGTGTTATGACATTGGAACTTTAAATAGTCACAACTCAGGTATTATTTTCTCAACTTAGAAACAGACTCAGAAAAGTTAAATGACTTGGCCAAGATCACTCATCAATTATGGTGTAGAGCTAAAATTCAAGTACAGGAATTGCTGTATTATCTTTAACTGTTTTTCTATAATTGATTTATAATTGACCTTCTGTAGGATCTGGCTCAATCATTTGAGCCTGTGTGAAATATCACATTTCACTGGAAATCATTGCTGGGGTCACTAATGACATTGGTTGGCACTTTGGAGCCCTGGCGTGGTCTTTAGTTTTTGCACTCTGTCAGTTTCTGTAATAATATCCAAGGCTTCCTGGGGGACTAGCAAAGTTGCCGCCTGTCTCAAATTGCTTTGGGTGTCGTTTTGTCATCTCCAACATTATCGGTTTCCTAACTCAGTGGATTACATGAAATGTGCCTTAATTCTCCAAGCATTAACCTTAGAGGTACTTACAGAGGTGTTAAATTCCCTCAGTCTCTTCCACGGCTTTTATGTATACATGGGTTAGAATGTAGCTGATTATATCTTCTTGGATTTAGCAATTTGTCGAGAGCAGAGTGTGTTTGCAAAAGCAATCTGTCCATGGAATCAAACTAAAAAGGAAGGAAGGAGGGAGTAGGGCATGGGGCACCCTTAGATTTTCTAGAATTTTCAAAGTCTTATAAAGTTCAGTGTTAGGATCAACGGAGATCATGTGTGCTCAGCACAGAGCACATAGTAACTATTCAGTAGATGTTGCCATCACCATCACCATCGTCACCTTCATCACCACCACCACCACCATCATCATCATCACCATCACCACCATCATCACCATCATCGTCACCATCATCTCCACCACCATCATCACCACCATCATCATCATCAAAACCACCACCACCATCATCATCATCACCATCACCACCACCATCACCATCATCACCACCATCATCACTACCGTCATCACCACCATCATCACCACCATCACCACCATCATCATTATAACCATCATCATGACCATTATCCTCATCATCATCACCACCACCATCATCATCATCATCATCCCCATTGTGTCATCTGACTGAATATACCTTGTAAGGTTACTGTGAGTGTATTAGTTTTCCATTGCTGTGTAACTAATGACCATAAACTCAGTGGCTTAAATGAGATCCATTTATTAGCACATAGTTCTCGGGGTCAGAAGTCCACGCATAGTGTGGCTGGAGTCACAAGGCTGAAATCAAGGTGTGAACCAGCTTCACTCTCTCCTGGATCTCAAAGTCTTCTTCAAAGCCCATTCAGGTGGTTGGCGGAATTCATTTTCTGTGGCTGTAGGGTGGAGGTCTCTGTCCCCTTGCTGGCTTTCAGCCAGGGGCCATTCTCAGCTCTCAGGGCCACCCATATTCCTTGCCACATGGTCCCGTTCATCTTCAAAGCTAACAATGGAGAATCTCACTTGTGCTGAATCCTTCTCGTGCTTCAAATCTCTGACTTCCTCTGACCTCTAGTCCCAGGATTTAAAGGGCTCATATGATTAGGTCAGGCCCACCCAGATAAGCTCCCATTCTCGAAGTCAACTGTACCATATAAGATAACGCTATCACAGGGGTGAAAGCCATCATATTCACAGTTCTTGGAATTATGCAGGAGCCAGGTATCTTAGACGCCACCTTAGAGTTCAACCTGCCATCATGGGCATATAAAGAGATGATGTGAATAAACCTCTTAGCATGCTTCTTAGCACAGAGCAGATACTCACTGAGTGGCAGCCATTGTTGTTTTGTTGTTTTTATTATTAACATTGATCTCAGTCTTATTCTCAATCAGGCCCTTGCTTCCTCAGTGTCCGTATTGCCTTTTATTTTCTGTTACAAGAAGGCATTTAATCTCTGCAAGTGTCAAAGATTTGTCAGTTCTTTTGTCTGTTTGGATTGAATAAGTTGATGGAGGTCGTAGTTAAGCTGAAATCATTTGGGAAACAGTTGTCCCTTAAGAAATAATTTTCAAAATGTTCACTCTCAGGAAGAATCAGATATTTTCCAAATGAAAATGGTTTGCCCTTTGCAATTGTGATTCTCTAACTGAGCTCAGAAAACTCTTGCCAGTAGTAATGGAGTTAAGAAGAGCCACATGGATAACTACCCTCTTTCTGGTTTTGTCCAGTCCCACTGCCACGTTAGTGTAGGTGGCCGTACACAGTAGAATCGTGTTTTTTCAATGGATTTTTCCAGAAAAGAATTCCATTCATCCTCTGTTTCCTGCCAGACCTTGGGCAGGACCTGCCAAGTCAGGTGAGCTGACGATGACATGTAAACCCATACATCGGATGATTTCAGACAGGCATGCGTGCCATCAAGAAATGAATGTGGTGATGCCATTGCAAGTGTCTTAGGCAGATGCTAGCATGTATTAGATGGAGCAGGAAGGAGGTCAATCCAAGGGATGACATTTTGGCCAAGACGCAAAGAAGCCAGCCCTACAGAGCCGAGTAGAGCACTGCAGCCACCATTGGAGTAAATGCAGACATCCTGAACCTGTGTTGAAGAACTGGCCGGCACAGAGAGTGAACAGGAGGAGGCTAGTCAAGGCTGTGGTTGACTGGGCAGGGCCCCATCACGTAGGGCTTTGTCGGACATCCAGACACTGAGTGTTTCTCCAAATGCAGTGCGATGGGAAAGCACTAGAGAATGTTATGCAGGAGGATGGAGCGATCTGACTAGCTTTCAAAATACAGTTTGTTGTTTTTTCTGGTTACCCAGCATCTATTATTTTTTTCAAGATATAAATCATGCACCACAAAATTTCCCATGTTCACGTGTACCATTTAGTGGTTTTAGTGTACGAGGTCTGACAATTAAGTTCGTGAACTTGTTGCAATGATGTTAATAACCCTTTTTTGATATCAGAGGGATTATTCTTTATGAATTTGTACCAACTGGACAAACAGGTAACCAAGTTAACTATTTGGAAGTGCTGAAAAGGCTGCGTGAAAAAGTTAGATGACGTGAACTTTTTGCCAACAATTCATGGTTCTTGCATCACGACAAGGCACCAGCTCACAGGGCACTGTCTGTGAGGGAGTTTTTAGCCAGGAAACAAATAACTGTATTGGAACACCCTCCCTACTCACCTGATATGGCCCCCAATAACTTCTTTCTTTACCCGAAGATAAAGGAAATATTGAAAGGAAGACATGTTGAGGACATTCAGGACACCAAGGGTAATACGACAACAGCTCTGATGGCCATTCCTGAGAAAGAGTTCCAAAATTGCTTTGAAGGATGGACTAGGTGCTCATGTCAGTGCATAGCTTCCCTAGGGGAGGACTTCGAAGGTGACCGTAGTGATAGTCAGCAAGGAGGGATGTAGCACTTTTTCTAGGATGAGTTCTCAAACTTAATTGTCTAACCTCGTATTCCCATGATTGTGCAACCATCACATTACATCTAAGTTACTTTTTTTAAATGATGGATCTGGTCGCTGCGTGGAGAATGGATTGCATGAGGTGAGGTAAAGACTTTCTTACAGTGGTCCAGGTCAGATTGGATGGTGGCTGGACCAGGGCAGTGGTGGTGATGAAGAGAAGCAAATGGTCTTGAGGCTTCCCATTTTCCAAATTGAGCAACCTGATGTGGTGACAAGAGCACAAGTGTGGGGTTGGACAACCTAGCTTTGGATCTGCCACTTGCTACCTGCCTCACCATGGACAAATCACTCAATTGAGCCGAGCCTCAGTTTCCCAATCTGAAAAATGGGGACATGAATAATTACCTCATGTGTTTGTTGTAAAAACCAAACAAGATAAAACACATATATGTCCTATCACAGTGCCCAGGATGCAGTGTGTAGTCTGTAAGCATCATTTTTCTTGTTTTAAAATCTCCTAGATTGAATCTTCCTGTGTCTCTGCCGCCTTACCCCCACCCACCCTCAGATGGAAGCCTCACCTTAAGATTCGCTCTCAAGAACGCTGTTCAGGTTTTCCCCTGTGATTACATAGAGTTAATTTCCCAAACCTGGAATGGAGGACCTGCTTGGACTTTCACCTACCAAGGAAAAACCACTTTTTGTGGGGATGGAAGAATTGTACACAGTTCTGACTCTCTCACCACCAATCTATGTGGTCTTGGGCAAATCACAACCCTTCTGAGATTCAGTTTCTCCATTTACAAAAGGGGAATGTTAACACCCACCTTAGGAAGTGAAGACTATGTGAAACCTGGATGTGAGATGCCATAGGAATTACAAGGGGCTGTACAAATGCAATGACACATTTGTATTCTTTCATATTTGCAAGTGTAGAGTGGATTCATCTGCTCTGTGCACGTCCACAATCAGCATTCAGTTGTGTACACTTAGGGAAAAGATGACAGTCTTTTCATCTTAGCCAAAGATGACAGTCCTTATTTATAGCGTGACCACATGTCCTGGTCTGTCTAGGTCTGCTTTCACTTACACCTGCTGTCCCAGCATGATTGTTAGAGCTCCACCTTTTACTGTCAAAAGTGGTCTGATTTGGACAATAAATTATTTGGTCACTCAATTTATTCACTTCATCACTTTTCCCAGGAAAGTGGGAAAAAGTAGACTTTTTCCTTTATTGCTTCAGCAGAAATACTGAAAGTGCCAGGTCTTGACAGTTTAAGAGCAATTTGGAGATCTTCAAGGGTGGTTTTTTATTATTATGAAAGGAATTTTTGCCTGCTTTTCTGCCTTTAGAATATAGTCAACATAAGACGTAATTCCATCGTATATGCCTGAGTGCCTAATTCATCTTATATATCTATATTTGGTTTCTATAAAATATTAACAAAGGCAAACTTTTTTTTCGATGTCCTCAGGCTGGAACAGATAAACAAAGGGGCCTGTGTAAATTAGAATCTCTCCTAAGCAGTAAAGAAGAGTGATGTATTCCTGTGTGAGATAAATGGAAGAAAGCAGGATGTAGGTCTCTGCTTTTTCCTCCCAATAATATCAAAAGTCTAAGAGGGAAACCAAACTTCCATTGATGCTTTTAAAGTAGGCTGTCCAAGTGATTTATTAGCTCTGAGTCAACACTAACGTTGAGCCTGCAGCTTGGAGATTGGAGATAATCCAGAATGCATCCTAAATGTGCAGGGCTTCCCACATGCCCTGGCAGAATACCGAGGTTAAACTGGCAACTTTCGGGTCAACCCAGGATTTTGCATTTTCCGTACCATTGATTGAGTTGAAATAATTTCATGAAATGGACAAATAGAATTTGGATGAGCAGTCAAGACAAAAATGAAAACAGGGACAGAAGATTTGCTTCTGAAAGAATCCAAATCAAGTCATGGAATATGTTTCTGATTGGTATTTGACTAGAATTGATTTGGGAAACATGAGTTTTTAACAACATCTGACATAGTTTTACTTCTTTTTTTTTTTTAAGATTTTATTGGGGAAGGGGAACAGGACTTTATTGGGGAACAGTGTGTACTTCCAGGATTTTTCCCAAGTCAAGTTGTTGTCCTTTCAGTCTTAGTTGTGGAGGGTGCCATTCAGCTTCAAGTTGTTGTCCTTTCAGTCTTAGTTGTGGAGGGCGCAGCTCAGCTCCAGGTCCAGTTGCCGTTTCTAGTTGCAGGGGACGCAGCCCACCATCCCTTGCAGGAGTCAAACCAGCAACCTTGTGGTTGAGAGGACGCACTCCAACCAACTGAGCCATCCAGGAGGCAGCTCAGCTCAAGGTGCCATGTTCAATCTTAGTTGCAGGGGCCGCAGCCCACCATCCCTTGGGGGGGTTGAGGAGTCGAACGGGCAACCTTGTGGTTGAGAGCCCACTGGCCCATGTGGGAATCGAACCGGCAGCCTTTGGCGTTAGGAACACGGAGCTCTGAGGAACCACCTGAGTCACCAGGCAGGCACATACTTTTACTTCTAACTTTTAAATAAATTACTCTTACCTCAGCTGGTTCTATGAGTGGCATGTTCTCTCCTGGGTAAGAGAGGTTTAGTTAGAAATGTTTTGGGCAGCAGTACAGGTCACCAAAAAGATTGGCTTAAAGGAGAGGATTTTATTTTTCTCCCATAACAAGATATATGAGACAGGCAGACGCTGACATTTGTTCAGCCGCTCAACAATGCCAGAGCTGATGTCTAAATGATTATTGTGTGAGTTGCCTCATTGTTATAAAACACTGCATCTACATTGCATTAAACCAATGTACAAGACAGAAGAAGGGAGACACAGGAAGCCTTTCATAAGGAAAAGCTAAAAGCCTTCCTGACACATCTCATTGGCCAAAACAATATCACATGACCATGCAACGTACAAGGGAAAGCATGGGAGTCAGTGTTTTGGGCAGGTCTTAATGAAAATGGGTATCCATTAGGAATAAAGAGAAGGGAAAATGAATGCTAATAGTTGACTAAGGACATTTGCCATAGGGGTAAATTTCAGCAATGATTTTATAACTTGAGTGCTGTATTTTAGGAGGTCGAGATGTAAACATGTGTTGACCAAGTGCTTACCATATGCCCATTGTATTGGCTGTCTAAAGGAAAATAAGTCAAATAGTAGCCAATGCCCTCGAGGAATTTTAAAGTTCTTAATTTTGGTGTGTGTCCATATTACCTAGCATAGTAGTAGAAGCATAGCAAACCCTGACGGTGTGTGACGAAGAATTTATGCACATGATAAGGAGAAGAGAAAGCATGGACCTCCGGGCTATTGCGTCCTGTGATATAAATCCTCACCAAAGTGTGGTCCATAAGCCAGCGTCATCTGGGAGCTTGTCAGAAATGCCATCTCTTAGGCCCTGTCCCAGGACTGCTGAATCAGAATCTGCTATTTAACGAGACCCGCGTCCGCCCTGCCCAGTGATTTGTGTGCACAGTGAATATTGAGAGGCTTTGGTGTTACAGTGATGCTTGGGGTGGCTTGATCACATCTGCAGGAACAGGAACACAGACTTGGACAAGAAAAATGGACATCTTCCCAAGGTCCAGGGGAGTGAGCATATGCGAAGGAGTCGTTTGTCCATGATTTAAATCGAGGTCTCTGCGTTTCCCAGTGGGGCCACTTTCATTAACTACCTGGTCTCTGATGCTCAGTCACCTCTGCTAGAAATATTTGAGATGGTTGTGGCTGTTTCCTACTGGGATATTGTGTGGGACAGGACATCTGACGTGTTGAGCACCTTGCCTGGTATGTTGTGGGAGCTCAGTCAATGCGAATTTCCTTTCTAAGAATATTCAAAATTAGAACTGGTGTGCAACTGTCAGGATCACCTTGGTAAGGATGGGAGGAAAGAGCTAAAGGGCGTTATGATTTCGGGCCATCATGCAAAACGTGACATGGCCTGGAATGTGGTAGCGCATTGGGGTGGACATCACAAGTCAAAGGAAAGGCTTAAAGGCATCGGCAAGGAGACCCACCTATCTAAGGGCCTTAGTTTCCTAGGATGGCCTAACCAAGTACCGTCAACTGGGTATAAAACAACAAATTTGTTCTCTCTCAGTTCTAGAGGCCAGGAGTGGGAAATCAAGCAGTGGTCAGGGCCATGCTCTCTCTGAAGGCTCTAGGGAAGATTCCTTCCTTGCCTCTTCCAGCTCCTGGTATTTACTGGCAATCCTTGGCCTTCCTTAGCCTGTAGATGCCATCTCATGGCCATCACCTCCCTGTGTGTCTTCACATGGTCTGCCTTTTGTGCCTGCCTGTCTCTGTGTCCAAATTTTCCCCATTTTCTAAGGACACCAGTCATATTAGATTAATAACCTCATTTTAACCTGATTAACTCTATGAAGACCCTATTTCCAAAGAGGGTCACCAATTGAGGTAGTGGGTTTAGAACTTCAATATACCTTAAGGGAAGGGGAACAACATTACACCCATAATAGTAAGCAAGGTTTTTTTGTGAGAAATGGATATAATTCTGGAGAGGATGGGGTGGCTGAAGCTATGGGGGAAAAAACCTAATGCTTTATATATGGCCACAGCAAAATATTAAGGAAAAAGAAAAAAACAAGACAGGTTGGAAACAAATGGTGAATTATAGTGCTTTCTTTCCAAAAACTAGTGTGGGCAAGGCTTTTAAGAATTATGTCTTCCCATTGCTCTGTTGCCTGAGGATTGGGATACACTCTCCTCTCCCTGCTCGCTGTAGAAACTTTCAAAATAATGTTGCAGGGACCTTCCAGAGTGAGTGGCAGGAAGACACATTGTAAGAAAATTCCTATGACTTAATATGGTGAGAGGTTGGAGGGTTTTTTTCCCCCCTTTTCTTTCTGCCTGTGTTGGCAGCAGCAGCTGTCTCTTTCTTTCTCAGCAGTGACAGGCTGAGAAAATGGAAGATGTATTTCAGCTGGGCGTGGGTGTGATTTCTCTTTTCTCTCTCAAGGGCTTCATCCAGGAAGGTATGGAGCTGTTTATATCCTGGCCTGGGAAACTGAGGGAGCAGCTGTTGGGGCACTAATGAGGACTGCATCCTCCAGGGGCACTTCCTGCTGGAAGCCCTAGAAGGGGGCCGATTTGAATGCAGATGGATCTCCCCCTGAGGAGGCAGCCTAGGGGAAAAGCTGGGAGGGACGGGACGTTTGGTCCTGTTACCTGTAAACAGGTGAGTTAGTTCCAACATGGCCCTGAGGCAGAGAAACAAACATGTTACTGAAAGAGTTGGCTTCCCAGGTGGATC
This sequence comes from Rhinolophus hipposideros, assembly GCF_964194185.1. Taxonomy (NCBI): domain Eukaryota; kingdom Metazoa; phylum Chordata; class Mammalia; order Chiroptera; family Rhinolophidae; genus Rhinolophus; species Rhinolophus hipposideros. Next base: position 6,810,612 of record NC_138059.1, read on the forward strand.
AGACCCCATCCTGCCCATCCGGAGACAGCAGCTCTTCTTCACCAATGCTCTGTGAAAGGTGCCAATTATGTGAGTCGATGTGGTTACCAGCTCCCCCACTGCAAGTCTCCTTGTGGCATAGTCTTAGTCTTAATGCATTCTGCCAAAGGCTCCTCTCTCCTTGCCGTGTTTTGCCCTGGGGCAATGCTGTATTTGCTCCCTTTCTCAGCACATTTAGTGGCAAGAACTCACCTCTGGGAAGGTCTAGGAGTGTCCCACCTCTGCTCTCCTGGAACGCCCTGCATGGTCCGCTCCATTGCCATGGTTTACTGGCCACCTGTCAGCTTAGGGTGGAAGCTAGCTCTGGATTTCTAGCATTTCTAGCTCTGGATCATCCTCTCTCAGGAGTTCAGCCTGTGTTTGCTGACTAGCCATCACCCCTGGCACATCGCCCCACAGGCACCTTCAACACAACCTTCACGATTAAACTCATCAGCTTTCTTCCAAACCTGCTTCTGTACCACAACTCAGCAAAGGGCAACTGCTAGCTGCACCATCCTCCACAACCTGTCATCTTTGACACCCCATCCGTCCTTCTGAAGTGGAGAAGCCCTGTAAACTTCAAGTGCTCGGTGTGTTCTGAGTCAGCCTCTGCCTGCTACCGTCCATTGCCACTGGCTTGGTTGAGTCCCTCATCAACAATCGCCTAGAGAAAAGCTACACTGGCAGCACCTTTCATGCCGTTCTTCACCCACCCACATCCAGAAAGGTCTTTAGGAAACACAAATATGACCATAATTTCCCTCCCTCTCTCTGTTTAAGATGGTTTGTCAGGAAGGAAGAACTTTCCCTCTACCCTCTTAGGTTCTATGATTGGGATCTGCAAATTAAACTGATAAAAGACAGATTCATAGGAGAAAAGACAAACTTTATCCATGTGTGTATGTGAAAGCTTGCAGAAAATGTGGCTCAAAGAACCACATTGGGGCTTATATACACTCTTAATAGGAGAAGGAGACTGGGAGAAAGGGCACTTACGGAAAAAGGAATGATTTTGGGGAAATATAAGTAGGCCCTTAGGAGACTCGATGGGAGGTGTGATGGTTTTGTGACAATGTTGGTTCATGTGAGTTCTTATCCCAATGCTGACTTGATAGGAACCTGTCTTTGCCCCAAACAGGAAGCCTCTCTTAAAGGGGGATTTATGGCAGTTGAATTCTTCTGGAAGGCTCTGCTTGTAGGCAGATGGAAATTGGGGGCTGGGGAGAGTTCAGACAACACCTTTTTCTCCATCTTTTGATTCTGAAATGACTTCAGCTCAAAATAATTTTTAATGCCACAGTGATATATTCTGGATGCCTTCACCTTCAATGGCTCCCTGTTATATGCAAGATAAATGCTCAACTCCTTAACAGGATATCCCAAGCTCTTTAGGACCTGGCTTCCATCTCCTTGAAAGAAAGGACTTTTTCTCTTGTAATTATGTATCTATTGTGGCTAATTCTATACCAGACACATAGTAGGTGCTCAATAAATATTTTGCCTTTATATGTCAATGACCAGATGGATAGATAAGTGAATTTATTCAGTGTAATGTGGTGTTTATATTACACTGAAAAGAAAAGTCTCCGTTAGTTGAGAAATCACGTGAATTTCATTTGTGTAAATCAAAAAAGTTTACCCGGAGGCAAAACTGACTGCGTCTTTGCTAAATGTATCATGAGTTCATAGGGGCACCCTCTGGCTAATTGCAGTAGATTTGATGTTGTCGATTTGATTTTGTGTGAGCAGAGAGGAGTTTTCATCAAATGCAGTTTATTCACTGTTGAAGGAACTAAACATAATCCTGTTGCATTTTGTCTTGTGGTTGTTTTTAACTTCTGTGTGAACTTGGTCAGGCTTCTTCTGAACTTCTCTGAGTCTGAACAATAATCTAAAGTTCATGGGGCAAAGAAGATAACTGCAAGATACAGGCGATGGGGGGGTCAGTATGGAATCTTCTTATGAGCAAATGACCAAACAGGAATGGTATACAATGTCCTACACATAATATTAAAGTCTCCCACAAAATCACTGACAGTGGGGTTGGAATAAAGAGGAACTCCCTTCTAATATCATGGAAGACCAAGGTTTCAGTATCAGTCATCATGATCAAGAGGAGAAACCTGACGTTTATTGACTACTTGCCGTATAATAAACATTAGGCTGGGGACTTCGGGACAGTTATCTCATTAAAAAAAAAATTTACTCATTTATTTATTACCTGTTACATGCCCAGCACTATGTACAGAGGTAGAAAAAACAGACTTCATTGTATGTTCTCAAATACTGAATGTACGTAAAGGTGGTAAGTGCTATGGACTTGAAAGGTTAGAAAAAGGTCTACTTCTCTTAACAGGGTTGATGCCTTTTGATGAGAGATAAACATCAAAATACAGAAGGAGATTAGTCAGACTCTATACAAGAACAAAGCATGTGCATGGCAGCAGAGGTACAGAGAGGCCAGGGAGCCCAGCAGTTATGATGAGGGCGGGTTTCTTGTAACCCAAATATAGAAAAAGATATGGAAGAACCACCAAGTATAGGAGAGATAAATGAAAAATAGAGATAAACTACAGCTTCCCCGAGAATGCTGGAAAAGTGTCAGCTGCCACTGACCAAGCCAATATGCCAGAGATGCCCTTCAGCCCGGGGCCCTAATAATTACCAGCCTGCGGTGGCTGCAGGGTCCCACAAAAATGCAGTCAAGTAGGCCCCTTGCATTAGTTTGCTGGGGCTGCCGTAACGGGCCGTACACCGGGTTGCTTAGACAACAGGTATTCATTTCCTCACGGTTCTAGAGTCTAGACGTCCAAGTTCAAGGTGTTAGCAGATTTCTCCTGAGTCCTCTCTCCTGGGCTCATAGGTGGCCACCGTCTCTATGTCCTCAGATGGACATTCCCCTGTGTACAAGCCCTGGTGCCTCTTTCTGTGTCCAGATTCCCCCTTCTTAGAAGGACATCAGCAGATTGCATGAGGGTTACACTCAGGGCCTCATTTTAACGGAATCCCTCTGTAAAGACCCTGTCTCCAAACTCAGTCACATCCTGAGGTGCTGAGGGTTAGGGCTTCGACGTGTGAATTGCAGGAGCACATATTTCATCTCATGACGCCCCGAGCAGCTCTGTGCCCAGTTGTCAAAATGGGATCACAGTGAAGGATAGAGGGGAAGAAAAGAATAATGTTCTCTTGGGAATTCTAAGGAAGGCTTCACAGAGGAGGGGACAGTGGAGCTAAATTTTGAATGTTTTGTGATTAGAGTTTTGAAGAGCAGAGACTGGGAAAAGAGGATATGGACCAGGCTGAAGAGCATGTACGAGTCACAGCATTTAGAAAACATCGTAGAAGTAAGAGCGCAGTGTGCGGGGAGCTACTCTCCCTGGAGCGTTGTGGGCAGAGTGGGGCTGGTACCTGGAGGCCCGATGGTGAAGGGCCTTACACATCCTTGGTTCTGAGTAAAGATGTGAGGACTATATCCTTCTCAGTGGAAGAAATAAGAGCCATACTTGGATCTGGTGGGAGTGAGGTGTGTATTCAGTCCTTGATTGTATACCGACTTTTGTATGTGCCACTTCCTTCTCTGCCACCATGGTCAAGAGACATCACCTCTCTGAGATTCAGTTTCATTGTCTGAAAAATGAAGTCAGTGATCCTTTCTTGCAAGGATGCAGTGATGGCTCAGGAGGATAATGAACGTGAAATTCTCAAAACCCTTGCATAAATGGTAGTTATTTTTATTTTTATTGTTCGGAGAGTGTTGCCAAAATGTGGGCACATAATGATATTTTCCTCACCTAGTTTGTATCAATTGATTTGCTCTTGGCAGGATCTGCAGTGAAACCCGTTTTCTTCTGCTGGCTCGTCGACTGCAGCTCTAGGAGCTCACGGATACTTGACACCCTGCTGTCTTCCTAGGATGACCTTGAGCTAGCCTCAGTCTGCCTCTCTTTACACTTCTGTAAAATGGCACGGTCCTTCATAGCTGCAGTAAACCCAGGTTTATTGTTAAGGACACCGTGCCTACTGTGTGAAATCGTGGCCTTCTGGCTCTGTAGTTCTTGGAAGTTATTCCAATTTGGGTCTTGGCCACTTGTGAGTTTCTTTGTTTATTTTAGATACACCACCAGGTAATAAACCTTGATGATTCCGCTGACCTACCTCCACACTCCTACACACACACACACACACCCTTTTCCACCAACAGTGGATGAAAATATTCTGCAGTATGGTATTTCATTCTCGTGTGTATTGTTATTGCCACCGCAGTCTTAAAATCCTTCATGACTATTTCTATCCTAGGAATGCAGACTCTCAGGGTGACAAGCAGCCTTCAAGGTCATCCATTCCATGCCCCCATGTGATAGTTGAATGCCCATGCTGATGTCAAGTGAGGGGAAATGCATTGCCTTCTAGGCAGCCAGTGCTGCCTGAGTACAGCTCTGGTCTAAATTCTGGTTCCATGCAGGTCCTTTCGGCTATGAGCCTGGACTCCATAACCAGCGGCGTGCCAGTAAATATTTAATAACTTCGCTCAAAGAAAAGCCTTAATGGGTAGCATTTGCCACTTCCTGTGGTGTAAATACTCCCACCACAGGCTCTCAGCACTAGCTACTTTTATATTTGTCTTACCCCATCCCTATATGAAGTGTGAAGATACTTTTCAAGTTCTTTTCATTTAGGCACAATATCCCTCACTATTGCTTCTGTCAACAGAGAACAGTTTTTCCTCTAGGGGCTCACACAGAACAAGGTCTGCTGAGAATCACATCCAGATCACTTCCTGATTGGCAAACAGAGGACAAACTGGAGGGTCCGTTCTGTTTCCATCGTTACCATAAATACCTGCCCAATGCAGCGTGTAAGCTGTAAGCCCAGAGAGGGCAGAGACCACGTCCACTCGCTCCATCACCCTATTAGTGCCTCACATGATACTTGGAACACAGTAGATACTCAATAATGAAACCTGACCATTCCTCAGGCATTCATTCATTTGTTCATTTATTCATCCATGCATTCATTCTTCCAGTTAATTGAATTACCATTATATAGCTGATGTTTGGCAAAGCAGAGTCCAGCGAACAGAATGGAAAGTTAGGACCGAGCATCCTTGAGAGCTAAAAAAAGTCTCGGAATCGAGGTAGTTGAGTTGAGCACGGACTGGAGATTGGCTTGTTTTTTCAGCCACTTAGAAAAAGGATCGTCCTGTTCTCTTTGACTCAATTAGCCTCAATGAATCTAATTTTAACACTTTTCAGAGATAGAATGGCAAACTGAGAAAGCACGCTTTGGGTTTGGTACTTAAGGGTACGATATGTTCCTGCTGATGAACAAGTTGGTGCATCTGATCACACTTAACTGAGACAGGGGAGGCAGGTCAGAATTGAGAGAGGAGCGAGGCAGAATGTTCTTCGGAACACTTCCTCACTTTCAAGGGCATATAGACACAGTCTCCACGACCAGAAGGGAGGGCCACCAGCCGTAAGCTTGATCCTGGGCTAATCAATCCATAAAATTAAATTTTAAAAAGCAATTCATCATCCTGTCTATATTTGTGTGGGTCTGAATTTTAATTATGGGCTATCTCCATTGCTTTCTGGAAGGTTGCAAGTCTAAATTTTAAATCAATAAATTAAACGCATGGGGGGGGTTAGATTTGTTATTGGATATCAATAATTTATTTTTTATGTTTACCAAACATTTATTCATCACCTGCTATACGTCACGTGTTGTGCTCCATACTGAGATGTCAAAAGTAATTAAGATTCCTTCTTTTTATAAGTTAGTCTCTCAAAATGTGTACCTACCACATCAGATTCTCCCGGAATTTACTAAAATTTCAGATTAACCCAACCACATTCCATGCATACAATATTAGAGTCTACAGGGAAGAGTCCCCAAATGTGCATTTTAAAATAAGTACTACAGGACATTCTCACGCACACTAAAGTTTGATGCCATTCATTGCAGAAAACATAATAATAGGTTGCATTTATGTTTTTCAAGTGGTCACAGGATCTTGGGAATCGTGCACTAAAATTCCTTCAACACTTTAATTATAATCAATACAAATGGCAGTCCCACCTGGCAAAAGGGGCTAAACAAAAGCCAAGTGTCTGTCGTTACCAATCACTCCTGTGTCCCTGCATGATTTTTGTCACATCCAACCTGGTATTGATTTATTGTTTTTCTCTACGTCCATTCACTGCTTCTTACTCCAATAAATTTAGCCCAATCGGAAGCAATACTGTCTGTGAAATCGTGTATCTGATGTGCTAAATTACATGTGTTTTCAAGGTCCACATTAAACAGATAACGATCTTAACCCTACTAAACGTTCCCTCATATACCACCCGCATGGACGTCTCACACCGTGTGAAAGACGCTGCTCTAAGCCTTCCGTGGCTGACTGCCCAAGACATTCAAGTTCTTGGCTCAGATCTGAAGCTATCCTCATGGCTCTTGGTTTTCTCCTCCAGCGGGATGCCCTCTTTACTGTATTGAGTGCAGGAGACACACCTCCTCACCTCCAGACTTTGCTCCTCTTGGGTTGGTCTTCTCTTTGCCATCAACCCAGAGACTAATTAGAGTACCTTCCCTTGCTCTCAGCCCACCCCCAGCTCTCCTCTGCACTTAAGTAGATCATTCAACTTAGCAAGCAATTACATGCCGATTACTTGTTTTTCCTGCCAACAGTAGGCTTCACTACATACGTATTCACTCCAGGAATATTATTTATGAAGCCACTCTGAATATGTTTTTTAGCCTCTTGTCCTGGATGGTTTTGAGATCAATAGCCTGATGTGGGAATTCACCAATTTTAGGGATCCTTGTTTGCTTGTATGGAGTTGGAAAACAGGCTTTTTGGGCGAACTTTGTGATTAAAGGAGGGATTTGCCTCATCACAAAATATTCTTGATATTTTTAAAAAGAATAGTACTTTAGGGGAAATGTCCATCAGCTCGGGGCCAGAAGTACTCATTTCTATCAGCTTCTGCATTCACTTTATCGAAGCTGAAAGAGCTTCAGCTTTCCTGGGTCATGGTACCTCAGAAAAGCTTTTAAAGATTCTTCCTCCAAGGGAAGGAAGTGGTGGCTGTGGTCACTGTTGCTTATTTGGTTCTAACTGTCCCCGAGCTTAGGATCTCATGGCTAAGCCATCAGTCTAGTCTGCAACAGCCGCTTATGAAAACAAATCCAGAGTCTGCACGTCTTTCTGCTTTTCTTCATGCTTGGAATTGCAGGGGGCAGATTTGAAGAAATATGCAGACGTGAGTATTTTACTCTCAGCCAATAAAGGAACTCACTTAGTGGATCTTAGGAAAACAATACTGAGAGGAAATGGAAAGAAGGTGGTTTGTGAGGAAGAGCGTGGTGCAGTGGAGAGGTAAGCAGAAACCCAAAGAAAATATCAGCAGGGTCTTGGGATGTATGCTAGTTCCACAGTTACCTTCCTGGGGACCTCGTGAATGGCATTGGACCTCCTGGGACATGTTTTCCTCATCTGTAAAACGGAAGAAATAGATTATATTGGTCAGAGATAGTCTTCCTTTTCTTTAGCAACAAAATCTTTTATTTTCTTTTAAATTAAACCTTGGGTTGAGCCATCCTGTCCACAGCAGATAAAAACTCCGGTAGATTTGGTGCAGGGCAAAGGGCTCGGTCCCATCCCCTTTCTAAGGAGTCTAAGAACGAGAGTGACATCCTTAGATTTACGTTTTTAAAGCTCACAATGACTGTTTTATGAAAACTTGATTCATGAGGCTACAGGCTTGGAGACCATTTGTTCATAGCGGTAGTTGCTGTGTGTGGGCTAAGAGAGAAGAGCAGGGACGTTGTGGGGCTCCAGGGGAAACAGCAGGCTGGCCCAGCGACAGAGAGGAGGTAGGGGAAGACAGACAGCCAGACTCCAGTGGGGACAGATGGCCGCCCACCTGGCCCTGTCAGGTCCCCGGTATGATTGGTGAGCAGGAGACCTCAACAAGAGGATGAAGTTAGAACTGACCCCGCATTAAATGAGGTTAAATGGGATGAGTTCTAGGAAACTAACGAATCAGTTGACCTGGACGGGAATAAGGCAGAATGTGTGGGGACCTGCTCATCAAATGCAACCTGGGACCTTGGCGTCACTTGGCAACTTCTTAGGCCCCACCCCAGAGCTGCCAAATCAAATCTGTGTTTTGTAAGGTCCCCACGTGATTGCTGTATACATTGCAGTGCCAGAAAACTGTTCGAGGAAAATTGCTTTGAGACAGATAAGTCTGTGCTAGATTCCCAGATACTCCATTTGGCACTGACCTTGGCCCAATCACTTTCCTCTTCTGACTTATCTCATCCACCCTGTGGAGGCCATGTTACCCTACAAAGAGTTTTGTGGTTCAGAGATGCTGTAAGTAGAGTTTGGAACCAAGATCAGTATGAAGCAAAAGTCAGTGTTCAAGAAAATAAAGATCAGCAATCACACACACACACACACACACACACACACACATTATGGTCAAAGAAAGAGGAAAGGAAATGAGGAAGGCTTGCTGGGCCACCATTGTGTTTCTGGTGTGAGTTTTCACTTTTCAATATTCTGTCCTCTCCAGGAAGGAAAATTCATACTTTCTGGAGGGTGGAGAAAGATTTTCTTTTGAAATTGACTATTTCCAGGAAGATTGTCACTATTTCGTGGTTCATGGATTTTGAATTGAAACAGACCAGATTTTGACCGCCCTCTACCCTTCCTACCTGTGGGAGGCTGGGCAGGCTGGTTAACCTTAGTTTTTATCACCTGTAAAAATGGGAAAATAAAAGCTTCCAGATGTTTGTTAGGATTCCATGAGATATAGTGTGAAAAGTGTCTAACTCTTTTTTACGAATTCCCCTTCCTCCCTCCTTTTCTTCTATGGCTGTTTTCCGTCTACCATAATTAGAAGACCCTTTTTGGTCAAAACTGTGGTTAAAATGATGGCATAGGAGCATTCATTTATTTAACGAAATTTACCGGGCACCCAGCATGTGCCAGGTACTATTTCAGGTACTAGGGATGGCCATGACTGGGTTTGTTCCTTTTTGTATTATATGTCCCATCCTGTGGGTTACACCTGTGCTAGGTACTTCCCAGGTGCAGCACGCCTCGTGTTTATTCATTTTTCAGTTTCATTCCCCATCCTGTAGGTTATACCAGGGCTCCCTGACCTGAATGGGGCAGAGATATATTCTCCTTGGGATACCCGCAAAGTCTGTGGTCATTTTGATGGGATACATAAAACCTCCCTCATTTAGGTTTCAAGGATAAGGCCCAGTTTGCAAGGTCTTTGCATTCCCTACTTAAAAGGCATCAAGAACCACACACTTGGCTCAGCAGATTAATAACACAAATAAGACTGAAAATATTTAACCTCCTTAGGAGAACAAACTGTTTCTCAAAGAGCCATTTGCATGCAAACACTTAATGGGCTGCTTTTAAATGATCCTTATCTATTTATTGAAGCAAGCCTAGCCAGACCCCTCCTTGGCGGCTCTTCGTCAGCCATTCGTTGGAGCCATTGTTGTAGACGAGCTGGATAGTCATCAAAATGCACTTATTGAAGATGCCCGATCGTTGGGACTCCCAGTGTTTTCCATGGGCTTCTGACCCAATGAGCTCATTCACTCAGTTTTGACTGAGCTACATACAGCCAGCCACAAAGAAGTTGTGACTACATGTACATTGCACATAGTAGGTGATCATTAAGGAGTGTTGGATGAATGAATGAATGAATGAATGAAGTCATTTATTTCCTCTGCATACTCCCTGTACATTCTTTTAGAATTCTTCCCCAGTGGTGTGCTGATAAATGATTAGTAACCGGCTCTGAGCAGGGGAAAGGAAGAACCCCAAATTGCAGTGTGTGCTGATTTCTGTGGTGTAAATAATCCCACCATGGTCAATTTCAAACTACCAGTGTGACACCACTGAACACAGGAAAGAAATATGCACCATTATATTTCTACTGTACAGATAACCAAAGACATAACCTCAAGGGCATAGAGAACAGCGAAATGCAAAATAATTAGAGAGTGATGCGTTTTGAGCCTTTCTCACCTTTGTTTTTAATGTAATTTATTTTATTGTAAGTTTTTGTAATTTGTTTTTTAATACCGGCTGTGTTTAACTGTGGCCTGAAAATTTCCTGAGGGTTTACCAGTCGGCTCTCGGGAGTCCTAAGAACTGGCTCCAGCACACCACTGTTCTTTCCATTTGACTCCTGCGTGCTCTGGAGTAACACCCTCTCCCGCTCTCAGTCTTCCCTCTCTGTGCTGTCTAGAGGACTGTGAGCTAATAAACATTTCCTAAGATGCAAATAACCGAATGATAGAATCTATATTCTCCGTCCAAGAAGCTCCACAATCACTCTGTTTGCAATCCCTTGAGTGGCATTTTTCACTTTCTTGCGTGCATGTTAAGAGCTGTGTGTGTCCTTGTCCCTTCCACTGGGGTCTTTGCAATTAAAATCATGAACCCCAGATGTCAACAGGAGTTCCCTGTCCTTTGGGAGCCAAGTGGAATTGGTTCCAACCTGTTGGCACCACTGGTGGGAGCCTGCTCCTCACGGACCGGGCTGGAGCATGGACACGTTTGCCTGTTGTCCTTTAGCCGAGAAGTCCTGCACAGATACCATCCTGTGACGGGAGCAGCGCTTCCTCACTGATGCCTGTGACGTCCCAGAACTAGAACACGACCCGTTCCCCTGACGTCCCTCAGAATGTCATGTCCATAAGGCAGTTGGGCAAGGAGAAAACCTTCCTGAACTTCAGGGCTATGTTCAGGTTGTGTTATGTTATTGCTATTTTTGTTGTTGTCATCGTTTTACATTCCCATGTGGTTTGCCCTCTTTTCTCTTCTCCATTTTCCCTTTCTCTGGCCTCTACAACTCTTCCACGAAATGCAGCTCCTCTCCATGGACCATCAGAGGAGTTCATTATACAGAGAAATGGGGCTATTTATGGTTTTTTGCATATTCTCAGAATCATTACGTTTACTGAATTATGGACTCTCAGTTCCAAGTCTCCTCTTTATCTTATATCAGGTTCCCCCAAACCCAACTCTAAGGTACAGAATATAAACCAAGGGACAATTTCAGCAAAGTCCCATAGAGGGTAGCTTCAACCTTATCCCATAGCGAGCTCTTGGGTTACTCTTAGCATTTGGGTTACAGCTCAGAGCTGTCCTGACTCCAGACAGGAAGCAGAGCCTTCACCTAGCCCACCCCACCAATCAGTCATTGGCTGAGCTCCATCCCCTCTCGGCTGGCATTTCCTACCCTGTGCCCCTGCTCACCAATAAAACAGTTACAGCAGCCCAGGGGCTACTCCCTCCAAAGCAGAACAGGAGGTCAAGCTCATTGGAGGCAGAAGTTTGGGGAACAGTTAAAGATCCTTGGTTAGGGCACCTGGGCAGAGCACGAGCAGTGTCTGGTACAATCTTTCAGGGCAAAACAGATCTGCTCAAGGCTTTTGAATACCTGTCTTTCTTTTTTTTTCCTTAATCATCTTTACAAAGAGAAGAAATTAGGATAGTGATTTATTTCCCTCTGCTATGAATGATGGCACTGCCCCTTAGATACTATGTCTCTGTTGTTTGGGGGTGAGAGTGGGGATAGCCATGCCCCACCGACAATCCAAACTTACAGGGTGATATTTGGAACTGATCTTATGTTTCACGAGAATCTCAGTGCCTGTGAACCAGCAGAGGTGAAAAGCACTTGGAGCCTCTTGGCCTGGGCAAGGATTGACTGAGGGGGGTCAGCAAGTCCTCTGCCATTCATTCAACATCTATTCCCCGAGCACTGGCTGTGCCCCAGACACTGCCCCCAGGTGATCAAGAATGACACGTCCCATGTGTCATCCATCTAGGCCCAAGTCTCCTCACCTGTGGCATGGGGCAAATCACCCAGCCTGGTGGGTTTCTAGAGAAACGCAAACCAGAAAATGGCATGAAAGGGTTTTGTTGGCCCACATTTGACAGAGTCCATTTTGTTTTTCCAGGTAGAACATTCATCAAAACAAAAACTCTTTCAAATAAGGAAATAGTCTAAATCAGTGCTTCACAAATGGTGTGATTGCTTATGTGTGTGTGGAAGGAGGGAGTAAGGAGAGGGGAAGTGGGAGATGAAAGGGGGGGGCGAATAGGTATCATTCCCTCCCATAAAGCCACCGCCCGTTTCTCCTGTTATGGTTATTTGACTTCTGCATAAGGTTGTTCTTGAAGAAAGGATTCTGCTTCTAAAAGAAGGACTTAAAGCAGAGAGGGAAGAAAGGAGGGAGGGAGGGAGAAAAGGGAAAAAGAGAAAGAAGTATTAGCCTGGTTTATTTAAAATCTACTTCCGTTGCGGAGAAAAAAGTGTACCCACATATTTTCAGGAGCACATGTATTACATAAATCGTGGTCTTTGTATTAGTATTAGAGCTGGAAAGGATCTAAAGAAATTATCTAGTTCCTAGGAGGAAATTACAGTTCAGACAAGTAAAGTGGCTTGCCCTGGGCCACCAGGGTAGTTGAGGGCAGAGCCAGGACTAGAACTCAGGTCTCTGCCCCCAGTCCTGGGTCTTTTCACTACCCCTCCTGCGCACCTTGCTTTATCTTTATAGTGAAGACACGTGTACCTACGTACAAGGCACTAGCCAGACTCCTTAGTTCTGAGTCATTCTGCGTATTTTCCTACTCTGTGTCTGGTTTTCTTTTTTTTTTTTTCCCTTGCCCTCTTTTCAAGGAGAGAACTTAGCGTCCTCATCTCTAAAGACAAAGAGGAAAAAAATCCCGTTTGAAATGCTTTCCTCATGACACATTTCCCATGCAGCCCCATACTTCAGCATCCAAGAAACGTTGATCACTCTGTTCCCATTAGAGCCCCATGAGGTCATGGGGACCTTGATAAATGGATCTGGGGTCTTCATTACTGTGGTGAGGATGGTTTTCAAACCAGAGCTTGCAATGGCCTCCCACATCAGTGGCTGGCCTTCAGATGGGTCTACTCGGAAAGCTCTCTCCACGTCCTCTGAGCCTGAGGCCTGTGTCTGAGTAAGGCAAGACCAAGGACAAGCCCTACTACCATCTCAGGGTGAAGGGGATGGATAATATGCGCCTGGCAGGAGCTGAGTATGACTGGTGTTGGTTTGAGCCCTGATCCTGGTGCATCACCAGCAGCTGCTCTCAGAGAGAGGAAGATGGAAAGGCCAGTCCTGCCAAACTGGCAAACTAGCGGTGGCTTGTCAGCCCGTCTTTCTGGGAGATGGACTGGGGCGTAGGGGGTGGGGGGGCAGGGAGGGGCAGAAGGGAGTGGGAAACCTAAGCCAGAATCCTTCTTCCCCTGGGCAGGGGTTGTGTAGGAGGAAGGGGGAAGTCATGGGAAGGTGTGGAGGGGAGTGGCTCCTTCATCGGTGGAGACCACGGAGCCCCTGGGAAGACCATCAGACGTTCACATGGGAAAGCTGGAAGGGACAGTTAATGGTCCCGCAGCAGCACTGAGTTTCCAAAATGGCGGCAACGGCTAGAGAGCCGGGCTGGGTCTAAGGAGATGAAATTGGACCAAGGTTCACGCGAGGGCCTGTGCGTAGGCCCAGCCAGAAGGCGGCTACACAAGCACTGATACGTTATTTCATGATACATGTGAGAAGCAGGCTGTGTTTCAGGTGCCATCACTTCACTTTGAAAAGTCAGCAGTGCCATGTACGTGCCCCCATGGGGCCCGGTGACTTCAGAGGTTGTGCGAGCAGGCCACCGCTGTCTGCAGCACTAGGCAGTTCGGCGGTGGCTGCCTGTGGGGCTGAGTATGGACAGGAGCAGGCCAGGACGGGCTCACCTGGAGGGCGTTACCCCAGGTAGTTCGTACCTAGGTAGGAAAGGCCAGCATCACAGCCCAGGGGGATGGGTGGTGACATCCATGGAGACGAGCAGAGTGAGGAGAGGAGGAGTTGTTTCCAGGAGGAGCACGTGGTCTGCAGCCTGAAGACGAAAGCCTGAGAAGGTATCCAGCGTGAGTCTTCACACAAGAAGAGTCTTCTTCTACAAGGGACCTTGCCTGGACATACAGATGGGGGGCCTTTCACGTTACGTAAGAGCACCCCTGTGTGTAGATCCAAGGGCCACTTAGTACGTGTACAAGGAGAGTAGAACATGTCCAAAAGAGAATGATCTGGATGGCAAAGACACTTAAGGTCTGTCCTAGGAGGCCGGGTTTAAGAACATGATTGTGAAAGAGAGATTTATGGGGCCTGGTGGGAGAGTCAAGAGAGCATGCGTACACCGCTGTAGCACATTGCCCAGCGCATAGTAGGTCTTCAGCTCAGGTTCATTCCATCACTCTCCCTTCTGGAGACTAGAACAAGTTTGTGACTTATTTGCTTCGGGTTCTAGGGGGAGCATTCTGGGCTTCAGGCTGTTGGAGAGAAGGTGGACAGGACAGAGTATGGCTCAGAACAGGCCTTCAATTGTGGGGTTCAATTATGGGGGAATGGTGATGAGCAGGAGGAGTCAGGCCCTTCCTTGGGAACCATTTACCTGTGTGGGCACAGAGATGGGCCCCTGTGGGTGTTTTGGCTGTTAGACACACTGGGAGTAAATCTGTCAGGCCCCATTCTTTTTGAGGGTGATAGGCAGTGGGGTTTCACATTCATTGACCCTGTCTGTCTCACTCATCAGTCACTCTCTGACCTCTCTGTGAAGTGTCCTCCTCATTCTCTGACCTCTCACCACCCCTCTCTGCTTTTTCTTTTTCCAGTCCAGCAGCATTTGTCAGAGCACTTGGAGAAGATGGCTGGTGCCATCTTCCAAAATGGTTAGACCCATTTTGCAACTGAGGAAACTGAGACTCAGAGTCAACTTGCCCAAGACCTCCCAGGTAGTTGGTGGCAAAGACTTAATCTGATTTCCCAACCCTAGTATTTCCTTCCTCCCCGATCCCTCTTTTCCTACATATTAAAACACATGCAACCTGTGCCTCACTTTCTCAGCCCTTTCCCCCCAGATAAATCTGGTGCCTCAATTCACTAAGTTTGATACTGGTCCTAGGAGTGGGGACAATAGAGCCAGGGGAGCCCAAGCTTGAGGTAACTCCTAATACCCGTGGCCAGTGAATGATCTTGCATTTTTCCCGAGTGACTGACTTTAGAAGTAGGTGGGAGGAAAGGGGTCTCTGAGCCCCAGGATTCTGTGCATTTTTGGAATTGTAACTAAGAGCCGATAAGCCCTGTGAGCTGAGTAAGTTGCTCTTGACCATCTCTGCCACGTCCACCTAAACGCTGGGTGCTCTCTACTGAAGTCATTGGTTTCTTTCTGAGGCCAAGTATCTTGGGAACAGAACTGAGTCTTGGGTCCTCTGTACCTTGACGAAGGGCTCTCAGTACAGAGTAATTGCTCAGTGAATGTGTATTGGATGAAGGATGGAGTGAGTGACTATAAAATTCCAGGAGCATTTAAAGATAAACATGCAGCATAGGAAGGCTAGGAAATTGCGAAGAACAATCAGCCGTGATGGCTATTGTGTCGACAAGAGCAGCTGGGCAAACAGATGTGTCTCCATCATGCTAGTGCTAGCGTGAGGCACACACTCTTTTCTTTTTTTTTTTAAATCTCTCATTTTTGAAACTTGAAGCCACTAAATGTTTCCATTCTAATGAGATTTCCAAAAGGAGAGAAAAAGAAAAAATCTGAATAATTGGGGTTTGTGTCATGCTGGGGGGAAAACAGGCATGAAACCCAGATCTTACTTTGTGTCGGTGTTTGGTCCTCAAAAGGAAAATACAAGATGTTTACACCTTTTGATTTGGGTCTGAGAAGACTAATTTTTATATCTGAATGTGAAAAGTCTCCAGGGCATGCTAAGAAAAGTAAGTAATACACCAATTATACACTGGCGGTTTTGCCACTGTCTTCAGCCTAAAGGCGGCTGAAAAGGCTGCTCTCTGATTTGGCCACTACGTGGGTGGAGAAAGTGAATGCCCCTTGGGGCCATTTCACAGCTGCTGGGAAGACTTGCTCCCTTTTTCTCCTAGGAGCTCTGTGCCTCCTGGTGGTCCCATAAAAAGTACCTTAGTCTTTTGGTGCAAAGCTTTATTCCCTTTTAAAATGCAAACCCCAGGGGCCATTTTATTCCTATTAATTAAACTAGCAAGTCAATTAGCAAATGTTAATTGCCAATACTGGTGAAATTGGGTGACAATGGGGTCCTCCTATATTCCTGGGGACAGGTTCAAGTTCTATAACCCTTTAGAACCGTAGTCTGGCAGAATGTATCAAGAATCCATCCATATAGTTAAAGCCCAGCTATTCTAGAGATTTATTATAGGGAGTTAATCGTAAACAAGGAAAAATTATATGCAGACAGATATTTACCGTACAACATGATTTGCAATAACAGAACTGGAAGCCACCTAAACCTAGATATCCAGCCACAAGAGAATGGCTGTCTATATTTCAGTGCACTGATGCCACAGAACGCTCATCTTTCATTAAACGTGATTGTTTTTGAATATTTTACAGCGAAGTGGGAGAACATTTATGCTTTAATAAGAAAATGTAGGACATAATGTCGTGACAAAGAAAATATGTAACAATTTTATGTCCTGTGTCCTTGTGCTGGAAAGGAGGCAGGGGAAAAATGGAAGTAGTTGATTCATTAGGTTTCAAATTAAATATGATGGTTCTTTTATTTTGGCTGCCATTGTCTGCTTTAGAATGTCTTTTTATGTGAATTGGGTCTTTTAAACCAAGAGGACTGAACATGCATAGGATCGAGAAATCTGTCGGCGTGCAACGTGACCAGGAACCAGTGTGAAGCTGGAACCCCTTGGACCTGCAGTGAGACTTGCAGAAGAAAAGGCGGCCAGGGCAGCAGTAGAGGGCAGGAAGAGCATGGGAGCACAGGTGACTTGGGGTGGAAGGAAAGGGATACCTGTGTCCAGACTCTAGACTCTGGACAACAAGCCCCAAGTCCTTACAGGAGATCTTGGTGCCTCGGTGGGAGAGACAGGTGGCACACGGGAGAGAAAATGTGCCTCTCTCCTTCTGGAAGGTGGGTGGGGTCATGGGGGACCATGCAGCCTCCTCACGATTCTTCATCACCTTCCCACCATCCACCTTCACAGGCCAAAGTCCCTCTCCACGCAGGCCTAGGGAAAGCGGCTGCGGAGCCTCTGCTGGACTTTCCCATCCCTCTGGAGGAGAGAGAGGTGACCCTCCACCTGGCGACCTCTGTAAATACAGCCACTTAGACAGATTCTGCTCTGGCCTTACTGGAAACAGGTGCTGTGCCCAGTTCCTGCAGCCACAGCGATATTACCAGGGACCCCAATGGAACACCCCCCACCTACCAGAGTGTGTATCGGGGGGCTTGGCAACCTTTGCTGCCCATCCAGGGCAGTCTCGCAAAGTGGACCGTGGAATTACCAATGCACAAAGAAGGAGGCTGAGGGAAACGAAATCACTTCATCTGAGTCACAGACATGTGAACAGGAGGGGCTGAGGGTCAGACACAGTGTCTGATTCGGAAGTGCGTGCTCTTTGCACGACTGTGCACTGCCTCTCGTTTAGTGCTTTGTACACAGTAGGTGCTTCAAAATGTGCATATGAGAATTGTGCACCAAATTCTGATTTGGGGTGTGGGAAGGTTTTTCTCACAGGACCAAACAATTCTCTGACACCAACTGGGTGTCCTACAATATAACTCAGTTCCGCTGTCTGCCTGGAGAGAGCATCAGATTCCACAGGTTAGGGGCTCCGTCCCACAAGACTGCCCCGCCAGCTCCACTTCAGACACCCGTGGAATGTCCAGATTGTCACCTGGGCTGCTGACCAATGGACTGTGGAGGTTCCAGCAACCCCCTCCTTTGGTTCCATTCATTTGCTAGAACGGCTCACCGAGAAATGTGTGACTTACTAGATCACAAGTTTATTATAACAGAATATAACTCAGAAACAGCCAAATGGAAGCGATGTACATGGCATGGGGTTGGGAAAGGGCATGGAGCTTCTGTGTCCCCCCAGGTACCACTCTCCCCACATTCCCAGGTGGTCACCAACCTGGAAGCTCTCTGAACCCCATCCTTTTGGGTTTTTATGGGGGCTTCATTATAGAGGCATGATTGATTAAATCATTGGCCATTGTTGCTTGGACTCTATATCCAGCCTCTCTTGTCTTCCTCAAAGGTGGTGGGGGGAGGCAACGGGGGTGGGGCTGGAAGTTCCAACCCTCTAATTACATGGTTGGTTCTCCTGGCAACCAGCCCCCATCCACCTGATGCTTTCCAAAAGCCACCTCATTACCATAACAAAAGACACCTTTATTACTCTCCTCTGTTATAAAATTCCAAGGGTTTTAGGAGCGCCATGCCAGAAACCGGGAAAAAGATCACATGTATATTTCTTATTATAAATCACGGTATCACTGCATAGTAGGTGCTGTGCAAGTGTTTGTTAAATGAAACGCCCTCTTGAAGTTCATTTCAGTGCAGAGTGGGTGTCCCTGGAAGAATGGATTCCGACCTCAACAATACCACCCCTGGTGTGAAACAAGGAATATTTTGTTTACAAAGCTGACTGGACTTTCCCCGTTGAGGCTTATTGATTTTCAATGATGCCTTTGTTTTTCCTATATTATCATGCAGACTTCTGCAGCAAAGGCAAGTAAGCACCTGCTGTGTCTCTCTTCTGGTTTTTTCAAGGTTTACTTCCTATCTCTTTTGATGATGAGCAGGACTCCTCCACCCCATCGAGCTCTCGAATACAATGCATCCTGTGCCAAAGCCTTGCAAGTATGAAAAAGTCCATAAAAATGGCCCTGGTGAGAGTGAGCTGAGTGAAGATGTCGCTTTGTATTTTGCCCAGCCTTCCAGGACCAGCTTTCCTAGTTGGGTGTAAAAGAAACACCTTCATGCTTTTCCCCGGGAGTGTACTGTGCACATGGGAAAGTTCGGTGAGGTGATACAACCCTGTCAACCTTGTCAGTGGTTGAAATTTCATAAATGGTGGGAGTGTGCACTCCTGGCATCGGGAATGGTGGGAAGGGGGTTGAAAGTCCCTCTCTCTGATTGATGCTCAAGCCTCTCCTGCACTGGGATAGCAGCCCCTGCTATGTGTCTACAGTGGCGTCCTGTTAGCCTTATTTTATAAAGAGGGAGACTGGGGTTTCCAGGAGCAAGACAGTGTGATCAAGTGTACATGGCTAGAAATATGATCCAGAATTCCAACCCAGATGTGCCTACCTCTGAAGACCCTTCTCTTTCTAAAAACCCAAGTTGCCCAGGGGATGCTGGGCTCTGTGTGTGTGGAGGTGGGGTGATGATGGGTCAGAAGGAGAAGGATGAGAGAGGAAATGGGGAGCCAAACAAAAGCCTTCCTGTAGAGTTGACGCAAGGGGTTAGGGAGCCAGAGAGGGTAGGCAGTGACAGAAATGAGGCTGGGGAAATGTTGCTCTGGACTTTCCAGGATAGAGTGGAAGGCTGTAGGAGACCATCAGGAGGCCACTGGAGCAAGCCAAGAGAAGGACACAGCTTGACTAGGGCGTCAGTATAGAGACAGAGAGAGGTAGACCAGATGTATGGTATTATTTCAGGGGAAGGATGGAACTCGTTTGCTGAAGGACTAGGTATGCCTGGACCGGAACGGGGCACAGCTGTGGTGGGGGATGGGAGGAATCAGAAGGGCTGTCTGCATTCTGGCTGCGGAGCGGGGTGGGCACCTGACGAGCTTTATCTCATTGGGTCCTCATCACAAGTCTGTGGGCAGCCCTTTGCATCTTGGTTTCAAAACTCTTTTAGTGGAAGAGCTGAAGTTCAGAAAGATGGAGTATCTTCCTGGAAGTCATATAGCTCACAAGAAGGAGAATCCACATTCAAACCCAGGTCCTTATAAGTCGGGGAGCCTGTGAGGGTCAATCCAGGAAAGAAGGAAAACCTGTAGCTCTGAGGAGCATGTTGGGGATTCCCAGCTCCCAGCGTGTGGCTCTCATCCATCTGCTGGCTTCAGGGAGCCTAGGGAAGTTTAGTTCCAGGAAAATAGGGGCGCTTTCGTTCCTGTGAAATGAAAGATATGAAATGTGTGGCGATTTAAACTGGGAGCTATAACAGCTCCGATAAAAATAGAAAGCTGGGGCCAAATAAACTGTGGTCCCCAACTTTCATGCGTGTGCCCTGCTAGTGCTGGGGACCTAGGATCTGCCTCCAGCCGCCCAATACGCCCAGAGTCCTGTCCTAACACCTCATCTCATTAAAGCGTTCGTCCTAAAAGACCTGGTCAGAAGGCAGCTTTACCTTCCTCTGTTTCATCAGTGCTAAATGCATAGTTTTCCCTTTTTAACATCTCTAAAATGAGAATGAATGTGACATACAATCAATGACTATAATAATTTAATTGGCAGTTTCCCGTTCTTAGTTTATACAGTGATAATGTCTGACAATGGAGTTGAGAGATAATAAAATAGTATAGCATTTCTTGGGAGAGTTACTCAAAGATGATATGTGTTGTATGAATTCCAAATGTATTGTAATAATGACAGCTGCTTCCAGTTATTAAGAAGTTACAAATTTCCCAGGCACTGTGTTACATAGAATAATAAAAAGTAAGTCATGTTAATAATAATGTTAACATTTATCAAGCCTTAGCCTAAGCATTTTATTATCCCCATTTTATAGATGGAGAAACTTAGACACACATAGTCCTCACAACAGTTCTGTGAAGTTGAATAATTATCCCCACAGTGGATGCAAGGGATTGGAGGATCAGAGAGGTTAAGTTACTGACCCAAAGCCACACAGCAGTAAATAGTGTAGTCAAAGTTTAACTTATTCCACGTCCGATTCCCAAATTTATGCTCCCAATTATAAATATTTTGTAACTGGTTATGTATAGCGGCAGATTTGGAAGGAAAGTACCAAGTACTGAGTGCCTACTGCCCACCTGTAAGCATTTTATATCTCTTATCTCATTGAATCCTCTTAGGAGGTAGGCATTCATTCCCATTCTACAGATGAGGAATCAGAAGCCCAGTGATGAGGCTGGACTTGAGACCCTCATGTGTCTGGTCCCAGGGCCCTGGCTGTTCCCGGATAGGAGGTCCCCTTGACCCTTGGTCAGGTCATGGACCAGTTTTTCTCACAGCTTAAAGTAACCCAGTACCATCCACAGATATGCTCCTGGGGCAGCAACAGTGAGTTCAAACTTGTTGACTTGTTTAAAAACCATCAACGAGAAGAAATGCATGGTAACATACCATGAAACTTAAATAGATGTTTCCAGAGGCATATTTACTGTGAAAATAAAAAAGCTTCAACTGCGGGCCCTATACTAATTTTCATGCATATTTTGTATTTTCCCTAATTTTTTATTTCTTTTCCTCCATAAGCATTGCTGTGCCCCTATTTTATTCCTTTTTTGTGTGTTAAATATTCTGGAATCCAACACAACGTAGGTGTTTTTGAGATGAAGTCCCTTTTAAGTTTTAAATATTTTTTTTTCTTGTACTATATTGGACATGTAACACGTCTTCAGTGATGCTGATTGAGTTAAATTGCCCTTGGCTATTCGTTGAGGTCAGGAGTTCGGATACTTTTTCTTAAAGAGCCGGTTGTAAGTATTTTAGGCTCCTGGGCCAGATGGTTTCTGTTGCAGCTACTCTACCCAGGCCACAAAAGCAGCCCCAGGTGACATATAAACAAAGGAGTGTAGCTGTGGTATAAGAAAATGTACTTACAGAGACAGGCAGCTGGCTGGTTGGCCCTCAGGCCGCAGTTTGCTAACTCCTGGTTTAGACGGTCAAAACCTGCATCTCCAGTACACGCCTGTGTATCTATAAACTGATACGGACAGGACGTAAAGATAAAGATAAAGATAAAGATTTGTGTGTGCTGATTTATCAGAATGATTTTCTTGCTAATTTCAAGAACCTGGAGTTTTTAAACACAAAGGGCCACTGTACCATTGAGGGCGTTTTTGGTTTTTTTTTTGGTACTCTCTTCTGTGAGCATAAGGTGAGAAGGAAAGAGATAAGAAACTAGCATCTAATGAATGCCTACTATGTGCCAGAATTCTGGCAGTTTACACACTTGTTTCTCTTTTAATCCACATGACTGTCCCATGAGGTAGGTTTAGAGGGTCCCTTTTATTCCACAGACTTTCCACTTAAGGGGAATCTGCTGAAAAGGGGAACCAAAACTTCATACCAAGCAGTGAAGAAAAATATCTTAATACAGGGGTGTCCAAACCTTTTTCAACGTTTTTCACCAAGGGCCATAGGCGTTAAAATACACAAACAGCCGGGCCACTCGCTCGAGGTGAAGTACGTATTGCCTCACCTGGTTTATTTAAGGAAACTAAATATATTTTTGGAATTTGCTGCGGGCCGATTAAAAATGGATTGCGGGCTACAGTTGGCCCGTGGGCCGCAGTTTGGACACCCCTGCCTTAATAGTACTTTATCACAAAGAAAGTAATGAAAATACAAATATGTGTTTATTGTACCTCATAGTCAACAAAATTTAAGTTAAAATTGCAACTATGCTCTAATGGTTGGAATGAACAAAGACTGAATCAAGTGTTAATTTGGGGGTATAGTTTCCATGCCAAAATTATATGATAATACAATATGACTTCACGTTTTATTTTCTCAACATCTTGGGGAAGGATGGTATGAGACTTTTAATCCTTTGCAGTATTAATTGATTTGTCTTTAATTGTTCTGATAAGATTGTCGCTTGTTAATGGTTTGCTGTATTTAGAACAGCTGTCCGTCATCATACCCATCAACTTCATGAAATCCTGAATCTATTGTAAGCTTTGCCTTTTGACTTCGCAAACGGTTCCCGTTGTGCTGTTGGATACTCTAACGATGGGAAGGCAGAAACTGACCTGTAAAACTGTGCATGCTGAGGATACAGGCTGCTGTCACACCATCAAGGACGTTTTCATGGACACCTTGCTGGAGAAGTGATCTTTGGTTATGAGGATTTTTGCTGCTCTGTGCAATCTCTTAGTCACAAAACTGGGATAAAGAATAAGATAGCAACAACCCCCTTGATTTGTCACTCCTGTATGGTAGATGAGAAGTTAAGGTTCAGAAAAATAAACCTTAGGTCATCTGGTTTCCAGGTGGTGAGCCAAGATTCAGATCCTGGCTAACTAGTATTAGTTATTTATTACTGCATTAACAAACTACTACAAACTTAGCAGCTTAACATAACTTGCATTCATTATCTCAGTTTCTGTGTGTCAGGAATCCAGGCACAGCTCACCGGGGTCTCGTGCACAGGGTTTCACACAGAGGCTACAAGGAAGGTGTCAGCCAGGGCTGTGGTCTCATCTGAAGGCACGAGTGAGGAAGGATCCTTCTCCAGGCTCCCTTTTGTGGTTGTTGGGAGAATTCAGTTCCTTGAGGGCTGTTGGACTGAATCTCGGTTCCTTGCTCGCTCTTGGATGAAGGCCACGTTTGGTTCCATACCTCACAGTGTGGCTCTCAGGAGTAAAAGAGAGAACCGTGTGCAAAAGATGTTATGAGGCAAATGCTGGGGTTTTCCCCGTCCTCTTTGTCTCGCCGTGTGAACCTGTGAGGGCATATTTGGCTGGGAAGCCTGGTCTCACATTTCCAGTGGGCCCAGCTCTAAAGGGAGGCTAGGCTAGGGGAGATGAGGGTGGTGGGGAATTCCAGGTGCCACTGCGGATTCTCTCTCACTGTCACCCGTGCAAAGCCCCTGCACCTTCTTGGCTGCTGCCCTACACAGGTTAAGTGTCGGAGGGTCCTGGACAGGACGCACTGGTTTGTCCTGGCCCTCTGGACCTTACACTTAAGACACCAAATGTAGCTACAGAGCGGCTGCTCCTGCGTTGGTTACCTTTCACCCTCTGCTCCCCTGGCTTGAGTGGAAGATGGCAAAGGAGGAGGGTGGAAACATGAAGGAGAAGTATCTGGTTGGAGGGCAGGTCTGAGGCCCTTGACTCTGGTCTCATTTGCAAAGACAGCCGGGACAGTGCAGATAGGATAGCTCTTGGCTGTCCCCAAGACTTTCACCATGAACCCTGGCTCATACCTGCAGAAGGGAGGGAGAGGTACTACTTGGTGGGAACAGAGGAAGTTGTGGGAGGAAGAGGGAGAAAGGAAGAGTGGAGGGAAGGAGAGAGTGAAAAGGAGAGAAAAACGAAGTCAGGGAAGGCGGGACAGTGAAAGGAAAGTGGGATGAAGGAAACTGCCACCGAGCAGGAAACCGACGTGACAGGAGAAGGAAAATAATAATTGCTCTGGCATAGAGAGCAAGGTAGCCAAAACCGGGAGAAGGGAAAACGGTGTTCAGCCACCCATATCTGGCTGCCATCCTTGACACTGTCTGAAACCAAATTCATGTTTTAAGTATACATTGAAATGTGCGAGAGACCAAAGAGCATTTCCCCTTCTTAGGTAAAGGAACTTCCTTAATGATGTTAGCTTTATAAATGAATAATTGTTCTCAAATCTCAGAAAGTAAATTCCTGAGGTTGCCTGTGCTTGTAATTCTTTGATGGGTTTGCAAATGCGGGGCTCCGCTGTGCATTTGCTGCCCCCTGCTGGCTACAGGCTGGTTCTGCATGCTCCCCACAGGTGGGCTCTAGGCTCACCCTGCATTTAGGTGATTGGTTAAACCTGCATCATTCCCTCTCCTGGCTCTAGAATCACAGGTTATTAGAGCTGGAAGGGATTGAGCTCTCCGGCCGCAACCTCTCCCTTAAGCTTCAGACTTGAATTTCGCGCCGCCTCTGGCTGTGTCCACTTGGACCTCAGACTCAGCAGGTCCACAGACAGCATAGTTTGTCTCTGTAGTCTGCTGGTTCTGTGCACATCCTCCAATGCGTGTGACCAGCGCGTTGTCCACCCTGTCACCCACCCTGAGATGCTGCGGAAGCTCTGTTGTTCAGCCTCTGCATCCCGTTAGTTACAAATCCTGCTGAGGTCACCAGGAAGACTCTCTCGTGGGGTCCCGGTCATCTTTCCAGTTCAGCCCTCATCCTTTCTCCTCAGCCCATGACAGCAGCTTCCCAGCCTGTCAGAGGGCAGTCTTTGTCAATATAGATATGGCTATAGAGAGAGTCTTCTTCCCCTGGCCTACAAAGCGCTTCATATGCTACTCGGGCCTGTCTCTCCAGGCTCACCTTATATCCTTTGCTTTTTATTCCAGCAACAGGGCCATTGCTCATCTCTTCGATTGTTGTTATTTATTCTATAAACACTTGTGGCTACTTATTCAAGTCCAGGTTTTGAGATAATCACTGGGGCACAGAGAGAAACAAGACAGGCTCTGCCCTCAAGGAATGGAGTCTCACAGACCAAACACAAGGGCAGCCCAGTGTTGGAATCTGATGAATGGGGTCGGGGGAGCGGGGAGTTATCCCGCTCTGTAAAAACTGGATGCACGTGGCACAGATTCCCATGCCACACTGCACTCGTTTTCCATGACTGCATAACAAATTACCACTGACTCAGTGGCTTATAAAAATACGCGTTTATTGTCTCACAGTTTCTGTGGGTTGGGAGTCTGGGCACAACTTACCTGAGACCTCTGTTCGGGGTCCCACAATGCAGCAGTCGAGGTGTGGGCCGGGCTGTGTTCCTTTCTGGAGCTTGGCAGTTCTCCTTCAAGTTCACACGATGGTTGTAGGGTTGAGGTCTCACTTACATGCTGGCTGTGAGCTGGGGGCTGCTTCCAGGTTCCAGAAGCCACTAGAGTTTCTTGCCTTGTGGCTTTCATAGACCCTTCACAACAGAGCCGTTCGCTCCAAGGCCAGCAGGAAAATCTCTCCCTCCTTAGGGCATGCCCACCATACACACGCCTTGTAGAATCTTCCCAAGATTTACGTATTCCAACTACAGAGCGTAGGTAGAGTTTCAGAGCCTGGCTCCAGTTTTCACTGAATCAGTTCAGCAATGGGACGCCGAACTATTCTCCCTCCCCACACATTGCCCCAGCCATGGGCTTCAGCTCCATGGTCAATGCCAACTAAAGACAAAGCCACTTATATAAGGCTGTGGTTGATGATTTGCATTGTAGGACCACACACTTAACATTTCAGACCCAGCTTATTCACTGTTGTCCAGTTGTGTGTGCCCAATGCCTGCCACATAAATATTGGATAAATAAATGGATGGATGGATGAATGAACAAGTAGGTACTCACACAAGCAAGCCAAAAAAGCAGGGATTAGAACCTAGTAGGTCAAAGAGCCAGGTTACATAGAGTAGGAGAGCTTGGGTATATGGTACCAAGCCTCACCCATGAACCCTGGCTTATAAATTCCCTCTTAGGCACCCAGGGAACCTGATGCTGACCACTGAACCACACACACTCTGCCAAGAGAGAAGGAGAACCATGTTTCTTTATTGAAACAATACAGCATGCTCACAAATACACACACACACACACTCCCCCCACCAAGATTATAAAGGTAACAGTCTCAAAGGATCGTTTGCAGTTTGCTCCTGCCCGAGGCAGGGGCACGGACCAGCTGACCCCTCTGTGACTTTCCAAGAACTGGCATTCAGCATGGTGGTTTCTCTTCTTTCTAGCGTGAAGAATGCTTTGTAATTTCAAAAACAATTCTGAAGATCCCCAATTGAAAGAGGTTGTTTCCTTGAGGAACTGTTGGCTGTAAAAAAAAATATATATATATATATCTAAGACATGGTGCTAGAGGCCTTTGCTGAATTTATTAATCTTTGGAACGAGTTTGTGTTTTCTTTACACTGAGAACATTTTCATATATTTGAAAATCACCGTCCTATATGTGCAGGGCACGTTATTAATGTATTCACATTCCTGTTGATGTCCTAAAGCTTGTGACAACTTCTGAGCGTCTGCAGTCCCCAGGGTTGGGACCAAATGATCTAGTTTGAATTCTAACTGAATCTACTAACTAGCTGCTAAAGCAGAAGTATGCACAGTGCCTAACCTCTCTCCGCCTTGTTTTCTTTAACTGGGTTATTATTAACCCCTACCTGCCTTACAGGTTTGTTATCAGGTTAAATGGGCTAAGACAGTGCTTGCCCATGTCTGATGGAGGTTGTAGCTTCATCCCTCTGTCGCCTTTCCCTGTCTAGCCTTGGAGCAAGCCAGGACTCGACTCTTCCTTAGTCTCCTTCTTTCTTCCCCTCTAGGTTCCTGATCGTCCTGGGGTGCTTAATTCTGGCCGTCCTGACCACGTTCAAGGAGTACGAAACTGTTTCGGGAGACTGGCTGCTGTTACTGGTAAGATGGTGCTACATTTCTGGGCAGTCGCCTCTGGTTGGACTTTCACGGCCAAGGTCAGGAGTCTGCCTTTAGGTGTGGTTCTGCCCAACTGGTTTTGGCTTCCTGGAGTCTCTGACCAAGTCTAGGCCTACGAGAAAGCAATGTCTGGATCAACTGGTCAGGTCTTCCCTGGACACATTGTTATTCCACTGTTATTTCAGATTAGAGAGAGACGTAAACCAAGTCAGAGCAAACACCAGTACATGTTCATGATAAAATACACCTTCCCGATCCTCTGAACGTTAACAAAGGCAGGTTCCATTCTAAAACCTTTTCTCCCTGAACCCTGAGGATCTCTTAATTCGTTCAAGGCCAGGTACACAATCCCATTTCTACATAAAACTCTTAATTCTTCCTTCCCAGGGCCTCTGCTTGTTTTCACTCCATTCTCCCTCCAGTGGTGCGGTAGAGAAAGAGTGGGGCTACCTAGCATTCTTGGGAAAGTTACCTAACACCCCTGGCTCTTGGTTTCCTCACATTTTCTAAAATATGTGAAAAATGTAAAGTGACTAAAATACGTGAAAAATGTAAAGTGAGGAGCGAATGCTGATGGGCTGGGTTCAGCCTCTTCTGCGCCAGGCAGCGAGGGGGCCCCCAGGAAGGGCTGGTTCCTTCTGCAGCCCGGACAGCACTGGCCACTGGCCCTTGGAGTGACGCACCCTTGCTGCAATAGCAGTTAGCCTACCTTTTTAGGGTGCGGTCCAGCCCTTCACACAGCAAAGGGGTGCCAGCCCGCCAGTTAGGTTTCACAAAAGAACAGCATCTTTGCCTCACACTGACGTGCCATCCTTGGTGCCAGAATCAGCAAGTGCCTTCTAAGGCCAAGAGTGTATAATCTATCTGCCCTGACCCTGAGCTGAGACCTGAGCAGGTGTGTCCTGGAAAGACATGCAGTTCTAGGAACCACGTTTCCAGGATCGCTGTGGACTCTCCCGGAGTCCCGGGGAGACCACCAAAGAGAGAGGGAGACAGAGGTGTCAGTGTCTGACCAATCAGGAGGCACAGGAAGGAAGCAGCGGCCCCAGTGTCCCAGGAGGCAGCATGGTGCTTACGAGGAAGACGTGGGCACTGAGCCTGAGTCCCAACCTGGGATTCTTTCTTTGCCACTTGGTAGCCTTGAGAAATTTGTTTAACCATGCCTTGCCTCGGTTTCTCAAAACAAAATGAAGATAATATCATGAAACCCTCTATCCGGGTGGTACCTTGGCTCTTGGGCCCAACTGCATTTCTTAGGAGTTTTTAGTACATGAAAGGGATTCCCTTTTTTTTTTTTTAAATGATCCTTTGGAACAGAAACACAGAGAAAAAGAACAAGTAATCACTTTGCAAGGCTTCACGTTCAGGACACTTAGTGCATCAGAATGAAGACGGGAGCCGTCCGACCTAAGTGGAGATATCTACCTGTTCTCTCCCCTCGACGCCCAGAAGAACGACAGAATTCCAGTTCTTCCAAACTGCAGAACAGAAACCGCTGGTTCCGGACAACTGGGCCCCAGTTAATCAGTGTTTCTCCATATGTTCTTTAATGCAGGAAACATTTGCTATTTTCATCTTTGGAGCCGAGTTTGCTTTGAGGGTCTGGGCTGCCGGATGTTGCTGCCGCTACAAAGGCTGGCGGGGACGGCTGAAGTTTGCCAGGAAGCCGCTCTGCATGCTGGGTAAGCCCTGTCCCCGAGTCCAGGAAGGCCTGTGTCCCCTTCTTTTGGTGCGTTAAAATTTCGGCGGGAATTTTAAGCTGATACTATTCTTCTGGGACCTCATGGGCCCCTACAGAGGCCAGCCCCGCCTGTCCCCCTCCCTCTGTGAGGAAGAACAGTTTTGCCTCTTCTCTCCCTTCTGTGCCTTCTCATCATGGTTCCACAGAGCCGTGAGTCTTAAGGGGCACCGGGTCACTCTGGCATTTGGACTGTGAAGGAGCCAGCTCGTTGCAGGATATTGAGCGTCTCGGGTCACTAGAGTAGTAGCACGCCAGTCATTGTGACAAGCCAAATCGCCCATACATTTCCAGACTGGCTGTGGTAGGGGTAGGAGGCATGACACCATTGCACTTTGAGAATTACCTCCAGAGAACCATGTTATGCCCATTTTCTAGAGGTGGAAACTGAGGCTCACCGAGCTGAGTCATGTTCCAGTCACACAGATAATAAGCCGCATAGTCCATCCTAACACCCAGGTCTGGAAGAACCTAGCACCTGTGCGCAACTCCACCGTGTTGCCATGTCCTGACCCAGAAGTTGATGTGGAGAGGTATCACTGAGCCCCTCCATTCGGGGGCAGGCATTCTGATAGCAGAGCAGGTGGAAGCTCTCCTCAGTCCTATTAGTACAGCGTGGACCCACATGTTCCCATCTGAAGATCCTCCTAAAATCACAGTGACACGACAAAACCTGCCTTCAGTGAGAGATGCTTAGGAGACTTCGAGTGTCAAATCTCTAGGAATGGTTCAAGTTGCAGGATGATAAAATGTCAGGGTTGGAAGGGCCGTGCAAAAGAGTGTAGTCCAACACGCCCTCCTGTCTGGTGCTCCAGTTCCCCTCACGGCAGAATTCAGTCAGTCACCCTTCTGCTCGCATACCTCCAGTCATGGGGCACTCACTACCTCTCAACGTTTTTATTTGTTTCATCTTCTCTGACTGCTCTCCAAATATTTGAGTCCAGCCATTCTGTTCCTCCTCTCCATTCCAGCAGATTCCCCTTTAAGCAGAAAAAAATGTCCTTAGTGGCTACAAGGACACCTTATACCCCACGTTTCCTCCTCTGTCACAGGAGAATAAGCCTACTCACCGCGTGTGTGCGGCTGATGGCACGATTTAACACAACGGTGCTTGGCTCGTGCTTATGTGCTGGCAGATGGTACCTGCGATGTCTCCACTGCAGGTCCAGACAGCACTGGTCACCGGCCCTGTATGTTCTCTTCCCCAGACATCTTCGTGCTGATTGCCTCTGTGCCCGTGGTCGCCGTGGGCAACCAGGGCAACGTCCTGGCCACCTCCCTGCGGAGCCTGCGCTTCCTGCAGATTCTGCGCATGCTCCGGATGGACCGCAGGGGTGGCACCTGGAAACTCCTGGGCTCCGCCATCTGCGCCCACAGCAAAGTAGGTGCCATGGAGAAGCCACGAGACCATGTGGGCTTCTCACCACCTGTGCCCTTTGTCCCCTCCCATGTGGTGTCCCCAAAGGGTGGTCGTTCTGCCACCACTGATGACAGCAAGAGGAGCAGGGAGAGGGGCAGGGGCCTAAGCAGTGAGCAGAAATGGCTGCACCTGGGCTCACGTCTCAGCTCCACCCGATGCAAATGACCTGTCGCTCAACCCTGTTTGACCTTCCGTTGCCTCATTTTTAAAACGATTATAATACTGCCTACACCTCGGTTACTGAGAGAATAAAACGCGCTAATGCAAGGCAGCGTAGGGTGGGAGGCGAAGGTTCCGGAGTCACGCAGACCGTGTGGGTCCACACGTTACTGCTGTGACTTAGGAGACGTTCTGTAACCTCTCTGGGTCTTGGTTCCTGCGTTTATGAAATGAGAAGAAGAATGCACTCACCTCGTAGGAGAAAAGCACTTGGAATACACCCAAGTCATAGCGATTGTTCAATTATTGATGAGAGCCTAGAACGCGGACTGGCTCACCCCAGGGGTGGGGCACTGTCGTTTCCCCAGGACACTGACAAGGAAGCAGATATGGAAAGAGGAAGTAACCTTCCCAAGGTCACACAGTGGGACAAGACACAGGCAGTGTTCAGTGGTTTGCTGCGGGCCGTGGTGAAGCTCAGCGCTCCACGGGAGGGCAGAAGCTAGGACAGGTGGGACTCGGTCTGATCCCCTCCCATGGGCTTGAGCAGGGGTGGCACCTGAGCCAGGCAGGGTCCAGTGTATCTGGAGCCATGGTGCTACTCCCTGTTGTTAGCCCGAACCGTTGGTACCACTTCGTTTCGACATCCCTGACTCTGCTGAACCCTGGACAATGAAGGAGAACCTTGTGCCTCAGCTCAGGCAGGACAAACCCCTCGGAGGCTAGTGCAGGAGAAATCAGAGTGAAGGACCTCCAGGGTGGGTGTCGTTCAGGGGAGCCCAGGGATGAAGCGTGGGAGGGTGAGGATAGGCCCGGCTCTGCTCCCAGAACAAAGAAGCCCTGAGGTCTCTGTGACCTAACACAAAAATACTGCCATCTTCTCATTCACTAATGTGACCTGGGGGGCCCTTGTCTGTGTTGAAAATGAGTCTTGAGTCACCAAGGCAAAGGCAGAGGGGCCTGCAGCATCCTGCAGAATGGATTTAAGGAACAGTCAGGAAGTTGCTTCCATCGCTCCCCCACATTGGCTGGACCCCAAGTCCCCCAGCCCCAACCTGACAGCAGTGGGGCTCAGACATGTGCAGGAGCCCATGGATATCAGGGTGCAGCCACAGAGCTGCTGGCGAAAATTGGGTAAAGTCAGAATTACCTTGGATAGCCTTTTAAATGACTGCAGAGCCCAGAATTGGGACACATTTTAGCTCCTCGTTGGTGACCATTATATGCCTCTTCAGAATCCAACACAGCCCGTTTTCCTGTGTACACATGAACAGACGGCTGTTTCTTTCGTTAAACACCAGGTGAAGCTTCTGACTCGCATGTGAGGACCAGGGGTTAGGAGAAAACATAGGAAGGCTAGAACCACTCTCAACAAGGCAAGAGGCTGGTGCTCCGACAGCCACGGGGGAGGGACAAAGCCAATTCCCGGTTCCCTTCTCAAACCCCCTGCAGGGGAATGGCTGGCTGGATTACCTGCGCTGTTGAAGCTCACCTGTCCCACTCTGCTGTAGAGTGAGCTCACACAAATGCATTGTGCATATGAGGCTGTGGGGAAGCCAGACCTAGAAGCACATGAACATAATGAAGTGTTAGAGATTTAGAGAAGTCTGATTAGAAAAGAGCGGCGGCAGAAAGGAACGAGAGATGAACCGTATCTCTAGATGGGGGAGCAAACATCCAGGAAAGTTTCATAATGGAGGTGACATGTGTCTGAAGATGACTCGCTAAGGCTCTGGTTGGTCCCATGCGGAAGGGCAGTTCAGGCAGCAAGACGTTTGTCAGCAAAGGCGCAGAGGGAGGCAGGAGGCCACGTGTCAGCGAGACCCTGCTACCCTAAGACCAACTGACGGGCCAGACAGTCAGATAGATGACGTATATCCACGTGAACAACTCTGTTCTCTATGGTGACTCAGCAGGCCTGACAGGCCTCGTCTCCAGATCGTGGGCACCAATAACCTCGACTTCCTTCTTGCCCGGCATACCGTGCTAAACCCTGAAACTGGAAGAGAGGGAGATAAATAGAACCTGAGGGGTTGTGGTCAGGACATCTGAAACTTCAGCGATGCCGATCTTTGCCATATCTCGGCTCCATCCTTAGTATTCCTTCACATTTTCCTTCCAGTCATCTTTTTCTTACTTATTTACTTACATGTCCTAGTCTATGGAGTGGTAGTCTCCATGACACAATGGGTTTTACGCGTTATTTATGCTCGTTTTTAATATGGTTTAAATCAATACGTGACTAACATAAAAACGATCTATGAGCATTTCACCAGTTGTACATGTGGCACTTTCTGGAACTCTGTGGGTCAGTTCCTTCATTTTAAAAATGAGGAAACTGAGGCTGAGGAGGAGGGGTCATTTGCCCAGGGTCACACAGTCAGCCGGTGACAGGGCTGGAGCAGTGTCCACAGCTCTGTCCACTGCCCCACACTAGCTCGGTTTCCCAGTCGAGCTGAGCTTTACCCTTGCTCTGCCCAGTCCTGCACAGAACCAAGCCTCCTGAGTCCAGAGCCTTCCCTCAGAGGCGGCAGCCAGGTCCTCCTGCCTTCTCACCTTCCTGTGAAGCCTCTTGAGCTGTAATAGCAAGATCACCCTGACTTAGAAATCTTCCTCTCCTCCTAGACTCTTTCTGTTAGTGATGAAAATGACTGTTACAAACCCCATTTTACAGTGATGGGAGGTGAGGACCAGAGAAGGTGAGCAACTTGCCCATGGTCACACAGCTGGTAAACCTGAATTCCTGCCTCCCAATGAGCTTCCAATGACCACTTTCCTTGTCCATTCCTTGCTTTCCTAGGAGCTCATCACCGCCTGGTACATTGGGTTCCTGACGCTCATCCTTTCTTCATTTCTTGTCTACCTTGTTGAGAAAGACGTGCCGGAGGTAGACGCACAAGGAGGAGAGATGAAAGAGGAGTTTGAGACCTATGCAGATGCCCTTTGGTGGGGCCTGGTGAGTCACCACCTTGAAGACCCCCATCCCCATGGGGACTGACTGTTGTGACTGAGAGAGAAGGGGGCGGGTTATGGGCAGCCCAGCTGGGCAGCTGCTTTCTGCAGTCACAGGTGAGAGCTGAGCCTCTTCCATTTCCGAACCTGCCACTGGGAGAATCCCCCCGCAGAAGGTGCACTTGGAACAGGCTTTTCCATAGTGTTTATGAGAAATCAGGGCTCTGAATAGGCTGGTCCCGGGGGACCTTACCTCATTAGCTGTGTGCTGTTACCAGCCAAGCCATGCACATACAAGTAGACACAGTGGCAGAAGCACACAAGTGCACACAGACCTCAAATACACCTGCAAACACACATCTCACACCCACAGGACATGTGGTACTAAAATTAGCACTTATTGAAGGCTTACTTGGCTGCAAGGCATTGTTCTAAGCACTTCCCATTTGTTAACATATTTTAAATTCAAGTAACTCCTATTATTAGACCCTTTTTAAAAATGGGGAAACTGAGGCATGAAGCGGTTAAGTAACTAATTCAAGGAAGACTGCTGAGTTACTTAGTGGTTGACCTGGGACTAGAACTCAGGCTGTTGGGCTCCAGAGGCCACACTGTTAACTGCTCTGATATCCTGCCTTCCGTGTTCGTAAGTACATGTGTACTGATAACCTATACATGTAAACACACACAGGAATATACAACACACACCAGCCATTAGGCATGCACACGTATGCACACAATACATGTAAATGCAGGCATACATGTATTCGGAACCATGGCTGTATTTGGAAACATATATTCGGAAACATGGATCATGGATAGCACACATGCAAATACACACGAGTGTGCATACATGCACATACACATTTGCAATTATTGAAATATTTGCTGAGTGATCGACAATAAGTAGGAAATCCTTAACTCAGAAACAGGTGTGGTTTGCAGGCTCCTGTATACATTTCTTGCCTTGATGCCTTTCCTCCCATGGGAATCTTGTTCTAAGTGGGAGCAGCCCCCATGTTAGTACAAAGGCTCATAGGTGGAGCTCCGTGGACACATCCCCGATTCCCCTCTCCCTGGGAAGCCCCACATCTGAACTCTTCTCTCTTCAGATCACACTGGCCACCATTGGCTACGGAGACAAGACTCCCAAAACATGGGAAGGCCGTCTGATTGCAGCCACCTTTTCCTTAATCGGTGTCTCCTTTTTTGCCCTTCCAGCGGTAAGTACCTTCAATGTTTTCCACCGTGGGACATGCAGGACCCTCACTGCCTGGCCCCCGCCTCATTGTCCATCCTCCCATATCTTGAATTCCAGCCCTGTCAGTGCACTAGCCACCCCCTTAAGCATAGCATCCTGCCTCTCCACCATGGGCTGTGCCAGTCCCTTTGCCAGGAGTGATTCCTCCACATCTCCTCCTCCGAGACCCCGTTTCAGCACTGCCTTCTTTAGGCTGAGTTATCCCTCCCTCCTCTGCACATCTCTGACACCGTGCTGGGATTGCATGGTTCCATATCTACCTCCACGGGAGACTGTGAGCTCCTCAAGGACTGGAATGCTGTCTTTCACCCATGTATGTCTTAACACTTGGTAGATCCTTTGTGTATGTGAGTCCCTTCCCTTGCCCTGTCATTTCCTGGCTTGTGTAAAAAAAATGTATTTCCCTCAAGAGTGAGTCTTAATCCCTGATAGACAATAAGTACCCCAAAACCCAGTGCCCATAAGTGTACTGTTCACATAATAGATGGCACCTGTAGAACTTACTGTGGGCTGATCATCTCATTTCATCTTCATGACGATGTTAGAAGTTTGGTGCTGTATTTATCTCCATTTTCCAGATGAGAAAACTGAGGCTTCATTGGGTTAGTAAAGTTTTTCGCATCACCAGCTATTGCGTTGTGGACCCAGGAGTCCCAGGTCTGCTGGTTCTGTAGCCTGGCTCTTAATGGTGAAGCTTGGAAAGAACCGTCTGCTATAACAATCCACTTCTACCCACTTCACCTGCCGTCCTGAAGTTGGGGGTGTTCTTTTTCCATTGCACACCCTACCTTGTCTGTTTTCTACGCTGTTTGACCTTGGGCATGTGACCTTTCTAAAGCTCAGTTTCCTCTGTAACAGGTGAGGGGTTGTGGGAGTGCGACATGGTCTCTTAAGGTCTCTCTCAAGGTGAAAAGGGTATACGTCTACCCATTTAATCCACATGCAGGTCTGAACTGGAAATCAAAACAGATAACAATTCTGGGCAATTCCAGGTATGGTCCAAGTCTCAAATGCCAGTTCAAGCAGGTGATGTTTTTAAAATTCCGTTCTGTCCTACCCCTTACTGGGCAGTTCCTATAGTTTCCTTTTTCCTGACCCCCATTATGAGGTGTGCACTATTATCCCACTTCCATGTGGAAGAAACTGAGCTACAGCAGATACAAGTGTTGCCCAGGATATCACAGCTTGAAAGAGGCAGAGTCAGGAAGTGGCAGAGTAACAGAGTGGCCAAGCAGAGTGCCACCCAAGTGGCAGAGTCGGGACCTCCTGACCTCAGGGCTCCACTTAGCCCAGTAAGCCACTCCCTGGAAGAGAAGGGAGAGGTCCTTCCCCCCATCCGCCCTTTGCTCAGTGTTGTCACTGTGCTCCTGGGGGTGGGGTGGGGTGCTGGGAGAGCCTGGCTGGGGCTGACCTCGGAGCCTGACTTCTCCCTGCAGGGTATCCTGGGGTCCGGGCTGGCACTCAAGGTGCAGGAACAACACCGTCAGAAGCACTTTGAGAAAAGGAGGAAGCCGGCTGCTGAGCTCATTCAGGTCTGCCTGCCTGGGGATGAACTGCAACGGGCTAAGATCCCCACGTGTGTGTTTGTGAGTGTGAGTGTGAGAGTGTGAGTGTGAGAGTGTGAGTGTGTGTGAGAGTGTGAGTGTGTGAGTGTGTGTGTGTGTGAGTGTGAGTATCTGTGAGTGTGTGTGTGTGAGTGTGTGTATGTGTGAGTGTGTGAGTATGTGTGAGTGTGTGTGTGTGCATGCACACTCGCATGGTCATATTCATGAACTGGGACGGGAGCCAGGACCATGCTGCTTGTGGGTGGCTTGGGTATTTCTGTGGTCATCTGCATGGCCTGTCTCTGGGTACTGAAAGTGACAATCCTATCACTCTCCCATTCCGGTTCTAAGCCAGTCAAGAAATAGACACAGAACTCGGACAGGGACCGGCCCATCTGCTGTTTTTCTAATTGTGTTGGAGTGGAGAATGTGGGTCTGTACTAGGCTTCTCCTCCTGCCTCCCACCTCAGTCTTGGCTGAGGGGCCAAGGAGGATTTGACCTGGAATCTGGCCCCTTAGCCATTCGGCAACCAGGACATGTGGCCCCTCACATCTGCCACAGCTAGGGGCCCACTAGCCAAGGGAGGAAGAGATGTCTCTGTGTGCAGAACGCTGAAGGGTTTGCCCTTTGTCCTGCCCAGTAGACAGTCATACAGCAGTTGAGTGGCTGCCGAGGTTGCATCCCTCCCATCACCGCCCCCACCATGGGCTGGGGCTGGGGGCAGTAGTGAGAGGTGGTGAGACCGGCAGAGGTGTCCCCTCCTACACTTCGGAGGGACATCCTTCTTCATGGTTTTCTGGGCCTCTGGGAGCACAGAGATTAGGAAAGTAAAGCTCTCTGGCTATAGCTACGTGGGACTGAATGTCTGCGCGACCACCCACTTGTGAACGTGTTGCCACTTGTCGTGAGTGTCTCTGTGGGTCTGATACGGGGCGGTATGGAATGTTATCCTACATAGCGTAGCTTTTAGGACATTCCCAATCTCAGAGGCTGCCCCAAACCCCTAAATCCCAAGCCATCACACTATCCTAGCAGTTGTAGTATTTCAGAATCAAAACCTCATCTCCGGGCTATCTCTTGTGCCCAGAAGTGGCACAGAAAGGACGCTTGGCAAAGTCTCAGGGAACTTGCAGCAAAAGTCATCCTTGCCCCTCTCAGGGATTTTGTACGCAGCACCCTCTCTCCCTGCACTGCAATTCACCCCTCCCCATCGCCACCTACCCCACCCATTTCAGCTCTGACATGATGGGGTACGGAAGTTTTTTCTCTCAGAGGTGCTACAAAAAGCCAAGAATCCCGGCTTCAATGCACATTCAAACTCAGGAGTCAAGGGCTCAAACAGTGTTCTGACGGGATTGGGTGTGACAGTTTTGGGCAACGCCAGCTCATTCCTGCCCCTCTCCTCTCCCCGTCAGGCTGCCTGGAGGTACTATGCTACCAACCCCAGCAGGATGGACCTCGTGGCAACATGGAGGTTCTATGAATCAGTCGTCTCTTTTCCGTTCTTCAGGCAAGTGGTGACTTCAGGCAACTGGAGTGCTCGGGGCGTGAGTGACCGTCCCTTCTGTGGGTCTGTCCTGGTGCCTGTGGCCTTCATGGCTCTCTGAAGGTCATTCTTCAGGGCAGTGGGTCCCCCTCTGAGCTGCACATTAGAATCACCTGGGAGCTTTAAAAATCTCCAGGCCACACCCTGGGCTGATTAAATCAGAATCCCAGAGAGGGGGCCCAGACATCAGTATTTTTTAAAGTTCTCCAGGTGACCCCAGGGTACCACCAGGGGTTACCAGCTAGACAATGTAGAGTGGCTGATAAGGGACGGTCCCATCCATGTTTGAGCAAGATCAGTGGCCCAGGAAGTGGGGAGCCAGGGCAATGGGCCCCCCTAGCAATCCTGCATGCCCCAGACCACTTTGGATGCTAGAAACAGGCGGGCAGAGGAAGCAACAAGAAGAGTCCTCCAGGGCCCCTGTGTTGTTCTGTGTCCTCAGAGAAGGGAGATGAAATGAAAAGCCTCAGGAAAAACAAAACAAACAAACAAACCCTCTTTCCAGGACCAGCACCTATGAAAGGGAGAGAGAAATTAATATTTATTAGATGTCCAACATGTTCCAGGTATCCAAGTTCAGATTTGTTTTAATCCTCACAGGCACCCTACGAAATAAAGCAGAGGTTTCCAAAGGTCCAGGTGCATTAAAATCAGTGGGCGGTGTGCAGACGCAGGTGGCATTAGACTGGGAAAAGCCACTTACACAGACACCCGGTGTACATCTAACACAGCGACCACGGTGTGCCCGGGGTACACGCCGCCATCAGCTGTCTCCTCTCACAGACTGGAGGACTGGGGCTCAGAACTGGGGACATCTTGGCCAATGTCCGCCCCATCCACAGGCCGCCAGGCCCTCTGTCTTTCCACTCCCGGGGCTGCTGGAACAGGCTGCTCCTCTCCAGCTTTTCCATACTGCCGTCCTGAGCTCAGATTTGTAAGCGTGTGCATAGAATGCAGGACTGCGGAAATTCCTGAGTTGGGAGGAAAGCAGAGGGACCCTCCGCATCACGCCTGCAGCTGGGGGCTGCTCCGAAGTGTGTGTCTGCCATGTGTCTTTGGTTTCATGGACTGGAGCAGGACCCAGTACTAGACAGACGGCTCCCTCTGTCTCCACTGCATCCCCCACATGTTAATTATGGGACCTGAGACCGGTCTCTGAATGTGGCCTCAATTACCCCAATATCCCCATCAACAGATTGTAGTAAAGACTGAAGGAAATCCAAGAGATCTGGGTTCTACTAGCTCATTTTCCTGCGTAAAGCCCACCCATCAGTGATCATGGTAAACAATAACATCCAAACGCTGACCATGACCCACCCGGCCTGAAAGCCCAGGCCCACGCTCACTGCTCCCACCTCCCGCCTGCCGTGCTGTCACTCTCCAGAGGTTCTGGGGGCGTGCGCCTCTTTCTATTCAGGGCACTCGGTCCACTAATATTTTTGAGCCCCTTGTCTGTGCTAAGCGCTGGGCCAGACCATGGGAGGTCGCAGGTGACTTGTGAAGGAATGTCACCTGGGTCCTGAAGGCAAAGGGAAGCCATGTGACCACAGAACGACATGTTCAGATCTGTGTTTCAGGAAGGTGACAGGAAGGCGTGTGGAAGGTGGCCTGGACAGACTCAAGGTTCTAGGCAAGGAGACTAGCTAGCAGATGATTGCAGGATTCAGGATAAGAGGTCATGGGGTCTTGGACCAAGCTAAGATCAGTGAGAAGCGGGAGGAGAGAGAGGAACTGAAAGGGGGTAAGCAAAGAGGGAGAACAACTTAGGGAGAGAGGACTTGTGAAGAGTTGAGATGAGAAGAAGCCAGGCTTCAGTAAATGATAACGTGTGGTTTACTGCTTGTGTCTTACTCGTCATTAGACTCAAATGCTCAGAAGATGACCACTATGGTTCTGATGGATTGTAAAATTCTGTTGTTGCTATAACCGTTTTGGGTTTTGGATGGAATCAGTCTTCGTTTGGGTAGCAAGTGACTTCCCCTTCAAGAGAACAGAATGGCAAGGGTCTTCTTAGAATGGGCAGGTGGCTTCCCCTTAAGAGAACAGTGACCTCAAACTCAGGAACAAGAATGTGCAGCGACATTGAATGCAGAACCAAGATGATTTCCGTTTGCTATGCATTCCAAGGTCTTGGCAATGGGCCCATTCTGTGGGGTTGATTTATTATAAACAAGCTATTGTCCTAGCTGTCAGAGCTTTTGAAGGAATGCATTTTGCTCCAGACCGCTGCTGGGACTTGACAATGGCTTTGAAACTTAAGAGAGAACATTTCTTTCTGGCTTACTTCTTTTCAAGGGCAAACGTGGAAAGTCACTAGAGAAATGCACTTAGCAAACATTCTGAAACAGGGCAGGCCCTTGGAAAAAGAAAGTCCCTAAATTCCAGCCCCCTCCATATGTTTCATAGCAAAGAAATGGTTGATAATACACTGACTTGGCCTCACCTGCCTCCTGAGTGTTTTTGTTTTTCATTTATGCTTAGAAAAATAACTTTATTGAGATATGTTCCACATACCCTAAGAGGATTTCACATGCCATAAAATTCATTTTTTTTAAAGTAGACAATTCAGTGGTGTTTCTAGTTACGTTCCCATATACATATAGCAGTTATTCTCGGCTTCTTTCCTCCAGCCCGTGCAACCGCTAATCTATTTTCTGTCTCTATTCTGCCTATTCTGGACATTTCATATAAAAACGAAATCACATAATATGTGGCCTTTTATATATGGTTTCTTTCCCTTAGCATAATGTTTTCACGTTTCACCCATGTTGCCATTGATGGAGGACTATTTTTCCTGTGAGTCCCCAAATGATGTAAATGATGTTGGATCTGCCGGCAGTTTCTGGGTGTGGGCCGGGATCCTGTCTCGTGAAGCTGAAGGATGGGAACACGGACGCAGGAGAGGCAGGGTTTTAAAAAGAGGATATTCATTGAAAGCAAAGAGTCAGAGCTCCCGAGCGGGAGGGGGTCCCGAATGGGGGTGCCCCCTGACTGAGGCAAAAGCTCTTACTTTTATACCTTCCCTTGCCTGCTTGGGGAAGGGGAGTTGTTTGAAGAAGGGAACTTGTTTGAAGAAGGGAACTGGGTCTACCAGGTTTGTTCTGCTTGCCCATCCTGGAGGAATTAGCAAAGTAACCCACTATTCTCTATCAGATCTGCTCCGTTGGTCAGGCCAAAAGGAATTTTATGATTCACCTTGTTACATTTTGTCCTGGAGAGATTTCAAAACCTAGAGTTTTAGGATATGGCTGTCTTTGTTTATTCCACCAGGGACCTCCCTGTCTACCGAGGGACATGCTAACCACCCTGTCTCATCATGTGTATCTTTATCCCTTTTTTATGGCTGACATATTCTGTCTTCTATGCCCCATTTTGTTTATCTATT
Source organism: Rhinolophus hipposideros (assembly GCF_964194185.1). Taxonomy (NCBI): domain Eukaryota; kingdom Metazoa; phylum Chordata; class Mammalia; order Chiroptera; family Rhinolophidae; genus Rhinolophus; species Rhinolophus hipposideros. The sequence goes on from NC_138059.1 coordinate 6,851,876, forward strand.
TATCAGCTATTGATGGACACTCGGGTTGTTTCACTTTTTGGCTGTTGTGCTGCCATGAGCATTTGGGTTTATGTTGTATAGACATACGTTTTCAGTCCTCATGGGTATATACCTAGGAGTCGAGTTGGCAACTCTGTGTTTCACTTTTTGAGAACCTTCCAGATTGTTTTCCATGGTGGCGGCACCATTTTACATTCCTCCCGAAGATTTTGAAGAATGAAGTTGTATAACCCACTCCTAGGAGTGGTGCCCTATCGAAGCTTCCAGCTCAGGGCCGTCCTTTGTCAGTTTGCAAGTATCTATGTGTTTGGGCCAAGCAGTGGTGGGTGACGGTGTTCCCTGTTTATTTTTCCTTTCTTAGGACTTAAATTGATCAATTTGTTTTTGAATTGTAAAGAACTCAGTTTCAAGTCCAAAGTCAATTTTGTATGAGAAGAAACGGAGGTCCCCAGGAGTTCAGAAACTTGCTCAAGACCACATATCACATTGGGCAAAGCGGAGACCCAAACCCAGCTCTTTTGATTTGCTGGCCAGTGTAGACTGTGTCATCTTGGTGCAATGACGTGGCAGGAGTCTGAGGAGGTGCCTGCAGATACAGGGGATGATCGATGGATCATTCCTCTATGCAAGCAGAGACAAGGGCAGATGTTAGAAACCAGATGTTACTTTCTGTCAACAGAAGGACATGCACTCCGATTGGTGGTGGTAGAATGGGGTACAGTTGTGCTGTCCAACAGTAACCACTGGCCACCCGGGGCTACTGACCATCTGACTGTTACTAGCGCAACTGAGGAACTGAAGTTTTAATTGTATTTAATTTTAATCTTGGTAGCCATATGGGACTCGTGGTTACCATATTGGACAGTGAAGCTCTGGAATCATTCGCTGTTGGAACTAAAATGGAGATGGGAAGACTTGGGCCCAAGAAGTAGAAGTTACGTGACCGAAATGTCCCAGTTAATTCCTTGTGTAACCAGGTCTCGTTCCTTGTATGACCAGGGTCAGAATTATTGAGTGCTTACAAATGGGGACCACAGGCAGTTATCTTACCCTATGGGCAAGCAGCTTTGGATCTGCTTTCATACATGCTGTTTCATTTCATCTTTAGAATGTCCTGGAAGACACGTAGAATGGATGACTACATTTTTCAAACCCCGATTGTATAGTGTGGGCTCAGAAGCTAGGTCGCTCCTGGATATGAATCCTGACCATGCTGCTTCCTAGCTGTGAGAACTTGAGCAATGTCCCTAACCTCTCTGTGCCTTAGTTTTCTCATCAGGAAAATGGGGATGACAATACTTACTTCATAGGGTCGTTGTGAGGATTAAATGAGTTGATCCACAAAAACTACTTAAAATAGTATCTGCCCTTTAATCATTGCTCAGTAATATTTGCGATGATGATGATGGTGGTGGTCGGGACAGGGTTACGGGGTATGTGGTTGCTAAATTGTGGAATTCCTGTTCTCTGGTCTGTCCCTACTGCTAAATAAATCCCCTGAGCCCACGCGAGGTCTGGGGCAGAGTATGCGTTCGGCAACCATTTTCTGCATGAGTAAATGAATGAATGGCTGCAGAGAGCCTTGAGAGCTCAGAGGTGAACCATCGCCCCAGTGGAGGCCTGGGGTCGGGCTGAAGTAACCCAGATCTCATTCAGTGGTTCCCCTCCATACTCACCATCTTGTCCTAGAGTTCCACTCTGCTCCTTTATCTTCATCAAAGGGAAGTTTGGGGGCCAATGTTGGGGAGAGGGGAAGCTGTTCCATATAATTTATACTTTGTTCACTTTTTTCTCCCTCATCTCCTTATAGGAAAGAGCAGCTGGAGGCAGCAGCCAGGTATGTTTCTGATTATGAATTCCCTTCCTTTCACCACTGTGTGGCACTTGAGGACAGGGGCCTTTGGGAAGCTGGGCAAACCTTCCTGAATGGGAGCCATGATGTCCCATCCCCTACGTAGTGTTACCTTGAAGAAACAGTTACACACAGCGCCAGTTAGCTCCTGTGCAGAAACACATACAGCCTTTCTGCCTCTCTTGTGCATGTTTTCAAATGGACCTAGCGTTCCTTCCTGGACCCAGTTCGGACGGTAGGGGGTGTTTGGGGAGATTGCAGAGAAGGGCTGGACAATTCACAAGGACAGTGTCAGTTGCTACAGAACCTGCAGCAGCTCATAGCTCACAGAGGCAGAGTGGAAAGACACCTCAGAGATTCTTTCCCAGGTACTTTTACAGACACCAAGTCCCCTTCCCAAGAGTGCAGGCTCATCCCAAGTTACAGAGCCCATGAGTTCCAGGGGTTACAAGATCCAGGTCTCAGGACTCCAAATGGGGTGCTCTCTCCTTTTCTCCTCTCATGACCAACAGGGTGTGTACTCATGCAGATGCTGATACTGTAAGTGAGGTACTAAATCCACCTGTAGAGCATTTTCTATACAGACATGAACAGTATTCAGCCAAGTTGGAACCTACAAGCAAATTACTATTATGTGTTGGATTAGGCACTTCCGGTTTAATTAGGGCCCAGGTGGATGCATTTTAAGGCTAACTGAAATAGTGAGTGTATGGATGGGTGGATGGATAAACTCTTTATGACAAACAAACAAACAAAACTCTTTATGACAAATGTCATCAACCCAACTTAAACTACCTTGGACTGGGAGGAAAATACCATGTCCCAATAGTCACCCATCGGAGCAAATGGGAACCCCGGGGTAATAAGGAATAGGACCTTCTAGGATTTCTCTCTTCTTCTCTTGTCTCTGCTTCTCTTTCCTCCCTTTCTCTCTCTCACTCTCTCTCCTGACTTTCTCCATTCTGATGAAGTGTGGATGGAAGCAGCCCCAGGATCATAGGTTTTTTCTTCTGTCTTCTGTCCACCTATCCTTCACCCAACTCCAGTCTGAAAACTCCCAGGGAAGCACTTAGATTGGCCCCGTTTGGGTCACATCTTGGACAGTCTCCATGGCTCCGAGAGTAAGAGGCTACTGCCAGCCCAACTCTGGGTCCTGCGTCCACCTGTCAGCGTGAGTCGGGTCAGGACACTATGATTGGCAGCCCCCATTCCAGTCACCTGGGTGACGTTGGAGGAATCAGCTCTCCAACAGAATTGGGTCCTTTTTTCCCAAAGAAACACAGAGTGGATAAAAAACAGAGTTGCCCATGACAAACATAAACTCTACCCATACATTTTCAAATCCCTAAAAATAATGTCGCATTACAGAACATCAACACACCATGCCGAGCCTCGTTTGTTCTACCGATTAATCAGAAGAGATTGGCATTTTGTGTTAGGGTCATCATTCTGCATGTCAGTTATAGCTACTCAGTGGACATGCAGCAGTGCTGATAATTAGGGGCATTTGTGTGGTAGAAGCGAGCGTTTTTTTAATTTTCAAGCCAGGTTGCTGTTGACAATAACTGCTCGCTTGAGCTCAGTTGTCCACTTTATATTTTCAAACAATTCAATCTGAACAGCCACCCTTGGGACTCGTCTCCTCTTTGGAGAGGAAAGAAATTGGTTCCAGGCATCTTCTTTCTCTCCTGTCTTGTATTTTGTCCTTCTCGTTACAGAGCTGTCAAATTTAGTAGACAGTCATTCTTTGTATCAAAGAATTCAGGTATAATAACAATAATGTATAAAGAATGCTTACTGTTTGCCAGGTATAGTTCTAAGCACATCTAGCCCAGATCGCTGCCCTACGAAGTCAAAATTATTTTTAATCCCCATTTTACAGATGAGAAAACTGAGGTTCAAAGAGGCAAGTAACTTGCACAAAGTCCTACAGCTAAGAAAGTAGCAAGAATAGGACTTGGATCCAATGGCTTCGAGCTCCATAGTTCATGGTCCTGACCACTATGCTGGTCCTCATGGTTGCTGGGAACAGTTACTGATCAGTTGTTTTGTTTTCCTCTACGCTTTCTTAGCTCACATAGCTGGAGTCCCTGCCGTGAGAGGGGGGTGGTAGAGACAGGGAAGTGAAGGAGCATTGGTCAGACGCTGTAATTTACACTCTGCCTTCTCCCTGTGACATCAGCCACATGAAATCCACCTCACAGGGCGATGGATGATGCTGGCAGTAAATCTCCTTCCATGCCATAAAATCAATGACTGTTAATGGCATGCAGGAATTGAAAGCTCAATTAAGCCAATCCCCTAATTTTACTGATGAGAAAATTGTTACCCAGAGCAAAATAAGAGCCTTGGACACAATGCCATTGTTGCTCATATTTTCTCCTGCCATCTAGACCCTGCAAGACTTGGCGCCAGGCTGCAGAGTAACTGAGATGCAGAGATGAGATTTGGACCAATTTTGTTTAACCTCAGGATGATCCCCGACATGTCCTAAGGGCTTAGTTTCAATTTTCCTTTTGGAATCTGGGGGAGTGCTAACGCATAGCACCACTTTCCCGCTGATTTTTGAACTAATTGACAAGGGACAGAGGGGTTTCAGCGAAGGATCCAAATATAGGCTGCATTTGGTGGGGAAAGCAGAATTGACTCTGGAGGCAACAGTGAGCTTCATAGCTCTTCTCACTAAGTTCACCTTGGGACCAGCACAGGGACAGAGCACACACTATCCCAGCCAGCCACACGGGGTCATGACTTGTCTGACCCCAGGGGACACTGATAGCCAGAGAGAAACCATGTGTGACGTTGCCTACATAATTGGCTTTTAATATGGAGCCCCCCCCCAACCAAGAAAATGAGCTAATAGCTATTGCACACGTACCATAGGCCAGTCAGACAATTCACCTCCTCGCTTGGGGAGAAGCCAGTAAGGGCTAGAGGTTTCTTCTTAATGCTCCTAAGAGGGTGGAAGTTCCGTTTTTATGACTTTGCAAAACTGTGAAAAAGACTATTTCTCCTCCCCTTCGTGTAGCCTCTTCTCTAGCTAGGAGCACATCATTCCTTAGCAAACAGAATGCATTGCAGACTCTGACCTGTTTCCATCACCCATTCATCCACCTATTGGGTTTCCTCCCTTCCAACTTCTCTATGATGTCACAGCCCCGTTGACAGGTCCTCCCCACTAACCCCATCTCATTCTGTGTCTGGATGGGGGCGGCGGGGGGGCGGGGAGGAGGCAGGAGTTGGATTCCAAAGTACCAGCCCGGGGGTCTCTCTTTGGACTTTGTTCCTAGGAGTACTTCCATGAGCTTTTAATGTGCAAAAGTGGACCTGGAGCTGAGAGTAGGGACAAAAAGAGACTTTAACAGAACTGGGAGTGAGAAAAGTTTAGATTGGGGCAGGAAAGGACTCCACCCTTGGAGAGAGTGCATAAGAAAGAACCCAGCAAGATGGCGTAGCCACTGAGAAATCCCAAGGGTGGGGAGATCTAAATTTATTTTTCTTAATTTAGTTTTTAAATTGTGGAGGGTGCAGAGAACATTTACATCTTCTGCCTGGAGCGTTCTCACTCCTTTTCTTTGAATTCTGACTTCTTCTCACTCTCCGGGCCTCACCGTCCACATCTGGGCTCTTGGAATGGGCTGCCTCATCGGTCATCCCATCCACCCGAGGGGCCTTCCCTGGCCACACTGCCTACGCTGACCTGTTAGTCTCCATTACTGCACTTCCTTTGTTTTCTGCTCAGACAGCTAGAGTGACATGCATCTGTGTGCTTACAATGTGCCTTTTGGACTTTGCCGCAGCCTCCGTGGAGGCTGAAAATCACGTCTGTTTAGTCACCGCTGTGCCCGTATACTCAGCAAGTGTCCAGGAGCCCAGCATGTATACGGTGTTGAACACATTCTTATTTAATACGTAGATAATATTAGCTCTATTTTACAGGTGAGAACACGGAACCAGAAAGCGTTAATGACTGACTTACCCACGTTGAAATATTAACTACAAAGTAGGGATGGGCACCCAGTTCTCTCACTCCAAAGCCCACACTCTTCCCACTGTACAGCACCCCCTTGGCTGAGGTCGGGTGCATTTTAGTAATCAGAAGATCACATAGGGTACCCCTTCCTTTTTTTCACTCAATATCATAATAGCTTTCAGTGCTTACTGGGTGCCAGGCACTGTGTTAGATGCCGGATAATTGAACACAGCCCAATTTCTGGACCAACAGATTACGTTTTAGTTTTTCAATCTCAGCTCTCTTGTCACTTGGGGTAGCGTAATTCTTTGTTGTGAGGAGCTGCCCTGTATGCATTGTAGGATGTTTATCAGCATCCTGGCCTCCACCCACTGGACGCCATTAGCACTCCCCAAGTTATGTCAATCAACGGTGATTCCAGACGTTGCCAGATGTCCCCTGGGGTAGGGGTCAGAAGGATTCCCGGCTAGTGAGAGAGTCCCGATTAAGTCAAATGTTCTGTTATGGTGGCTAAGTGCCATGGTTGAGAAAAGCCTAAACAAAGCACAGTGAACAGATACCTAATTGGACCCAGAGTGGAAGTGAGGCTCGGGGCTCATGCTTGGACCAAGTTTCAGACAATTAAGTCAGAGTCATTTAGATAAAAAAAGGGATGCAGGTTTTCCCAGGTGCAGGCCCGAGTATGTGCAAAGGCTGGTGAGTGTGAATGTTGGGGAATTGCACGGAGGTTAATATGGCTGGAGTTTCTTGAGGCAGAAGCCCAGGGCCAGGTCTGCTTCTGCCAGGAAAAATCAACCTTGGTTTTACTTTCCCGTCCCCAGTCCATCTGTTTCTAGTTTTTCCAATTCATGTTTGGAAATGATCTGCACTTAAAAACATTCAGGGACCCCAGCTTTCCAAGGAAGTCTGGTATCAGCTGCAAGTAGGGTTTATCTTGTTAGACCTACAACACCCTCCAAGCACAAGGCCTGAATTACGCACTAGAAATCCATACAGAGAACAGCAGAGATGGGTTTCAGGTTTCAGGGGTGCACTTGGCCTTGCGTTTGATTATCCTTTGGGGTCTTGGCTTTCAGGCAATACAATTAAGAAATAAGCTGATCACCCACTCTACTGGAGGAAGCATTCCATAAGCCTCTTAGGTGCAATGGCTGTGAGGAATTCAGAGCTGAGGCTTCTGACTTGCGCCCAGCCCATGTAGTTCCTAATGCTGGCAGAATCCATCTCTTAGAAACCATCCTCTGTGACCAAAGGCGTATTACGGGAACATAGCCAAAGCCATGCAGACTGTTAGCGGTTGAAACGCACCATTTACATGCCAAACAAGCAAAGCCTAAATCCAGCACACAGAGAACCCTGAGAGTCCTCTCATTATCTTTCTAATAGTCAGCAGTTACGCTGAGATTTCAAGTCAGGACAAAGGGGCTGCCATTACTTTTGCTTAGTTGATCTGGAATTGAGCTTCCTGTCTGCTAATCTCCTGCCAAGGTCAAGTTCAGGCACAATGGGGAGTGTTCGAGACTAGCATTCAGAAGTACTGTAAAATAATATAATATTGAATGTCAACCGTAACTGAAAAAGAATTTAATTATACTGTAAAATAACACACAAATCCCAAGAACTCATTTCAGTTCATTTGAAAAAAAAGTTTCCTGTGGCCCAGGGAATTTTATCCATGCTTTTCGCACGTCATTAGCTTTCTAGTGCTTCTGTGGGAAGAGGCTCATTTACCGAGGTAATGATGACAGTCAGCATTTATCGAAGGCTTCTCTCTCACAGATAGCGGCCGTGCATTCCTCCATTGAACCCTTGAACAAGCATGTGTCACGAGGGCTGGTTGTCATCACTGTGGGAGAGAGGAAGCTGTCATCACTGTGCCAGAGAGAATGAGTCCCCTGTCCTAGGGCACATCCTTCTCAGGACGTTTCCAGCCAGGCTGGGTTTGCCCCCAAATCCATGACTTTTGCCGCTACCATGAACAGGGGAGGTGTTCATGAGCAGCGTGTGTGCTAGGCTCAAAGACAAGCAGGCAGAGTATTTGCTTTGCTAGGAGAGGAGTGCACAATCCAGTGGGGTGGGAAGGCATGGAAACTCGTGGATTCCAGATGGAGGACTGGACATGCAGGAGACGTGGGGATGGGCAGGGGGTTTGGTGTGGAGAGAAGGACAGATCCACAAGACAGGCTAAGACGAAGGGGCCTGAGAAGTCTGGCCTAAAGTCCCCCTTTTATGTAGCTCCTAGGGAGGAAAGTTTTCTGTGTGTGTTCAGTCAGTTTCCTGCCCTGTCCAATATTTTTAGCCCTTCCTGCCTTGTCTAGTATTTTTAGCCCACGGACCCTGATAGATTCTCTGTCCTATTAGTCATTTATCTAGTACTGGTGAGGAAAGCAGTTCTGAAAATTGTGACTTCAGGTCAGGGAAAATGGAGCGATCTAAGTACTGGAGTTTCTCTGAATTTACCCTGGGCAGCTTATTAATGTAGCGGTTCTGGGTGAGAGAGAACAGTCCGGAGGAGTCAGGAAGGATGATTGTTCGGCCATATGTTCACTCCTTTATTTGTTAACCTAAGACGCCTTAGTGTCTTCTCATTGCCAAGCTGAAGGCAAGAAACGTGACCAATATTATAGAGTGTAATGCTCCCCAAATCTCCAGGAAGCAGGTGGCGTTAGACTCATTGAACCCAGAAAGACCTGCTGCTCAGAGGGCGTAGGGCATCTGCTCAACTTGTGGGGAGGAAGGTCCCAGCCCCTTCTTGGCTGGGGGGATGTTCCAGCCTCCACCACCCGTGACCCCCTCTCGACACGGCACCACACCACACTGCAGACATCAGGTGTTTTAGGCACCAAGCGCATGGCTGTCATAACCAGACACGCTCTTTAGAAACTCCAAATGATCTCAGTTCACTGCAGAGCTGATTTGAAAACCCATATACATTCGCTCATGCATTGATTCCACCAGTACATGGTACACCTACTGAGTGCCAAGCCCTGTGTGGGGCAATGGAGAGAAAGCCACGGACGTGAGTATATTGTGCGGAGGGTGCCCCCCAAAATGTATACACATATTAAGAAAGGGAAAAAAAACTGTATTCAATTGGTAATACTCAATATAGCCCGATAACAAAAGACGAATACACGTCATGTATATACATTTTTTTGGCAACTCCGGTACGTGCCAAAACATGCAATGTGGCTTCTTTCTATACCACACAAAAAGGACTCCGTGCCTCATGTCCCACTACGGTGAAGAGATTAAGATTTATGGAGCACCTGCTGTGTGCCAGCTCTATGCCAAATCCTTGGCCAACACCATCTCCTAGCAATCAGATGAAGGGGAGTGCTTCTCCCTATTTTAAAGATGCGGTAGCTGAGACTCAGATGGTGACGGGTACAGCAGGACCTCAGGTGCAGTTGCTGCCGGGTTTTGCCTTTATGTTGGACTTAGTAACTGACTTTTGTGCCAAGAACACTTTGGGTGGTCTGATGAAGTCTGGGGACCCTTTCTCAGAATAACAATTTTAAAGCCACAAATAGAATGCATCCAATTACAGAAGAAACTATTACAGTTGACCCTTGAGCAACATGGGGGTTAGGGCCACCCCAGGGCACTCAAACACCTCCATGTAACTTTGGACCTCCCCCAAATTTACCTTCAGTCATCCCTCAGTATCTGTGGGGGATTAGTTTTAGGACTTCCTTGGATACCAAAATCCACGGATACTCAAAATGGCAAAAGATTGGTGCATACAGTTGCCCCCCAACTCTGAGGCCTCCCCACCACAAATGCAAAATATTTTTCTTTTGATCCACAGTTGATTGAATCTGGGGGTGCAAAACTTGTGGAAACAGAGAGCAAACTGCATATTTATTGAAAAAAACAATCCGTCTATTAGTAGACCTCACAGTTGAAAACCTATGCCAGCATTGCATTGAAACATAATCGTCAGAACATTTAAGCAGTGGAGAGGCGGTCATGTGTGTGCTTCTCTGTGATGAATCTAATGACAAGACCTCATGGCAGGTTGAGCACCACCGTAACTTTGAAGTAGTGACCTGCATCGCAACACTTGGAGATAATAGTGTATAAAATAATCTACGATTTCTGTTGTGGAAAGCCCCGGGATATGACTCGGGCACTCAAGATATCCTTGGGGTTTATTACCTACATTCTACATAGAAAGACATGCTAAGTTTCAGTTAGAGGTTAGTAAATTAAAGGAGTAATGTTTTTTCCCAATCAGGCCCATGGACGCCCCCTAAATTCTACCGATTGCGGGGAGGTGTCTGTGGACTCCAGGTTTGGCTACCTGCTGTATGTAACTTATGTCATTCAACTCTGCTCAGGGAACATCTGATCAGTCTTTTTGTGTGTGGAAGTTGCTATCTGGGTGTCAGGAGTGGTCCAAAGTTACTGATGCCAAGGAGATGGGAGTGAGAAGGAACGAAGCTTTGCTGCATGCTACTACGAGCTAGGCATTTTACATCCTGTATCTCATTTAAGGTCCTCTTCAGTGTAGGAGGAAACTGAAGTCCAGAAAAGTTAAGAAACGTCCCCGAGGTGCCATAGCTAGTAAATTGTCGAGCTAGGATCGGAACCAAGCCCCGCCCATCCAAGCGGAGACATCAGACTTAGTATTGAGGGCACGCCTGTCCCATTCACGGAGAATGTGTGAGTCTTTATGGAGAGGGACGGGGAAATACGAAAGCCTGCACTCAAGGAGGAAAATTGTTCACTTTTGCTTATTTTGTAGCCAAAAGCTGGGTCTCTTGGATCGGGTTCGCCTTTCTAATCCTCGTGGTAGCAATACTAAAGGAAAGCTATTTACCCCTCTGAATGTAGATGCCATAGAAGAAAGTCCTTCTAAAGAGCCAAAGCCTGTTGTCTTAAACAATAAAGAGCGTTTTCGCACCGCCTTCCGCATGAAAGCCTACGCTTTCTGGCAGAGTTCTGAAGGTAAGGCCTTTCTTCTCCCTCACCCTGAGTCTCCCCGCTTCTGCTTCTCCCAGGCCCTCTTCCTTCCTCTTCTCCCTCCCTTCACAGTCTGCAAAGTAGCCCGTTCCCTACCCTTCCTGAACCAACTTCTCACTTCATCCTGTCCAGATCCCCTGGTCTGGAGGCTTCTGTGACATGTCCCCACCAAGTTAGCTGTTCTCCTGGGCCATAATCACCACATTTATGTGGGCAGATGCCTCAGAGACCTTTGGGACATATCCCCATCCTTCCTAAGGGTGGCCATGATTAGTGTATTCTCTTGGAGGTCAACTTGAAGGATGGAGAGGGACCAGGTGCAGAGTGAGCTGGGCACAAGAAAGGCTCAGAAAGTGACCCCCTCTCCCTCCACCAAACCAAGGTCATGAGCATAATGACTGATAGAGCAAGAATCTGAACTCAGGTCTGTCTAACGCCCACATATGTGCCCTTTGCTGCCTCCAAAGGGCCACTTGGGAGCCCTGGAACTCATGGCACTTCCCTTCTAGCTTCCTGCCCTGACCAACAGTCCTGAACAGCAGGCACCTCTGGCTCAGACACCTGGGTAGTAGAAGGGGAGTGCTAAGAAAGGCTAGATGATGTCACAACTGAAGGATGCTGAGGGGTTTCTGGAAGTGGAACAGAGTCCCTGGAGGTGGAGCTGGGGCGGCTGGGACTGAACGAGGTCCTGAGCCTTTCCAAGTGCTGTGGCTGTGCCACTGACATGCGTGTCTCCCTCCCAGATGCCGGGACAGGCGACCCCATGGCGGAAGACAGGGGCTATGGGAATGACTTCCTCATTGAAGACATGATCCCCACCCTGAAGGCCGCCATCCGAGCCGTCAGGTAAGGTCCCCCGCCCCGCTCACCCCCTACCTGTGGGCTTCCCCAGGCCCCAGCTCAACTCCATAGGACATGCCTGTGAAAAGTGCTCTTGGCTTTGGGAAGGTGGGCGGGAAGCCCCTCGAGGAACCCCTGATCCAGAGAGTATGTCAGTACTCTGTGTGGGGTGCTGCCTGAAGAAGAATGAGTCCCACAAGTCATCACGGGTGACTCTTGCTCTCCTGTTTATAAAAATGCTCCCACAGGCTCCTGACGGTATTTCCAATGTCATGCTCTCGTCTGGCTTCGGCCACCATTTCTTTTAAAGGGTAGTGGGACAGGGGACCTATTAACATGAAGTTTTCTTCCTTTATAAGCTCCTTCCTCTGCCTTCATACATCTCATTCTTTTTAATTAGCCTTTTTAACAAGATAATCAATGATAGGATTTTCTTGGTCTGTATCAGATGAGATTATAATCTACCCTGGCTAGTTGTATTTTGCTTTAGAATTCTATAAGAAAATGAAAATTTGCTACCGCTTCAAACAAACGCTGATCAGGACAGGGACTTAAAAGCATTCCACAATGGTGGCAGTGAATTCTAGAAAATAAGTTGGATTCTCCAAGAACTGGTCATGATCTTTTCAGCAAGGTCCCCAGTCCAAGAGATCAGGGAAGCACAAGACGGTTACAATATGTGGACCTCAGCAAAGCCATGACCTGGTTTCTCACGACACCATATGCGCAGTGTGACAGAAATACACCTGGATAAAGCACACCGACCTGCATTCGTAACTGGTTGAATGATCTTACTCAGAGAAAACCCGTGGATGAATCTGTGTCAGCCTGGAAGGGGGTCTCTGCTGAGATGCTCCATTGTCTGGCTCCTGCCCTGTCCATTTGAGCGTTTTCATTGATGTCTTAGTTGAGGGTGGGACAACTTTTTCCATGAAGAGCCAGACAGTAAATATCTGAGGCTTTGTGTTCCATGGGTCTCTGTTTCAAATGTTCAACTCTGAGTTTTGTAGCTCTATAGACAGTACGTAAATGAATGGCTGTGGCTATGTGCTAACCTAAGCTCACTCTCAAAAACAGGCAGTGGGCCAGATCTGGCCTTCGAGCCATTGTTTGCTGGCACCTCCCTCAGATGGAGTTATGCAAAGGGCAGGCTTATAAAATGACACAAAGTTAGAAAAGGATGGCAAGTCAATTGGATGGTAGAAGCAATATGCCAAAATAGTGTTTAGAGGCTGGAGCCATGGGTGATGACAAACAAAATGAACTTTGAAAGTTCTCTGACCTGTGATTAGGGGTTTTAATTAATGCCGTGCTCAGCGGGAGTGGACCTCGGGATGGGGTTTTCAAGGAGCATTAATCATCTGGGGTGACTTGATTGGTTCCCAAGAAGGAAGGTAGAAGTGAGGGTTTGACATCTGTGATTCTGAGTGTCCCACTTTACTAAGAATCTGAGAAAACTCGAGGAACAGAAGTAGTTTCTCATTTCTAGGAGCTCACAAGCCAAAGATTTAGAGAGGCTATTCCGGAAGAGCTGTCCTCATCTAGACACAGTAACGGAGAGCACGAGCGATGTCAGCAGCATACAGACCTGGGGTCTGAGGAAAGTTCTGACTTTATTAACAAATGGCCCTGGGAGAATGCGCTCTACATTAGCAGATGTAGGTTCATAAAACCTATTTATGTAGGTTCATAAAATACTTAGCTCAATGTCCGCAATGAATATTCAGTAAATGTTAGCTCTTATTGTTACTATGATGTTATTGTTCACATGAGTGAAGGGAGGTGGTCGTGAGGGAGAGGTTCTAACCAGCCTATTCTGTGTGTTTCGGAGGGCTAGACCCACGACCCAGAGTTGGAACTTCTCCCCATCAAGTCCTTTTCTATTTTGGTTGTTATCTCCTCCCACCCCTGAGTTTTTTAGTCTTGTATTATAGCTTCCTTCACTCTCTATTCGTGACCCACCAATATCTCTATTTCACAGAATTCTACAATTCCGTCTCTATAAAAAAAAATTCAAGGAGACTTTGAGGCCTTATGACGTGAAGGATGTGATTGAGCAGTATTCCGCAGGACATCTCGACATGCTTTCCAGGATAAAGTACCTCCAGACGAGGTAAGACAGTCACATCTGGAAGGACTACGCTCGCCTCCCTGCTAAGGAATCAAAGCCAGGTGAACCTTAGAGCTGAGGGTAAAAGGCGTTCAGAAATCATCCAGAATGCAGGGGAGAAATTTTAAGAACAAACAACGTTCATCAGACATGACGGACATCGAGGCCACCTGGCTCCAGATCGAACAGGCTGGGAGAAAGCTCTGTGACATTGACGTGGCCAAGGTCAGCACCCTGAGCAGGCCTCGTGGCAGGCAGGCAGCAGTCCAACTGGCCGCTGGCTACGAGGCTTTGGAAGTTGCCAACAAAACAGGAATCATCTGAACTGAGTCCAGCTGGCTAATTCTAAATATAAATTTTTCACCGTGTTAAAAAAAGTTCATTATTATTTGTCATAACACAAGTATGGAAGCAGCATCAGCGTCCAACCCGTAATTGCCACCATTTTTGTTGACCCCCTGGGTACTACTCTTCCTACATGCGTCTAATCCCTTATAACCCTGTAAACGTAGTGTGTTCTAGGAGCCATTTCATCAATGAAGAAGCCAAAGCTCAACGGGCAGAGGACTTACCCCAAATTACCCAGCTAGGAGGTGGCAGAGCTGGACGTCAAACAGGTGCCACTCGTTACAAAGTTCCTGTTCTCTCTAATAAGCACACCTCCTCAGTTATAAAATGTGATCAAGGAAAGAGTGGTACCTGCTCTCATTAAAAAGTTACGTATCCATCAAATGATATTTAGAAAATGTATGTAATAAGATAAAAAAATTGAATGACCTGTGAATATATCCATAATATGATTACTAACAATACTCTGATATATACATGCATATACATACATATATAAAATTATAATTATATATATATAATATATATATTCTGCCTCGATCTTGTGATGATATTGACTAATGTATATGTGCAATTGGACCGCAGAGACATACGCACATGTGTGTGCTCAGAAATACCCACAACACACACACTCTCCCATATAGGGGGCCTAGAGAAAAGGAATAGGACTGCCCCCAAACAATTACAGTAGCTATACTGAGATGACGAGTCCAAGTATGACTTTTTATTAAATTTATTGAATCTTTAATGAATTGTAATATCTTTTTGAAAACAAAAACCATTTAGAAAATAAAGGAAAACGTGCTGTCATAGAACAGGTGTCAGGAAACCGAAGTCCTATTTGAAGCTCTTTCTCTGACCTGTGTGAAATTTCACACGAGTCATGTCCTCTCTGGAGCTTGGTCTCCTCATCTGACTCTTTCCCCACTGGGGTGTCCTGCAAAGGTACTAGGACCACCACACTCCATGAGTTGGAAGTTAACAATGCGGTTGGGTTAGAGGAATGCTTATTTGTGACCTAGCTTTATCTGTAACTGGAATGTCAACTGCGGCTGCCTAGCATAGGGGCAGGCAGTCAGTCCATGCCCACTACCTGCTTAACAAAGGATGTGTGGACGAGTTCTGAACCTCGCATGCTGTTATTTATGCAGTTACGGCTGTCTGAGAGACGGAGGGCGCGTGGTGTCTAGGACATACCCAACTCCAAAATACCGGCCCATCTGAATGTTACACTGTCGTCATTTTTGATATTTAGCCAGCAAATGTGTTTCCATGAGCCACGGCTGAAGGCTGATGGCTGCGATGACTCATGGCATATCCCCGACTACGCTCATATTAGAGTGGGCCAGAGACAAAGGAGGGGAGACCTGGTCCATGATGGTGTCAGTGGAGGAGCAGCCGGCTTTGCAGAAACCGGGGGACCCAAGGCTACTTCTGGGAGCCTGGTCTTACCTGGGCCTGTGGTGAGCCCTCAGGCTGCTCCATGCCCCGCCCCTGCCCCATCCCTGCAGCTCCGTGGGGGGACATTTGTCACCTATTGTGCTCAGAGCTGCAGGGATGGGGAGCCTGGGCCTTACACAGAAAAGGAAGCGGGGTGTGGGAGCTAGTGTCACGTCTAACCAGGCCTCCAGTGGCCACAGAAGCACAGAGCCTATGGTTTAGCAGGATTTAACTGCCTAACTAGATGCTGTGGGGAGGAATAAGAGAGCTGGAAGACCAGATAGGCTTGCAGCACATATCACATTTCCCATAAGAAATAAGGAGACTTGACCCTCACCAGGCTCAGTGATCTGATTGCTTCTTTCTCCCCTGGAATGGGGAGATGCCCTCAGTACCACCGGACCAAAGAAAAAAAGATAATAATGTATTGAGATTCTAAATTCTCTGTCTCTCTGTGTCTCCCTCTCCTTTCCCTCCCCCTCTCTTTTTTTCTCCTTCTCTTATATATTCCAAATCCATTCCTGACTAACGAGGGAAGAGAATAAATTGCTTTCCTCTCTGCAAATGTAAAGCTCTTTGCGATGTAATCCCCCTCTTTGTGTGTTCTCTTCCAGAATAGACATGATTTTTACCCCTGGACCGCCATCTACTCCAAAACATAAGAAGTCTCAGAAAGGGGCAGCATTCACCTACCCATCCCAGCAATCTCCCAGGTGGGGCCTGTGGACATCGGCTGACAGGCTCAGTTGTGGTTCCATTATGGTTGGGGGAGGTCGCCAGTCCCCTAGGTGAAATGGAGAGAAAGAATTTGAAGCCTGTTCTGGTTTGTGGCCGTTTGAAGGGTTTCTGTGCAGAAGACTTACTGCCCCTCTACACAGACCATGTGGGTGACACATTTTTATGGTTATTGAAAAATGAAAATAATGGTTTCCTTTTTATAAAATAAGAGAAGTTTTCTGAGTTGTATTGGAACTGAAAGAATACCTCCGGTCAGCAGGACCCAAGGCCTTCGTGGTCAGCTGTTTTGGCTTTGTCCTGCACAGTCACCATGATTAACTAACTCTTCCAGAACAAAACTGGGGAAGGAAATCAGATGTCAGGGTCCCCAAACATGGTAACAGGTAGAGCTCTGTCCCTCGGCCGAGCAGCTCTGCTCGACCTTCCCTCTGCCCCGCAAACTGTTGGGAACTGTTCCTTTTATAGGTCCTGATGAAGGAGGAGCAGCCTTTAGAAAGTGCACTGCCTGAATTGATGCTTCTTTATTCCCAAATGCCTTCGAGGCCGACTATGTAAATGAGTCAAGGAAGTCAGGCAGGAGAAATACTATGTGCCTTCTAACAGTAAGGTTCCTTGTTACAAAGAAAACAAAGGTAGAAGCAAGATGATAAAGGCATCTAATCAATCTTCAGCATCAGTCCTGGATTCGGGATAAGGAGTGGTGGTCTCTGGGGACCTGGAAGGCACGTGCCCCTTCCAAAGGAGGTCTGTTCTGCTGTAGCTGATTTTAGGAATGAAGGTCGTGTTTTCAGACAGTCTAATTTTTCAAGAAAAGCTGAAGATCCACATTTTAGGTGAAATCCCCATTTTTGAGATGGTGTCATTGTTTTGAAAACCCTGTGCAGGATAAGGAAAACACTGCTGGGCTGGACTGAACACATGGGCCACCAGTGTTTTGGGCATCTGCTTTGGTTGGAGACGGCTCACCCAAAGACAGACCGTTGGACTTAGCAGGAGCCAGTAGGACTTAGCACAGAACAGCAAGTACCTAGGAAGTGGTTAACCTTCGTGGTTTGCAGTGGTAGCTGGGCTCCCCCGAAAGTGCCTTTCTGCACAGACCGTGACAGTACTGAAACTCACGGGAATTTAGGCAGATGTCACCTGGGAGGATAGCTGAAGGGCAAAGGCCAGCACATATCTCAATCCCATTCTCACTAGCGTACCTCTCGTATCATGTTCTAGATTCAGCATCTGTGTTCCACTAGTAACACAATGGAACAGATGAGCTACTGATACCCACTGGATAGCGTTTCAGAGATGAGGCAGCCTCTTCCCACGCCCCCCCAATGCACGCTCAAGCAGTCGTCTGAGACTGAAGGCTGTGTGTGAGCGTGAGCCCGCTGAGCTGCAGGGACTTTGCAAAGCGGAAATAGATAACAACCATCTTACAGCACTGTTGGTTCTGTCCTAGGAATGAACCATTTGTCGCCAGAGCATCCACCTCAGAAACTGAAGACCAAAGCATGATGGGAAAGTTTGTGAAAGTCGAAAGACAGGTAGGTCTTTCCTTTCCCTCACCCACAAACAAGTGTATCAAATTTATTTTCAAATGTCATTTTTTTTCCCCATAGAGAGATATGGAGTATCTACCATTCCATAAAGGAGGTAGAAATTGAATCCCTGATTTAGCACTTCCTGGCAGGGTGATTACATGCAGGTTAATGACTCGTCCTAGCCTCAGTGTCCTCGCCTGTAAAATGGGAGATTTTAATACCTCATAAGGGATCTGTGCCAATCAAATGAGTTGATACATGTAAATGACCTAACAGAGTAGCTGGCACACAGGAAGCACTGGAAAAAATGGTAGCTACTATTTGCACGTGCGTAAGAAATGTTCGTTCCATTCCCGCCATTTCCTGTGTCCTTAGCCCTCCTTCCGTCCAAGTCCCGGTTAGTGTGTGGCCTGTGTGAAGAGGCCTGAAGGCCATTCACTCGCAGCGAATGGTCGCTCACCTCTCGTTTCCGTGGTAAAGAAACTTGTCCTTTAGCCTAGTTTGCCTAACATTACACTAGACAAATGGCACTGTCAGTTTCCTTTAGGATTGCTGTCCATCCTTGTATTTTATTCATAACCCAAAATTGGATCTATGTAGGAGAAGCGAGAGAAAATTTGAATGATTATTCTCTTTTGGCATATCAAGAATATTGTTTTTCATTTTTAAATTTTCATTTACGTATTTTTTTTTAAAAATCAGCTCTTCCATTTACCAGCTCTGGGACTTTTGACAAGTTACTTCATCTCTTGGTGGTTCTGTTTCCTCACCTACAAAGTAGAGAATAATAGTGTTCACCTCATAGGGTCATTGTGAGAATTAAATGAGTTATATCTTTAAAGTGCATACAACAGAGTCAGACACTTACTAACTGCTCTGTAAGTATTAGTTACTATTAATGCTTGGGTACCATCTCAGCCATTACCTAGTTCTAGGCTTCTTGTCTGGAAAAGCGGATGATACGCCTGCCCACGGTACTTCCTGGTAAGTATGACTTGTCAGGGAGAGAACATCACACACGTGTACACCCGCACACTTGTGTATATACTCACAAGTACTAAATAAGTTCCCAGTTTCATCTGTAGGGCTACATTGCAGCCTGTCTCAGGGAAACTCCCACTGGCCTCCCAGGCTGCTAGGTAGCGTGTCCCGTTCTGAGAAGCTCGATTCTTGCTAACCTCTGCCCTGCATCTTTGGGGCTCCCATCACCACATAGGAGAAACGGACACTAACAGTCCACATGCTTCTGTCTAAGGGGACATATGCAAATCAAGAACTTCCGCTTCTTAACCCACAGCCAGCAGCGAGGCCACCTCGTCCTCCAGAACAAGGAAGGCCGCTAGCACTTCTCCTCGGACTGTCTCTCTGCTTCCAGCCTGGGCTCAGGTAGCCTAAGTTGTTTCTAGATTTGCACTAATACACGCACAGGGCTCAAAATAAGGAGGCATGAGATCATTAGCTGTGGTCGTTACGAGGACATGTCAGAGTTCTCTTCCCTTCTGAGAAGTAAACGCTGCCGACAACTACACCACCCCCGAGAAAGCAGTGATTCCCGCTTCCTTGTGTTTTCCAGGTCCATGACATGGGGAAGAAACTGGATTTCCTCGTGGACATGCACACGCAGCACATGGAACGAATGCGGGTGCACGTCACGGAGTACTTCCCGCCCAAGGGGACCCCCTCACCAGCTGAGGGAGATGAGAAAGAGAACTTGCAAACCATCATTTGCAACTATTCTGAGACAGGAGCCCCCAAACCCCCCTACAGTTTCCACCAGGTGCCCGTGGACAAAGTGGGCCCCTATGGGTTCTTTACCCATGACCCAGCAAACCCGCCCCGAGGGGGACCCAGTTCTGGAAAGGTTCAAGCGACCGTTTTGTCCACGACAGCACCATATATGGAAAGGCCCACGGTCCTGCCTATCTTGACTCTTCTCGACTCCCAAATGAGCTACCAGTCCCAGGTGGAACTGCACGAGCCCTGCTCCGACTGGGCCTCCCCCCGGCAGAGACGAAGCATCACAAGGGACAGCGACACACCCCTGTCCCTGATGTCCGTCAACCACGAGGAGCTGGAACGGTCTCTGAGTGGCTTCAGCATCTCCCAGGACAGAGACGACGTGTTTGGCCCCAACGGGGGCTCCAGCTGGATGAGGGAGAAACGGTATCTCGCCGAGGGTGAGACAGACACAGACACAGACCCCTTCACCCCCAGTGGCTCTATGCCTCTGTCATCCACAGGGGACGGGATTTCTGATTCCATATGGACCCCTTCCAACAAGCCCATTTGAAAGGGGCCACAGGCTGACCCTCCCTTGTACTGTAGACAGACTTTGTGTAGCTCACTTGCTCTCACGCCCGACACTTAGCAGTGAGAGCATCAGTGGGTGCACCCAACGCATGTATGTGTGCAGTGGACCCACACCCAGGCAGGGGCTTGTCATGGCCTTGTCTTCCCCATGTCACCACAACGGAGCCGCTTCCTTTTCAGCATGGTTTGCATGACTTGACACTATATAAATGGTACTGCTAATTTCCTCTAGGATACACATTTACCTGCTCTTCTTACTTTTAATCACGGTTGGACCAGTACAGGGAGAAATTATTGATGAGTTGTGCTCTTTGTCTGTTTGGTCGGTCGCTTTGGGTTTTGGTTTGGTAAGCAGGGAAAGTAGTTTATTTCTCCAATCACCGCCCCTTTATGTAACACACTCCACTGATCGATTGACTATTTTCTAAAGCAAGCAAATAATTTTCTCCACACAAAAAATGCATTGCGTGCCTATGAGGTGGCCTTCTGAGCTAAAATGTCAGGAAAGGAAGGAGAGGGTCATCACATCGCCAAAACCAAGAATTTTAAAAATTATTAATTAGAAAAACTGGCAAAACCTTCTAAAAGCTCTTAAAGGGACCTACCCCCCCTTAGTCTGCCATTGTCTAGTAGCATGCCTCAGTTTCCTCATCTGGAAAAAATGGTGGTAGTCCCAAGTGTAGCATTTCGGATGAGTTATGAATTGGTGGGGAGGAAACACACACACACACACACACACACACACACACACACACACACAAGTTAGAGTCGTTCCCAATTGATGTAGCCAAAGATTGTGAAATTTATCAGAAGTAAGGTGTCCCACTGGGGAGCAGCTAAGTGCAGTGCCTTCAAAATGCAGTGGCAACTCCCATTCCTCCCCATGATGCTTGTACAAAATATCCATCTCAAATAGAAATTAAAGTCAAGAGGGCACAGCAACTATCTGGTTTACATCCTTCTTTGTAAAAATGAGAAACCTTTGGCTCAAGTAAAGAGACATGTCTGGCTGGGGTCCTTCCGTTGTCTCCTGGAGAGCAGGGACTCAAAGCCCAGTCAGCTGACTTGCTTCCTTAGCTGGTCTCCAGTCTCCAGATACTGGTACTCTGTTTCATGTGGAAAGCACTTACCACGCAGTTTAGCCAGCAGGAGAAGGATGTCTGCTTTCATTGCAAACTACGCTTACTGATGCATTGCGTTTTGGATCTAGGAAAAAAAAATAATAATACAAGTAAGCTACAACATGTTTTCATATGCAAATGGGCAAAATTTCCAGAACCATCCATTTTCACTCCTTCAGAAATTTTAAACTGCCCGTAACCAATAAGACTAGATGAAGTGTAAGCACACAGCCTGGAGAACACTGCCCAACTGTCTAAGTATTATATATTAAGGACAAGCTTAATAAGCTGTGATCTCGTATGGGAAACCGCTACTCTGAAACATTTTAATGTTAAAAGTTTCTGTTAGGTTTGGGTTGAATTAGCTAAGTGACTATTCCATAGTGTTATTGTCACACCTTTTTACACATCTGAGCTCTGGTTGTGAATGGTTGCCATGGTAACCATCAAGGTGATAGAAATGACCTAAACGAATGTCTGCTTGCAAGTTCTCTCTCACAGTCTTGTCAAGAGCCATCATATCCGTGGCAGACATCTAGTTGATGGTTTCATCGTTACCTAATGCCGTGGTCTTGCATGTAACTATATTGGAGAGTGGAACTACTTCCTCAGAGTTTGGTTCCTTTCAACCTGCATGTCAACACGTACCGTGCAAAAGGCTTAGAGTACAGTAATAATGAATGGTTGGTCCCTGACTTCAGGAATTTACAGCCAAAGTCTGTAGTCCCTGGCCAAGGGCAGGCACTGCGAGAGGTAGAAAGGGAGTTTTAGGTGGAGAGTGCCACAAATGGATGGGTGTTGACCTTAAAGTCTGAGGAGGGAAATACACAAGAATGATCACACACATCAGACATAAAGCCCCCTCTCCTATGGTTGGCCATTTGACCTTCCAGCAATGAAGAGCAAAAGGCATGGATCATTTGGTCCTTCAATGTCCCTTCAATGTCCCAGAAAGTGCCACTGGAGTTCATGAGCTAAGAATCCCTATGCCCTTTGTTTAGGGATTGGTTCTGAATTCTGACATTCCTGGAATCTTTCACCAGAAATGATTAAGCGCCCCCACCACCTGACATCTTGCTCTGTTCTATTACATGTATATGGATTATTTGAAAGAACAAATAAGAAGAATGAATCAAACTTTCCATATGCATCGATTATTTTTTTTAACTTGTTAAAATTCTTACAGAACCTATTGATTTCAGCATCTTCATAGAGGTATTTGCCCAGAACTCAGTGTAGTGCTCAGCTATAACAGTGAGACTTTCATCCTCAGGTTAAAATTAGTCACCACAGACCCAAAGTTAGAGGGCTGCCTTAGGTTCTTTTAATAACCTCCAAAGGGTTGGAGCTTGTGTTATTTCCCAAACCATAGGAGGGCAGGCTCGTTTCCCTGCTGGATTATAGGCCACGATGGCAGAGACTGTGTTTGTGTTCATTGCCACCATGTCTCCAATGTGTAGTAAGTTGTCCTCCTCCGTACAAAGACAAAAAATCCATTTTTCATGAATGAATAAATGACAAAACTTAAAATCTGTTCTTTTCCATCTAAGAAAAGAGAAACATGATCTTCTGCAATATTTTGCTTTGACATCCCCCTTTAAAAAATACATTCCAAAAATAAAAACATACATTCCAGGAAAGCAAATCAGACCATAAACAGTGTCATCCGCATGGTTAGCATTGATGAGACAGAAATTCAAGGTCTAGGATCAAACGTAAGTTATGGGGAGAAGCAATGCATGCTTCTAGAAAGATCTTTTTGTCAGACAAAAGAACGGCATCATGGAATAATCCAACAGAATTGGTTAAGAATGTGGCCCAAGATTATACTCCTTCAGAGATACCAGGAAGCGTGGCCAGGACATTGCAGTTTTGACAGAATCCCTTAAAATCGATTCTGTCATAAAAACTAGGCATGATTTTTCCAAGGGAAGCTGTGATCCCCTCCTACGAATTCAGTACCTGTGCGTCATAATAGGATCTATGAAAATTTTGAGAGGTCATGTTTCAGCAGGATCAAAATGAATGAGAAATCTACTTTTGTAGGTGAAAGGTGATCCTTATGGGGCTGAGAAGAAAGTACTTGAGATCAAGTGTGTGTTCTGACTATCAAATACCAGCACACAAGCAAACACAAAAAGTTTAAGAAAATAAAATTGTAAGAAAAAAAAATCAACTTGAGACAGTTCTATTCACTAACTGTACTTTTTCTGGGAACTGAGAGCTTAGACTGATTAGACATGACTTTGATGTTATGAAGCTCTAGTTTTCATCAAAACATATCTAGAAAATCCCAAGGTATACTACAGTGCAATATTAGCTAATTAATCAACAATTATGTATTATGACTTGCCTGTTTTATGTAGGGCAGTTCCTGGACACCATAAGTTGAAGAAATAACTACTTGTAGAAAATTCTAATATAACAGGATCTACTCATCATTTGCCAAGACTATTCTCATAATTCCACTCCACTCTAATGACCGTGTAATAAAAACATTTGTTTATTCATTTACAAGTTTATTAAGCTGTCTGCTAGGTACTGTATAATGCACTAAAAATTCAGTTAAGAAAACCACAGTTCCTGCTTTCAAAAAGCTAGAAATCTGGTGACCTCAAATACGAGAGGTCCCTTCAAAACTATGTCTACCAAGGAATGACAAGTACTGATTTCATCGCTGAAGACAACTATACAGACAGCAGTGCTTCTTAGCTTGGTATCATCGAGAGACTGAACGTGGAGTAACGTGAGAGCAAAAATTCTGCATCAAAACAGTAGCAATCCCATCAGCCCAGGGAAGATTGAATGGGTTGAATGGGGACTCTGAGTTTGGGTTCAATGCTTTGGACTTTATGGCTCCAGATAAGCTGTCTAAGAAGGAAGTTCTAGAGTTTCCGGGAAGGTTCTTGAAAACACCAGACTTCTCCTCCCTAAACTCCTGCAGGCTTGAGTTCAGGCAAGGAGCTGAGCTACTTCCCTTTCATCACATGGACTAAGAGCAGCGTACGGTGCAGACCAAGCCACAGCATCTGTCTCAAGAGAAAGGCATGAGTCTGCCTGTGGGGTTCTGCTGATCCAATTCTTCAGGGGCAAGAGAAGAAGTCTGTCCAGGGCTCTAAGAAGTTGACTGTGCAGTGCTGCCGAGCATGCCAGGCTTTCCCCAGGAGACACTACAGAGCTGCTCTTTGTTTTCCATGCTTATGTCCCCAAGGCACCTAGGACCACAAGGGCTTTCCTTGTTTTGTGAACCCCAGGCACCTTAGGAATTTCCCCCAGGTCTTCACTTGTCCTTGAAGGCTTGTTTATTTCAGGATGAACTTTTAAAAAGATTGTAAGTCCTTTCTTTATTTCTTTTCTTTTCTTTTCTTTTGTATCCAAATCAACCTGTATTTCTTGTGTTACTGGTATTACACTATTCAAAACTAAGTCAGGAGTACCCTAAACTAGGCAGCAGGTCTCACCTCACCAATGCCCAGGTTAGAACACGTTAGGAACCAGGCTACCTGCATAGCGTTAGTGGTTTTGGAAACCAATAATGGAAATGTCAGAGAAGATGGCCATAGAGGTGACCTAGTTGAATTTGAGTTTCAGAACATTCAAAAGTGCTTGACTTTTCTGTCCTGTTTTGATTTTTAAGTGAGACAATCAATACATACAAAGTTCCTAGTACAGGGATGGCTACGTACTGGGGGCTGTTAAACATACTCCTTTCTTACAGTATGTGTGGATTCTATTGTCGCACTCTTTGGTATTACTTATGAACCCTAAATTTACACCAGAAAAATATTTTTTTGCAGAAAAAGGGTGGTGGAGACAATCCCAATTATTACATAACAAAATCAGGCGCTTTTACAATTGCTTTTTAAGTAAATATATCTCTACAAATTAGAATGCTTACTTTTGTATTAAAATGAGGAAAAGCAGGAATGTTGGATCCCAGGAGCTGGGCTGTGGCAGTTCCATTGGACATACAATACCAGATATTACACCATTCTCTCAAAGGATCCTTTGTGGGAGGCAAAGCCAAGTAATAGGAATAATTAAGTCCAAAGGAGCTAAGGGTTCCAACGAGGAAAAGCCACCATGCCGTGACGTCTGTCAGACAACATCCTGACAGTGAATGGAGAACTTCCAGAAGAAAGATTCAAGCTTGCCCACACCTTCCCTAGGGAATTTATTCCCGGCCTTTTAACAGCCTCAACTTCAGCACCCATGTCGGCAAATTGTGCCTAGGATTTTGCTTTATTAGCGTAGCTGCCGGGAGATATAAACTCATAGATTCCTAGATGCTCAGAGCAAAAAGAGACCTTAGTTACCTTACTCGCCCAGAGCAACCCCCTCTCTTTTTCGATCAGGAAGCAGAGGCTCAAGAGAAGAGAATCATAGTCAATGATGGAGTGAGTGATTGGTTAGCAGAGTGTGTTGAGAACCCAAGGCTCCTAACTCCTGGTCCAGATGTTGAGGACCCAAAACTAAAAGTCAAATAACCAATGAGAACCAAGTATTGTTGTTGAGACCAGGAGATGAAGAAAAACTTCCTGGCCACTCAAGAACTGTGAAACTAGACACCTTGGTTGGGACTTGTTCTCTGGAATGTGGGTGGGGACCCCATGCTTTGAAAGATGATAACGTTTCTTCTTCCCCTCCCCTCCCCTCCCCTCCCCTCCCCTCCTCTGACGTCTTCTATTTTTGTCTCCTCCTTGGCCTGCCAAGCTTGGACTGGTTCAGCTCTTTAGTCCATTACTTGGACTCACTGAGTTCCAGAATCATGCTTCATATTGTACTCTCATCTATAAGTCAATTTAGCAGAACTTTTCTTTGAGAAAAAGTTTATAGGTTTGATTTTAGGAAATAGGATGTGATTTCTGTTGGGATCTATATGACCCCAAGTTGCCAGTTCTACTAAAGGTGTCCCTTTGTGCTGTAATCTCTGGGTCTCTCCTGAGCGCAGCCTGGTTCCTCCTGCTTTGTCCCAGAGAATGCCCGTTTTGGCCAGGTTACAACCAGCTCTCTAAGTTCTTCACCAAAAGCGACAAAGAAGCAAACGGGATTCAACCCACTCAGAAGACATTTTACATTTGTGTAACTAGGAAATTATTTTAGGAAGTAAACAGGCCTCTGTTGGCTCCAATGTGGATTTCCACAGTGGGTTTCTACTTATGTTACTCTTGGGGTAGAATTGCCGGAATCTAGCAGGTTCCCCAACAGCCCTTGTTAAACCCAGTAGAAGGAAGTTCAGTGCTCCTAAATCTGACTGAACCAGAAGCTCCTAAGACATATAAAGGTGCTCGAGTTCTTGGATGGCAATAGTTGACCCACTGATTTTAAAGTCTATCATTCCACCTAAGTCTTCTTAGCCCCCATGTTAGCACTGTCCTTAAAATAAGTTTCGGGGAAATAAATCAAAAGAGACTCTCTTTAAGAATAACCTGAATGTTGGTGAAAAGCCTAGCCCCGTGATTAGGAATATATTTGTAACTCCTCTTAGACTTGTCAGATGAATTACAATTTGATGCCTAAGAGAAACGAAAACTGGGAGAGTGTTTTCTTCCTATGTTCCTGCCCACAAGATGGAGGCCAGGGGAGCGGGGAGAAACTGACCCTCAGCTCTCTTCATGCATGTGACATCACAGTTCTGTCTCTTGACTTGATGCAATCCTCGTCGCAATTCCACGAGGGAGGTGTATTGTCTCCATCTTATAGATGTGGAAACAAGCCGAGAGGGAAAATGTCTTGCAAAGGTCACTCATTATCAGAGGTAGAGCAGGGATCATAACCAAAGCATGTGTACCTCCATTCTGCCCCCACCCCCAAGTTTCCCAGGTCAATGGAAATGCCCTCAAATTGTGCCCTGTGGTCCTCCACCATGCCCTGCCCACCTCTGCCCAGTGACCTTTATAGAAAAACAATCACAGACCCATTGGGTCCCTGGAGAAAAGACTGCTTCAGTCAGCTATTTGGTGAGTCCTGCCTGTTCCTATGAGTGGTTTCGCAATCCAGCTGTCAGTGGCAGAATATAATGCCACATAAATTATTCATCTGGCTCCTGCTGGGATCCCTTAGCTCTGGGAGTTCCGTGTGGCTGCAGCTAATCCCATAAGAGCCCCTTGTTGTTGGCCCCCAAGGATGTCCTGTCATTGTTTTAACCGAACAAGTTCAAATAATGTCCCCCCTGACTCTGGTCTTTTGTCTCTAGACTGTACCTTTGTTTCAGGTCTTTGAAATCCTGCAGAAACAGGTGAGTCTTCAGAAACACTCTTTGGGAAGCCAAATATACAGAACATTTGTGTTTCTCTTGATATCAAAAGATCAAGGCTCCCAGTGGAAACCATCCTGATCTAGTAATGGAACCCTTCTCTCCCCTCTGAATACTTTTTCAACGGAGCAAGGAAGAGCAGCTCCACCCCCCAAGTTCCTGTGAGAAGGGTTAAGTTCCTCGAAGGTGAAGTTCCAAGATTGGGGGCAGCCATTTTGTCAAGCATCAGAAATTTTGCTGCTGTAAACGTGAGGCAGGCCTCGTCTTGAAAATCACCTTAGAAAGATGGGCCAGCTTCACCAGATTTGTCGATCATTCCCTGTTTAAAAGAGAAAAGTGCTCTCTACATTGCTTCCAATTGGATATGCTATTCTTTTTCTTTTTTCTCTTTCTAATGTAATGGGGATTGAAAACACCAACCTCTAAAGAGCAAATTTCCAATGACACGAATCCATTGTATTTGATTTTGGACTGTATTTTCTTTAACCCCTCTTATGGCATAGAATTCTGGTGCCTTGCTCCTTGAATTTGTCTCCATGCTACAAGTAGGCTTTCTTCATGTCCTGGCTTACACGGGAACACAACTATTCCACAAGTGGCCTTTAGTGCTCTTTATAATATCATTTCCTGTAATTTTTAAACTGTACGTGTAATTTATATTCTGGCTCTGTCCACTATTTGAACTTTAATAGGTTGATTTCCATATATCTTATGCAAATAATTCTTACCTGATTTTTTTTATGTTCTATCTTTAAAAAGTAAATACTGTACCACTTATTAATAAATAGACATTTCTGTGATTGTGTGGCAGAATGTTATTTGTTTCGTTGATGACATGGAGTGACAAGTAGAGAGGGTTTGTTATTGGTTACTGGCGGGGGTGATAGAGGAGACTTGAGTATATTTGTAAGATGTGAGAAAGGAAGCAGTTGAGAAGGAGAGAATACAGACACGAGAAAGAAAAATAATTGATGGCCTTAAGACCCAGAGGAAGAAAAGAACCAAATGCAAAAGTAAAGCTCATAGCCATGAAGACAGCTGATGTTGATTGCACATTTCCTTAGAAACAGTCACTATACGCGCTGTGGAAGTACAGTTATTAAAACATTATCCAATCATTACAGTGATAAGACATCATCACTCCCACTTTATAGATGAGGAAATCAAGGCCCAGAAACATAAAAAGACCTGCGCAATGTCAGAAACTCTTAAGTGGAAGTTATAAATAGAACCCAGGACCACCTGCCCTCAAGCCTCATGTTATTTCCTTTGAAGAAGCTTCACATCCTAAACCCTGTGAGAGGAAGAAAGAATGGATGACTCAGAGGGACTGGGAGTCAATGGGAAGGAAATTAGTAAAGCTCATCAAATTGCCTCTCTCTATCATCAGTATAGGAGGAAGGCATGTTTTGTCATGAGAAAGAGGGGGGTGGGATGGGGAAACTCCGAGAATTACCTAGCCTTTTCTTGTGCCTTAATTTATCACCTGTAATGTGGGGAAGATAATATCAACCTTGAAAGGTGATTGTCTGGATTGATGTAGAGAACTTAGCAAAGTATCTAGCACATGTTCAATGAGTGACAGCTTTGACTCTATGCTGTGCCCACATGCCAAGCTGCCTTAATTCAGTTTCCACAAGAATAGAGACAAGATGTGTGGGTAGGGATAGTTTATTTGGAAAACGATCCCAGGAAATACAACTGAGAGAGCAGGAGAGTGGAATGAGGAGGGAGAAAAGCCAATAAAGAGTGAGCTGATCCTTGTGGGTAACTGGGCTCAATTACACCAGGAACCCTCTAAGAACCCACATAAATGTACCAAAGAATTGTTCAACGTTGGGACAGGAATCAACCATTCATCCACTGATTCCTGCTCTTCTTGGGTTGAGGGTTGCCCCTCGGGCTTGAAATGCCCTACTCTATCAGGTTTCCCTGTGCTACAGCTAAACAAGCTCCAAAGTGTCAAAGCCCTAAGGCAGAGGAGCAGAAAGCTATGGCCAGTGGGAGTGGGGAACTGCCTATTTGCTGGGACCTACCTGCTACAACTGCAGGTGAACTCAGAGGTGGGCAGAGAGCATACAGGGTGGGGCATCGTCATCTGACACACGAGCCCATTTGAAAACCCGACATGCACAAAGGTAAACAACAACCCATCCAAGTTGCCACTATTCCCTCTGTAAGTCAAAGGACAAAGTTGGCTAACACGGGGCAGGCTGGTTATGATGCCGATGGACATAATTCATTGTTAAAACAGTGCCTGTAGCCTGTAGGGACCAGAGGAGATAACTGCTCTTCTGATACAAGGTCATCATCCAGCTCCAAGGTCACTGCGAAGGCCTGAAGCTGAGTTGGCAGTTAGGAGAACATCAGTTCTGCAACCATGTACCCCTCCCCCAACAAAACGTACCCTCCCCCAGTCTCTCCATGACAAAGAGCCTAAAAATTATATCCCTGAGAAAATCCCTTTCCATCTGCACAAATAGAGCAAAAGCCCATTCATCCTCACATCCCAATTACTCCTGGGAACAGTCATTGTTCCTAATAATGTCAGCCTCCAACAATGAGCTTAGGGCATCCTGTTGACGTGGGACCCAGTTTCTTCCCCACGTGTAAGGTGTCTCCCCTGAGGAAAGTCCAATTGTCCTTGTATCCTGACGCCACATCAAATGTGGAAACATTCCCAACAGTTTACCTTCTGGTTCTGGAGGGGTCAGCCTCAGGCCGGTGGAGCTAATAAAGAGAAGAGTAAGAGACAAAATTAGAGCAGTAACAGGGGCTAGGTCATGAAGGACCTTGGGGCCATTACCAGGACTTTTGCTTAGACTCTGAGCTGTACAGCTTTGAGTCTGATTGATGCTAAAAAAGGGTTCTCTGGCAATGGGTGAAGCAGAAGATTGGTCAGGAGCAGGATGGCCACTGGCAAATCTGTAGACATTAAAAGCAGTCACCTTGGTCGCCTGGGGCTGAGGTGGGATGGTGGGAGGATTCACTGGAAATGGACACAAAGAATCTTAGTGGGTGGCAAACGTGTTCTAAAACTAGATGGTGGTGGGTGGTGGCGCAACATGTTAAATTTATTACAAGGTATTGAATTGCACACTTAAAATGGATGAGTTTAATAGTCTATAAATTGTACCTCAACAAAGTTGTTTAGAAAAAGATCTCTATGCCTGATACATGGGAAATTTATTCACAGAAGCAATACTGACAGATAGCCGGTGACAAGTTAGCAAGAATTCCAGTCGCTCAGACAAGAATAATCAACCTTGAACTTGGGTGGAACAAGCAGAAGGAATTTGACTATTTCTAGGCCAGTTCTTTTAGGCCAGGGATTGGCAAATGTTTTCTGTGAGGAGCCAGATAGTAAATATTTCAGGCTTTGGGGGCCACATGTCACAGTTCCTCAATCTTGCCCCTGTAGCACATACCCAGCCTTGCAGGGTATGTAAAGGAATGAGCCTGGCAGTGTTCCGATAAAACTTGATTTGTGGATGTTGAAATGTCCTGTTATTTTTATATGTCACGAAATACTCTTATTCGTTGGATTTTTTTCAACCCTTTAAAAATGTAAAATTATTTCAGTCCTTCTAAAAAGAGACAGCAGGGCCAGACTTACCCACCCTGCTCTGGGCACCTGCTGAAAGTGACAAGCAGTGCCTCACCATTTGTTCAGAAGACTTCCGCTGACCCGCATACCCGGTGATGCTTGGCTCACAGACCTTTACAACGGGAAGGGGAAATCATCACCTAGTGATCCTGTTCTGTTCCTTCAATACACATAATTACTGTCAGAAGAGATTTCCCATCCCACGCTGAATCGCTGCTTTGTCATGCTGCTCACAGTTTCTATTCAGCCCATAGCCCAGGCATGTTTCTCCAGTGACGTTGATCCTATTTCACTGCCCTGAGTTCTTGGTAGGATTATTATGCCATTTTTCCCCCCAGAGGATTTAAAGCAAAGTTATCACGTCTTTCCCCACCCCCACCCTCTGTATCTTTCACTAAAACTCATATAAAGCCCACAGCTCTGACTTCGCTATTAATCTTTCTGGCTGCTTAAAGTCTTTGAAGTCATTTATCCCGCTCAGGAGACAGGTAAGTCCTATATTGGTGATATTTTAAAACCCTTTGGTTTCTCTCCGCCCCAAAGAAGGAAGCCAGCTAAGGAATGCACCCGCTAGCATTCCCAAGCTTTGGAATGCTGGGATGCTGAAGGAGATGAGTAGGAGGAATCTGGGCATTTCTACCACCCAATATCTACATTGCACTTAAACTAAACTCCACCCCTCAATCACAATCTGTTTCTTTCATTTTTTTAATTTACTTGTTTAAGATTTTTTTTTAATTAAAATACAATTAACATACAAGATTATATTAGTTTCAAGTGTGCTTCATAAGTTTTTCAACTGTCCCCACCTAGCTCTACACAGTGTCATCGCCACATTATTGGTTTCATTCCCTATGCTAAAGAAATGGTCACTGTAAGTCCATCTGACACTGGACCACACTATCACAATATTATTCATCTTCCCCCCCCCTTTTTAAATTTTTCAATTAGAGTTGACATTCAATCTTATTTTATATTAGTTTCAAGTGTATAGCGTATGGTTAGACATTTATATAATTTAGGGAACGATCCCCCAACTAGTACCACCTGGCTCTATCCATAGTTATTACAATATTATTGACTATATTCCTTATGTTATACCCTACATCCCCATGACTGCTGTGTAACAACCAACTGGTACTTCTTCATCCCTTCCCCTTTCACCCATCCCTAATCCTCCTCCCATCTTAAGGAAGTCCCTCTAAGATTCCTCGTAATACTGGTTTGATGGTGATGAATTCCTTTAGCTTTTGCTTGTCTGGGAAGCTCTTTATCTGTCCTTCAATTCTAAATGATAGTATTGCTGGGGAGAGTAGTCTTGGTTGTAGGTCCTGGTTTTTCATCATTTTGAATATTTTCTGCCAATCCCTTCTGGCCCGCAAAGTTTCTGTTGAGAAATCAGCTGACAGTCTTATGGGGGCTCCCTTGTAGGTAACTAACTGCTTTTCTCTTGCTGCTTTTAAGATTCTCTCTTTGGCTTTAACCTTTGGCATTTTAATTATGATGTGTCTTGGTGTGGGCCTGTTTGGATTCATCTTGTTTGGGACTCTGCACTTCCTGGGGTTGTATATCTATTTCCTTTAGTGGTACGAAACCCCTATCCGTGGCTCCGTATCCATGTTGTTCCTTTTTGGCCTCACGATATCCTGCATTCCTGTGCAGGGAGCGGGACCAGAGACCCTACATGACACCTTGGTTTCCTCAAACTATAAAATAAAGATAATCACAACTAAGTAGGGTTGCTTCAGGGACCAGTGGATTACCACATGGAAAATTCCTTATACATCAGATGGTCAACAAATATTAGATTTTGCACCTCTTCTGCATTAACTATCCTTGAAAAGGCCTTGGAGCTGGCTGCCTGAGTGTGAAGTCTGGGGCTGCCACTCAGCTGTTTGAGGACTTGGGCAAGTTGTCTGTCATCCCCAAGCCTCTGAGTCCTTCTCAGGAAGAGGGAGCTGACGCTGATGCTGAAGGGTGCTGAGTGAATGGACCACAATACTGAACATAAGGCGTAGCATTTCCTGTGAGTGGCCCAAATGAGATAGAACTTCAGTGAGTGTTCACCTCTCTACTGAGTGTTGTAATTCCTCTGTGTCTGACTGGGCATCCTTCAGCTGCAAAGTACAGTGTGGAAGGTAAGTTTACTTGGCAGGCTAAACTAACCTTGGTTGATTGGCGATCCTTGTTACTTGGAAGGAACACAATGTTGAATTAAGGCTCTCACAGCTTTGTTCTTACCATTCACATTCCCAGCTCCAGGGCTATTGCCAATAACACACACACACACATTGTGAATTTATTTCACAAGACTGTTGAGCAGAATCCTGGCTTATCGATCACAACAGCACTTCTCAGCCCATCTTCCAGGAGTGGGACTGGCTCTCTAACCCCTTCCATCCACCAAAATGCTTTGAAATGATCAATTCTGTTTGTTTTCCACATCAAACCTGTTCGTGGCAGTCCAGGATGGTATTATGAAGGGCAGAGGAGTAGAGTAGAACATGGTGAAAAAGAACACAGTCTTTTGTATCTGAGGGACCACAGTTCAAATCGCAGTTGTCCCACTTAGAAGCTGTGTGATCACGACAGGGTACTTCGCCTCTGCACCCCAGGTCCTTCTCTTGTATAATAGAATAATCATTTCACAAGATGATTGAGATGGTAAAATAACAGAGAAGAATCAAAAATCAGCAGAAGAAAAAACAGGGATAATGCTCCAAATTGAAGGCTATGCATTATACTGTTGGAGAGGAAAAAAAGTTTTCTCTACCCTCTGAGTTTTAGGGTCTGGGGTCCTGCAAATTCAACTGACAAAACACAGATTTACAGAAGAAAATGTTTAAGACTCTGGTTCCTTTGTAAGTCCTGTCTCTGTACAGAAGAAACACCATTGACTATCTACCAATAATTAAAAAGAATTTTAAATGTTTACTGAAGTATCTTTCAATAAAATTCCAAAGGTGGGTCCATCGCAAATGGACAGCAGAACTTCTTAAAATTTAATTTACCATGAAGATGATTAGTTCCTAAGACATTATCCTCAACCCCACTTTCTCTTGACTTTTTATCCCCTCCCCAGTTCACCTTCCAGATCTATTTCATTCTCCACCAATGGCAACTTTCTGCTCTTTTCAAACCAAGTCTGAGCAGCCTGCATGTTAAATGAGCATTACATTAATACCAACACATAGAGATTTTGTAGTTATTAAGTGATATTGTACGTCAGACAGCATTCTGTGTGGTGTCTGTCACACAGAAAGCACTCAGGAAATTGTCACCATTATTCTTATTAGTCTCAGCTTTACAGCTTTAACTGTCATGCTGATTCGGCACAGCAAATTCTCAGGAGAATTGCTGGGACACATTGCTGCAGAGAAGGAAAGAAGGTGTGAACACTCACGTACACTCGTGTATTAAATTTTGTCCTATTTATAAGCAGCAGCGATGTTGTATTTGGAGGGCATTTCCTTTCTACACAGCCAGAAAAACCATGGAAAAGACATTGATTCTCCCTGAATATGCATGCACGCTCCTCTCGTATTCCCAGATTTCCTGCAGTTATGAGTAATTCTGGCATGGGCTGTAAATAAAAGTGAGTGTGTCACTTCTTGCCAGAGCGTTTAAGAGTTGGTGCAAAATCCTCCAGCTCTCTCCCTTCCACTGCATAGTCAATCAGTGACTAAGGAGCTACAGGGACAAGATGGAAAACTCTCAGACCATGGAGCCTCCATTTACTGGGGTCCCTGAGTGACTGTTCCCCACTAATTTGCAGCAACCATGGGCGACAAACAAGAAATCAACCTTTGTTGTTGAATTAAGTCAACGAGCTTGTGGAGTTAACTTGTTACCTCAGCATAACCTAACCTATCCTAACTATACAAAGCCTTTTATAGATTGTATTTCTAATGACACCTGTGAGAGTTCTCCAGGATATTCTGCATTCGTGTGGATAGTAATCCAGACTGTTTCCTCCAGTGCTTGCTTGCTTGCTTGTTCCAGGTGGTCCAGAATATCACGAATATGCCAGGCTTCCTGGTACACGGTCCTCCAGTGAGGCTATGCATGGGCGTAGCATGTGTCCTGTCCCTTTGGAACACAGGTGGGTCAAGAAGTGGCTGTTCTATCTTTGGGTGTTCATTGTGCTTTAGAGACTCGCCGCAGCCAACATCTCAGGCCAGAATCCTAAATGAGTTTGATTGAAATGGCAATAAATAAATAAATTCCCGATTTCTGGGTTTGTCCTTTGACTTTTTGAGTTTAAGTCCCATTTATGCAACAGAATTATCTGCATCCTCCACTGTTACAAGTCTTGTACAAACAATCATCTTCTCTTTCCTGGACCTCTAAATCAGCTCCCTGCTTCTCCTCTTGTCTCTCCATGATCCATTCTCACCAGCACGAGTGATCTTTTTGTGTCTCATTATGTCACCTTCCAAGTTCTTCCCTCATGTCTCCCCACCTCAAAAAAAGTATTCGATGATGTCCTACTTATTTTTGGATCCTGTCCGAAGTCCTTTACACGACCTACATGACCCTGCTCACCTTGCCTCTTCCAGTTCCTGCAATCCCCCATCACCTGCATTCTCCTGTTCCATCCCTGTTGCCTCTTTCAGTTCTTCAAAGTAATACTCATGCACATCTCAGATCCTGGGCACTTCCTGTTATCTGTGCACTGAATAACCCCTCAGCCAGTTAACCTACTCAAATGCCATTCATCCTTCAGATCTCAGCTGAATGTCATCCCAGGGAAAGCTTTCGGATCATTGAGATTACATCAAACTCCCTGTTACACACCCTCAAAATGCCCTTCTAAATATCTAATATTGTTTGTAATAATATCCTGAGTCTTCATTTCCTTGATGTCTGCTTTTCCAACTAGACTATATGCTCCAAAAGGACGGAGTCTGTATCCAATTATTCATCATACTATCCCAGCATCTAACACACTTGTCTATTAAAGCCCAGTGCTGAATAACATTATCGATTATTAGTATTATAACTGTTGGTCAGCAAATATTTGATGACTAAATGATCGAATGAATGAACAAACCACATCTGGGATTTTAAACAAGTTACTTCACCATTCCAGATCATAATTTTCTCATCTTTAAAATGAGTATTTTGGATAAATTCCCTCGGAGTCATCTCTGGATTATAATCGTTCTGATGAAAACTTTTTTATTTTAGTGTCTGCTATTAAAGAAGCAAAAAAGGAAAAGGTCATGACCTTCCTACCTGCAACAGGTAAATGGGTAGGTGCTCCTCTCTAGCTCACTCTGTCTTGGGCAAATTCCTGGGCTTTTCTGAGCCTCACTTTCTCTATCTGTAAAATGGAGATTGTGTTTGTCTTTCAAGCTCTGACAGTCATAGTTCCTATTAGTCTCTCCCTGCTTTATGGTTCATGGAACACCTGGATTTTCATAATCTTATTAAATCCAAAGACTGTGACATTCTATTAGCAACAGAAGATTTCATAATGGGAGGTATTGCTGTGTGCCGTCATCACTTTTGTAATAATGCCATCTTTCCCTGCCTTTTTGTTTCTTTTCTGATGGTCTAAAACTGGCTGTGCAGCAACATGGTGAATGCATTGCAACATGAAGGACATCGGAGTCAGGGGCTTGCGTTTCTGTTCCTAACTTTTTGGTAAACTCACTGAATAGTTTTTTGGTGTGTTTTTCATTTTGGGAAGGGAGATGAGGATTACTCTATTTTTTAAAAAACATTATTTATTTTTAATTAGTATATGCATGTGGTTCAAAATGCAAATGATACAAAAGTATGCAAAGTTGAAATGCTCCCCCACTTCCCTTCCCCACCAGAAACCAGTTGTACCAATTTCTTGAGTCTAAGCAGAGTACATTTCAATCACTATTTCCCGTACTTGAGCCTCCAATTTTCTCCTCTTTAAATGGGAACGGCAATTCCTGCTCTACAGATAGTCGTAAAGGATAAAAGATGATAAAATATGAAGCATAAACGAGTATGGAAAGTACTAATACCTTCTATTTTAAAGATACTTCGATGGTGGTCTTTTTGTCCAAAAGGAGAACAATCGTTTTATATGATCTGTCAATGTATTTGAAAAATGCTTCGTGTAGCATTCCTATTCAGAAAGTCCCGCTTCAGGTGTGTTTAGTTCACACTTCAAATATTGTTTTCAAAACCCATCCATGGGTTTGTAACTATAAGGAGTGGCAGAAATCGTTTTTTCTTCATGAAAGGAGTGGTGCTCAAGATACGTTCTTAGTTAAGAAGACGGCACAGGGCCCATCATTCTGGCTTGGCTCGTAGGCCACCTGCAAGCTCAGCATCCCTGTAGCCTGGAGATCTGAACCCAATCGTCCTCGTTCCTCACCTGCAGGGAGCACTCTGATTCCTGGCAAGGTAACAGGCAAGGTCCATCTCCGATCTCCCTGCGGCCACGTCAGAGTGGACCGTTCAGACAGAGTGTCACTCAGAGCGCCTGAGGGCAGAGAGCCAGACTCTCCCAAGCCAGACTTCCTTTCGTCACCACCCCTCGCAGCCATATTGTTGGGAAGGGAATCCATAGCCCCCTACCTACCTCTAACCCCAAAGCTCTGATATTTAACCAGAAAGCCTGATAATCAGTGAAAGGCCAAATTAGCTGACAACAGTTAATTGGATTTGAGTCCCAACAGTGTACTTGACAAGCAGGGGACAACCTAAGTGTCCCTCCACAGGTGAGTGGGTGGAAAGTGTGGTATTCATATATTGGGGAACATTATTCAGCCTTGAAATAGAAGACAATCCTGCCATCTGCAACAACATGGGTAAATCTGGAAGACATTATGCTGAGCGAAATAAGCCAGCAGAAGAACAAATACTACCTGATGCCATTTCTATGAGGAATCTAAAATCGTCAGACTCACAGAAACAGAAAGAAGAAAGGTGGTTGTGAGGGGTTGGGGGGATGGGAAACAGGACCACTTCCCTTTTCTGGGTCTCAAGTTCCTCATTCTTCAAGGTGACGTGTAAGGATGTTATAAATTGTGTGAGGTTGTGGTTCCACAATACTATTTTATTCATGAAAACTTTTATTTCAGTGTCTGGAAATGAAGTTAAGAAGGAGAAAGCTGGAGCTTTCCTTAGTGCAACAGGTAACTCGGCCAGCCTTAAATCCTGGCTGACTCTGTAACACTGTGACTCGGGAATGCATTTTTCAGTCTCTCTTTGACTTGGTTTTTTCCATCTGTAAAATGGGCATAAAGCACTGTGGGGACAGAGTCCCAGAGAGCAGTTTCCAGGCTCTCAGCCTCACGTGGAAAGGTGCTGGCTCGGGTAGTAGATGGCCATCAGCTGTGACTAGTTGGCTGTCAGCTGCAACCAGGTAGCCATTGGCCACTGATATAACTGCCGTGGCTGAGCTACCAAGCCTGGAGTGCAGTTAGCAAGGGGTTGGTTGGTTGGCTGAGAAGCTGACTGCGGATTGCAGATTGTGTGGCTCCTGCGTCCTGTGTCTCCAACCCAGCCGCCAGAGAGAAGATAGTGGTATGTATGACACCCCTATCTATGGCTCCGTGGGTGTTCCTTTTTGGCCTCACTATATCCTGAGTTCTTGTGCGGGGAGCGGGAGCTGAGACCCCACATGACAAGCATCTCCTCCATTGGAACAAACCTGAAAAAGAATCATTGCAATAACGATAACAGTAACAAAGGCTGAGTGATTAAACGGCATCTCATCCAAAACAGTGGGTCTTTCAGGTCTCGGCTTTACGTCCCTTCCACAGGGTCTTCTGTATCCCCAAGGCCATGTTGGATGCCCTGAGACAGGTGCTCACAGCATCCCATTTTTCCTTGTTTGACTGACGCTCCTCAGGTGCAATTACATGTGAATCTCCCTCCTCCTACCTGAGCCACAGGCAGTAAGCTCCACGAAGGTGCGGGAACACCTGGTCCTTTCCCCTGACGTCTTTACACCCAACACCTAGTGTATTGCTTGGCCCTCA
The DNA here is from genome assembly GCF_964194185.1 of Rhinolophus hipposideros. Classification (NCBI taxonomy): domain Eukaryota; kingdom Metazoa; phylum Chordata; class Mammalia; order Chiroptera; family Rhinolophidae; genus Rhinolophus; species Rhinolophus hipposideros. The sequence continues at coordinate 6,890,944 of NC_138059.1, forward strand.
CTGAGTATTTGTTGAATGATAAAGGATGAATGAACACCTTTGGCATTTCAAATTTTCCTTTGTCATTTTCTTCATTGGTACCGCAAACTTTGCCGAGTGGGCAAGTGGCCTGCTATTTTGGAAGGGCCCGTGCTCTGCTGCTCTAGGAAGTAGGTTCTGATCCCTTCATTACCAGGACTCAGTTGTGCAAGTTCCTTCTTCTCACTGAGCCTCAGTTTTCCTATCCAGTAAAGGGGTGGGGTAGATTAGCCCCGCTGCGTCCAAATCCCCTGACCTATTTATTAAGTGATTCTCGGGGTCACTGCGGTAGAGGCTACTGAGGCTTCTCCAACAACCTGCAGCTTCTCCCCCCACCTCTCCCCTGAAGTCTTTTCTCTTCCCAGTGTCTGGCCTTGGAGGAGAGGAGAGGAAGGAAAAGGGGGTGGCATTTCTGGACACTACAGGTGAGTCCCTGCCCTCCCAGGGCTCCGTGGGTGGGTTTCAGCTGCTGAGCAAATTCTCCCACTTCTGTGGACCCCACTCGAACCCTCCACAGTGAGATAAAAGTATCTCTGCAATATTCTGAATACCTTACCCACACAATGATCTGAATATTAAGTAAAAGTTGTAAAAGCCAACGTTTGTAAAAATATAAAGAGTGTCCACCACCTTGTCAACTGTTGTTTGCAAGCTTCAGGGAATAGCTGGAAGAAGAGAAGATTTTTTTTTAATTAAAGTTTATTGGGGTGACAATTGTTAGTAAAGTTACATAGATTTCAGGTGTACAATTCTGTATTACATCATCTATAAATCCCATTGTGTGTTCACCACCCAGAGTCAGTTCTCCTTCCATCACCATATACTTGATCTTTGCCCTCACTTACCAAACCCCCTTACCCTCTGGTAACCACTAAACTGTTGTCTGTGTCCATGAGTTTTTGTTTCTCATTTGTTTGTCTCATTCTTTTGTTCTTTTTGGTTTATACACCACATATCAGTGAAATCATATGGTTCTCTGCCTTTTCTGTCTGACTTATTTCACTTAGCATTATACTCTCAAGATCCATCCATGTTGTCACAAATGCTCCTATATCATCTTTCCTTAATGCCGAATAGTATTCCATTGTGTATATATACCACGTCTTTATCCATCCATCTACTGAAGGACATTTTGGTTGTTTCCATGTCTTGGCCACCGTAAATAAAGCTGCAATGAACGTTGGAGCACATGTGTCTTTATGGATAAATGTTTTCAGATTTTTTGGGTATATACCCAGGAGAGGGATTGCTGGGTCGTATGGTAATTCTATTCGTAATTTCTTGAGGAACCTCCACACTGCCTTCCATAGCAGCTGCACCAATCTGCATTCCCACCAACAGTGTATGAGAGTTCCTTTTTCTCCACAGCCTCTCCAACACTTGTTACTACTTGTCTTGTTGATGATAGCCATTCTGACTGGGGTGAGGTGATATCTCATTGTGGTTTTTATTTGCATTTCTCTGATGATTAGTGATGTTGAGCATTTTTTCATATGTCTATTTGCCATTTCTATGTCCTCTTTGGAGAAATGTCTCTTCAGGTCCTCTGCCCATTTTTTAATTGGGTTGTTTGTTTTTTTGTTGTTGAGTTGTATGAGTTATTTGTATATTTTGGATACTAGCCCCTTATTAGAGGCACTGTTTGCAAAAATCTTCTCCCATTCAGTTGGTTGCCTGTTTATTTTATTGAGGGTTTCTTTTGCTGTGCAGAAGCTTTTAAGTTTGATATAGTCCCATTCATTTATTTTAGCTTTTACTTCCCTTGCCTTTGGAGTCAAATTCATAAAATGCTTTTGAACCCAAGGTCCATAAATTCAGTACCTATATTTTCTTCTATGCAGTTTATTGTGTCAGGTCTCATGCTTAAGTCTTTGATCCATTTTGAATTAATTTTGGTACATGGTGACAAATAACAGTCCAGTTTCATTCTTTTGCATGTGGCTATCCAATTCTCCCAGCACCATTTATTGAAGAGGCTGTCTTTTCTCCATTGTATGTTTTTTGCTTCTTTGTCTAAAATTAACTGTCCATATTTATGTGGTTTTATTTCTGCATTTTCCATTCTATTCCATTGGTCTATGTGTCTGCCAATACCATGCTGTTTTGATTATTGTTGACCTTTAGTACAAGCTAAATCAGGGAGTGTGATACCTCCAGTATTGTTCTTTTTTCTTAGGATTTCTTTGGTTATTCAGAGTCTTTTGTGGTTCCAAACAAATCTGATGATTTTTTTGTTCTATTTTCTTAGAAAATGCCATTGGGATTTTGATGGGGATTGCATTAAATCTGTACATTGCTTTGGGTAATATGGCCATTTTAACTATGTTGATTCTTACAATCCATGAGCACGGAATGTCTTTCCATTTCTTTGTATCTTCTTCAATTTCTTTTTAAAATGTCTTATAGTTTTCAGCATATAGGTCCTTCATATCCTTGGTTAAGTTTATTCCTAAGCATTTTATTCTTTTTGCTGCAATTGCAAAGGGAATTGTTTTTTTTGTGTGTGTGTTTTTTTTTAATTTCTGAGATTTCATTGTTAGTATATAGAAATGCAATGGACTTTTGTACATTGATTTTGTAGCCAGCAACTTTACAGTATTCGTTGATTGTTTCTAATAGCGTTTTGGTGGAGTCTTTAGGGTTTTTATATATAGTATATGTCATCTGAAAAGAGTGATAATTTAACTTCTTCATTCCCAATTTGGATGCCTTTTATTTCTTTCTCTTGCCTGATTGCTCTGGCAAGGACTTCCAACACTATGTTGAAAAGCAGAGGTGATAGGGGACAGCCCTGTCGTGTTCCTGAACGTAGAGCAAAGGGCTTCAGTTTTTCATCATTAATTATGAAGTTAGCTGAGGGTTTGTCATAGATGGCCTTTATTATGTTAAGGTATTTTCATAAGGGTGGATTTTAACCAAGCAGTGTCTTGCCACTTGTCTGCACACTATCCATATCTGGATGATGACTGATTGATTGATGATTGATTTGGGTCCTGATGTCTGGGCCACATCCCAGACCTGAACTAAATCTGAGTCTCTGAGGTTGGAGCCCAGTCATCAGAATTATGCTAGTATAACGATCTTTCCAGTGAAGCCAGTGCCCAGCCAGGTCTGAGCGCCTGTCAGACAAGGTGCTTATTCCCAAATACAGCATGTTGAGAATCCTACCCTTTCCTTGGGCTCCCCTTTATATGTGCACATCCCCCACCAATCTCGACCCTCTCCACAGAGATCCAATATTCCCTAAAATAGGGGGTCCTTGTGCTGCACCCGGACTTCTTCCCTCTACTCTGTCTTGTCACGATGTATGCCATTGGCTGTCTCCTGCTGAGAGCAGGGACTGCCTTTTATCTTCAAACTCCTTGTGCCTGGAATAGGGTGTGAGTTCAGCAAATGCCCAAAGAAGAGGCTCGTCTGCCTGGACGTTGGAAACGAGGCACTTTTTCTGCTACCAACAAAAGCCAGCTGGTGACAGTACCTTCGAATCTCTTTCAGAGCTGCCTGCAAGGTCAGTGGATCTGTCAGAACTGAATCTGACGGAGCTAGTGAACGGTATGCTGAGCAGAGCCTTGAAAGGTAACTTTTTCTGAAAAGCACAACCCAGGCCCGTTTTCGTCTTGCAGCAGCTTCCCTTCCGGACGCTGTGTGACCTGAGCAAGACACCTCACACCACTGTGTCCCAGCTTCTCCGTGTTCAGAGTGGAGGGTGGTTTGTCCTACCTAGCTTAGGAGGAGACTGAAAACACCCAAGTGAAGTAGGAGCTTTGCCAGCATTTTGGGAGCAAGCTAGATTCCAAATACGGCATATGCGCTGGCATTTCTAATCATAACGATATTGTGAGAGAACGGCCAGAGCTCAAGGACCGATCGGGAAATACAGCCAAGTGACAGCCATGCATTTTTGCTTTGTTTTGTTTTGTTTTGTTTTGCTTGTGTTTATTATTTTCGGTTTCTATTGCTGTATTGTTTAGTTTTGTTATTGATTTTTATGATTCGTTCATTGTATTATGAATTTCTATCGCCCATTTACTCATTTACATTATTGTTCATGATACGAATTTGCCTGTTTCTTTATCTTGATGTCATTGGCAGACAGCCAGAAATTCTTCTCTTTGCTGAGCATCACGTCCTACAGCTCCTTCGCTTTCCACAAGCTTTCTGTGACCATTTACAACAGTAAGTGCTACCCGGCTCTTCTTGGTGGCACTAATGGTGAGCGATGCAATATACTATCCCCCCTCTACCAAGTCCAGATTGCTGTGTGGACTGTTTCTCTTCCCAGTTTCTAACCTGAAGACGGTGGACCCAGCCAAATTCCCTACACGGTACTGCTACTGTTTAAACAATCGGACCAACAACCTGTCAGGTGGGCGGAACTAACCGTGACTTTGACACTCTCCTGATGTTGCCGGTGCTCTTTTAAATAAGTTGGAATGAATATTATCTCCTCAGAGCCAAGATAGGAAAATGCAGACTCTATTATGCTTAAGTGTGTACACATTTCTTCGTCCGAGAGAAAGAATTCTTTTCTTGGTTTTTACGCTAGAGATAGAGGGGTAAGAACAAAATGTGTATGCAGCTTTATTTTAATAGCAAGATCTGAGAACAAGCTAAAATATCCATCTTTGGGAACATGGTTAAACAGTCTACCATATAAACAGGCTTCAGAAAAAAACAGCCATAGACAATATTAGTGAATGGATGTGGCCAGAGTTGGTCTACGTATGGAAAAATGTCCATATCTTTAATTAGAAAAAGAAAGTTACAAAATAATATGTAGAATTGTACAATGTCACTGATGAAAAACACATACGTATGTGGGCACTGGATGGATGATTACCTCCGAGGAGATTGGGGTTTTGGAGGGTTGGTTAAGGGGGGCTTGTGTTATCTGATTTATTTTCAATGAGAGTGTATTTGTGTATTAGGTATAATTAAAAAACTAAAAATATTACATGGTCCTTATATTTAGGGAATCAAAATAAAAATTACTCTCTCACTACTAATTCATCATTCAACAATTCTTTACTTAGCAAATACGAGCTGCCATACATGCTTCTGTAGGGGGTTACCACACTGAGCAAAGGAGACACCCCTCCCCCCTGCTCTTCGATTCTGTGGGAAGGGACAGCAAGTAAATAAATAAAGTGAAAACTCACAGTATGTTGACTAATAGTGTGACAGTGAGAACAATAAAGCAGGGGAAAGAGTGAGGAGGGAAGTGATGGTGGGAAGAGTTGCCGTGTGTAGGATACTCAGGGAAGTCTTCTCTAATGAAATGAAGATCGAGGGGCAACCTGCAGGAAGTGGGGAGACATCCCTGTGGTACCTGGAGACAGAGTGTTCCAGGCAAATGCCCAGGCAGCAGAGTGAGAACTGCAGAGGCCAGTGTGCTGGAGCAGGTGAGCCAGGGCAGAGAGTCGTGGAAAATGAGCTCAGAATTGTGGGGGTGAGGCAGGAAGGGTGTTGCAGATCATGTAGAAGTTTATAGGATAACAGGGAAACAAATCAGAAAAACCAGTATTCCACAATATGGTCTTGCACAGCTCTTTGGTGATGGAAAAAGAAAGGGGATGATAGTAGGGGGTCCAAAAGTTTTCTGCCTGCCTGAAGTTAAGACTGTTTTTATAATGAGTGATATTTCTCTATACGACTGTTAATTTTCCTCAATTCACTGAACTGAATCAAACTTGTAAAATCTACTCTGAAAAATCCAAATGCAATATACTTTCCCCTCTATCAAGTCTCAGAAATTTAAACCTCCTCATTCTGTCTTGCAGACTTCACAGCCCTACTGGTGGACATCATTGGAAATTCTACCAGTTACCTCACAGAGATTTTTAAGTCAACCTCTATCCTTTCAGGTATGTTTATCTTTAAAATGGTTGGCTATTTGCTAGTTGGCATCCGTCGGGGAAGATGACCAAACCTACTAGACACGCCCCACTCCAATCCCTGCCTCAGACCAGGCTGCCAGGAACATTAATGTAAGTTTTATTCAGACAGTCAGTATGGTCCAGTTTCAACCACCAGTATATGAAGGTTCCATCTTCCCATCAGAACTATTCCTGGTGTCCAGAATATTGGAGGAAGAGTCCAAGGCTCAAAGTTGGGGGAAATCCAGGCAGACTCAAGAAAACAGTTTTTGTTGGACAGCTGTGCTCCCATTTTGAATGTGACAAACCTGAGGTTCAGAAGGGTTAGCTTTTTGCTCAACGTTGTTCAGCATTCAGCTTTAGATTTACATGGAGCCAGCCTATGCCCATGTCTGATGGAGAGTTGAGAAAGACATGCCTCCTTTCTGAGATGGCTTCATACAACTTCCAGGCAATTCACATTTCCCTGAGGACCCACTTTACAAAGCACAGATCTAGTCAGCAGCCCAACTGTTGGTGCCATCAGCTACACTATAGAGTAACTACTGTTTTAGAACAAGGAGATAGGGACAGAGAGGGATATGAGTAGATGCTGTTAAGCAGCAGGGCCTCTTCTAAGGGCTTTCCATGAATTCTCTCTTTGGAGCCTCACTACAATCTCACTGGGTAGCTACTCTATTTATCCCCCACTTTACAGGTGAGGAAACCGTGGCCCAGAGAGGTTAAGTAACCCGCTTGAGATCACTCTGCAGAGACAGAATTCTACCCCAGGGGATCCGGGTCTGAAGTCCATGGTCTTGGTCACCATGTTGATCGTGACATAGAATAATAGCAGCACATTAGCAGTAACAATAGTATTCTTATGACTATTGACTGAGCTCGTCTATCTGCCAGGCACCATCCGTAGCACTTCACACACATGATCTCATTGGACCATCATAGCCATCTTATCAGGGATGTATGACCACACGTCCACCGTCCTTTAGGCAGCATCTTCAGGGACGAGTATGTTCAGGAATTCAGAAGTTTTCCGACTTTGGGAGGTCTGATAGGGTGTCCGCACCACACGTGATATAACCCCTCCAGCAACATCCAGGAGAGGGTGCTGTCACCAAACACATCCGTAGTCATTTAGCGGAACGGTTGACCCTTTACGTCAAGTGGGATAGATAAACAGCCTCACCTCTCTTAAGTCAGGTTTGGCCACCAAATGAGTTTGGGTACCAAACTCACCTGAAACCTTCCAAGTTACAGAGCTCTGGGGCTTTGGAAATGGCAAATAAAGGACTGTGGTATTCAAATCTTGACCATTTTAAAGATGGGTAAACTGAGTCTTAGAGAGGTCAGCAGTTCACTTATGTTCACAGAGCAAGTAAGTGACAGAGCTGATGTCATTAGGGAAGCTGACCCCGAGGCTGTGCCCGTAGCCATTACATTATACTGCGTCCCACCTCCCCCAGAAACTCCAGGAAATCAGGGTTGCCTCAAAAGTAAGGAGTTAGCCCCATTTTCCTAGAGCATCCTAAGCTAGGGATTTCCAGCTTAATTTTCGTTTCGACCAAAGACTTCTCCGCTGCAGACCCATTGCTAAGTCTTGTGTGCTCGTTTGTCTTACAGTGAGTCAAACGAATGAATCCGACTGCACCTTCATCTGTGTGATGACAGGAAAGGCAGGTGAGCCCTCAGCCATCCTTTGACCAACTCTCTGGAGAATTAAACACAGCCTTCCAGCAGGCAAGCCCAAGCTTTCATCCTGTTGGTGGGACTTTTGCAGGAAGGAACCTTTCTGACTTCTGGGAGATGGCAGAGAAATCTCCTGTCATCAATTACACCTTTACCAGCAGCCTGTCTGCTGTTCTGGGTGAGTGTCAGCTCCCAAACCCTGCTCTCAATTCTCCAGACCAGCAACCTGAAGAGTAAATGTGGCCTGCGGGTATCTTATTTAGCTATACTGTGTTAAAATCAGAGGATGTTGTCAGTTTTAAAATGTTTTAAATTTCTAGATTGTTTTGCAATAGGAGACCTGGCAATCTTGGATGCCGCACCCCACCACACACACACAGACAAACACACCCCCCACCTCCAGCATCAAGCAACTGGAGTTTACTAACTGCTGCTCCCCTCCGCCCCCCCCCCCGTGAGGAGGGGCAGCTGTGTCCCATTTTCCATACTCATTTTGGCTCCCTGCTACCTTGAGCTTCTTTCTCGTATTAACTACCTGGCTTTGTTTGTATTTGCACTTGTGGGACCCTCTAGAATAATCAGCCCCTACTCAACCATTCTCTGCCCCTCCACACACTCACCTACTCTTCCTGTCGTTTCCATGGCCCCAGCTGGCATTTTTGGGATCACTTGTAAGCCCTCTTTCTCCCCTACATTTAACTGTCATTTCCAGCCGAGTGAAGTTTCTGGAATCTGGGTGGTCCTCCAAGATTATCTGCCGGTGCTGTGATTATCCAAATTCAAGTCCTCGTCATCACCCTTTGGACTGCAATGGCCTCCTAACCAGCCCCCCTTGACTCAGTCTCTTATTTCTCTAAAGTGCCCATCCATTGCCAGACAGGAGTAGTCTTAAAATACGATTGGGTTGACCCTTCACTGCTCAGAACTCCCGTCAGCAGCAGAGGGTCCAAAGTTCTTTGCGTGGAGTACATCTTTCTCTGTCATCAAGCCCACCATCATCTCCTGCTCTCGTTTTTCATGAATCTTCTGTTAAAACTACACTGACTTTCCTTCCTACATCTCCCTGCCCCTGCAGCTTTGCTCATGCTATTATCTTAGTCTCAAACTCCTTCTTTACTTTTCCATATTTCAGAACCTAAAGTCGTCTCTTAATTTGTCAGCGGCCCTCTCCTCTTTCGTAAAAATCCCCCCAAATCAAAATGAATCTTCTATGATCCAACATCATAGCACTCGTCTGTCGTTGGGACTCTGTGTTACCCCAGGTTACATCACAGTTGACCTTCTATGTGTGTCTCCTCACTGACTGGTACTTGAAGGCAGAGACTAAGTTGGCCTTCCCCATCAGTGCTTTGCACAGTACCTTATAAACTGTAGGTTCTTTAAGAATGTTTTGGAGCAAAATAATGTTTATGATGAATCTCCAATCCCATCTCTGTGGGCTACCTCGATTTGTTTTTATTGTAGTGCGTCTGTTAGTTATGCTGAGGAAAGAACCTCAGTTTGTGTGGAACGAGGCTGCTTGATAAGGTGATGAAATGGGCATTTGGTGGGCTCTCTTCGCCTATTTAATTCTGAGGACAAATCTGATGGTTGAATCAATCTCACTTCTAAGAGATTCCTTCCATGAACTTCCCACCCCCAAACTCAATTCTGTCTCCTCTTTGGTGTTTCTTCAGTAAAGCTCTCCAAGCAGCAAACGCTTGGGAAGAGAGAACAAGCTGACGCTAAGGTTTCTGTGCCTGATAATCAGTCACCTGGCGGAGTGATTGTTTGATTGGGAGGGACTTAGTCCCAGGTGCAATCAATCTCGGCGCAAGAACCAGGCTTTCGCTGCATGGGGAGTGTTACTGAGCCCAGAAGTAAAGCAGGAGACAGGAAATAAGGCTACGGGGCCGTCTACAATTGTACGGGCTGTGCCCTACACACAGTTACCTTCAGAAAGGGCAGGTGGGGGCCGACATCACACTGGTCTGCAGGCCAACGTTCGACCACCCAGAGGAAGGGACCCGATGGGCTAGGGGGAGCCTGTCATCCTAATATCCAGCCCCATCTTTTAAGCCTTCCTGAAGGGAGATGGAGGTAAAAAGAACCCTTGAGCCTCTTCTTCCATTTCTTCATGGACCATCCACGGGCACTGGGTAGAGCTTCCTCAGAATTAAGCCTTCCTGCTGTCTCTGTGGGGCTGTCTTTGAAGTGGTTGCCACCCAGCAGCCGCTGATGCCCCTAAATTCCACCTCTGGTCCCCAGTCACAATGCAAGGCACGTGAAGCCACCCTATACTATTTCCAGGGACAAGTGGCAGAGCCACGGAGGGGCTGAGGGCAGAAAAGTGGGCCAAAAACTCTGAGGATTCAGGTTCTGTTCAGGAAACACGTCAAATGCCGGATACTTTTCAGTCTGACAGCTTTGCATTCTGTTCACAGCGCTTCTTCACATGGCCTTTTGGGGACTGATATTTTAGACTCATTTGCCAGTGAAGGAGAAACCCTACTTTGGGGACATAGGGTGCCGGTCCGAGAAAGGTTTGAATCTCTGCGTTCTGAATATTTGCTGTGTGGTGACTTTTCAGGGGCACAGCACTTGTTTGTGTCCAAAGTGTTGTTCAGCATATTAAAGCTGTCACTGATGTCTCCCTGAATGTGCAGCGACCAGGGGGACAGCCGTGGCTTCGAAGCTCACACCCGCCAGCCAGGAGACACCACCAAGGACGAGCCCTGCACGCCGAGCCCAGAGCACCGGCGTGTCTGCTCTGAGAACCTCGCCCTGGACAGAGCCAACTCACCCGTCAGAGGGAGGACAGCAGACCGTGAATACAGACCGGCTGCCTGAGCTTCTCGCCGGGACCACGGCCGTGCCAGGCAGCGCCACTCCCATGCTCCCAGCCTTGGGTAAGAGGCTTTCTCACCCTTTCCTCTCCTGCCCCATTTTTCCCTCCTGTTCCCTCCAGGCTCACGTAAGTAAGCGAAATCCTCCTTTAACCCTTCTCTACCAACCCCTTTCTTCTTCAGCCTCCCTTAAGTAAGAGATCAGTGGGAGCCAGCACGGGTTCCACACAAAGACAACACATGTCACTGGTGTATGCTCTTCTAACATTTGTAAATTTTTTTTTTTATTTTGAAATAGTTTCAGACTCACAGGAAGTTGCACGTACAGTACAGAGGGTTCCTTGGTATTGCATCCAATATCCCGCACTGAGAATATCTTACATACTTGAAGTACATTATAGCATAAGGTGTTTTATTGCAGCAAAGCATTTACCAGTATCTCTCCTGAAATTCACACTAAATGCTGAAATGCAGTCACTTTATGGCAGGATTCGGTTACTTTGTAGCTGGCTGAATAATGACGCCACAAATATGTTAATGACTTGGTGCCAGCCTGAAAAGCTGGTGGTGTGGCAACAGGATCCCCCTTCCCCACAATTTGTGGACACGATCGGTGGTCCCTAAAGACACAAACAGTGTGCTTATATTTGGAAATAAGATACAATTGGGATAAGTCTTTCATTAAGAGTCAGTCCTGTCTCAGCGAGTTCCAACAATGGACCAGTCATCAGAATTCATTCATTCATTCATTCATTCATTCATTCATTCACTCATTAAAACATGTATTTAATACCAGACACCAGGCTAGCTGTTAACAATACAGCTCTGCCAATGTTCTCTTTCTTTCCTGAGCTCACAGACCAGAGACACAGGCAAGTAAACTGATAGTTACGATCAAGTCTACAAAGCATTATTGTCCTGGAGAGCCCAGGGAGGGGGTTTCCCCGAGGAGTCAAGAACTGATAGGAGGCAGGTAGGCAGGGAGACAAGAATGGAGAAAAGCAATTTAGAAAAGTCCTTAGTACAATAGCCGCATTATGAAAATTACACAAAATTAGAAAGTTTTCCAGTATAATAGGAAAAAAACAACACACAAAGATGGGATTGCCAGTGGCAAGAAAATTAATAAAATGCCTAACTATATACCTAACAGAAAAAGTGATGGTTTTGTGTAAGAAAAACTACAAAACTTTAATGAAAGTAATAAAAGCATATTCAAATAAATCAAGTGGTATACTGTGTTCTGGATGAGAAACCTGAATATTTTAAAGATGGCAACCATTCCCAACTTATCTTAAAGATTTAAAGTCTCTCAAGGGGACTCATTTTGTAAAACTTGAGAAAAATGGATTTTAATTCCTACTTTGAGAATGAATAAGTAAGAATATCTAGTAGTTGTTTAAGAGACCAATGAGGGAAGATTTGTCTTAATAACAATCCTGTGATATTGTAGGATATATTATTATTAATTATTATTATTAATTATTGTTATTAATTATCATCATCATCATCTCCATTTTAATGATACAACTAAAAAGAGTTTGGTAACTTGCCCCGAAGTTCACAGCATGGAAAAGGCAGAAGCAGGATTTACCTTTCCACTGTGTCACACGGTTAGAAAGGTATTTCTTAATATTGAGAGAACCTACTTCCCCCAAACACACACCCTAGCTGATTGTTTGAGTGTCCAAGGGATTTGGATATTTTTTTTTAATTGGTAGTGAGGAAAATAAAGTTTAGTTTGGCCATTCATTCCAGTATAGGGTAGAGTTGAAATTCCCACATTACCTATGTTATGCATGCCCGTTGCATTTATCGTTTGACTACATTTCAATGTCTTGTCAATTTCATATCTGAATCCATTTTATATCTGAGTGGAGCATAAAACACCCTGTTACCATCACTTGCGCAGCTACCAGGCGAGTGGCCGGAACTCCATGGGTGACAGCCAACAGGCAGGCCTGGGCTTCCACTACACCAGTGCCCTGGGCTCAGACCAATGGTGAGAAAACAGCTGGAGGGCCTCCTTGGGGAACACTTTCCTCTATGTCAACATTGCCTGCAGAGGCCATGACCACACGCCGCCCTTCTGGGCCTCCTGCTAGGACAGTGGCCACGCATGGCGGCCCATCCCAGACCAGCCCAACCTCAGGTAAGACAGAATGTTCTCTCCCATCACCCCCACTTTTAAACTAAATGTAGCGTGGTCTGTTTTTAAAAACTTTGTCAAATTTTTGAAATATAATTCATGTATAGAAATGTCATAAAACATAAGTTAGCAACATAATTAAACATCTTGCCTCCTTTTCCCACCTTTGAATGAATGAATGAATGAATGAATGAATGAATGAATGAATTCTCTTCACCGGAATCTCCCACCTCCTCTCTCTTTTATGTACCCTCTTGACTATTTTTTCTCCTTTTCCCCCTTTTCACTGTCCATTAAACAAGTGACCACAAGAAGCTGACATTGTTCACCCCAGATAATTCAACTGCCTTTTGACATAGTGCTAATATGTATGAATATTATTATATTACTTACATATACATTAAGTATATGCAATGTAATGTAACACATATATCAATTACATATACAAATATAATTATAGTATATACATTAATGTAATATGAGTAAGGCCTGAATTCTAAAAGGCAGGAGAAAAATTGTTGAGTTGTGATCCCAATTTTGTATGTTTATGTACTTATGTGTGTGTGCAAGTGTGTAACAAATATACATAGAAATAGAAGGTAAAACAAAATAAGACTGGAAAGGAATTCACACATTCACTCTGACTATATCTGAGAAGTAGATAAGATTTTTATTTTTCTTCACTCTAGCGTTATGAATTTTCTGTGTTCTCTACTCTTATAATCAAACAAAAAAGGTTTATTTATCTTAATATCAGATTTCCTCTGATACCTGCAGCCAGAGGCCCTTCTTCCATGCTCAGCACAGTCAATGCGTCATTGCTTTGCTGTTCAGGTCCATGACCTTGACCTTCCTCCCCTGTGGGCCAGGCTCTCCTCAAGGGCCTGTGTCATTAGTCTCTAGTTCCTACAAAACATAGTAGGCTTTCAGTTAAAAGTTTATTGAATTACCTGAATTTCTTAAGAAATGGGGTGGGGGGAGGAGGAGTAGATGCATTTTAATGAGCATAAATGTAAAGTCTTGACTTTAGGAGCAAAATCTCAGTTGCACAAACAGATCTGGAAACACAGCGTTGATGGCTTTAATCAGCAAAACACCTGACGTAATTGAATGGGGGGAAATGAGAACTAATATGCTTGGGTTTGGCCAGCTGGACAGCAGCAAACAGCACAGCCCTGAGGCAATGAGCTCTGGTCTTTATTTCAGACACAGCAGGGCTGAAATCCTGATTCCCTCATGGCTGTGTGTCCCTAGGCAGTTTCCTTGACCTCTCTGAGTCCCAGGTTTCTCATCTTTGAAATGGGGACGATGACACTTGCTTTTCAGAGTGGCGGTGATGATTAAATCAGGTGACGTCTGTAAAGTGTTCAGCTCAGCACGTAGCACCTTGGAATCAATCCATCAGTGGCACCCCCTACCAACCTGTCCCATTGCACTCACAGCAGAGCGGCGTGGCCAGCTTCAGGAAACACGCTTTGGGAAGGGTGGTGACAAACAGGACGCCCGCGAGAGGAGAGCACAGGTCTGCTTCCACCTAGGTCCCTTTCAGCTTCGATCCTCTGTGATTCTGTAGTGACTTAGGTAAACTGTAAATAACAATGACAGAGAAGTAAACTCTGGGTTTGGGTTGTGGTTCAGGCTGCTCCGTTTCTAAAAACACACCCAGGCAGCCAAGGTCTACGGGCGCCTCCTTCTGTGTTTATGGGCTCACAGTCCAGTGCCTGAAAAGGAAGCAACAGCAAACGCTGACCCACTCTAAGAAAACGACAGACGTGGTCATCTGTCTGTAAATGTGTTACACTGCCCATCTCCGGTGCAAACGCAGTGGGTCCTCGTAGAGCAGAAGCCGTGCTAAAGTAACACTGTGACACCCACAGTCCTAGTAACATAGTAATATGTCACTGGGAGCATAATAAGGAACGAGCAGCGTGACAACACCAGGTGGGGTTGAGCCCCACACTCTGAGACCCTGCTTGCTTCTTACCACCTCTCTTCACCCCTTCACGTCATTTTCTAGACTCCAGCCATGGCAAACTATCTCCCTCTCACTTCTCTGTGGTGCTTTCGTCTCAGAGACAAAGAGACAATGTCACCTGTCCCTCAGGACCCCGCCCCAGCTGAATTGGGTGCCCACAGTCCTTGCTCACATGGCATGCCAGCCTCACCCCTTTCCTCCCACTTAGCCACCCAAGTGCAATGACCTGTTTTATCGTCCTCTCTCTCGTTGCCTCTAAGGAGGATACTTTGCTGGTTTTGCCAGAGGCCAGAATCTTGAGAGCAAGGATCACATCCTGAAGTGGTCCTCAAACCAGGACTTGTGAACATGATCCAAAGAAATGCTCTGTCATGAAATGGACAGGCAATTCATAGGGGTGAGGGTGGGGTAAATGTGTGCACTCAGACTCCGACGAATGAGAAGCGTATCATTTCCTCTCTGCCCAGGAGTAGCCGTGCTCAGACACTCACTGAGTAGCACCATGACGCTCCCATGTAGTTACCAGTATTAACATTATTCCAAGGGCACCAACACAGGGGCTCACTGTTACTGATGCGACTTGCCCATTTCCTCCTCAACACTGGGAATGCCTCCACTGTGGATTCTATTTCTTATGCATTTCTGAATCCTCAACGCCCTGCCTGGTACCTTGGTTAAAAACCAACATTGGATGAAAAGGCAGGACTGATGGCCTGGGACTTCTTCCAATCAGGCCTCCTGAGAAGAAACACAGGTTCACCTCTCTCTCATCTTATCCCAGGAACGTTCACCCCTGGCACACAGACTCCAAGTCCAACGAAGGCACCAGCCCCCAAATATCCACAGACAGGTAAGAATGTGCTGGAAAGAGGAACCTAATACCACAGACAAGAAATGTAGCTTAGGGGCAGGGCTAAGCTGGTTATTATACTTTATTGTTTCTGGCAGGAAAACTAAGCCTTGCTCTTCTGTTAAATTGCCCTGTGATCTCGGATAAATCGCTTCCTCCTTCTTGGCCACAAGTACCCTGTAGGTTTCGAGAACTCTTTTATCCTTAAGGTGTCATGATTCTCAGCTCGTCTGTATAACCCTAGGCTATTTCATTTTGATTTTTTGAAGCCATTCTTGCTCTTTGCAGGTGATCTCCCCGCAGCATGGCCATTTACCCCTGGAGAAGAGTCAGTCCTGGTCCCAGGACCCCACCAAGTTCAAGTTTCAAGTATGTACCATTGCCCTGTCACTCCTATTGTTTTTATTTGTTTTGGACAAGGTAGTGCAGCATAATAAAAAGGGGTTCGTTTGATAAATTTAGATTTGCACTGCTGGGATTCAAACCTTAGCTCTACCATTTACTGGTAAGGTGACCTCCGGCACTCAACTTCCGGAATTCAGTGTCCTCAGCTGTAGAGCAAGGATAATAACAATTATGGGCACTAAAAAGGTACTTTCCCCCACAGGGTTTTGTATTAAGTAAGATAATGTGTGTGGAAGTGATTTGGAACTCTAGAGCTCTGTATAATTTAATTCAGTCAACTTTTATTGAGTGAGTGACCATCTATTGAAAATGGGCCATGCACTTACTTGCAACTGGAAGTTTTTACCGTGTTTTTATAATGAGCATGATGTCAGCAGAGGGAGAGGAAGGAGTAAAGGATGACTCCAAAATTCAACCCTCCTTCCCCGGGTGCATTACTTTTGTTCCGTTTTAAAGAACAGCCGGCTGTCCCCCGCCCCTGCACACTACTGCATATGGGATTCTGCAGGAAACCCTGTCCTGGGTTTGGACCTGGGTTTTAAGGACGTCTGACAGACTCAGGCCTTCGAGTTTCTGTGATTTGTGCTGCATCCTCCCAGGTTGTGGGTGTCTGACTCTCTTTTCTGTTGAGCCAGTTTCCATAAGGGAGAAATGGATACAAAGTGAGTCCTTCAAAGCTGGTTGAGCCCACAGGTCCCTCCCAGTCCTGAAGGCCTTTCTATACTAGTTTCCTGCATGTCCCCGGTGCATGCAGTCGTCTGTCAACGGGGCATTATTAAAGGGGCATTATTAAATCTCTGGAACCGGCAGTCTCCTTTTTCATATCACCTCACATCTGCCTCAGCCCCACCCGCAACCTGCAGTGAATGGTGAATTGGCTTTTCAGACACAAAGACGTGATTATGCTACCATCGGACATTATAGCCCTTTCCTTCCCCCCAGGGCTTCAAAAGAAACACACTAGCGTCAGACTGTGTCTTAGAAAACAAGTTGACTATATGTTTTTGTGGCTTGTGACATTGTCAGCTCCGACTCCTGGAGACCCCACGAATGGGTGACATCCACGTGCCCTGTCTTCACACTCCTGCTCAGCTCCTGGAGACTCAGCCTATGGCTTCTTTTATGGAGTCAATCCATCTTATATTTGGTCTTCCACTTTTCCTGCTGCCTTCAATTTTCCCCGACATTATTGTCGTTTCCAAAGAACCTCGCTTTCTATATCTACCTGTATCTATATATCTTTATCTGAATCTATGTTTATATATCTACATCGACCTATGTAGTTCTATCTGTCCATCCATCCATCCATCCATCCATCCATCCATCCATCCATCCCTGTAATGAGAAATATAAGTATAAAGTAAAGGGATTGTGACATCTTCCAATAAATGATTCTGCCCATCTACAAAAAAAGTATACCACAAAGTCTTCCCATTCACTCATTCATCCACTCTCTAAATATTTATTGAGCACCTACTGGGTGTCAGGCACTGTGCTATGCCTATTTTTACTTTTTCTTTGTAATAATTCTGCAGGGCAGGTAATGTTATCTTCATTAAGCAATTTTAGTGAGTCCTACAGATCAAAAGTGACTAAATTTGAGGCCCAGATCTGTCTAATTCCAAAGCCTTGTTTAATATTTCCTGCTCAGTGAAATCATCTTTGATTTCCTCCAGGAACCGGATCCCCTCCATCTATCTCTCAGAACTCTCACAGCAGCTTTACCGGGCAATGGTGAAGCAACACCATGTTTACCTGTCTGTCTCAGAGCAACCTGAGATCAGGGGCAGGCCTGTATTCACCTAGCATGGTACCTAACAAAGGAAAGATACTTGGCAAATTCTTATTGACTTGAATGGTCTTGGATTGTATCTCGTAGGGTGTCCTCAGAGGCTCTTCAAAGAGGGGGCCATGACAGCTGCTCCTCTCACCCTGGCCAATCAGAAGCTCAACCCTTGCCTGATGGAGCTGTGCCGCTTTTTCCAGCAATGCCTCTGCGTGAGCCACAGGAGGGACCCAAGGATGGAGGCCGTGAGGTAACCTGGGCCAGTTGCTGCCTTGCCAGTATTTAGAGCCTTTTTATTCTGCCTGGCTTCTCTGCAGGCCACCCGGCATTACATAATCCACAGAGAGGTGACAGGGTACCTCAATGGGGTAGACTGTCCGGTGAGTCGTTTACTAGACTGCCACCTTCTTGAGAACCAGGATGGAAGCTCATTCATTTCTGGGTCCCCAGAACCAAAGGCAGAGCCTGATATAATGAGTACCATTGAGTCAAGCCAAGTCGAGTCCAGTTGAGTCAAGTCAAGTTGAGTTGAATTAAACTATGGCATATCTGATGGAATGATTACAGAGGATATTGAGTGGTCCCCAACTCAAATGCTGTCAGCCTGGTGAGATTTGCTGGAAAGTATTAATAATAATCAGAGGATGTGTCCATCTCAATTCCAGTTCTTTCACAAATCCCTAGCAGTCATTTGCAGGCCACAGGAGAAGGCTGTAAAAAGAAAATTAGAGGGCAGACTCCATCTTATAGTAAGAACATCTCGATGTGGACATTTTCCTCTCTGGAATGCTGGCATACTACCTTTTCTTCTGGAATTTATTCTTGGCTCTACAACCAGAACCAAGCAACGTAGATAAATACCTCCCCTCCAGTGGCTCGAGGCCCATCTCTCAGATCTTTAATGTTATTTTTCAGGTCTACTCATGAGATACTTCAGCTTTTCAAATCTCCCTTATCCATTGGCTCTGAGCCCCGAGTTCAGGTTCTCAGACGTTTCCCATCATGCCTTTCTGGCCCTGGTCTTCGATCCCTCGATGGGTATGGATATTTCCTCTACCCAGAGAAGGAAATGAGCAATGTCCATAGACCTGAGAGTGTTAGCAAGCAAGCTGGTGGCATTCATTCAGATAGAAAGATAGCAACATTCCCGCCTATATTTCCAGATTGTGGTGAGAACGAAATGAAATGGAATAATGTACTTACCCGTTCCTGCACGGTGTCTGGACGGCTGCACTCAGTAGTGGCTGATGGATGAATATGTTTGTGGTCGTCGGTGACTTGCTCTCTTTTCCACTCTCATAGCCAAGTCTGAACCCGTCTCCAGAATCCCTGACATGTTGTAGCCATGGCGATGAAATACCTGGCGGTCAGGTCAGCTGCTGACCAAGCTTGACATGTCAGTTGTTGACCAGGGTTTTGAGATGTCACCTTGAGAGCAGGAGGTCACAGGCTCACAGCAAAAGTAGCTCTGGTGGTCGTCATCATTCCACTCAACTGTCAGATCCACTCTCTTATTTCTCTAGTCTGCGCTTCAATGTGGGGGTCTGACTGGTACATGCTGCACTTCCCAGAATACTTGGCCAGCCAGCTTCCTGTAAGTTTATCCAATGAGAGATGCCCGCAGGAGATCATAGGGCAGCAGAGGGGAGAAGCGAGGGGGTTTCTCCCCTTGTAGTTCTACTTTAAATAGAATTTCCCTTGTTGGCTCTTTTCTAACCTTTTTTATAGGTTAGAATTCTTCTAATCCTTTTATAACTAACTCCCAGTATGAAATTCCCTCTCCAGAACCACCTGGGTTCTGTTTTTTCTGGCTGGGTCCCGACTCATGTCGGTCTTATTGCTTGTTAGAATGGCAGTGTATGGAGTGGAGTACCTGGGTTAAAATCCAGTGCTGCTGTTCGAAAGCAGCGTATCCTTGGGCAAATCCATTCATCTCTGTGCCTGTTTCCTCAGGTTGACAGTATCTCATAAACTGAGGGTGATAGAACCTGGGAAATCTTTATAGCTAGCTCCCCAGAGTATGCTAGAATCACAGAATAATAGAGATGGAATAGAAAGTAGAGAATGTTGAGGGCTCTCCCCCCCCAAGGTGAGGAATTGAAAGGGAAGTGAATTCTCGGAGTCCTACAGTGAGTTAGTGACACAGCCTGCCCTGAAAACTCCTCTTCTTCCCAATTATGTGATCAGGGCTCCTTTTACTGCAGCCCCTTGCAGCAATCTGAGCAGTCACCAGCCAAGAGCAGGATATTATTGTGCAAAGTATTTGCTGCATTGTAAACTATAACGGCACTGTACTCTCACTCCATCTCACACACGAAATAAACAAACGGACATCATCGTTTATTGAGCACCTATTATAAAACCAGGCACTGTTCAGGAGCTTTGCAAATGCTCTCTCATTTAATCCTCATGATAACCTATGAGTTCTCACAGGTTCTATCATTGCCTCTCCTTTGTAAATAAAAAAGCTAAGGCCCAGAGAATTAAGTAATCAGCCTGAAGTCACAATTTTAGTAAGTAATGATGCTAGGACAAAAAAATAAGCCTTTCTGACTCTAACGTCTAAGCACTTTTCAACTCAGCCTCATTCTGTTCCTTTCCTCCCACACTCTATAAAGATGGTGAGGGGGTTCCTTGCTGTGAATAATTGGCCATTATCACTTTTTAAAATTCTGGTTGCCTTCCAACAGCCACAAAAGATAGTGATTGCTCTCAACTGTGATTTAAATGTTTAGGTACTGTCTTGAATACTATTCCTGGTTTCTGAAGAATGCAACATACATCTGTCAGAGGGTGAAAAGGATGTCCCACTTACACAGTGAGTATACACCTCGACTATGTGGTAACTTGGCAATAAATGCATTCTCTGAAAAGGTTCTAGAACTCTGAGTGGTTTTAGTGCCTTAGCAGGGGGCCATGAACTTATCTAGTCATCCCTAATTCTAGACAAAAAGAGTCTGATTCCTCTTCACCTAACAGCTTGAGGTTGGCAATGAGGTATTTACAAAAAAAAAAAAAAAACAAAAGCAGGAGTCAGATGGACCAAGTGCTGTAGCTTTCTGTGTGACCTTACCTTTGCGGAGTCCCCCTGTAAGCTAAAAATATAAACAAACAAAGAAAAATCAAACAGAAGACAGCCCCTATATATCCACTGAAATTTCTGACCAATACAAATAAATCAAGAAAAGGAAGGCAGTGTGAGGTGCTAGAGGTGGGTGTATGGGACCTCTCTCCTCGTCCCGATGGCATGAGCACCCCATTTGATCTCAGGGATGTCAGACATCTTTGTTTTTCTCCCACTCCTGCAGACAAAAGCAGCTGATCAGTCTGTTTGGCCATTTTATTATATATCTACCTAGACTATGTATCTGATCAAGGATAGTCTGGCCTTCTCAAAATCATGTGACTATTTTGAACAGTGTGAAAAACGCCTTTTTAACGTAACCCAAATATGGGGTAGGAGATCATACGGTCCATTATTTTTTTTTTCCTTTAAAAAACAGTTAAAAAAAAAAAAAAAGCTTAGCCACTCAGTTCTTCCTTATAGCATGTAAAGAATAGCAAATGGAAATCAACACTTCCTAGAAACTGTTCTTATTCTGTTACCCTCCAGTATCCCTCACTTCCCACAAGCTACCATCTCAAAGCCCCTCTATCTAGGCTGTATTTTCCAACTTATCCCTCAATAACTCTCCTAAAATCAAGCTTTCTGGTTCCCCGCTTGGTTTCCTTATACTTCCTCCATTTATTTTCATTTCGTTTTGCCTCGATACTTTCTTCTCTCTCAAATGCATTCCCTTCTTTGTTACGCAAATCCATCACCCCACTTCTCCTGTCTTCTCTTTCCATTATCACTTTTATTCTGCCTCACAAAAGCCAGGCATTGGAAGTGGGGTGTGAGGGGCTCAGCATCAAATAGAGCAGTCCCTTTACCAGGTGTGGGGAGAAGGAATAGGAAATCTTACAAACTGCTTATAACTGAATAGGTCTTCTTCTTCCTTATCACATTAAAATTGCCACACAAATAACATATTACATTAACTGAGCAATATAATAATGAGTTTAGATTAGCTTGATGCAAACTGGGGCGATGAAGTAGATATAGCCCCTATTTGGTAAACATCACTGGGCAGAGAATGGAGAAGGAGCAATGCTTTCAACTTGACTTTGCTGCTCCCTAGCAAGGTGGTCTTGCACAGGTTCTTTCTAAGAACAAGTTCATTCTAAGTATGCAAGCGGTAAGAACTGACTGGTAGCCCCCTGGGTGGTGCATTGCCACGCATTTGTTCTCGAGAAGAGTCTGGCCCATCACTGGTGCTGTCAGAATTGATGTCTCTGTTCCATTTCCTTCTCACAACTTGAGCTCCCTCTTATTTTTTTTTCAGCCTTAAAACAAATATGCCTTGAGAATATCTGCAAGTCTGTGTGAGGCCTTGAAAAAACAATGGGACCTAATAGTCAACTGGATGACATCGCCTCACCCAGGCCCAAGATGGCGGCATTTGCAGAATTCATTTGGCTCCAGCTAGATCATCCATTAATTGAAAGTGGTTCTTTTTGAAAATAGCATTTCTTTCTGTCCTGTGAATCTGTGGAAGCTATGGAAGGTGGAAGGCCACATGTTAGAAGCGTTGCAATGAATGCAGGAAAGCTAACTCCCCTGCCTGCTCCAAGGTCACAGAAACCTAATATCTATGTTCAAGATACTTCCAGGATGAATGCAGCAATCCTAAGAATGTAGAATGGCGAGGAGGGAGACACACTCGCGTGAACAACAAACCAGTCTGGGCACTGGGACTGACACAGTACCTGACTTAAGTGACTTAAACGTGGGACTTTCAGAAGAAAACTGACCCCATACTCTGCAGACACTCACGTATGATTTCTCTACACAGTTAACTTAAACTTGGGCTGTGCAGCTAATCAGACTGCGGCAGCCAGATAATCTTCCAAGCCCCCAGAGTCAGAGGGGACGAGAACCTTCCCTAGATTCCGCGTCAGTGTGTCCCACTGTATTTGGGGGTCCCCAAAAGTACCCCCACCTGCAATGATTCCCTAATAGCATTCACAGAACTCAGAAAAGTGGCTATATTCACATTTACCACTTATTATAGCAAAAGGGTACAGATTAAGATGCACAAAGGTAAAAGGTGCAGGGGCAGGCTCCAGGACAACCCAGTTGTCCTCTCCACGTGGAGTCGCATGGACAGCATTTATCCTCCCAGCAATGATGCGTGATAATATGGAGGATCGTCAACCAGAAAACTTACCCGAGCCACGGTGTCGGGGGTTTTTACTGGGGGTCGGCCATGTACGCATTAAATACCCCCATGGATGACCTTAGTCAGTCAACTTTCAGGGACTCCAGAGGTCAGACTGACATTGCGTGATTCAAGGCCCCTCCCGCCCCCACATAAATCACACTGTTAGCTTAGACTATGCCGGGGCCCAAAGCCCCAGGTTTGCTCTCTCCGGGGGCCCTGCAAGGACCCCTAAGTTCCTCACTATGGAGATAGCTTCCCTCCAGATGGGCCTGGAGTTTTTGGTGCAATCTCTCACCTTAGTGCTGCCAGGCCATCAGGTTCCACCCCTTTGTGACCTGTACTGGCCTTTTTAGAGAAAAGTCAAAACAGTTTGAACTACCTGGGAACGTAGGTTCTTGAGGAAGCAGAGCTTGAACTCTGGAGAGAGAAACAGCCAGCCGCTTCCATGTCTGGTCAAACACAGAAAGATTTCTTTTTAGTCTCCAGCACTTGAGAGAACTTTAAACTTATGCAAATATCAAGCACATAAAGACCTGTTGTCATGATTTGGGGGTCCAACAATGGGTCCTCTAGTTTGCAAAGCTGCGGAGGGTACAGGAATTTTGCTGGGGCACTGGGGACGCATATCTGGATGGGAATCAAGAAAACGGCACCATTCATCAGGGGTGTGGGTTAATCTGATGGACGAGTTGATATTAATCAAAGGCCTCCAACAGGAAAGGATTCTGGATGTTCCCTAAAGAGTAATTTATCACCAGAGAGTGCAGACTAATGACTTGGCCCTAATACCCAGCTGTCTGCTTGGGGGACAGCCTGTGTGGACTCAGTCTCCCCATCACTGAGCACAACTGGAACTTGTAAGAGCCCAGATGTGGAGGACCTCGGAGGCCCATGCAGGGCTCTGACCTCGCAGAGGGACAAAGGCTCAGAGGACCATATGGGACTGGTTTTCTAGGGTCATGCCAGCAGGTCTGGCAGGAGGAAAAGGGGCCCGAGAGCCAACAGACCAGAGCCTGAAATCCACAGTCTCCTGGAGTTTAAGGGGGGCTTCCCCCCCTTTGACTGAATAAGTCCTGATTGTGGCTTGCTTAGGGCAATGGGGAGGCCTCAGGGTGCTCCCACACTGGAGTTCCTACTTATTTGTGCACGTGTGGCCACCAGTGCTTCACTGATGAGCTCAAGGAGATGGGACAGTTATTGTCCCCCAGCTGATGAAGGAGACTGTGGAGTTACACGGGTATCATCATTAAACAGGATTCTCCCTGGAAACAAAGGCACAGGTGCTTTTCTGTCTATTTCATTCATGCCCAAAAGACAGGGCACGAGAAAGAGAGGGAGAAGGACAGGGAGAGGGGGTGGGAGGGAGATTACATAACGCCATCTGTAATTTTGAACTCTAATACAACAGCCATTTCTCTTCTGCCTGAGTTCTTGTGAAAGCGCCTCTATCACCCTACTCCACCAACAGAGAAGTGAAAAGCCGAGTTCCATGGATATTATAGGCCCGTGGTTCTCCATCAGGGGTGATTTGGACCCCCCCAAGAGGCATCTGGCAATGTAGAGAGACATTTCTATTTGTCACAACTTGGGGACAGGGTCTGCTACTGGTATCTAGTGGGTAAAGGCCTAGGACCATTTAAGAGCCTACAATGCACAAGACACTCCCACAACCACAAAGCATTTGGCCCAAAATGTCAGTCGAGGTAAGGCTGAGCTACCCTGCTGTAGGCTCTGGAGAGAAAATGAAGCTTCTTATCCTGTGACCTGTCTAGAACAACATACCTAACCAGGGTGGTATCGGGCAGTGAGCCGTGTTTATGCTGTGGAGATGCCGGAAGGATGAGTTTTGCCCCACAGACCTCATAGTTTTAGATATGGTGCGTCTTCTGTGCTAGTCAGAAAGAGTGGGTACAACGTAGCTTCATTCCTTAATGTACGTAAGATACTGAACCATAATTCAGGCCCTAGACATGAAAGCCTCAAAGCACAAGGACAGCTAATTACTTGAAGAAACGCTTCAGCGGAGTCTGTAAAGGCTTAGCTCTCCCCCAAGGTTATCGCCAGGACGCAGCCCTAGAGTGAGCGTCTCACAGGGTTCGCAGCCAGACTCACCTGTAAGCCAGAAACGGTCCCATCACATGGGAGCTGGGACAAACGCCTCCACCTCGACGACCCCACTGGTCCTGTCTGTAAGACGGAACTAGTGTGCCATCCCCCTACTGTAGGGATAACACGGACAACATCCTGTAAAACATGTTTGTGGTACAAAATGGGTGCTCAATGAATGTTAACTCTCCTTGTTAAAATGTGGAAAGGACACAGTTCTCAAGGGGGCTGGGAGGGGAGCGGAGGAACCAGGATTTATTAGCCCCACTACCATCCCACACATTACTTGGCTCACTTCATTCTCACAACCCTCGTGGGATGATTCCCAGTTAATGGACGTGGGAGCTGAGACCAATTGGGGACAGGCTCAAGGTCCCGTAGGTCATGAGTAAGCAGGGCTGGCACCGGAATCTAGGACGTCTGAATACAAAGCTGCATCTCGCCCTGCCACACAGCTTGGGCAGAAAACCCCACAAGGAAAGGGGCATCACATTCCTAGGCCTGAGGCCAGAAACGTGTAGGAAGAATCACCCCAGAGATAGTCTTGCCGAAGAATTAACTCGAGCAGACAAAGCCACCCCTCTTCTTAGCAGGAGAGCCCATGGGACTTTCATCGGTCTTTCATCCCTCAGAGTTCCCCTGACGACCCTGAGACCTAATCCCTGGGCCTCTAAGCCTTTGAGGTGAGGTGGGAGAGTGGGACAGGGGAGCCTTTGTTCTCTAATGAGAGGCTGGGTGTCCTCTGAGGTTCAAGATGGGGCCGCTTACCATGGAGCAGGTCACATAGCATTAAGATGCCTCCTCCCCCTCAGAGGCAGCCCACCTGACGACCTCATGAAAGGCTGTTGTCTTGATGTGAGGAGGGAGGGGGGTCATGTGACCAAGGGTCTTTCCTTGGGGTATAAAGGACTGGGTCCCCATCTTGTTCAAAGCCGAGCATTGTTCATCCAACTGCTTTACAGTGGGACCTGCACGGTAGGTACCCCCTTCTCCTGATGGGGTGGGGACCCCAAGAGGGAGGGAGAGAAGGATGGAGGGAGTCCAGTAAGGATGGAAGAAAGAAGGGAGGGGGTAAGGGAGAAAAAGGGATGGGAAGATAAAAGGATGAAGGGAAAAATAAACAATGGGGAGAACAGAGAGAGGGAGGGAGGGAGGGAGGGGAGTTGCTCTCAAGGGGTGTCTGAGAGCTGGATGCTACTCCAGGATGTCGCGAGGGACCCAAAGGCACTCAGCCCTGTACAAGGCGCTGTGATGCCAGAGGGACACACCAGGTGGGTTCATCTGGGGACAAAACCCACCACAACACATCAGCGAGGGTCCTGCCAACCTGTGTGGGCCAGTGAGTCTCCCCAGGGCACCTGGTGTGCAAATATGATAATCACTCATTATGGGCCGACCTTACTGACCGCTCAGTACATGCCAGGCACAGTGCCCCAAGTTCACAAGGGTTATTCATTAAATCCTCACGATGACCTGGTGAAGAACCACCATCTGGGCATTTTATGGCCACAAAACAGTTCCAGGCAGCTTCGGTGCCTGGTTCAGGGCGCTCGCTCAAGTGAAAGGCAGAGCCTGAGCCCCCCCACCCCACCCCAGGTCTGCCCACCTGGAAAGGCCTTGCTTGCAGCGACCAGCTGGCCGCTCTGCGGGGGCCTCCTGAGAAAGAATTGCCAGAAATCATGATTGTGACACAGTGAACAATTACAGCTTGTTATGGATTTCATGGCCAGCATGGCAGTTTAGGGAGCAAAGACTTAAGTCGGTGCTGGCTGACCTCAGTTTGAATCCTGAGTCTGGTGCATCACGGGAAAGGCAGCTTTGGCAAGTCACTGGACATCCCTGAGCCTCAGGCCTCCACCTAGAAGCGGAGGCATGTGACAGTAAAAGTCCAGGGTTTCTTTACAAGCTGGTACATGGAGAACGCCCTGGGTAGCACTGGGCATGAAGGACAACCCAACCAAGAGAGGGGCTGTTTAAAGGAAAGAGGTTCTGAACTCCTCTGTGTCTAGTGGTGGTAAAATACACGTCATGTGAACTTTACCATTTTAATCATTTTTAAGTGTGCAGCTCAGCGGCATGAAGCCCACTCACGTTGTTGTGCAACCATCACCGACATCCACCTGCACGGCTTTTTCATCTCCTCCAACTGAAACCCTGAACCCATTGCACACGAACTCTCCATTCCTCCTCCCTCTAACCTTCTTAAAAATACACGCACACACACACACACACACACACACACACATAAGGTATATATGTATGTATTTATATTAGACGTAATATATATATTACATTTGTAATAAGGTCACTTTTGCTGATTTGCATTCTAATAAACATATGCTTGAAAATCCAGTACACACATTTGCAATTTCAATGAATGTCACCGTCAGCTTCTCTTCTCTGAGCGTCAGTTCAACCCAGGGGAGCGTCTCCCCGACAGGAGTGTCACATGAGAACACAAAAACCATCCACTGAGCTAACGGGCCCACCCTCCCTCAGGCAGCAGACAGAGGCTTTTCCTCAAACAGGGAAGCGGGGTCTTTCTTGTAGTACCTGTTATTTAGTGAGTGTCAGACACAGTGGTTGTAATGCCTAAGGTTTCTGAGCCTTTTCTCTCCGCCAGGTTCTGTTGTAAGTGCCCTGCATGGATTAACTCATTCACTCCTCACAACCACCTGACAGACAGGCACTGCCATTATAATGAGCTGGAGCTGGGAAATGGGGAATGTTTGCCATACATTGCCAGTCTCTGAGTCTCCACGATCTCATCTGTGACGTGAGAGTTTGGACTAGATGATCCCAGTGCCTCACCTGAGTTCGAACATTCTGGCATTCTCTCATTTATGTGACGGCAACAATCATACCCCTGACTTACGGCCAGGTGGTGACAGTGGCCACAGTCGTGTGGGCACGACCTCAGTGGGGTCCTCTGAAATGCTGCCAGCTGATCACTCATGGGGCTTCCCGTACGTGCCGCTTTCCATCTGGAGATGTCCCAGGCCTCGCCCTTAACTGTCAATCTGGTTTCGTGGCCTTGAGAAGGAGTCATTCAGATCAGAATCTCCGCAGGAGAATCAGAAAGCCTGTCTAACCTTGACCGCTAACCTGCTCTAAGAAGGCGTGTGGCTAACAAAAGGTTATAAGCAGAGCATTATGCCTGAGCAAAATCAGAAAATAATTAGAGGCTTAGAGAAGGTTTGAGCCGAGTGAGAATCCCAAAGCACTCAGGCCCTACTCTTTTGCATTCATTCAACAAACATTTATTTTACAGCCACCAGCGGCTGGGCCTACCCTGAGACAGGTTCATAGAATAGACATCTGACAGCCTACAACTGTCTTCTCCTCTGGGACACATTCCCCAATACCAAGCCCTACGTATAAGGTAGATTGGCTCACCACGGCCCTGGGTATATACATAGGGCCAGCAGGACATGGGGCCGCATTGGGCTCTGGGAGGACAAATTGTGCAAAGTATTCCTTCCTCCGGGTTGCTGCAGCCCTGCAGAGGCCAAGCTTGGGAGTTGAGCACTGGCTGCCTTTCAGCCCCTACTGCCCCTTTCAGTGCAACACCTTTGCACAGTGCAAAGGTACTACCCTACAGCAGCCTACAGCACCGGGTAGCATGATCATATTGTATTATCATTCATACTTTGTCCTAAAAAACATGCCCTACAGCAGCATAAGCACAAATCAACTATCCATCTAACATTCTTTAGGGAGTTATATTCCCAGGGAGCTAAATCCCTCAGGTTTTTCCCTTCCCTGCCAAATACGTGGTTGACCTGCTTGAATGCAGGAAGTGCCTGCTGAAGTTAAATATTTGCTCATCAGAGCACAAGGCAGCCACCAATGAAATGTGGTAGGTTCCCGGACCCTGCCCGCCTTGCCCCTTCCCCCCACGGGAGCCCCTGAGGTACATCTCTCAAACTCCCAGGGCAGCAACAAAGTATTCAAATGGCTTACAAACGAAGGAAAAGAAGAAAGAGGGAGCTGCTGCAGGAGAAGCATAGTTTGCTAGCAGGCAGCGCCTCCGTGAGGATCACCAAATGTATTCATGTCAAGAGATGTAGGTAAGAAGGTGCAAAGTCAGCCTGCTCAATAGATAACTCGGAATGCTGGTGTATCACAACTTATGGGTTAATTAAAATTCAATCTGTATTTCTGTCTTAGTATATAATTACATGAACACTGGGACGTAGTGTCACTTTCATCTGAGTTGCTTATTATTACTTTATCCCCTTGCCTAATGAGTGATGGCAATCAAATATTAATTCGCAAAAGTCAAACTATAGCACTTTTTTGATTGCCTCCCTTCCCTCGTAATCTCCGAACCCACAGGTGAGGAGTGTGCTTTCCTCACCTTGCATCCCTGGACCGACCCCTGCAACACGTCTGACACACAATACATGCCATGGGATTAATGAATAAAGGAGACCACAGAGGTGTCCTCAAGGAGCACGCAGCTAAGTTTCCATGTTACAGATGGATAAACTGAGTCTCACAGAGGGCACGTGATCTCTTCAATGTCATACTGCTAGTTAGTGGCAAAGCTGGACAGAAACCCTGTCAAGGCTTTCTCCTTTTACCTCACTGCCTCATGGGACAAAGGGCTCCTGTGGGTTCTTATTCCTGAAAGCACACTTGTCATATTCCGCAGACTTCTCTCCCAGGAGCCGTTCCTGTTGAGGCCGCTTTCCCATCCTGTGCTCTCCTGCTATGATTGTGCTTCTGCTCATAGGGATGCTGATGGCCCCACATGTCGGTGAGTATGGGTAATTTACATCGTATTTCTGTCTCAGGATATAATTACATGAACATTGGGATGTCTTGTCAAATTTCATCTGATGCATTTATTAGTACTTTAGCCCCTTGCCTAATGACTGATGGAAATCAAACATTAATGATAATTCATAGGTTTAATTCAACTGATATTTTTGAGCAAGTTGTAGAGTGCATGAAAATGTGAGAAGGGAGATGAGGTGGAGAACCGGAAGAGCAAAAGATAAGGTAGCCGGTGAATAACCTCCCTCCCCGTGGGCTCACTGGCCGCGGTGCCTGGTTTTGCTGATATCCTTGGAGTGGGTTGACCTTACAGATGTGCAGCTGCCCCCTTTCCCCTTTTGTAGGCATGTGGATTAGAAAGGAAAAACTCTTCCACCCCCACACTCTAAAGCTGGGTCTCATGCTACCAAAACCCGGTCATCAAAGCAAACTTCTTGGTACCCTGGGATAATAATTTCAAGTTCACTTAGAGTCTTGGTTTCAAATCTGAGACTTCTTGCCCCATCCTCTTTTCTTTCTTGTTTGCATGTTTGTGCAGCTATCAAACACCTCAACCCACTTCTTTCCTTCCTACAACGGATTGGGCACCGCCAGTAATTGATATCACTCATGTATCCAGACATTCTTCTCCTTCCCTTCTCATATTCAGGTAAACTCAGGATCAACACACTTATCCTCCCCTCTCTAAGTAAGGTTTCCTTCTAAACACAGCAGTGAAAGTGAGACCAAGTGAATCCACAAATATTATGGATAATTTATCTTGACCATGACCCAAGCTAGTAGATAATACAAGAGATTAACATGTCACCCAGAAGCATGTATGTTGAAATTATAGTATAACCACTTTACATAAGACACAAAGTCTTCCCTCGGGTCCAGACCCTTCCAAACACCATCCCGGACCTTCTTTCCAAGGCAGAGTGGATCAACCACCTCCAGAAGTTTCTACTGGCTTTCTACTGATTCATTACTTCTTCCATATGTGATTTTTCTCCTTATTAAAACATTTTTGTCATGACTGGGGTCCCCATCATTAGTGTGACTGGGACTGTTAGGTCAGCTGCTAAACCTTTACCAAGACCTCAACTCAACTTGATCAAACTGCAACTCCGATCTTGACTCGCCTCATTTGGGGTGACACAATTCTGAAATAGTCTATAGTTTTCCAGTGCTTTCTCATGGCAGTACAAGCTGAGTCAGATGTTAAGACAATGCTGGTTGATCTCCGGCGTAGAATACTTAACACTATGAAGTCTCACTCATGACCACTAATAGACCTTATCCTTCTACTTTCTAGAGATGACATCTTGTAAATTTGCTTCAAGTTTTACTAGACGAGGATTTCTATCATTCTAGTGGGGCATCATTCATTGGCTTATAAGTTGGTCATTGGCATAGTTCAACCATGGGAATGCTCCTGCTTGCGCTTCAATCTATCATAGCGCTTGCACACAACGAGTGCCCCGTTTAGTTGAGGAAACAGTCACAGAAACAGATCATTGCAACCTGGGATCCTAAGTACAATGAGAGAAGGCTGCCTGGCAAGAGGGGAGCACAGGAAAGTTATCCCTAACAGCCCAGTTTGGGGGTCAGGTAGGGCTCCTTAAACTTAGAGGGATACCCTAAAATGTCAGGGAGAGACAGTAATGCAAAGGGGAGCAGACAAACAGGAGGACACCCCAGGCCTAAGGCACAGCACAAGCAAAGGCAGGATGGCAAGTAGTTTGGTGTCTAGGAAATGATAGGCTTTTCAGCATCGCAGGAGCATAAGGTTCAAGGTAAGAGATGGTTTGTCAGAGCCAATCAGGGGCCAGACCAAGAAAAGTCTAGGTACCTGGTCAGAAGACGCTAGGGCTTCCTCAGTGAGTCTCAGTTTCGTTGTCTAGGAAATGGTAATGACCATACGTGCCTCCCAGCACCGGGCAGAGGATGAGATGAGGTGGTGCAGAGTGAGCCTGGAACAAGATGGAGGCTGGTCACCTTCCGCTCACGATGACACTTTTGCTGAGTCAGAATCAGTTTGTTTGTTTTTTTTTTTAATTTATTAGTTTCAGGTGTACAAGACAAGGTAATGCTTAGAATCAGTTTTATTCTGCTGAATTTTGGCCTTACATTTCCTCTGCCTGTCGATCTCTCTCCCAACCCCACCCCTCTGGACCGTGAGAGTGAACTAACTCAGTCCCCTGGGATAAGCAATTTAAAATCCAGGGTGACTTTTTTGGTTGCTACAGTGTTTCCCCCAAAATAAGACCTAACCGGCCCATCAGCTCTAATGCGTCTTTTGGAGTAAAAATTAATATACGACCCGATCTTATTTTAATATAACGTAAGACCGGATAATATAATGTAATACCAGATCTTATATTTATTTTTGCTCCAAAAGACGCATTAGAGCTGATGGTCCAGATAGGTCTTATTTTCGGGGAAACCCGGTAATGAAAATGTGTGGGCGGTGACATGCTGAGAGTAGGCAGGAGTATGGGGGAGCAAACACCCCCAATTAGCACCTATCACTGATAGGGGCACCTGCCCCCTCCAGGATGGGAACTTCATTCTCAGCTGTGTAAAGGAATCACCACGGAAGTAATTCCCAAGGAGCAGGCAAAGTTTTACAATCGCTGCTTAAGTATTCTTAGCTGTTGGCTGGCATGTTATTAAATAGTTTCTGAGGCAGTCATGCCAAACGTAAGATGTGCCAGAGAAAGTATGTGGGCTCTGGGATAAGGTTTCAGATGGAATGGAAGTCCCGAATCTCCCTCCTCGTTGGAAAGTCCGCATTAGTTTGTTCAGAAACTCGCACAGAGAGAGACCTGGCACATAGCAGGTGCTAGAAAAATATGCACAGACCTGAATTTGCATTTCCATGTTGATGTCCTGTCTGCCACCTTCCAGCCTCAGCCCAGCAAGTGGGCTGTGACAGATTTGTACTAA
Organism: Rhinolophus hipposideros; assembly: GCF_964194185.1. Taxonomy (NCBI): domain Eukaryota; kingdom Metazoa; phylum Chordata; class Mammalia; order Chiroptera; family Rhinolophidae; genus Rhinolophus; species Rhinolophus hipposideros. The sequence continues at coordinate 6,923,594 of NC_138059.1, forward strand.
TCCTGCACTCCTGCTTATAGGGGGCCACCCTCTGGACATCCCACACCGCCCACAGGTGCTGCCTCCGGGACTCTCAAAAAATCTCAGTATGTATTCGTTGAACTTTTCTTTGGAGACCTAGCCGGGTAGAAAGTTGTCTGGGATATTGGCAGAGAAAATGAGCCCTTCTGAATATACCCTAGAGCCACTTACTGTATGATACTGATAGGTAAAGGGACTCAGGTGAGATTCAAAAGCCTCTCCCCTAGTGTCTGACCCACCACGGGTCTCTCCTTTGAGATAAAGTACTAGAAATTCCCGTCAAAAGATAAATGTCAGCTGGAAGGGGAACCCAGGAGAAGAAGGAAGTAAATGGGCTGATTATAATGATTATATGGTAACTGTATTTTAGCTTCAAATGAGTTCTGAGCTTCCTAGGGCAGAAAAAAAAAAGAGATAGATGATTGATTGCCGGGCTCTAGTTATTAAAAAGAAGGATGTATAATGTTCCTTGGGGAAGGGAACATTTTCCTAGTGATGGATGATAAAGATTTCTCAAGTGGGTTCTTCTATGGGTATCGCTGAAGAACTTAATACACAGTGAACTAGCTGATGAATTAAAGGTTCATTTTCGACCTTTCAGGGAGGTGAGTTGAGTCAACCGAATTATTTGTGCATGAGCCCCTGTACGCAAAGTGATCAGCCCCATCTAGGTCCAAATGACAAGTGGCCTCTCTCCCAAAGGTATAATCTCCATGGGAAGTCCGATACCCACGGGGAGGTGTTAAGTAGACTTTCAGACTTACAGGCCACGCTTGGCACTTAGAAGGATCCAGGCCAGGAAACACAGTGTGCCAAGCAGGGAGAGTGGCCTTGGCAGTGACAAAACAGTGTCCCAGGAACCCTATGTAATGAGTCAGGTGCAAGAGAGTGGGGCTCACGAGGGGCAACCACAGCACCTGCCTGGCCTCGCAGCCTAATTCTCCGTAGGAATCAGTACCTCTAATACCAAGTTCGTAGCTATAATTTCTAGGATGCCCAGAAGGGACATGCCCAGTTGCAGGCGTCATCACACTGAGAGAGACCCAAAATAATAACTTCCCACCTGGTATTTGTAGTTCATCCATACTTCTTGCCAGTCCAGAGACAACTTACCATCCAGGGGTCATTTTTTTTTTTTTTTTTTTAACCATGGAGCAATGTTGCCTGGTAACACAAGTCCTATTTCATCTTATCAGGTCTCCATGGTAACCTGTGTTACTAGAATTGTAGCCCAAGGTCAAATCTATCCTTAGAGAAAGAGAAAGGGTTTTACTTACTCTTTACCCGGCCTATGGATGGGGAGGAGGTAGGGGAGAGACCAGAGCTCTGTAATTTGTTTTCTCTTCCTTCCACTTAGATGTCACGTTCTTTAATGGGGTGTTTAAAAATGTGGAAAGTGCGACAGAAATTTTTGGTAAGTTAAATCTGAAATTGCTGTTATCCACCAAGTGTCAGGACATGGAGTGTGTGTGGGAAATCTAAGGAAATCACCGGGCCTGATTGTCTGCCCTCTGAGCTCCCATGGCCTTCCCAGCTAGCCCCAATCACTGTGATCCTGACGAGACCAGTGGTGCCTTTAATGCAGGGTGCCTCTCTGAGTTGCAGAGTGACTTCACTAATTAGTCCTGGCCACAACCTGGCAAGAGGGAAATGGCATCCCCATTTTCCAGATGAGGAAACTGAGCCTAAGGGAGTTAAGTGACCCAAACCCACACAACTAGAAGGGAGAAATTTTCCTCTGAGACCAGAGCTCAGTCGCCCTACACCAAAATAATTTTATTTTTCCTCCTCGACTAGTAAGTATACGTGAAGCCGAAGAATTTCAGAGTGTCAAGTATCCCGTTTATCAGTTATATATCTATTATGCAACTATCGATTGCAGGACACCACAATGGATCTTATCAGTGATTACTAAAAGTGCCCAAAAAATAAGTTTATAATATGATGGACATGAGTGAAGAGACTCTGAATTGCTATTGGATTAGACAATGGTGGATATAATACTTAAATGTGTGTATTTAATTATATGTATTTATATATATGTCAATATATCATACATACACACACACGTGCACATGCACACACCCATACCTTAGAGTGGCTTTTCCCATCAGCATAGAATCATTCCTTCATGTTTCTCATTACGCTGTGTGGAAACAAAACATGAGAAGGAAGTTTGCTTGAGGTAGAAAGAAGCTAGAACTGTCAGAGGTAGAACTGGTCCTTACAGGCAACTTGAAATGCCCCCCAAGCTCCCTCTCATGACCCTCTGCATTTAAATCAGGGCTGTGAGACCAGCCCACTTGGCACCTAGTGGTCTCCCAGTCAGAAAGGCGGAGAATGGAAAAGTGGGCACAAAGCAGCCCCCAAATCTGGATACTGTCTTCTTGCCAATTTTGTTTGCAAGAGCATTTTTGTTTAGGGCAAGTCATAATTGCTGGTGGGTACCTTGCACGTGTCTCTGACCTTCAGTTTCTTTACCTGTGAAATGGAAGGGACAGAATAGCATGTACCTTGCAGGATTAACATGGGATTTATGGGATAAGAGACAACGTGAATGCTTTCTAAAGCATTAGTCGCTCTATCCATCATCACTATGGTGTTATTTAAAGCACATAGTACAGTTTCTGGCACATAGAAGGTGCCCCCAAATTCTTAATGTCTGTACCTCTTCTCTCCCTGCACTGACAGTTCTCTAGTGCTGGTACTGTCTCATGTGGGATCCATTCAACAAACTAAGAGTGACGTAAATAATAAAGACATTAAATTATCTCTCACAAGCTATCTGAAGTCACCAGGACCGGTGCAGTAGCTCAACACGGGTATCTGAGAGCCAGCGGGCTCATTCTGTCTCACCCCACTGGTGTTCGTCTTTAGGCGTGGGGCCTCAGGGTGGCAAGGGGGTTGCTGCAGTTCCGGCCAGCATATCCTCACCCACACTCAAGGGAGGAGAATGGTAGATCCAAAGGATCTTCTTCACGCCTTTGTTCTTTATTAGGGAATAAATATTTCCCCAGCGCCTCTAATGGATGTCCCCTCAAGTTGTTTTGGTTAGATCTGGGTCCCCTGCTCAGCCCCAGGCCATCATGGAAACGTGGGATTACCATGGTCAGCTGAGAATGATCATGTGACATCCCCAGGGATTTGGGGAGAAGGCCCACCTTTCTGGAGGCCTTTTCAGGTTTGTTGGTAAGGAAGACGGGATATTGGCTGTTAGGTGGGCAATCACCAGGGACCCCATCTTACAAACCCACTTCGCTTTAATTGCTTAACACAGTCCTGAGTCCCCAGGAGGTGTTCAGTAGGTTGACGAGGTACCATCCGCTCATGCTGTACGGAGTCCTGGGGATGGGGGCTCCCTCCTCGACCTGGCCCCAGCACCGGCCCTGCTGTCCCCCCTGCAGACTGCCTGGGCTCCCATTTCACATGGCTGCAGGCTGTCTTCACCAACTTCCCGGCGCTGCTCCAGTTCGTCAGCGGTCTGAGGTGTGTGGCTGGGCTCTGCCCCCGAGACTTGGAAGACTACGGCTGTGCCTGCAGGTTTGAGATGGAAGGGCTGCCCGTGGACGAGTCTGACAGGTGAGAAAGACCAAACGGAAGGCTGTGGCGGCCTGGCTGGTCCTTGGGTGGAATGGGACACAGAGAGCTCCCTGGACTGGGGACTCGGGAGGCGTCTGAATTCGACGACTTACCCGCTGGGTGACTGCTCTCCTCATCTTTAAATTGCAGAGCGATCTGTGATCTGCTCATGTTCTGGGAAGTTATCATGATCCTATGTTATGTCTGATATACAAATCTTCATGTTCGTTTCTCAAAGTTTGGGTCCACCTGTATCAGACCCACCAAAGTGCTTGCTAAAAGTGCAGATTCCAAAGGCCCCTCCCAGACCGATGGACTCAGAATACCTTTAGGTAGAACCTGGAAGTCTGGATTTTCAACAAGCTCTCCGAGTGACCATTAAGCATAACAAAATTTGAGAATTACGTTTATTCAGGATAGTCCTACGTACCAGGACTATCACGGCTGCTTCAAAGCAACTATGAAGGTTTCTGTTCGATTTTCAACAAACACGCACCAAGTCCAATCATATGTGAACACTGTACTCGATATAACCAGTCCCTGCTTCGAAGAGGTAAATGCCTAGCAGGGAACATGGGGAAAATACAAGTGGCCAATAAAGACGTACTCCCTCCCTACATACAAGGGAAGTAAATTAAAACCAGATACCAATTTTACCCATCAGATTGGCACTCAAATTTAAAACCTTAGAAGCATCAAGTGTTCTCAAGGACATGCCAAACCGACACTGGCCACAGGGAGATCAGTCAGGAAGATTTGGTGGAATCTGTCAGCGCTTTAAGATATATTGCCTACGACCCAGTAATTCCAGTTCTCTGTTCCTATGGGCTCTGTGACCTTAGGCACGCCATTGTTTTGTGCTCCAGTTTCTTCTTCTCTACAATGGAGGTAGTAATAATGCCTGCCTCCTAGAGTTATTATTTAGGATTCCACGACCAAATACAAGTTAAATTGGTGGGATTCTGCCTGGTGCATGGAGTACTCAAGAGTATTAGTGAGTACGCAATAGTAATAGCTGTAGGAGGGCTCTAGTAGGAGTAGTGATTGTAACAATAGTCGCAGTTAGAGTCATAGGAGCAATAGTGACAGTCACTGTAGGGCCGTTGTGGTAGGAGTAACAGTACTAGTAGTAGCAGTAGTCCTACTATCAGTAGTAGTAGTACTCGTGGTAACAGCTGCAATACTACTAGCAGTAATAGAAGTACTAGTAAAGCTGGAGGAGTAGTACTAGTACTAGTACTTGTAACCGTAGCAACAGTGGCAACAGTGGTATGAAAGCAGAACATTGAACCCTGCTCTCAGTGCTGCTCCAGGAGCCATGTCCCCCTCCTGCTGGTACCTCTATCTCGTGTGATGGTGTGTGTGCTGTCAGCTACACAGGCTCCCAGGAGGGACGGGAGGACGCCCCTTTGTTATCCAGCGGGCAGCCCATGTCTCCCCTGGCCTTTGTCCTCTAGGACACTCTGTGAACGCCTTGCCTCAGAGGCGCAGGGCAACCTCTGGGTTCCCGAACACCTGTGCTTCCATTTCTTGCACCTGTTACCACCCGGGAGAGTCTGCACGCACGGCCTGCCTCCCGCTCCACTCCACGCCGTCTAAGGTCTGCACAGTACTATTTCTGGGCACCCCCAGCCTGGACCACAGCCCCAGGCACAGAAAGCCCAGCAAACTCACTGATGGATGAGGTGGTCAGCCTCCACTTCCTTTTCGGAGATGAAAAATAAATAAATGATTCAATCAAAAAGTGAGATCTTCCTGATTGATAAGGAATAATAGCTTTGGACTTAGACAATACATCTGTCCCATCTCAAAATCTCTAAGACAGGCTGTAAGTCACGTCTGGACCCAAAGGGTAGCTTCCCATTTCTGGGACCAAGAGCAAAGCGACCCCTGGAGCCAGCTCATTGAGATTCAGAAAGGGAGAGGCTGGTCCTGTATGGGGCCTGGCGCTATAGCCATTCCTGGGAACAAGTTCTCCTGTCAGGCCCTCCCTTGCCCCCTCCTGTAATTATTCAAACACCTTGCAAACCTAGAAGTCAAAGAAATGAAGCAGCAATTCATCACTGTCCCCAACCCAAAAAGAATGATCAAAGCACTGATGGCAAGAAACTGGCAGAATTGTGGGTCACACCCAATTCAATTACTTTATACAGTTCAGTTGATGGAGATGGGGATTTCCAAATTCCTGGAGGACAGGTTATTGCCACCTTGAACTGGTACATTAGATTGCTACCATTTCCTGAGTGCCCACCATGTGGCAGAATCTACAGACGTTTTCTTGAATGCCCAAAATTCTTATGAGCTACATAGTAGGAGAAACTCAGTAAGTTGCCCAAGGTCACCCGCTGCCTGTGTATTTTTTTCTGCTTTCCATTGTTCTCCACGGATGTCCTGTGTGCAGGTGCCACCTGACCTCCCACACTGAGTGTCAGCCACGCTCTGTGATCAGCCTCGACCTCGGCATGTTACAGAGCCCTGTGTGTTTCAGTCCCATATATGGAAAGGCTCGTAGTAATAACAGAACCTGCTGCCTAGATAATATCATTCAGACCGTGTGTGTGTACTGAGTATTACAAACAAACCACTGCCAGGAACCATCCAGAGACACGCGTGATCACAGGCGGCCTCCCTCTCTCCTGACCCTGCCCCCCCTGCACAGTTGCTGTTTCCAGCACCGCAGATGCTATGAGGAGGCCGCTGAGATGGACTGCTTCCAGGACCCTGCCAAGCTTAGCACAGAGGTCAACTGCGTCAGCAAGAAGATCACGTGTGGTGAGCATGCCCAGGTGTCCTGGGGGCTGGGCGGAGAAATGACAGTTCAGAGACGTCAGGCTGGACCAGGCCGAAGGCTCCTGGGGTCCACGCTCATGACCACCGCCACTGGCAATGCCGTCCTCTGTACGAGGAGCCCCACGAGGGCCGGTTCTATGGCACCTACACCTTGCACGGCTGAGGCACAATAGATGCTTTTTGAATCGATACAATATTGATCAGCAGATTACTTTCTTTATAATTTTATACTTGTAGCAACCGCGGGAGCTTGGGAAGGGCAAATCGTTTGCTCCTTATGCAGCGTGTGACATTGGGGCAGTTATCTCTGCTGCACCACAAAATGGGGAGGAGAACACCTGCTTCAGAGATTGGTTAGGAAAATTCAGTGATGCTCATAAAGCAGTCCGCACAGTGACTGGTGTGTGTTAAGGAGTCGGTGATGGACTGGAGGTGGAAGCTGTGAGGGGTGAACGAGGCTGTAGTGGTGGTTTGTACGAATCAGACACGCGGCCCTACCTCACTCGCTGTGTGACTACAGGAATTTTATCCCACGTCTCTGGGAAACCCTGGCCGAAGCAGAATAGACAAAGGCTAGAGGGAAAAAACATGGCGCCTTGCGGGTACCATATTGGAGCTGCCCTTTTTAATAAAGTGCCTATTATGTGCCATAGGCTTTTTACAAAGCAACTCTGATCGTCCGAACAACCTTGTTAGATGGGGGGCATTGTTCCCCATTTTCAGACAAGGAGAAGAAAGCTCAGAGGAGTTGGATAACTTGCCCAAAGTCACAGCGCTGCTAGGTCACAGAGCCAGGGTGTGAACCCAGGTGACGTGGATTGGCTGGAGTTTGGAGCATTAGGGTCAGCACAAGGTGAGGCATGGGCGTAAATCACTAGGTGACGTGCACAGTGAGCACTCAAAGCACCATTCATTCATTCATTCATTCATTCATTCAACAGATACTTACTGAGCACGTACACCAACTGCAAGATAAGCACCAAGGTGCCGGAGATATCCTGACCTTCTGGGATTTTCTCATGGTTGTCTGACACTGAAAAATACCAAAAGCAAATGATAGCGTATGTTAGGTAATGGCAAGAGCTGTGTCAGACAATAAATCAGGGAAAAGGCATAGGGAGGCTGGGGTGGGTGTCCATTTAAATAGGAAGGTCAAGAGAAGCCTCTCTGAGCAGGTGACAGTGAGCAAAGACAGAGACGAGGCATATCCCGGAGAAGAGCAGTGCAGGTGGAGGAAGCAGCACGTGATAAACCCCGAGGCTCGAGGTGCCTGGGGTGTTTGAGCAACAGGGGATCCGTGAGTCAAAAATGGAGTGATGAGGGGGGAAGGAGATGTTCTCTGAGAAGGAACTTTGAGTTGGGGAGTTGTTGGGGGATTCTGAACACAAGAAAAGACATGGTGTGATACTGAGACCTGGGTTTTCGAAGGACTGCTCTGCACCCCCCAGATGGGGCAGCAGGGGCTGACACAAAACATGGGGCTGACACAGGACATGGGGCTGACACAGGACATGGGGCTGACACAGGACATGGGGCTGACACAGGACATGGGGCTGACACAGAACATGGGGCTGACACAAAACATGGGGCTGACACAGGACATGGGGCTGACAGAGGACATGGGGCTGACACACGACATGGGGCTCACACAGGACATGGGGCTCACACAAGAGAAGAGACACATGCAAGAGGCATGGGGCTTGGGAGGGACTGATGGGGAGTTCAGTTTGGGAGTCTGTGTCAGTTACCTCTTAGGATTCCCAGTGACATCTTCCAACCGGCTGTGCCCTTGTTCTGTGCACAGAGTCCAGAGACCCTTGCGAGCGCCTGCTGTGCACCTGCGACAAGGCGGCCATACAGTGCTTGGCTGAGTCCAGTATCAACTCCTCCCTGAACCTCCTGGACGCCTCCTTCTGTCTGGTTCAGCCTCCGGGTAGGAAGGACCGGACCCTGCATGTCTGACGATCAGGGGCAGGAGCTGGTGGGGGACCTTCAAGGGGGTGCTGTGTATCTTCAGGTGCCAAGACCAGCACCTTCCAACATCCCCCAAGCCCACTGCTCTGAATAGACTTTCCATTTTTGTTTCTGTTTTGTTTTTCAGAGACAACCAGCAGGAAGGAGCTGACGACCCTTCTGCCCAGAGGTAAAGCCTCCTCGGGAAGCTTCCCTTACTTACACCACAGGGGCCAGACGCCTGATGGGAGCCAGTGGACACACATACAATTCATGCCTGTCATTCCTTGTTCACCAAAGTTCCCACAATCTCTCAGCCCCAATACCATGGGTACCTGGGCTGGGAAGTTCAGAGGTACACCTGGGCAGACCTTTGGAGTTTGCAGTCCTCTCATTGTCACAGGCCGCGTCCGATATTGTCACCAGAACCCAGAGCCAGCTGGGGTCCCTCCTGAGCTGGGGCCTTGCTGGGCACCCCTGCATTAAGGGAGGTGTATGCATGAGAGGCTGGGGCTCCTAAGGCAGGAGGGTGCCCTTTCCTCATAGCACCTTGTACAGCCTGCTCCTCCTGGGTCCTCCGGTCCCCAGCCTGTTCTCATTTGAGACCTTTGGCACTTGCTATTGACACTGCTTCCATGGGTCATTGCTGTCGGGGGCTCTCTTTTTCCAGTGGATCCTGTAAAGCCCACAGAAAGCAGCCTGATGGCCCTCTCAGGAGAAGGTGAGCACGGGGTCGGGGAACTGCATGCGACCCAAAGGCCCCCATTTTAATTGTACCATCGCCTACTTGCTAGAGAATGAACTCCCCTAAAACACCCCCTGCTGGGCCTTCCCGGGAATGGCCTCAAGGACTTTCCAGAGCCAGCCTTTGTTCTCCGACCCCAAATCTCTCCACTCGCTCAGCTTTCTCCCACACCCCTACTCCGGCCTCAGTAGAACTGTCAGATAAAATGCAGGGCCCTCACCCTCCACCGTCTGACGCTGAGCTTCAGATGAACCACAAATAACTTTTGAGTGTAAGTATGCCCCATGCCCATTCTGGGACATACTTATACGTCATTTTAAAAGGATTTGTTGTTCCTCTGAAATCCAAATCTAACTGGGCATCCTGTAATTTTATTTGCTAACCCTGGCAACTCTACGCCTCTCTGAGTGGCCTCAGGAAGACCACTGTGCACAACCGTCTCCTTAGAAGTTTGTCTATTTCTCTCTGCTGCTGCTGCTATGACGAAAGAAGCAGAGGCTCATGGTTCGTACGTCTCACCCCCGGCCATGTCCATGTCCAAGGGCGTCTCACTCCCAACAGCTCCAAGACAGCCCGTGCCTTGGGGCCCAGGTCGAGAGAAAAGAGGAAATGGCACCTACACCAAACCAAAGCTCCACCAAACAACAAGCACTCCCAGCACGATTGGCAGCTGCTAGTTCCTTTCTAAATTAATGATACTCTGCGGACGTCATGGCCCCGTCAGACAGCCACAGAATAATCCCAAATCGGTACATTTTTCATTGTGGCATGACCGTGGGAAACACGCCAAGGAAATAAGGGTCTTCCAGGGGTCTAGAGACTGACTGGAGAAAGGGAGTGGATTCACGCACACCTTCACCCCCCACACACGCACTCACGCCCACGACCTACACAGCGCACACCAATGCCCTTCAGAGGCGGCGGTGGCCTGAATGCAGGTCAGAAACCAACCACACAGGTGCAGGGGGGACACCCTGTGAGGAAGAGCTATCGGGCTCCTAAATGCTGCCGCCATCATGTCCTAGAACAATTATGTTTTAGAGTCACACAGATTGGGGACGGAATCCTGGCTCTCCCATGTTTCGGCTGTGTGACTTTGGGAAAGTGGCTTACCACACTGAAGCAAATAAGCTTCCATGTCTTATTTGCATAAAGCAGCAGTCGGAAAACTTTCTGTAAAGAGCCAGAGAGCAACTATTTTAGATACAGGCTCTCTGGTGTAACGACTCAACTCTGCCGTTGTACAGGAAAGGAGCTGTAGACAATTCATACCTGGGTAAGTGTGACTGTGTGCCACTAAAACCTTATTTACAAAAACAGGCCAAGAGCCAGGCCATTGATACCAGCCCCTGGAAAGGGATGATTATACCTGTCTTTTAAGGTGGCAGAAGGACTAAAGGAGAGAGAGCATGGGAAGATTCTGGACCAGCATCTTCTTCCAGAAATCCTAGTGTGACTATAAAAACAGCACATACCATCAAATCGTATACAGGATACTGGACAACTTGCTTAAAATATGTAATCGCATTGAATGCTCACACAGCCCTATGAAACAATTGCTATAACCTTTGCATAGAGATGGTAGGTTGAGATGATGAGAGAAGTCGTCCCAGGTACAGACCTGAGTGGGAAGGCTGAGATTTGAGGGTCCGTCCTTACTGCTAAACTAAACTCCCTTTTTAAGGTGCCTGATCCAGCCAGGGGAGGTAATGGCCCTTTCTCCCATTTGCTGGTTTCTTTCCCTGAACACAGGACTGACCCTCATCTGGCCCCTTGTCCACTGAATCCAGACTGAATGGAGCACCAATGTGCAGACTTCCCAGTCGGATTTCCATGGGCCTTCTCTCCTTAGTCCCTCAGCCCCGAAACCCGTCTGGTTTGCAGGCGTTCCCGGCCTGGCTAAGGTGCTGAAAGGATGATTGAAGTTGGGTGGTTTCTTTTCCCAGTGGCTGCTGAGACCAGAGCTGACCAACTGACCACTCTTTCCAGGACACATCAAGGAACCACTCTCTCCAGGACAAGTAAGAATAGGGGACTTCACAAAGGACAGCATGGAATCCAGTGGAGAAATGTCACCTAAATATTTGTGTTCAGTTTGGTGACCACTTTTTGGCAGGGCCCAGAGGAAATAGGAAACGGAGGCTCTGGGAGGTTAAAAGTTCCATGTTATTCGCCAGGAGACTGACCTGTTGGACTGGTCTCTAACCACAGCCTTGAAGCTGGAAGACTTGTTGTTTTTTTTTTTTTCCATTACACAATAGTGACTCATGGAGAACAGCCCCTTCCCTAAAAATGTCTAGGCTGAGAAGTCATTGGAAGAATGAACCTAACCAGATACTTTGCTTGTGGTGATTAATAATCATGGCTCCCTTATTAGTAAGTATAAATCGCTGGTAATAACTACTCAGTAATTACTAAGAATAGTTGAGGGCAGTGACCTTGTGAGGACCTCACTGTACCAGATGTGTCCAAGCCCCTACACCCTGTGTTGTCTGGGCTGTCCTCCCCTGGCCTGGGAGGGCCATTGTTATCCCATTTTACAGATAAAGGAGAAGCTGCCAGCGGTGGGGTCATGTGCCTGGGGTAGCACAGCTTTGCGTTCCTTTCCTTTAAATCAATACATTTTGCCTTTGAGGAGAACCTTGTGCCCCGGCTCAGAACGGTTCAGATGTTCCCTGTGCTGGAGCACTGTGTCCCTCAGTCAATGTCAAAGCCTGATTTTCACATCACATCATCATAATCTGGGTCTTTGACAATTTCAGGCAATCCCTTTCCTTTCCCAGATATTGTGAAGTTACCATCTCTAGCTCTTGGTGGTACAGCCAGAGTGAGATAGTAACGTGGTGTCTTGGTTCGGAGGGTCAGCTTTAGCCAGGTGATCTGGGTTAGCATTCTGCCAGTGGCTAGCTCCTGACCTTGAACAAGTGTGTCCCCGTTCTCATCGCTCAGTGAGAGCGAGCATCGTCCTAGCTCACCGGGTTGTCACTAAGTTAATACAAGAAAGCACTTGGCGCTGTAGGTGGCATGTAGGAAGCCTTAGTCAGTTCGGTACTATAACAAAGTACTAAAGGTACTACAACAAAGTACCTCCCACCGGGTGGCTTATAACCAACGGAAATGTATGTCTTATGGTTCTAGAGGCTGGAAGTCCGAGATCAAGGCACCAGCAGATTCGGTGTCTGGTGAGAGCCCGCTTCCTGGCTCATAGCTGTCTTCTCCCTGTGGCGTTACATGGAGGAAGGGGTCAGGGCACTCTCGGGGGTCTCTATAGGGCATTAAACCAATTTATGAGGGTTCCGCCTTCATCCCCTCATCCCCTCATCACCTCCCAATGTCCCCACCCCTACTTTAGTCACATTAGGGGTTAGCATTCCAACATGGGAGTCTGAGGGGACACAAATACTCAGGCTATAGCACAGTATGAGCTTAATTACGGTTAAACAACAAACGCATTTCATAGAAAAACAGGCTCAGCAACCTTCCTGCAGCCAGGACATAGCTGGCAACTGGAATCACACAACTCTACTGCTTCCTTCTGCTCTGTTCAAAAAAATAGGATGCGAAGACATTTTTCTCGTTTAAGTGCTGCAGAAATCTGTTTTTCCAAAGTATTTCAACAGACGCACCCACAGCTGAGTGTCAGCAAGCCTGCGTTGTGTGCAGATGAGGCGGGGGAAGGGCGTCCCTTTTTGGCTCAGCAGTGACCCTGCCATCACCAGCTGTCCTGGGAGGTGACCAGGAGCAGAGCCCATGCTGCTTCCTGCGCCCTGTGGGATGGGAGCTGCCTCTGGAAAACAAGATGGGACAGGCTGGGGTTGATGTTCACCCTGTTTCTCTTTTTGGGGGGCAGAAGCAAGCCAAGAGCAGGAAGGCAGAGAAGCCGCGAGGACCACAGCCCCGCCAGGTAAGCGCACTCAGTTTCTTCCACCTTTGTATATATCATTGTCCCTATACATTTATGACATCAGGTGTGTTCCAAAGGAGCCTTGGGAAAAAGACCCCAAACTCAGAATGGAAGAAATCAGGAAGCCAGTTTGCTTTTCCGCACCCCAAAAGCAGACAAATGAAATTAAAACTTAGATCTGTTACGAGGAAGACAGGGAAGCTTACCTGCTAAACAGATGCGTTTAGACAAATACAGAAAGCCGTATTTTGTCTTCTATGTCAACCACCTGCAATTCCACATTACAAAAACACGTTTAGTACTTGACGATGCTTTCTTCTCGTCTCCCCCGCCAAGCATGTCCATGACGATGGCCAGGATTCACCCAGTGCTCTGAACGGAGCCTGAGTCAGCAGATAGGTGGGGTAGGGCCTACTGCTGCTTCCTTTGTCTGGACGGGTCTGGGCTGGAGATTTGGCCTGTGGGCTGGCGACCGGGCTGCCTGCAGCTAAGAGGGCAGACGGGACGGACACAGGAGAGCAAAGGGAGAGAGATCCTGGCTGGGAGCCTGTGTGAGAAGGCAGGGCCAGCTCAGCGGCAGCCTGGCTGGCCATGGTGAGAATGCTGCACTTTATTCTGAGTGTGATGAGAAGCTGTTGCAGTGTTTTGAGGGGTCTGAAGAGCTTCGCTGGCCTACACTGTTGGGGGCCAGGAGTCGGCTTAATTTCTCCACCATTCTTAGCCCTTCACTGGGGAGCACCATGATGGGTCTGCACTGGGCAGGGACACAACAGGGAACGTGACACAAATGTGGGCCTGGGTGGCTGTGACTGTTCTCAGCCAGACGTCATCCACAGTCCAGCACAGACTCCTGCCCGTGCGAAGGTTACAGAAAACTTGGGATCCACGTAGCATTCATGGATCCCTGAGACTGTGCCCTCACGTCTGCGACCCCAGTCTGAGGACACCCTCCCGATGCTCTGTTGCTCTGAAATACCCGCCTGCACTCGGCCTTGACCGTGTGCTCACCTGCAAGTCCCGTCTTGAACCACCTTTTAAATAGGGACCATAAGGTTGTGCGTTTTCAGGATCTGCAGAGATGGTCGCCGCAGTCAGAAGTGCAACTGTTGTCCCCTCTGGCATTCAATCTTTGGGGTTGGCCGTGTCATCCATCAAAAGCGGTCCTGAGGAAACAACTGGAAAAGGTGAGCAGAAGCAGGCAGGCTGAGAAATGTCTGTCCTCTCCCAGCCTTGAGATCCTTTGGTTAGGTCGTCAGCAAAGACCCTTAGGCCACTGATCACAGTGACCTTGTCACATTGGTGCTGGTGCGACTAGAAGGTGCCACCCCCCTTGCAGATGAGAGACTTGGAGAGGATGTGACTTGCCTGACCTCCCCACTCTCACGGGCCCAGAAGGAAAGGGCCTGGCATTGTCCACCCTGTGGTTTCTTGGAAAGAATAACACACTTGGGTTTCATTCTTCCATGGCTCTCCTCCCTTGGGGTGTCTTAGCAAGGACACACGGGTGGCTGCACACAGAGGAGGGCTTGGGCACTGCCATGACAGCTTCCCACAGTGTGTAATGCTATGGAGGCAGTTGCAGGCTTTAGCCTAACTTACCCGAAGTTTCAGGTGTGGGGGTGGCTAGAAGTGGAGAGAGAGAGAGAGAGAGAGAGAGGCCGAGAAAGAAAATCAAGGTTCTGAAAGGCAATCCCTGCCAGCGTGTGCTTAGGTGATGGAGCCAGAAAGCCTGAGGACCCTAGGGGTCTGAGTGGGACACAGTCACTCTTCTCAGTAATAAAAAGTGTGTCCCAAAGGGCATTTTTGGTCCTGACTGAGTCCCCATGCCTGGGGGGATTTAGCCAGGAGTCTGCGCAGAGCACAGACCTGCTCTCTGAACGACAGATCATCCCTGACGGGGGCGAGCCACAGAACAGTTCCCCAGACAGCTGGCGATGGGAGATGGAGGACATCTCCTGGTAAGATAAGGGCAGTGCCACAGGGAACACTGCCCTCCTTCTGAGGCGTGTTCTGACGGTCCTCACTAGCCTGAGTCTTTGTTTCTCGTCAGCCTGTGACAGGTTCACCTTCCTGCACTTGGGGAATGGGGACACCGCACAGGTGATGACCCAGCTTGGAGAGATGCTGTTCTGTCTGACGTCCCGATGCCCGGAGGAGTTCGAGTCTTATGGCTGTTACTGCGGGCAAGAAGGACGAGGCGAACCCAGGGACGCCCTGGACAGGTATAGCCGGCGACAGTGTTGGGCCTGCAGCACGGGGGCGGCCTGCAAAACGAGGTCATAGCCTTCCCCGACCTTGGACATCACTTTAGGATTCACAAAGAGCTTGTTGCTTGCAAGATCTCACCCAGGATGGCCCATCACCATTACAGGCCCATTTTCCTGATGAGCAGCCGAGGCTCAGACTTGTCTGAGATCATTCAGGTACCCAGGGACAGAGTCAGACAGCCCCACGTCTTTTGATTTGGGGTCAAGAGCCCCATCACAAATACCTCCCCGCTCCCTGAAGAGGGTGAACCTGCAAAGACACTTCAGAGGACCCCAAATCTGCCTATTTTGCAATGAACGACATAGAATGAGGGTGTGCAACTGATTTGTTCTGTAAGAGGCCACAACAACTCTGAAGTGTAACTGCTAAATTTTATATCTACCACTCTCGGGAGAATTTTCACTGACTTCATTCATTCATTCATTTAGATATGCATTCAACCCACATTTCTTGAGCTTTTGCTCTGTGCCAGCGACTATGCTAGGTGGTAAAGACACAAAAATGATGAAACCTAAACAAAGCAGATCACAAGCAATGACCTGTGCCCAATAGGAGATTCCATAGGGAAAGAGGTGGATAACTAAACAAAAATCCCACCCAATATAATCAATGCAGTGAAAAAAAAGAGGGGGAAAAAAAAGAAAAACAGAGGAAGTGATGGAGAAGTCGACCTGGAGATGAGTTTGAGGAATGTTCTGAGTAGAGCTGATAAGGTTGAAAGACGGATTGCACGTGGAGACGGCCCCGGTCAACTGTGAGCCATGCATTGAAGGGTATGCCCCTCTCAGAGGGTGTGATTCCCAAAGGAAAATCAACAATTATTGCTGAAATTTTTTTAAAAAAAGAAGAGACAAAGCCTATTGTAGTTAACTCAAAGGATGCCGTCATGGTGGGAATGTGGGATGTGTCATCCACAGGTCAGATGGTGTCTGGCGGCTGCAGTACTCACCATGCACCCACCCACCCTTGCCGCCACAGGTTTTCCTCCTATTCTACTGCAGTCGTGCTTGCCCCTTCAAAATTTACCTTCCACTGGGTGACACGGAACAAGTTTTTATTCTAGCAAAGTGTGTACCACACTGTGGAATCATAGCATGTTTACACTGTGAAATTCGGTAAGACAGAGAACAATTTCTTGTTCTTCACTCTCCTCGACAGGAACAATTTATCATTCCTGAGTCCACAGCCCTCAGTGAGATTAGACAAGGCATAGAAATCCAGGCAGCAGCAGTCACTGTGTTCTGCTGCACTCCATGGAAAGAAAGTGGGGATGCTTTTGCAAAGGTTTTCTGACCACCTTTCACAAAATGATGAGGTTTGATCAGGCAAT
This sequence comes from Rhinolophus hipposideros, assembly GCF_964194185.1. Taxonomy (NCBI): domain Eukaryota; kingdom Metazoa; phylum Chordata; class Mammalia; order Chiroptera; family Rhinolophidae; genus Rhinolophus; species Rhinolophus hipposideros. The sequence continues at coordinate 6,940,184 of NC_138059.1, forward strand.
CGAGTCAGTTACAATGTGGCTTCCCCTGAGATCCAGAAGGAAGAAAGTGAAACACTAACATCCATAGCCTTGACTAAGCAAGAGTGAGTCAAACTGATAATCATTTTCTGCAAGGGTGTCTTCAAAACCATGCATACTTTACATTCTGGGCACTTCAAGTGATTTTTCAAAGACATTTTCGATCATGTGTGATTTCTGATTCACTCAGACTTTAAACTATTGTATTAACCATCCACCGCCACGCACCCCAGCCAAATGCACACAAGACAGTGTGGCTCTGCTGCAATGACAGTTGAATGAGGGCTGCTGTTCGCAGCTGACACCGACCTGCAGCCATTGGCTGAGACACGTGACGTGGGGTGGTTCCCTTTCAGTGCTGGCAACATGGAAAGGTTGGTGAAACTGGTACTTCGCTGAGTACGAGCTCTATCAACAAAATGCAAAAATTTATGACTAATCTCTGCCCTGGCTGTGGTCTCCATGATGGACTGAGAGTTATTAAAGGACAGGCAAGAGTTGAAAAGGGAAGATTTAAGGAGCAATGGTAGCCCATTAATTGGCTGGGGCCATCACAAGATCCCTCCCTCTGGCTGGAGGGACACTGGAGATTGTGAGGCTTTATCAGGCCAGATGGCTGGGTCTGACAGCAAGACCCCGACTCACCCCTATGTTTACTGAGGTCACGCCGGGCACATTTGTAGATACAGTTCTTTATGGATGTCAATAGTTACTCCGCTCGCGCTCTTTCAAGGCTGGGGACCAAGGGTGGTGGCCTGTGGATGTGCGACTAATGGTTCCATTACGTAAAAGGTTGGAGGGAGTGAGGTCACTGCTAATTCATACCTCGCTATAAACTAAAAAGTTACCCCATCCTCAAGACCCTTTATTTCCATTGGTTGGAAAATTCCTGTCAATGACTATGACACTCTTTCATCTTTGCAGTCAACAGAATCATAATGAAAATATAAACAAAATGTGTGAATTATAAGATGTGCACAGTATCACTCATGCCGCCTTTGCTGTGGTACCTTTGTGCAGTCCACAACCTGAACAACCGTACGTAGTGGCTCTCGGCTTGCATATAAATCAGTGTTGTGTGCACTGGAAACAGCACTGGCTTCTCTCGCTGCAAGAGTGTGTGGGAGAAGCAGGCCTTGAGGGAGAGCCTGGGGCAGCTGGGAGCTCTGGGCAGTAAAGGGTTTTCCTTGGTCTTAGGTGCTGTTTGTCCCATCACTGCTGCCTGGAACAGGTGAGAAGGCTGGGCTGCCTGCTCGAGAGGCTTCCTCAGTCAGCGGTGGTGTGCGCGGATGGTGTACCCAAGTGTAAGTGCTGTGGGCCTGCTCAGTGAGTTACTCTTTCTTCAGGTCAGCCTCGGGACCACAGCTCATGCCTACAGGTGCTTTCCCCAGCACTTTTCGTCTCTCCTGTGACTTAATATTCTTCTGAACTTTCAGGTGCCTCCTAGGATGCCCATTCCACTGAGGAGGAGACTCAAGTTCGAGAGGCTAAGTCAGCTGCTTAGAGTCCCAGAGCTGGTTAGAAGCAGCCCAGACACAACAGAGCCCATGCTTGTTGAGTGCTCACTGGGTGCTGCTGTAAGCTCTCGCTACGTATTAGCAGAATGTATCCTCACAGCCACCCGAAGACAGAGCACGGGGAGTCTCCCCATCGTGCAGAGCTGGTGGCCGGGGCCCGAGGTCACAGAGGCAGAAGTCAGTGACAGAGCTGGCATTGGGACCGTAAAACCACGTCCTCAGACCTAGACCCAAGAGTCTGTGCCCGTGCATGTCTTTTCCTAAGAAGCAAACGTTTTTCCCAGGCGAGACATTCCTAAGGACCCCATAAAGGAGAGTGGCTCTGGCTGGAGGGAGAGGTGGGGCTGCAGCTCTACTCCCCCCTACCCTGGAAGCTGGAGGCTCCTCTCTGACCACTCGGGGCCTCAGGCAGGTGGGCACAGGTCCCAAGCGTCAGTCTTAACGCAAATCCAGGCTTGCTTTTAGCACTGGCCTTCTGGGCCTCCTCGGGCTCCATTTCCTCCCCCACACCAGTGGCTGCATTTCCAGTTTAAACGCTTTGCAATTTAAGGGAAATGTTCCCTGCACCGCAGCATTTCACAAGAGCTCTGCCAGGGTTTGTTCCCAAGCTCGTATTTCACCTGGGGAAGCCGCTGGTCCTGCCACCAGTGCCCCTCCTTCCTCTGCAGTCCAGCAGGTCGCATGCACCTCCAGACCGTCCTATCCTGCGGGATCACGTGGGCCTCTCACTTCCCAGGAGCTCTGTGCTTATGTGTCACTCACTCATTCCCTCACTTACCTACTGATACAACAAACCTCCACTGGGAACTAGGAAAGCAGTGGGCATGCAGGATCCCTGCCTCAAATCCCTCACAGCCTGGAGGCAAGGGGGAAAAACCAGGGCTTTTCTAATCTCATGGAGCAGACAGGTGTCCTGGGACTGTGGGTAAGGGGGGTTGGAGCCTGCAGAGTACAGCGGTGAGGACAGGGCACTTTGGGAGAAGTCAGAAGAGGTAGTGAGCTCTTACAAGACATTAGCAGGTTTCCAGATGGCCATGCTGGGTGTAGATGTGCCAAGAGAAGAGAAGAAGTCGTGGCCTTTTGGAGTCTCCTGGCAGTTTAGGATCAACATGGTTCTGTGTTGCCGGAAGAGAAAGTGGGCATTGGGAGGGCGGCCTGGAGGGGGGAGGCTGTAGTGCTTCCGAGGGAGGTTGGGGAGATAGACAGGTACCAGATCATGAACCCAACATGGACACATTTACATTCTGTCACATTTACAGGGGACGAGGGGCAGGGGTGGGCTTAGAACCCATGGCTGGCAGGTTCAGATTATGGTTGTCACATGATGCAATCATGCCATGAGGTGTCATCTGCTCAGCTGAGGGGTCCCCGATTCCGTGTCACAGAATCCAGGGCACTGCATTTGTAGCCTGAACTCCCACAGAGCTCCAGTAACCAGTTCCTACCCCATGAGCTCTGAGCTCGGAGCCCTGTACCAGGGACAGCTGTCAGGTGACGAGACCCGAGGGCATCTCAGAGCCAGCGCTGCTCTGGGGGGAGCTGGCTGACGTGTGTGTCCCCTCTGCTCGGCTTCTCCTCTCCTCTCTTTGCTGTTGAAATACGTGAGTCTGGGGCTGACGTGAAGGCCAGTGTGGGAGACTTGGAGGGTCAGTGTAATGAGAAAAAAATCTGATCTGCTTTATGAATACTTCATGGTAGGATCAAGATGAAAAAATTCGACAGGAAAGGTCTTTGAAAACTACAGATAACAAGGATAATATTTGCAGAATGGTTATCTGTATCTAAGCACCTCGAAACACATTATTTCATTCGAGCCACACAGATGCTATCGATGGCCCCTCCCATTGTGTACAACTGAAACGTTCAGCAAATAGGGCAGGGTGGCCAGATCTAGCTAATAAAAATACAAATAGGAAATTTTAAAAAATCTACTGTCAGAACCATAGGGTAAGACTGGGTGGGAACCTGCAGGAAACATACTCCATTGTAGCCGGGGCTCAGGGAAGCGTTCTGGAGGAGGTGACGCTAAGGGGGGTACAGTAGTACCTGTTTTCAAACACCTCCCTTGACGAACATGTCGGTTTACAAACGCCGTAAACCCAGAAATGCTTCAGTTTTCGAACACGCCTCGGAAGTCGAACATGTCACGCAGCTTCCGCTGAGGGCAAGATCCTGAGGCTTGGCTGTCGGCTGTTTTCACACGTTTCAGAACTCGGTCTTCCGGAATGCATTACGTTCGGAAACCGAGGTCCCACTGTGTTGACATATCAGTTCATCAGGAGGAGAAAGTCTGTATTTCCAGTAGCGGGATCAGTGTGTTGGATGCCAAGAAGTTCAAGGTGGGGGGGGCGGAAGGCCCACCCTGAGGCCTTCACCTGCCACCCTCCCCCGTCTCATGTCTGCTCCTCTGTTCTTACCTCTTAGGTGCGGGGCAGAGCCTGTGCGCGAAGCTGCTTTGTGCCTGTGACCACACAGCGGCCGAGTGCATGGCCTCGGCTGCTTTTAACCAGAGTCTCAAATCATCAGGGAGCCAACAGTGCCAGGGCAACATGCTCCCCTGCGAGGACGGCACGCACGCGGGACCTGCGGCCTCCTCCCTCAGCTCCAGCTCGGAGGAGAACAGCGAGGAGGCCATGCCTCGGACGGTGCACCTGAGAAGGACCAGAAGATTTCTGGGCAAGTCACTTGGTCCCATGGGGACCAGGCTACCACAGGGCCCCAAACAGCTCCCCTGAGAAAACCACAGGCACATCCTGTTCTGTTCCTCCCGTTACGGTAACCGCTTTGGGTCTCAGTCTCCTCGTCTGTCCTCTGAGCAGAGGCTCAGAGGGAAGAGAGGTGGCGAGACCCTTGCACACCGCGATCTGTTTGTGAGCTCATATTCCAAAGGTGCATTTGGAGAAGGCAGACAAGCTGTGGTTCCACACTTCCTGTCGTGCACTGTGGAAGTTCAATAAATATTCCAATCAACTTTTGTTTTGTTTTGAAGAAATGTTGTGTATACTGGTGAATAAATTGCGAAGGTGACAATAGCAGTAACAACAGAGGGAAAAAATATCTCCATTCCCTAAACACGGAAAGCTAATTTTTCCTATAAAAAAAAAAATAGAAGGGAATACCTTTAGTTAATCTTATGAGATCACCTATGGGTCACCAATAACCTACCAAGATGTATGGCAAGAGCTGAGATGATAGCTTTTTTTGGGATGTGCCCTAAAAATGCACTTGCCATTCTAGATAAGAGAGTGGTCATGTGCTACAGCCAGCACAATAAAGAACCACTACCCACCATGTCTTGGGTCCTGGAATTATTTTTTTTTGGCTTTCCCCCATCTTTAAAAACCCCTCCCTTGACTCATTAGGCAAGACGGCAGAAATGTGACACTGATCTGATGCGCCTAGGTTTGGTGCTGTCCGTAAGTATCAGATTGGGCCATGCTGCACTGGACGTCGTTTGCCTGGCCCCACATCGGATAGTCCCCACCTTTTCCCCCAGACGCCGCTGTGATCACCATTCCATGCGGGCTGACCAGGCCTGCCTTCCGTGCTTCCACACTTCCTGCGTTCTGACACAGGACTTCTCAGAAAGAGGTGACCCCTTGGGAGACTGCTCAGCACTCAGGTACACACAATCCAGAAATGTGGCGGAGTTCGTGATAACAGGGCTTTGACGATGAGTGGAAGCTGAAGGATCCGTGCTTCACTGACTTCCGTCACCTGGGGTCAGTTCTGATTATCGTGAGGTACCTGAGATGACCCAGTAGGACGGATCTTGTCACCCCCATTGATGGCCAAGCCCTACCTGAATCCGCTTAATGAGATTTTCCTCCTTCCATTTCAGGGGTTCCCCGGGATCACGTCCCAGAGTGACCCCTGAATGTGAGCTTTGGTCTTTGGCTCCGCTTTAGAAAACCCAGGCTAAGATAGTACCCTCTTCATCGTCTGCCTCTGACTCAAAGTGTCAGTAAAAGACAAATACAGCAAAACGAAGGGGTGGTTTGGTCTTCCTTTTTCATTCATTGGAACTTGCTACTCGAGATCGATAATTTATTAGATGAGAGAATAGGTCACAAGATCCAACACGTCATCGGAGTTGGAAAGCAAGCATGAGATGACAAATGCTAGACTGCTCCTTTTATACCTAAAGGAAGGGTTCCGAAACATGGTGTGACCGGCCTCAGCCCACAGAACTGAGACAGCCTGCCAGGCTGCTTAGGTCCCAGCAGAGGGAACCCAAAGAGGGCTGTGAACAGCACCGAGCGTATACTGAATACTGACCCACGGCGGTGACTTATTCACTCCTCGCAGACCTCTCCCTTACGTTCCAGACGATGGCTTCAAAGCTCACAGTTCAGTCACCTGCCTAAGGCCACTGGGCCAGGAAGTGGGAGGCTGGGTGGGAACCACTTTGCTGAGCTGCCTCAAGGTTCCTGGAGCCCAGCAGGCTGCCATATGCGAGTGCTGCAGGCAACCAGAGACGCTATTATTTTAGAGCAAGGCTTACTTTATACAGTGAGGAGAGAGGGCTGGAACGTAAGAGCAGGGCAGAGAGGGCTCTCGCCGTGAGCTGTACCTCTGCCTGTCTCAGCATGACCGGCAGTCACGGGCTGGAAACTTCCAGAGTCTGTGAGGATGGAACCCTCCTGGCAAGCTGATTGTCACTAAAACTTTCCATTTGGAACTAAAGCAGAATATTGAATAAAGTTACCTTAATAAATGTAATAATGACTATTATAGAAACATACACAGAAGTATTTTGATTTTCATTTATTGCTAACATATGAATTGCACAGTGAATTTTTACATTTCAAAAAAACTCACTTCATTACATTTATTACATATATTGGCATGAATATGACAAATTAATTCCATTTTCAGACAGGAAGAAGAGACATATTTTGAGGAGGGGAAGTTAATTGCTGGTAAAGTGTAGTATTATTCTAAAAGATAATGAGTTCAGAAGTATTAACGAAGTGTGTGTGTGTGTGTGTGTGTGTGTGTGTGTGTGTCTGTGTCTGTGTGTCTGTGTGTGTGTGTGTGTGTGTTCAGGTTAACTCCAATGACAAACTATAAGCAAAAACAACACAACTACAGGAGAACCATTTAAATGTCAACAAAACAAGAATGATTTAAGCCACTGTATACATCGAAAAGAGAGTAACTAACAGTTTACTAAGAGTTTTAAATATCTATAAAAATATAGCAATACAGTAAACTTCAATAAATCCTAAACTTTCAGTCTCTACACTGGCTAGGATCCAGAATGACACCTATTACCTGCGGGGTCTCCTGCAATCTCCTGGAAGGGACAAGCCAAAGCAAAGATCCATTTCTAGGGAATCACTGTTAACAAGACCAGTTTAGTAATGGAGGACATATAGAAGTCTACTGTGATTTAAAAACAACAAGATAAAGACCCACGAAACCCAAATCAACAGCTTACAAACAGACCAAGAGAAAGGCATGATAAACATTAATTGAAATGGTTTTCCTTTACATGCAATACATGCATTTATAAATCACAGAGAAACATAAAATTTTGTAGAGCAAAGATTTTTCTGCATGAGTGCAAACAAATATATATTTCCTTTTCATATACTATTAAATTATATATATTTTTCATACAAAAGCACACAGTGTTAATCTATAAAATGGCATCCAAGTGGATGATGATTGTTTTTGCATGTCCCCCTGCTTTGATTTTTTTTTTAAATGCAGTCAAAAATTAAATCCTTCTTTAAATACACAGAAGACAAAAAGAAAAATAAAAAAACATAATATTTGGCCTATTAAATGGTGAAACATTTTAGCGGATCAAGAGGCAAAGTTAGAGTGACAGCTGCAATAGGGCGATTTAACACCCCCCGTCCCCCTGCCCCCCCGTAGTGACTGCACTGTTACTCTGAAAACAAGGTCTTCTTTCACCTACATTTGATAAAGCACTCAGGATGTCTGCGTATCATTTTACAGGTTCAAATGACTAGGATCGATCGTTTGCAACATGTTTTAAGATGCTATACTTTGGTTTAAAATATTCAAAACATTTCGAGTATGCTTCCTTACTTTTTTTCTGTTTCCACTACAGGTGCCCAACTAATCATAAACAGAAAGTTATAACATGTCTTTCTTCACTGCAATTTCTCAAACAAGAACAAAATCTAAACACTGAATTGTTTTTGAGCTACAATTTTTGATAGGTGTATTTTTATCTAAAAAGAAATGAAATCTGAAAAGGCAGAACTATAAACAGGTTTCTTTTATAAAAATGTCTTAAGAGGATGTTATGAGTTACAAAGAAAGTTGTTCACTTTGCTGTGTAATGGAATGCACTAAAAGACATAGTTTTAAGAAAACACTAGAGGTTTGCCGGCACACGCGTAGAGCGTCAGCACGTGTAATCTGAGGCGCTTACGTCCACAGCCACTTGCACTAACAAGCCCAGCACACTTGACTGCTACGACCATCGGCACCCTTTTCAGTGTAGTAGCACACATGCTAAACAGATGCACACAAGCTACACTTGAAATCTCACAAATTCAAAGTATATTTTGGTCGTTTTCTGACTGTGAGGATTTAAGACAATGTACAGTATAAAAAGGTAAATTAACGTGTTCTTAATAAAAATCAAAATGTACACTCTTCACAGGTGAACTACTAGCTGTTTTAAATGTCTTTTCTTTTTCTATACTCAATATATAGCTCATTTAATTAATGGAGCCACAGCAAAATACTACTATAAATTCAAAGCATAGTCTGTAGACGAATACATCTCAGGAAGTAAAAAATATTGCACAGTTCGGTATTCCGAGAGTGAGCTCTAAGCCTCCTAAGAACGGTCAAACTCTCGGCAGAAAATACAGTATTACAAGGACCAGACACTTTACAGTATGGCGACTGTAGGATCACATTCTAGGACTATCATTCAGCAACTGTCACCACAACAAGTTGACGGCCTATCACATACTACCATGGTACATAAACACACAGATGCCCATTATTACGTCAAAAACACAGAAAAAGCCACAGAGCAGTTTTGCAGCCCCAGGATTAGAATATATTTGTGTGTTTTTGCTTTTGCAGATAACCAACATCAAAAGCAAGTTTACTTCTAAGCAGTTGTGTAGATGTGTAGAAATACAGCACATACTTCAAACATCTTCAACCCTTATAAGGCTTAATTTTTTTTTTTAAATTACATGTTTGTGAAAAGTTTAAAATATACTGTTTAACAATGAAATAATGCAAGACCAATACATGTTCACCTTTAAAAGCCAACAGGAACCTCAAATGAAATTAACGTGGCATAAATCTATCTTCAAATCAAATATAGTTTCAAAATTTCTCATTCGGTATGCCAAGCATTTGGTTAAAGGTGAAGTGCCATCATTATTTTCAAGAAGTATGTTACAACAAACTAAGCACACCCTGAAAACAGCCTGGCCTTAATTTGTAGGCTTTGAAATCCTATGCTGAGTCTTCCTGAGCACTCAGTACACACAAAGGTCTGGGAACTTCATCTCATAGACCGGGACAGACTGGTACTGGGCATGCCCAGAAGTGATGGTCAGTGTTCCCGACGGACTGGGAGGAGGGCTGTAAAAGAGGACGGAGGCGTTGTCAACAGGTGTGTTGAAAAGCTGTTCATTCCACAAAGCATTCTAATTACTACCCGCCAACAGTTGAATGAGACGCCTTCAATGCAGGGACCCACGTGATGCATGTTACTGGACAGCTAGCCAGATGGATGCATAGAAAATAAATCATGGTGGTATCGAGTTGTTTTTAAGTCTAAACCAGACATTTTCCTTTGAATTTACATACATAATTTTTTATAACGGGTTTATAATATGTACCCATTCTTGTAAGCTTGCTCTGTTGCACTCACTGGTAAACAAGTATTCCATAGTATTCTTGTTTTGATGACAGCATCGTATTTCATTTTATAGATATGTCATAATTGATTTAATTCAGTGGATTCATTTCAATTTTTCAAAATTATATATAATGCTCACTGGTCTTTTCTTACATATACGTAATTTTATCCTCTTCTTGATTTATAGTCTTACCAACAGAATTTCTGGATCAAAGTGTACTTACAATTTTGACTTTGGACCATATTGCCAGAGTACCAGTAATTTAACATTTGAGTGTACCTATTTTCTTATATATAGCATTATAAATCTTGGATATAATCAACCTTTCTGTGTTTTAAATCTTTGCCAATCTGACAAGCAAATGAGAATCCATTCTTATTTTTAATTTTTGGATATCATTGATGCTAAATATCTTTGTAGATTTAATATCCATTTTATGTTTCTTTTAAAATGAATTGTCTATTTGAGTCTATTGCTTATATTTCTACTCAGATGCTTTTTTCTTATCGATTTAGGAAATTAATCTTTTGTCATATGATACAAATGCTTTTCCACAATTCATTATTTAATTCTCAACGTTGGGGTTTTGTTGTTGTTATTGTTTTGTTTTTTGCTAAACGCTTAAAAACCTTACAAAAACTCAACTCATTTCTTATGATTTCTAGTTTTCATGTTATCCTAAGGGGAACTTTCCCCAAATCAAGATTACAAAAAATACTCTAGTGTAAATTCTAGTATTTATATGTATTTTTCTAAACAGAGTTAAAATTTTCTACTTTGGTAAAAGAAGTGGAGAGTCCTCCTTCTGTCTCTCCTTTGCGGGTGGACAGTCTTTAGCAGTTGTCCAAACAGGAGTGCGTAAACATCTGTTCTTTTTCCCTTGCTTTTTTTCTTCCACAGCATTTTCCTGACTGCTTTATATGTGGATTCCCCCACACTGTCCTTTAGCATCATTTGTTCAGAGGTAAAAAAAAAAGTAATTGTGAAGATTTTGAGTAAAACTATAAATTAATATGCAGAGAACTTACGTATTTAAGATACTAACTTCCTATTCAACAACAAGGTATGAGTTGTCCATTTATTTAGGTATTCTTACGTATATTTCAGAGACTTGTGGTTACTTCATATAAGACATATAGTTCTCTGAGTTTGTTAGTATGTTAGAGTCATGTCATGAATGTAATTCATAAAGCAATGGATTTTCATTAATCATGTATAAATATAATTATCTAACTGTAAACGGTTCTCAATTAAGTTATTCCAGCTGGTTGTCTTATATTTTCCTGATATACGACTGAGAAGTGGGGTTACCGGATCAAGAACAGGTACATGTTTAACTTGAACAGCTAAAGTTTTACAAAGTGTATGTACCATTGCAAACTCTCGTGAGCAATGTATGCGAGTTCTTCCATAACGTCCAATATACTGTTAAGCCCGTGCAATGAAATTTTGTTCTTTCCGATATTATTCAGTTCTTGAACCACAATTTGGTTCTTTTTCAGAGTTTCCATTTCTCTCCTAAAATATACGTCTCTTTTCCTTTACATTATTTGGGATGGTGGGGTGTGTGTGTATGTTTGTTAAGGTCCTCATCTACTAATTTCAATAATTGGATCGTCTGTAGGGCTGCTTATTCTACTGTATTTTCCTGCTTCTTTGATTTCCTGTAATTTTCTTTTTTTTAACTTGTACTAAGTGAATGAAACAACAATGGAGACTGAAGTATAAGATTGCTTGTTTTGTTTCTTTTTTCGAGAATACAAACTGCTCTGGCTGGTGGTTAGAGTGAGGCAAATTAACAAGAGGAAATATATCCAACAAGAACTGAAAACTGAAGGGGCACCAAGAAGTCTGTTTAATCCCTCTGTGCCATGTAACCTATCCGAATGGCTACTTCCTAACCACGTGACCTTGGGTAAGTTCCTTAATTTCTATGTGCCTCGCTTTCTACACCTGTAGAATAAAAAAAATCATTACTCATTTTTAAGGTCTACTGTAAATATTAAATGAAATAATGCTCTTTGCACAGCGCCTAAAAGACCGTAAGTGTTTAATAAATAACCATTACGAGTAAATATTCACCAGATGCTAACTATTGGTAGATACAATACCAAAACAGAACAAGTCCTAACGCTTACTCTAAAATGCTAAGTCTACTGCATGACGGCATGGCTACATGTGCCGTGGCAGTCCCCTGAAACATTCCTTTTAAGAACATGGGTTAGGAATTCGAGTTTGATTTTCCCACTCACTAGCTAGCTGGATGACCTGCCCTTGGCAAGTTACTTTCCTTCTCTAAGCTTCAGTGTCTTTACCTGGAAAATGAAAACCAAAATAGCATCTCCCTAACTTTTCAGGGCTGTGGTGAGGATTAGGAAAAATAACACATTTAAGCAGTAGCATCAGAGCAAGTACACAGTAGACATTTCCTATTATAATGAATAAGCATCAAAGAAGTATGTCCACACCCAGCAATTTTCTCTGAACCTAAGTTATATCACATTGCTTATTTTAGTCTGACTCTCTGTTCTGAAATTTTGTAAATAAGTGATTCTTAATTTACACAGGCGGGCGGTAGGGGGGCGGGCGGCAGGAATGGTTGGGATATGCCTAGAGTAAGGTGTGATACTGATGAAAAACATTCCTTGCATATGAAGGTGGAAGAAAGGCTGAAATAAAAAAGGAAGTGGACAAGAAAGAGTATGTATCTGTCTCTTCTATTTATAGGACACTGGGGTTGAGACAAAACATTTTGATAATCGAGTTAAAAATATAAAAGACAGAGCTGATGTGGAAAAGAATCCCAAAAGCATGGCTTCCATCTATGGCTCCTGCACTCTGCCACCTCACACAAAGGAAAGCTTCCACACTGAGAACAGAAGAATGCTTTTCTTAGCTGGAACTGGAGTCTGCCGATCCCCCTCTCATGTGCTTCATTACTTAATAACTGACAGACACAGAATAACTAAAGTATGTTAGATACCGTATGCTTTAGAGCATAAAACAACTCAGAACAGGACTCAAATGGATATGATTTAGGAAAGCTCAAGGGAAGTTTAATAATTCAAGAGCGCCATCTGCACAGCCAAATTGCTACTGCCCTAGAAAGAACCATGAGGTTGAACCATAAAAACCTGTAGCTTTTGCAGGTCAAAGTGGTTAAGCATGAGAAATTACCTGGTTAAACATATCATTAGAATGCAAGTCTTCCAAATTTCCCAGATGTCCTTGTAGAATCACTCAGAACAAATGAATGATCTAAAAAGGAGAGCTAGAAAAACTGGAAGACACCTATACAAGAAATGGTATCAGACTGTACCCAGGGAACGAGTAACTAAGACCAAGGTACCTTCATGACCTGTGTTTACCTTAAATGAAAAGCACAATCACTTATAACCAGCCACAGGTTTATAGGGGTCTAATAGTCTCTATTTTGTCTTCATTTTATTGCTAGTATAGTAATAAAACCCTTACCGGATGGTGAGTTCCAATATTTGAGCAAGTCTATCATGAAGCAAATTTGCCTATGAAGGAGAAAAAAATTGTTAAGAATGGATGTATTTTCCAAATACCCATATGTAGTAATGTGAATGCAATTTAAAGACAAAGCGTAACTGTAACTATTAAACCAATGGTACAGAATGCTTTCATGTTTGAGTTTTATCTGCCTCATACTGGAATTTAATATAAAGTTTCTCTCTCATTTCTTTCCTAGTCTCGATAGTAAAAACAAACCAATAGACACACAAAGCAAAATACCCACAACAAAATCACTGAAAACCACTGCAAAAAAATGATCAAAGCAACAATATCACTAACATGTACTTTGGGATGTGCTGTTTTCAACAGCTTATACTACACAAAGAAACAGCTGAGGCTTCACAGCTGTACCTTCCAAGTTTCCGGTCCGTATCTGAGGCAGGGCCTTGTGTTCTGCTGACTTGCGTGAAGCTCAGAACCTACCAACCAACCAAGAAAGTTTCCACAAAATCACACTCCACGCCCACCCCCTTCACCATCTGTGCACTCACTTTGGATTCACACTGTGCTGCTATTTCTTCAAAAGGTGCTTTCTGGAATTTCTCTATCACGAGACGCCTCTTCTCCTTTTCCTGTTCTTCCATTCCATTAGTATCTATAGAAATAGTTTATGAAGACCCGTTAAAAGGAAGACAGAATTTCAGAGAACTTTGCCAAAAGCCGTAAGAGCAAATGATCTTTAAACCAAAAACATAGGACTACTTTTATAAGAAAAAAAGCAAAAAAACGTAACATCCTTGAAATGTCTTAGTTAAGGCTAGAAAGCACACATGTAAAAAGATTTTTTCTTTTTTTTATATCTAAGGGTTAAAACTACACAAGATCGCTTTTCACAGACTACCTCTCTCTCGTATCAGCAGAGCATAACTTCCTACAAGCCCAACAACTTCCAGGCCCCCCTGAAGGATGACTGTTCTATTAGTCCCCAGGCCCTTGCACAGACAAGGAGCTACACTAAAAGGTTGCTAAACGTTGACATTAAAGGGCATAACAGAGAGCGTCATTTGGAACCACACTGGCTTAGCCTTTTCCATTTATTTTACACAATTTGAAAAGGGAATTTTTTTAATCTTAAGATGATGTGTGCTCTAGCTAAAGTTTGCGAGATAGTAAAATGATAAATGTCTCTGTTTTGATGCTACTGATAACATAACTGTTTGCATGAGAACATGAAGAGAAGGCTAATTTGTGGTTTCTCTATTGATGGTCTACTGTAACAACGCAGGGACCCCTCAGGGTTTCATTTCTCCTGGTTGAGAATTTCACAGGATGAAATGCTCTAGTCCAAGGTCCCTTATACAAAGCTGCCTTCCAGATAGACAAACTGTAGGTGACAATTAGCTAGTGTTAAAAAGTGGAAATAAGCATTATATTTTTTCCTTTGAAATTATTAACGAAGTGGAAGAATTTGTGTCCTTCTGAATGACTATAATAATTATGACCACCTCTCTACTGTTCACTAGACCAGGGGCACAGGCTCCAATGTGCCAGGGGCCAGGCAGGAAACAGAAATGGTTCAATCAGGTCAGGTAAAAGCAGTAGGAAATAAGGGACTTGGGCAAGCCAAGCCAATCAGGTCTTAAGGATTCAAATTCAATTTATGAAAACTATACTTCCACCTAAATTTGGCCTGCAGGCAGCATGTTTGCTTTCCATGCATTATTAATCCAGCACTTCCTGAATTTTGGTTTTAAGACTCGACACTCTTAAAAATTATTGAGAAAACCAAATAGCCTTTTAAATGTATATCTATTGATATTTTCCGTATTAGTACCTAAATTTGAGAAACTTGGAAGATATTTATTAATTCATTTAAAAACAATGATACCATAATACGCTAACATAAATAACATGCTTAATGAAAAAAACAAAACTACTTTCCCAAACAAACAAAATTAGTGAAGAGAGTGGCATTGTTTTATAAGTTTGCCAATCTCTTTCATTGTGGCTTAATCGAAGGCAGCTGGATTCTATCTGAAAATGTGTTCCACCCACTGCAGAATGTTATTTTGGGGGAAGTATAATATAAAGAAAACCCAGGCCTGCACAGACAGGTATTGATAAAGGAAAGAGTATTTTAACAGTCTTTTCACAGAATTGTGGATATTTCTTCTTGGACCCCACAGCAAAACTCAGCAAGTGGTAGTTTCTTAAAAGTTAGTTGCAATGTGGAATTTAAAACCTTACTGATAAACCTTTTATGATTGGTTATGTTAAAATGTACTGATCTATTTTACACTTTGAATAGATCTTTACTCACGCATGATCTTGTAACATCATACAATGGTCATTTGAAATATTGGTCCACTGACTTACACAGATCCTCTAAACGTAGACACATTTCATTATAAAACATTTTTTAAAAAATCACACACGTTAGTTATTACCACTGATCTCATTTAAAAAAGTCTTTAAATACTGGGGAGCTGTCAAACTCACAGTGGCAGACTGTTTCAAAATTCTAATTTTGTTCAAAAGTGCTAATTTTATCACTGCAAGCAAATACTGTCAGTGTCTTTTGTTTTGTTCTCTTGAAGCGCCAGCCTCACTTCATTTATTTTCCAGAATATGTACACCAAATACTAGTTTTTGTCAGTCTTTTTTTTTTTTTAAAGTAAAAATGGGGCTTCTTGTGAAAAATGACGAGTTCAGCTTGCAAATCAAGGCAATCAAAGAAGTGTTTATCTGTACTTCCCAAAGACACAGGTTCTCATGGGCTGAGATGAATAAAATGAATAATGTATACTAACTCACCAAGGGCATTCTGAGGTAAACCTTGCTTTTAAAATCACTGCGGGTTGTGGTGCTGAAGAACATGGTGACCTGTAGCGTGGTTTGATGCCTCTGCCCTCGTTCGTGTTAGTCAAAGGGGCTCACGGTGTGTTAGGCGTAGGAAGCAAAGCCTTTTGACTTCATGGATCCTTGAAGGAGTCTCCGCCAGGGCCTCCAGGGGCCCACAGACATACCGTGAGAACCAGTGCCCCAGACTGCACATTCCGCAACACGTCTTATTAATCTTTAACTGTCTCAAAGTATCTTGCACATAATGGGCATTCCAAAATTGCTTATTAAATTCACTTAATTTTATTTTGGCAAATTCGCTATCACATTACAGTAAGGAAAAAAAAAATCCTCTAATGGAGTAAGCCAAAAGGGGTCAGATTTTTTTTCATGTACAATGGGTGCTGGAGTGCTTCACGTCCTTTGATAATGATTTTCTTACTGTACTATCCCTGAAAACATGAGAGCCAATTTCCACCCTAAATTGCTTTACCAATTAGAAATGAATTGGGATCAGGGCATCATTACTCTAGTAGTAATTAATACTTAATTGAAAGAACCATTTTTAAAATAGAAAAGAGACATAGTATGTAAGGTAAAATTTATTTCCATAAAGGCGTAAGGAGAAAAAAATCAGATTAATATTTTATACAAAGATAAGTGAAGACTACAGTCCGACCTGGGTAAGAAATTTGGCTCCAGTATTCACTTACTAGCTATGTGATCTGAGCAGTGTTTGTTAATTTCTCTGTCTCAGTGTTTTCATTGATAAAACAGTAAGGATTAACGTGATACTCCATCATGCCTGCTGATAATCTTGACCAGCTCTTTTCTCCTACCCCATTACACACACATACACCATTAAACCTGTTAAAAACCATTCAATTCAGTTTTCTCAGAATTTTCATCTCCACATCTCCTAGGAAATACACTGACTATTTCTCCTAAGTTCATGTAGCCTGCGTGCTGGCCACCCAATAGGATGGCATTAAAACACACTGATATGCTGGCTTAACTCTAGAACGTCAGTCTCTATCAAGGAAAAGAATTATCTATGACAAGACAGGATAACGGTAAAAGCCTACAGAGTGTAGCTAAATAAATCAATTACATATTCATGCAGAAATCAACACTGTGTGTGTTCTGTCATGCTGCTTCTATTTACGTGGCATCTAAACAAGTACTAAGACAATGGAGAAAAACAGGAGAGTTAACAAGTACAAAAATCTCACCAATTGCCTTCTTTAATGCTTCAAAGGTGATTTCTTCAGTGTTACTAACCTAGAAGAAAGTGATGTGAAGCAAAATACAGCGTTAAGAACACTTTCCCCCAGTTACACGTCATCGAAGAACTTGTACATGGTTTTCTTCTTGTGTTGGCTTAATTTGTGATCACACTCTGCAGTGTCCAATATTCTGTTTCTTTGTTGGTTGTGACAATAGCCTACTGCAGTGGCTCCCAAACAATCTACAGGCTGCCCTTACTTAGGCTGGCAGAATTAGCAACCGCTAAGCGACCCAGCGGCTGAGCTACAAAACTCAGTCACTTACCATCCATGTCACATGCAACAAGAACTGAGTCCCTCCGGGGGAACTATGCTTCCTAAGTGAACAATGTTGGGAAGTATGCAAGGCAGAGACTACACATAAATATAGTTTCAGCCATGTAACAGAAGAAAACTAAGTACTCGATAGCCTCTATAATTTTGGCACCACATACAGTTTACACATCAAAAATGAAATAATCTAAAACTTAAAATGGTTTAAAACAATCACTACTTTGGAAAGTGTTCAATGAGTATAGTTAATCAACAGCTTAAAACAATCACACTCTGGATCTTCTAAGGTCAAACACCAAGTCTTATTCTCCAGAAATACCCTTTCACTTGGCGTTTGCAGACCTCTCTCTTGCTTTGAGATATGTAAAAGGTAGGAAATCAACTGTTATGATAAAAAAAAAAAAAAAAAAGGCAGTCACACTTTTTGTGGCACCAGCACATTTTCAGGCAGAATAACATATCCAGTTACTACAGTATCTCTGAATAAAAATTAAGAAATGATACATGAGTACTTGCCTGGGACTCTGGTCATCCCTAATTTTAGCTCATGAGCTTCTTTTGCTAAGTCTAGGGCAGCAAGACTAATGAAAGCAAGACTTCATGCTTTGCACCTTAGCTTCTCTGCAATACAAAGGCTTTAGCTGGAAATCAAGCGGCAAGGGTTCCACTACCTCAGTGTTTCTACTGAGGGTTCATATTTCTAGTTGAAGTCAGATTAAACTTGGGAATCTTCAGTTGCTTTGTTCTAGATATTTGGAGCAGATATACAAGATTAGGCTCTGGCTGATCAATTATTTGTATCTACAAACAATCTAGTACTTCAGTGAAAAACTCCACTGTTGTTTTTACAACTGGTTAAGAGCTTTTAGACTTTTGAGAAACAACTGTAGTGTATGAGAAAGAACACTGGAAAAGACAGAAGGCCAATATTCTTGTTACATATAATTCTTACTTATCCCCTGTCCAATCTGGATAAGTGAAAAGCTAAATAAAGTGTGTTACCTGATAACTCTTCATCCCTGTTTTTTCTTGTTCTCCTTAATTCAGAGAGTTATGATACAGTCTCCCAGCATCAAAGCCACCATGTCACTGGGCTCGTCCTTTTCTTTTTTAACCTCCTTTCTCTAAACCACATGAAGTCACCTGTTGGTCTTCCCCATTCTGCCTTTAGAATAGGCTGATGCTGCCCTCCTGTCCCTCTGCCTCATCGCCAGCTGACTACTCTAGGTCCTTGTGACCTCAGTGTAGGCTATTACAAGGACCTCCTCGCTGGCCTCTCTACCTCCAGTCTCTTCTTTCCGGTTCAGCCTAGTCACACTCCTGATATTCACTTTATGAAAGCAAAGCTCTGATAATAACACTATCAAATTTCTATAATTTAGCTTCAATCTTGTTTCCTAAGATTCCTTTTTGTGAATCTTTTTTTTTAAAAAAAAAAAAAGACCAATTGCTTTATATTAGTATTTAATGATTCATCTTTTTCATACAGTGTGGCTGTTACACACAAGCCACCTACTGCAATTCAGTGCTCAACTAAACTAGAACTGTTCCTACTCTAGAGGAAACACTGGTCGTGCTGGAGTTCTGGAGAAATGGTGCAAGGCACCATCGTAGAGGAGTTTCAACATTCCTTTCCTCCTTATGACTTTGGCCTTATTCGTGGGTGTAGGACTCTAACCTCGACTGCACAACACCCTTGGGCCTGCATCAAATCTGCTCTTCCTCTTTCTCCAATCAGACTAGCTGCTACGTTACTTCCACTGATACTTTAGTGATCTGACAGCATAACAGCTTCTGGCTAATATTGACTTGATGCTGGAATTACTGTTTCGTTAGCACATAAATGTAGGTTTCTTCAGCTATATTTGGGAAAAAGGCAGGTGTACATTTGTGTAAAACAAAGACCTGTTATTTAGCCTGGAATGAACAACTATCCTTTTCAGCCTTTTCAGTGACTTAATTTTGTACCAAGAAAAATTTAGTATGTCTTCAAAACTGGATGTACATAACCTCCGATCTCTTCCCCCAAATTCACAAACACTGACTATTACCTTTCAGGGAGAAGGACTGAGTGTTGATTCCAGATTTCACTCACATCCATTATGCACATGTACCACACCTGTAATGCTCAATGAGCACCAGAGGTCAAAGGATCACCTACAGTGTGGGCCTCTATTAGTCAAGCTGACAATTTTATCTCAGGAGGCAGACGCCTCTATTCTAGTTTAGCCATTAATCTTCTTGAATACCTTAAGTTAGGTATCTTCATACGTATATAGGGCGATTTTTAGAGAAAGTTCGCTAAGTGATTCCCAGTGGGCTAAGGTTTGAACTACAAATGTTGTTCCTGACATACCTCAAGTGCACCAGGTATTTTAACAGACTATAGTAACAATTTGAGTTGGATTGAGGGAATACACAAGTTTGATCTCCATCTAAACGATCTTCTGACTTTTTTATTTTTTAAGTTATAAGCTCTAAAAACAGGTATCAGATATTTCTGAAGACTAACTGGGATTGTGTATGTAAAATTTCAATTAATTTTGATCAAAAACAAGAGTAATGTTTTTGAAATGAGCGTTTTTTTATCTTATTGTTAGCTAATATACTTATTCATAGTTTGACATTTCGTCTGCATTAACTGGTAAATACCTAACCGATGCGAATTTTTCCTGTTCCTACCATGAAGTTAACCAGTTCTAGCCTAGAAGGTAATGTTATACTGTCTTCTGGTATCGGAACAATAATTCCTAATTTGGAAATGGGAAATGGGTTTGAAACTCCAACGTGCTCAAGGAAATCTTATACTAAACTATTTACTTAAATTTTCAAATGCTCAGTGTGAGGCATACCTGACAGGACTTATAGCAAAGAGAAAAAACAGGATCTTTAACAAGTTAACAAATGCATTAATGGACTTTTAATGTAAAGTTCATGTTCAACAATCTTTCTCCTACATTAAAGTCTTTATGCAAGTGTCTTTTCAGTTCATTTTAGTAAAACAGACTGATTCTTTGCAATAGTTTGAAGTGCTTTACATGTATCTTTAAAAGAAATAAAAATGATTAACAAAAGGAGAATGGAATAATACCAGTCAATAAAATATACTGCACTCTTGACAAAATAAAGTATATAAACTAAGGCTTTAGATGAATTTATTCCCTCAAAAGGTAACAGCACAAAATTCACAATCATTAAAAGAGAGAGCCAGCAAAATACCCTGCTTACCAGTAATGAGTTTAGAAATTACAATGGCTTTGAGGTGGTGAATTTTGGAAAGATGATTTTTCTTGAGCCTTAAATTGGCAAGAAACTTTAAGCCAACCTTAATGCTCGGTTTCAAATGAACACTAAAAGCCTCTTCAACTACTGTTGATGCTCTACTGTTAATTTCTTAATAAAACTGATTAATTCTACATAATGGGGAGTTGAAAAGCACGGAAGATACTATAAGTTAGTCGATGTACCCTGGCCACCAAACAATTTTAATTCCTGAAGACAAATTAACTGAGCAGAATTGGAAGGGAGGAGGAGTGAGGAGGCTGAGAAAGCATGAAGTCAGACAACTTCCTTCCTCTTTACTTAGGTAGATATTCTTTTAATCATTTATATCGTACCAAATGAGAACAATACCTCGGAAGGCAAACAATGAATAAATCACAAGGAGGAGGCTGACTGACATGTTGGTATTTCGGCATTTTTACTTGACTATCAAAAAATTCTCTGGTGATTTGTGTGGAGTGAGTCCTAGAGAGAACGGGCTGCTTTTTCTTCCTATAACTCAGGAGGGTACACTCTTGTGCTCTATTGAAATAAGAGGAGAGCATTAAATCTATGATGTTTCAAATAAATCGCAGTCCTTAAAGAGTACACAGGTGGTAGACACAGCTGAACCTGCATTAAATTCATTATATTTACTACCTAAAATGATTTTAAAAAAAAAGTTTTCCCTCACAGATGAAGTTTAGAAACTTTCTAAAAGTTGTGAGCATTTGCCTTCACATTACAGTATATAATTCTATTTATTCTCAAAATTTATGTTTCATAAATCTTTAAAAATAAGATCTCGAAATCCTGTGAATTTAGTAACAGGCCTTATGTACATTTCATACACAAAAATCTTATTTGAATATGTTTTACGTTTCCTTTTACACTTGATCTTAGCCAAAAGGCCGAGAAGCGATTACGTTTCCTTTTATTACACTAAATTACAATGTGAAATCTAATGATAGCATCACACATGTTAAATTTATCTGTCTTTATAGATAGCTGACAAGCGTTCAGTAAAATAAATTATAAGTAAGTTCAAGACTAAATCAGATAATTTCTATGAACAATTCTGTTGACTTGGGGAAATTTACAGTTGCATTTGCTCCTATTTGAAACTGTGGAGCGGCAAGAATTCTGTTAAATTGCTGTTTATCTCAAGACGGAGCACTGCCATAAATGTGCAGCAACTTACCACATCATCGGAAGGAACGCTGTTGGATAAAATGTCCACCTGGATGGATACGGTGTCCACAATACTTTTTCTTCTAGAAAGCCGATCTTCATCTAAAATAAATTTTTTTCTCCATTACATGCTAGTTGGAAATGATGTCATTTATGTATATTTCAGATTTCAAAAAATGTGAGAAAATTACAACAATTTGTCCTTTTTAGCTCTTTCTAAATACACAAAGCACTGCGTTCTCAGATTTCTAAATTTCGTGAAGCAGTCACTTCATAATCTGGCAACACTCCCTCTTTCTAATCCCATTGTGTACATCCTGGGATTTTATTCTACCGCAGGGTAAAGAATGAAGACCCAGAAGGCGGCCAGCATAAAGGAACCGGTTTCTCTCTTAGTGAGTCCTCCCCCACTCTCAGGTAGCCTTAGGGGTGGTGACGGATGCTGTAAACTGTACTTGGTAGTTTACCCTCTTTCTGGGCACATAGGACAGCAAATCCTGGCCTCTCTGTGAGTAAGAGGGACTATGTGGCCAATAAAGAATGAGCAATGTTCCACAGAGGGGCTGTTCCATCAGTTTGGATTCCAGATATGGATGATACAAGTTCTGCCCAGTTAGTCTGAGCACCAAATAAGCCTTTCCTGTTTTAGGCCACCGAGAACCTGGGCTGGTGAGCACAACATAACTCAGCCAGCGTTTCTAAGCTCGGGCACCACTGACATTTCGGGCCAGATAATGCTTATTGCGGGGAGCCGTTCCGTGCATTGCAGGATGTTTAGCAGCACCCCTAGCTTCTACCCAGTAATGCAGTAGGCCTAGCCCACCTCTGCCTGCCCCAGGGATGGATGGTAAGTAAAAATGTCTCTGGGACTGACAAATGTTCCCTGGGATGGGCAAAACCACCCTTGGCTGAGAACCACAGACCCAGCCCATCCTGACTGGTGGGGGGGGGGGCCTTCCTACAATTTTCCCTCCATGCCACCATCGTGTTATAAGCTTCTTACCACACTAACCAGCCACATCATGCCCCACAAGCCTACCTACTGCTTCATGAACTGGAAAGGCATTCTGGGTTCTCGAGTCAGGTCTCGACAGCAGTGACTTCAACTGCTCCCTAATTTATGTAGTGTTCAAGTCAAGTGTACCTGTTCTCCAATCTCTGCGCATGCTCTGGCATACCTGCCTTCCACGCATTTCTACAGAAACCCCTACTGGAAACACCTTACGACCTGCCCTTCGTTACGTCCTCCCCACTATACATAGTCTTATCTTTCGAAGACTGGTTGAATATCATATCACTTCCTTAAAAATCTTAATATTACTCCAATTATTTCTACTTATCCATTTTTCTTCTAGCTACAAAAATTTACTATCAGTGATGACTGACCTTCCCTTATCGCCCTTGAAACATTACCACGCTTCACTCATTTCCTGGACCTTGTGCTACAGACACGTGAATGATGCCATATCCGCCCGAGCACAGAGCATTTCAGTGACAGAGGCTGCGCTTCGCATCTACCCTACGGAAATCACGCAGGTCCTGTGACGGCGGGTTGTACAGAACTAACCCATACTCAACTGTGACAAATCCCTACATATTGCTTTGCTATAGTTTCAGGTCGACATATTTTATCTCCTGCATGGGGATTCCTGAGCTAACCTAACACACTGTATTCTTCGTTCTCCCTTCATAATCATATGCTTTGATATAAATTACCCAACATAATGATATTAACAGACCCGCGACAAAATAGCACAGTCATCACTGCTGACTTGCTTTTACCCTCCAAACAGGCCACCTTCCAAGGTCTCATCAGAACTCTCAGCAAGGAATAAATAGCCTACTTCACAAAGAACATCACAAAAGAATCTCTAGGTTCATATACAAAGGCTGATGGGTTGCAGAAGCATCAAGTTGAAGCCTAGGATAAGAACAAAAAGGAAAAGAGACGTATGGGGCAGAAAAGGGGTCACTGAGTGGCAAAAATCAATGAGAATAGAAGGGAAGGACAGAGGAGAGAGAGAGAAGCAAGATGTGAAATTTTAAAAGGGAAGAAAATGAAATTTAATGGGAAACTCGAACACTATATTCTCAGAGCTTTTTTTCTCTTGCCCTATATAATCACCTGCTTATAGTAATAGGTGACTGCAGGAAAGCCAAGGGACAGCTATAATCAGGTCTTATAAATCTACACAAATGTCAGGTTTCTAAACTAGAGCTTATGGAAGAGAACAGCCCTATTCCCATGGGCTGTCTCCGTCTGTGCCTGGCCTGCTTTGCCAGGCCGACCGACATGCAGCGTCACTGTAGCCTGCGTGGACTGCACCGTCACCACTCAGTGTCTGATGGGCACACTCGCTGGGGAGATCCCTGCTCCCCCAGTTGGGCTGGGGAGTCCCAGCCACTACTTACTGTGCCCCCCCATGGCCCATCCCTCCTCCCCCTCAGCTTCCTATACCTGCTGTCCACAACAGTACTCCTTGGTTCTTAGTTTTGTTTTTAACTAGAACCGGAATTTCAGAAGCAACACTTAGAGATGGCTATTCCTAACCTCCTTCAATGATACTTGGCTGCCACCTGGTGTAGCTACGTACATAATGGCACTCAGATGGCTAAGATACAGAGACAACAGTCTGAGTACAAGTGTGGCACAGAACTACATCAAATTACTCTCCGTAGAATTTTCTATGGCTATGTAAAAATGAGATACAGGAACGGACTTAACTGTACATAATAAATCATAAATGTGATTAGAGCTTCTATATTAGTCAGATTCAATTAAAAAGCGAACTGGGGGCAAAATGAAATATCACAAATTATCTATCGACACAAATTTCAAAATGTCATAGTTTAATGCTGATGCTACTCATACAGATAGACATTTTTGGTCCTATAGAAAAACACAAAATTCTGTCTAGAGTTAATGCATATTTACAGAATAAAAACAAACCAAAAATCACAGTCACCATGCAATATAAAGTAATAACCAAGCTATTTCATTTCAGGCTCACTATCCTCATTTGTAAACAAAGATAATGCTACTTTCCTCACCAAATGATTTTAAGGATTAAATGAGAAAATGAATACAAAGTGCTCATTACAGGACCTGGCACACAGTTAGTGCATAATAAGTGCAGCTCCTATTCTGATGACGACGGGTATATGCATGATACACAATAAACTAAATGTTTTGCTTTTTCTTTTGACACATGGCTCTTAAATTCTTGATTTTGTAAAATGAGTATCTGATGGTTATACAAAGAAAAACTGACTACCTGACTGAGCACCCCATGAAGTGTCACAGTACCCCTACATCTTTCTGCATTAAGGCAGGACACGTGTGAATAGACTGTTCTAAACTACTGGGGTCTCTAAAATCAGAAGAACCTTATTCTGACTAAAGGATTTCTCTGCAGTTATAGAATTAAGTATTGAAATGTTCAGAATTCTTCCAGTCAGTAATCAAGAGGCATTTAGAAAGAGAACACATCTTTTTCAGGGGTGGGGGGAAATGGGGAAGAGCAAACCACCTATTTAAAAAAAAAAAAAAGAAAAGTCCCAGAATTTCCATTTAAAATTGTTAAGAGTTAAAGGAACAGGGTAAAAGGAAATAACAAGGGGTGAAAAAAAAAAAACTATAGCTATGGGAAAGGCAGAGCAAAATTACAATTGAACTTGTAAGTATATAAAATGTACAGGCACGGGCTCCATTTTCTAAAAGGCACGTTTTATTAAACTATTTTCCTAGAGGACAGGTGAGGGAAAGGGAAGGCCGAACTGACACTTGGATTTACCTTTGTACTTGTGCCTGGGTTTATGAGGTTTTTTGCCTGAAGGAAAAAGAGCTAAATCCAAATAATAAGATTAAAATAATTTAAGTCTTTTTAAAAAAAATTCTTTTAAATTACAAAGCTATACTAACACTTTATTCTTAGCACTTTTATTCCCCCAAGAATTCACGAGGAATAAAATCTTTCATAGTATGAAACTGAAAAGAAAATGTAAAAGAATTCATTAACATCTCAGACTACTGTGAACAACTATCACTGTAATATATGTACATATTTTGGATTCACATTATAAAGAAAGATAATGTGATTAATCCAGAAAACCACCCAACTGAAATCAAATAGTTCTCTTATAGAACAAAGGTGTCCCCAAAGGAAGAACTAGTTCTTCCACCAAATTTAATATTTATACAATCATCAAATGAAAATGAAGACAAAAGACAGAAATTCTTTGATTTTAGTTTTAAAAGTAAAAGTTGAATGCAAGACACCATTCAGTTGTCTTGAAACACAACAGAATTATTTCAGTCAATGAAAAGAACAGAAGGAAATATATAGTATAGAGGAAAACATATTCTTAACTTTAAAGGTTTGCAGATTTCTTTACATAGTAAACGGTCTGTACTGTTTCAAATAACAAAAGTTGCCTAATTCATTAAACTCAATAAATACAAATCACTAATTAAATAATTTTCACCAACTTCCATAACTTAAATACAATATTGGTCAATGAGAAAAGACCTCACTTTGCTTCTTTGTTTAAAATATATTATTATGATTTAGTATAACAATAATAATCGCTCAAGGACTCAATTTATTCATGATAAAATCATACACACACACAGTGACAAAAAATGTATACACGTTTAAAGAAAGGAAAAAACTGTATTAATATATACCAATAACAAAAGATGAATACAAGTCGCGTTTGACTTCTGCAATTATAAGAGGTGCTCAAAGTGGTTCCCACCAGACACTTCTGATGACGGTGTTGACCAAAGTGTTAACATCACTTAAAATGTGTATACATTTTTTTGGCATCCCCGGTATATGTCTCTTTAGAGATTTACCAACAGTTTTCAAGAGTAAAATTTTAAAATAGAAATAAACCCTCTGAAGCACTTGAAAAGCTGTGATACAATAAGTATACAAACAGAATTAATTTTCAGTGCTAATTGGGTATGGAAAATTATTGAAACAGATCACTAGAGAAAGAGCGCTAATTATCCACTGCTTACCTGTTACTTGTGGTACATACGGTACTGACAATCTCTCAACACTATAGCCACTTCCAGCTAGTGACTCTGCAATCTTGTTGGTCAAAAAGTACAAATTT
The DNA here is from genome assembly GCF_964194185.1 of Rhinolophus hipposideros. Lineage (NCBI taxonomy): Eukaryota > Metazoa > Chordata > Mammalia > Chiroptera > Rhinolophidae > Rhinolophus > Rhinolophus hipposideros. The sequence continues at coordinate 6,967,049 of NC_138059.1, forward strand.
TTGTCATGCTTCTCTAAAGACTTTGGAAGCCTGTCAGGTTGATCAAACAAAAGTCGTTTAGTGTGTAAATTACTGAGCAAAAATAAATTAACATGCAAGCATTCTAGATCAAAACCTAAATATTATAAACACAACTTAAATTGTAATTAGTAGTAGACACAGTATACTTTAGGGGACTAATTCGAGCTCTTTAAAAACACAAGGTATGTGGTCCCTTATATGAACCATGCTTCTGTGATTCCCCAATAATGTTTCCATGGGGAAGGCAATCTTACATCATTCTGTTGGTATTCACACATTAAATGATGACGAGGGCTACGCCCAGCTTTAACTTCCATGCTAATTAAAAATCTACTGAGAGAAGAAAATAAAAATGCAGCTGACTGATAGTTAATGAAAAACATATTAGCCGGCTAAGTGATAAGAAACACTTGCCCAATCACGTAAGGTTTCACTTCCCTTTCAAACTGCCTGATACTATCTTAGGCTGATGCTTTCAGTACTAAACCACTTTTAGAGCCCAAAAGTGTGAATAAAATATGGTTCATATATACATTTCTTGTTTGGACAGCAAGGAAAATGAAGGGTATAACATTAATTTTCCTTATATTTTTTTCTTTCATAACTTTATGAGTATTGCTATCTATTATTAAAAGTCTTAAACAGGATATTATATTCTCTTAAAGGAGTGTACATTTATATATGAGAACATGCTATATTTAAGAGATACATCTCCAAATTAAAAAAAGTAAGATAGATATGTTATTCATCAAAGATTGACTCTATGCGTCAAGAGCCTAAATTCATAATGAACAAGAACTTGTATAGCAAGGGAAAGAAGTTAAATGAATTAAATGACAGCAACACAAAGGTGATTATTATAAAACACCAGAAAATTATTCTAACAATAGTTTACTCCTTTATAATCATCACTGATTGTTTTCTGAAGTCAGTGCCCCTAAAATGTAAAGAATTAACATACATGCACTTATCTCTGAAAATATGCTCTGGCAGAAAATAAGGGGCTTCCATAGTTCGAATTTCAATAACCTGAAAAATATCCAAAAACAAAACAAAAATCAAAAACCTCACTTCTTGGGACCTTGCTATGAAAATGTGGAAAACAGAAGAAAGCAGAAACAAAACATAAACATTTGTAAGAATTACCATCACTTTATTTTAGAATTTAAGCTACGCTTACAGCCCAAAGACAGAGTTCGCTTTCACATTTATTATTTTTAAACTTCACCAGGAATCAGAATCATGACAATAAAACAACATATGTAGTGAAAAATGATGACATATTACATCTGAGTAAATCTATGACCAAAGGAGAGGGACACTTACTTTCGCAGATGCCTCTACTTGGAAGCAGTGGGCTCTCAGCACTCCCTCCTGCACTCCCCTCTGCAGCACGCAGACCAGCCTCAATGGCCTTGTGGGGTCTGAACCCTCCACTCAGCTCTGAGCTGCTTTCATAATCTGCCTATCTATTACGGCAGGCATCTAATACTCACTCCAATGCTTGTTTAGTGAATGAATGAGTTTTAGTTCTTCAAATGCACTAAAACCCTCCATTTTAGCAAAAACTGAGGGATGTGCTTCCAATTTCATAAAAATGAGGTTCTCCCTGACAAATGTCTTTAAAGAATATAAATTACAGCAGCCTTTTTCTGCCAGGTAAGTTAAAGGCTCTGAAATGCATACTAAATCATAAAAGTAACTGCTTAACGAGTTACTGCTGAAAAATCTAAATATTGTTGAATGACACAGGACAAATCTCTGAGAGGCACATTAATTATTCAACTTCTGAGATCCAGCTCAAGAAGATTGGTTTAAAACAACAACAAAACCCGCATAATTTCAGAAACGTTAGATACTAAGATTCATAATGGTTTTAAAGGGAAAAAAAATTAAATAAAAAATTCCATGAAGTATTCTAGAAGAAAACCGTGTATTCTACTCAACCAAAACATAAAAAAAAAAACTCTAACAAAACAACAGGCATCAAAGAAAATATAAACACTAGCTGTTGTTTGAGCTTTAGTTTCAATTTAGTCACTGCCTACTTTTATAGTTATCTTCATTTGATACATAAACATCAAAATTAAACTGACCATCACTGAAAGGAAACGAGCCATTTTTGTAGTACAAAACCCAGGACGAAGAGCTTTCCTGAACACCGTACCTTGGAGACATGCTGGCACAGGGCAGGGACGGCTATCATCTGACTGACAAAGTTGAGGTAGGCGGCCACCAGCGCCATGATGCCACAGCGGTGGAACATCGACAAGTGGTCCTCATTAATGATGGCACTGTCCTGTGATACAAAGTCAAGCACAGCAGACGGTCACACGCGCCACCAGTGTATTCTCTATGACTGCACTGAAAAACTACAGGTAGTCTGGAAGGCTAACAAAGTTATCGTTTTTTAATTCTGAAAGGAGAAGAAATGCCCATTTACAGGAACATTAAACCTCTCCACTCAAACAGCTCTTCCTCAGGGAAGCTTTTCTTAAAGAAAAAGAAGTATATACACATAACAAATATATAGCTCTCTGATATATGTGTATATATATATGTATATATATATGTACATGTATATATATATATTCACACTGCATACTGTCCTTTTTATTACATAACACTTAATTCCAATCAAACAACTATGTGTATGTAGTTATTATTTAACAATTATCTTGTCCACTCAGCTCAAAGTGTGGGCACAGAGTTAAGCTGTCTTTTTCATCACAGTATTGTTATGGCGTGGACGGTATTTAGCACAGTCAGCGCTCAGTCAACATTTCTTAGAAAATAAATGACTGGGATCGCTGTCTTGAGTATTTCAGACTTACACTAGACACTTCCCGTTTAAAATCCGTGTCCTTGGATAAACGGGACAACACTTTACAGATGGTGTTGGATTCACACAAAAACGTTTCCTTCAATGAAGCGTACCTGCAACGCAATGACCAGTCGAATGAGATCAATGACCACTTCTTCGTTGGCCAATTCAATAGTTATAAGAGCAAGAGAAGTATAAAGCAGCTCATAGTTTTTTTGAACATTGTCTTCCTCTTTACAGCCCAAATATATGTGTCGATAGAGTTGCTGTCCGTTCTGAAATGGGTAATGAGAGGAAAAAGATAATTTTGCTTAAAATGTAGTAAAGGCAGATTTCACACGCATATAAACCTCCTAAGAAGTGGCTATCTTCCTTATGTAACTTTCCAGAGATGAGAAATTTAAGTTAATAATCAGATGGTCAAATTGTATTCCAACTATTAACATCAACAAATACCAATATACAACTACAAACTAACATGAGAGTTGAAGAACAAACCTTACATAAAAACAGCAAGTAATAGTTCTAGTGTTAACAATGTAAATGTTTTTAGTAATAATTTGAAAAGACAAAAGCAAGTGGTAGATTGATAGGAGAAAAAATGAAAATGGATGGCAGGACAATGCGAGCCTTGGCCACGATAAAGGCCATCTGGGTGAGGGGAGACACCCTAGGGTAGTCCAGGGAAGAGCATCTGTAGGTTCTGCTATACTCTGGCATGAAGACCCCAAAGGCGAGTCTGCAGCCTACAAATAGGGGAGAGGTTACAGAAACACCCCAGGGATTGTGCTGAGGTTTTCCCCTCAACCAAACCAATCTAACTCTATTAATAAAGTCTCGCTTCACTTCAAGGTCATATATGAAAATAAAACTACCTAACAATTTAAATGGCTATCACTTATAGTATGCATTAATTTTTAGAAGAAGATAATCTTACCTTTTTCATGAAACTTGTGTCTTGTCTACAAATTTTTTCTCTTTTGATCTTTAGGTCAGCTACATCAGGTATTATTCTAGAGATAATCAATATATCATTATCTTTAATGAACAGTACATTTAGTTAGAATACCATGTCCTATGTGGCAAATCAAGTTATACTTAGGACTTTGAACTATGCAACATTCAATTCAAAGAGCATTTAAAATAAGCCTATCTGTAATGATACTACTGAATTACCAAGTTTAATTAAGAATTGCATAAAGTAATCCTGACTCTTCAAGCCATTCCCAAGTTTAAAACAAAACCAAAATAAAATTCAAGTAACTAGTGATCACTAGTAATTGAGACCTCTGAAAGTACATTAAAAGACTTCCAAACATCTTAAACTATATTAATAATTAAATTGTTTCAACGCCAGTTAAGTAAAACTATGGATGAGTAAAACCTGAAAATCCTAGATTAAAAAAAATCACAATAGTTATATACGTGAATGTAGAAATTTAAAAACGTGATCATTAAGCCTATTTCAAAATGCACATTACCGGATCCCTCGAAGCTTTGCCCGATTGTCATGGCGATCCATGAGGTTATGCATTACTTCCAAGACCAACTGTCTCAGCTCATAGTCTTCCATGAGGGACGGTGATAACAGAGGATCCAGAAAGGACGTAGGCAGTGCGGTCACAATCGTCTTCGCTTTATAGCCAGAGGTGACCTGATTATGGGGGGGGAGGGGGAACAAAAAACAAGAAACAAATAAAAACACCTTTGTCGTGAGTCCTTCTTTGGTGAAATTCTCAAACTGTTTCACAGGAACCATAAACTAAGGGAAACAGGAAGTATGGACATAAACCTGAAGGAAAAACAAAAAAGAATTTTGTAAGGTGATCAAGATTTTACTGAATTTACAAAAACATCATTCCTAAGGAGAATAAACTTCATAGTAGCACACATTTACCACGTGCCGGACACAAATCTGAGACCGAGTGTTACCTTCCCCCTCACCACGTCCCTGTGAAACAGGCATTAGTATATCCCCATTTTATAAAGAAAACTGAGGCTCAGAGAGGTTAAGAATATACGGGACAGGCAGTCAGTACTAAACAAATATAAGGAGATCAGGTGCCAGATAGTAAAGTAAGAGGTGAAAAGGTTTAATCTGAATTTGTAAACTATTCTTTTATTTTCAATTAAGTAGTTTCGGTTAATAGGAATACATTATCAGTTTGGAAAGCTGTACTTTATTAGGTAATTAGGTACTTGACCTGACATTTATGAGTGCATCCCTATATTCTACATTTAAAGCTTTTAAAGAGCGTATACTTACAAGCTATTAAACATTTTAACCATACCACACAGGCATTCCTTCAGTTGACTGGGTGGTACAATTAGGATTAGAGAAGCAAGATGATTTTTTCAGGGAATTTGTTTAACAAAAAGTTTAGGACCAAATGAAATTTCAGGTGGGTAATTTCAATTTATATTTATATTTGCAAGCACATATAGACCATCTACTTCTTATATTTGGGCACTTATTATAGGATGGAGGTGATTTATAAGTGAGCAGAGAAATCGGTGGCACAACTGCTATCCACCTAAAAATTTAAAGTATGTCTCACATCACATACAAAAATCACCTTCAGATCAAAGTTCTAAATGTAGAAAGCCAAATTTTAAAAACTTTTGTAAGAAAATATCAATAAATATGTTTACATCATCAGAAGACACAAGGAGTTCTTAAACAAGATACAAATTAAAAAAGAACAAAACACATAGGAATGGTTTGATAAATCTGGCTGTATTAGAATTTAAAATTTCTTTATGCAAGCACCACAAACAGGATTAAATATGAAATGACCTAAGATATTTCTGCACTTCTCCCTAGGTATGAAATATTTCTTTTAAAAAATGGGATCACGTACAATCAAGATTTCCAGAATAAATTCTAAAGATACTAATTTGGAAAAAACACACTCCCAACAGCGCACCTCTTCTCTGTTTTGGCGTTACGCTAGGTGTAGTTCAATCAAAGATGGATATAATTACTATAAAATAAACACAGGACCTCACATTTCAGGGAAGCTTTTCCTTTTCAGTTATTTATAGCTAAGTTATTTACCAAATAAGAAACCACTATTTGGTCAGTATGTGAAAGAAACAGTATGATAGGTAGAAAGAACACTGGATTTCCAGTCCAAGATCTATTGCTTAGCTCCGTGACCTTGGTGAACCTCGCCCACTCCTTCCGCTGAAAGTCTCTGAGCCCAGGCCTCTTCATCTATAAAGCAGCAATACTTTGTGCCCCCTGTATGTTTCATCATTATGAAGGTCAAATAAGATGACAGGAGAAGTGAGGAATAAGCAGTAATAGTATAATACAAGAACATGAAAGCATAATACTAAAGTATATAAACCAAAGGAAAAAAACTAAACATAAATAGTATCTGACTATATAAGAAAAAAAAGCTCATAACATCAGGCTGTTCTTTTACATTCTTCAGTAATTTATGGTGAAGTGTGTTCTTCACCTGTCTTAAAGGTCTTACCATAAGTAAAGATCTCAGCAGCATTATCTGAATCCGCCTGGTTCCCAAATCCCTAAAATATATAACATGCTAGTATTATCTTATTAATGTAATGAACATTTATATCACTCTCTTTACTTATCATTTACTGATCTGAAAACTCTATTCATATTGATTAATTTCATTTTCATAATAACTAAGGTCACGGCTCACTTCATACTGTAAATTTCATACAAATTAGTTATATGTAAAAAAACTGAAATTCAAACAAAAAAAATTAACAAGTTACTACTGGCTCCCAATAAAACAGACCTATGAATGTAATGACATAAAAATTAAATCATATAAATACACAACAAAACAACACAAATTAAAAGACACTATAGGTGAAGAATATATTTAACTGTAAATATAATTGATTAATATAATGCCTATTTAGGTAAAAACTGATGATTCAAAAAGAATTAGCAAATAGAAAAAGGGTTATCTACCTAATGGTTAAAGAAATATAAATCAAATAAGACTATTATTTCCTTACTAAAGTAACAAAAAACAAAACATTCACAAACTTAAGCTTTAGCATGTTGTAAAATCAAATCAAATCTATAGAATGAGGGCACAAAAACATATGATCTTTAAAATCACTTTCAGTTCTAGAATTCTAGGAATAAACCAACGTTCCTGCTACACGACATTATTACATTTTCACAGGAAACTTGAAGTTTTACCCTAAATACGTATGTACATAGACAATGCCCAGGCTAAACAAACCTCTACCTGGTTAATATAAGATATAGAAAATTAGAGAATTTAAATCATTGTCACCCCAATAAATTTTAATTAAAAAAAAGAAAGTTAGAGAATTTACGGTGTACTGAAAGCTGATTCTAAAAGCATTCAATGCTAATTTAACTGCTTAGCAATCTAATACCAGAAAAATACTGCTTTCCATAGGACCTTTATTATTAGCGATTAAAAATACAATAGAACATTTTCTAGGTTTCTTTAAAATGAAATTTGACCCAAGATTAAGTTCAACTTTACAGTTTGAAAACTTAGGAAAACTACATACCCTAGTTGACTGATATCCAAAGTATGGGTGGATGTCCCAAAAACAGGTACTTTCCCCATAATGAACATCATGATTTCTGACCTCTGATAATCTGGTAGGTTACTTCCGAAAAATCCTATGAAAATATTAAGATAAGTTTTACAAATTGAAGTTTGTTTTTCCATGTAATACAAACTTATAAAGTATTTTTAACCAAAGTTTTCAATATGTGGTAAACCAATATCTGTAAGCTACATATAACACTAATGACGTTATAATTTCATTTATCCAAAATCATTTAATCATATGCAATAGAAGATTTATACAATGGACTCAGATGAAATAATCTGAAAGTCTTTTGTATATAGTTAACAGTGACAAACCATCATCAATCTGAGTTGATGGGAGTTTTAGAAAAAGGAAAAAAAAAGAAACCTTTTGGTAGTATTTCTGATGATACTCTTATACGCACATAGTGAGCCTAAATTCTTACTCTGGTAAGGGAGTCAGTAATGAGACCACATTTTGGTAAAGAAGTCAATAATTAGGTCACTCCTTTGGTTTCCTAGGATTGTTAAATGTTTTAGAATGTCATTGTAGTTCATTCAACATGCATAATTCAACTGATGTTAAAAAAGAAAAACTTATTTGTCATTTTTCTCGTGCAATCTTGGGTTTTGTGGATATTTTAAATTTATCTGCTGTAGTGTTTGAAGGTTTACTTCATGGTCATAAAAGATTTACATTTAATTATCACTTACTCAAACTTCACACTTTGTTGTTTCCTTGAAAGAGCAGAACAGATATCAAATCATGGTTGTTTTTGTTCATTTCTTAAAATGTAACACAATCATTACAGAAACCTTCTGACTTAATATTTAAGAATAAATTAGCTTTTCAATTTAACTCTTTAGCTTCTATTATTGGAGTTAATAATCTATTTACACAAACTCAAATTGTTCTACTCATCATTTTTTTTGGACATGGGGTTAAAAATCATTTCCCATCATCACAAACCTTAGCAATAAAAAAATCTCATGATCTTAATATGACTCAATCCACATAAAGTGTATTATTATATAGCCAGGTATTTAATATAATTATAATACAATACAATACAATACAATCTTTTATTAATCTTTTATTAACCGGGTCTTTTATTAATTTTTGTTCCAAAAGACCCATTAGAGCTGACTATCCGGCTAGGTCTTATTTTCGGGGAAAAAGGGTAACCGCCGTACAAAACCAAACACTGATTTTTCTGTTCCAAGCAAGTCAGTCATTACCACCAGTCTCCAGCATGAAGGAGCATGAGGACTGTCCTGAAAGTAACTCCTTCTCTACACCCAACCTTTGTACTTGAACTGCTGAATGAAAATGCTAACGAGCCCATCCCCAAACACACCGTGGGGAAAGATGCTGTGATTATTCTATTTTATATACTTTTAATGATTTTAAAAGAAAGAACTTGGCCAACAGCTTCCTAACTTCCAGTGAAAATGCGACAGCAGCCCTATCCCATGGCCCACCAACAGGAATAGCCATCTGACCTGATAACGACCAGATTACCGTGAATTTCTAAAAGAAAATACTGAGGATATCAGAAGTGTGATTTAAACACAAATCTTAAAAAAAAAAAAAAAAAAAAAAAATTAATGTAAACACAAATCTTACTCACTTTGCCACACTGCATTTCTTTTCTGACATTTTTAAATTTTCACGTTATTTCTGAATGTGTTGTCACAGAAACATTGCTCGAGTCTGCTGTATATGTGTATACATTTTATAATAAAATACTTAAGAAATTAAACATTCTAAAGTGAAACAGTAATACTGAATTAATGAGATGTCACCAAAGCAATTTGTATTAACTCTGTGAAAACAAGATGAGTTGATTTGATATACCATCTTAAAATATCACAGAAAATCCATCAATAATCCAAATAAATTTGAGTCATCATAAAAGCTAGTGTACTACCATACATTAATACTAATTATTTTAAGCAATAACTAGAATGTCTCGCTTTACTGAGATTCCAGGGGAATAATGAACTTTATCACATTTTGTCTTTTCAGTCACTCCCCAAATCTTGAGCACCTACTATGTGTGTTGAGTAAGACACATCTGGGACTTTGTCCTCACGAGGACAATTTCTATGCACATGATGAAGTTGTAACTGGGTAAAACAGAGGAACTGCACCAAGCAGCTCAACCAAATGCCTCCATGAGATGGTAGCCACGAAGCCCTAGCCTAGGGCCTGGTGTACCTATATGTTCAATAAATAGGTGCTCATGCATAATGCATATGTGCTTATCTATGAAATGTTAGAAATAAGATGACAAAGAGAAACTTTGTATTAAATATTCCAAAGGACTATTACAAATAAGTAGGAAAATTACCCAGATGAAAGGCATAAGCTGAGCTCCAGAAAAAATATGATATATTAACTCTATTGTTAGCAGAAACTATTAGTTACCATTAGAAGTTTGGTACAAACCTCAGGAATACAACACAAAGTTACTGTCAGATAATAGTGAATTTTTCTTTGTTAAATAAAACACATTTAGAAACACCAAAACAAAAAGAAAAACCTAGCTCTGTGTATGTAGGTATTTATATACAGGGGGTGCCAAAAAAATGTATACACATGACTTGTATTCATCTTTTGTTATTGCTACATATATTACAATTTTAATACAGTTTTATTCTTTCTTAAAACGTGTATACATTTTTTGGTGCCTTCTGTATGTATATATACACATATACATACACACATGCATGCAACACAGAAATAGAGGGAGGGAGAAAGACAGAGAAAGTAAATGATCAATAAATGGCATAAAATATTAATAGGTGAATCTGGGTGAAGGGTATACAGTGGTCTTTGCCCTGTTCCTATAGTTTTCTCTTTTCCTAATATAAAGGTTTTCAAAAGTCTAAGCCATCCTTCACCTTTGATGAATGTACTGTAAGACAAGCAAGCACCTTCTGTGAGAGCTTTTTTAACCACTGTTTTATTACATAATAGTTTTCAAAAGTGAAATGCACTCACCGATTGTTTGGATGATGGCATTCTGCACAATCTTCTCGTCGCTGTCTTTGGCACTTGTGTTTAGGTTGGCACTGCCTGCAGACCCCCCCTGTATGTCATTTGCTTCAAACTCAACACTGAGTCGCAGGTGTTTCAGCAGAGTGTTAAAGACTTCCAGCACCGTGGGCCCTGTGAACGGTCTGAGGTGAGCAGAGGCACTTTCCTAGCATGAGGGCCGCAGAACAATCCTCATCTCCCTCAACAGAGATTTCTGGGCATGTTCCAAGTAGCTGGAAATACTTAATAATTTATGAACTAGCCCGTTCATTAAAAAAGTAAATGAGAACTACCTACGAAAGAAAGTCTCCTAGTTATTCCAGCAAACATTTATTGGCATTTCTGAGTAACTCGTTGTTTGAATCTCTGGTCCAAACCGCACACGATGTGTGTGTGCATACAGATTACCAAAAACTTTCCACCTACCTAATCTTGTGACTCAGTGTATACTGGGACAATATTTCATTTGACTGTTGGGTCAGAATCCATAGAATTATCATAAGACACACATTGTAGCACAGCAAATGTATTTGCATCGTTTGAGGCTGAAGAAGAATTTCCTTCAATTATTAGACAGAAACTAGCAGATTCCAGTAAACCAAATTGCTTTGTGTTCTCTAAATTCTCTGCACATCTTTCTGTCACAGCATCTATCGCACACTATTTGAATCAGTATTTTTTTTATTTCTGCCGCCTATTCTCGATTACAACCCTTTCCCAGGACAAGCAGGCCTGTTCAAACACTTCTCGGAATGGACAGAGTCTAGCACATAGTACCTCACACATAATAGACGGTAAGTATAGCAATTCAATGTATCATCTATGTTCTATTTCATATTTCAAATTAAATAACTTTCCAATTATATCACCTTCTTCCATCTCTGAGATAAGTAATAAAAAGTCCATATCCAAAATGCCCACTTTCAATTGACATTCATTCAATGTGAGATTATTTCAGTAGCTGATATATTGCCACTTGGATTTTGAAGCAAAAAAAAACTATAACCAGATTCTCCTCCTAACTTCAGTAAGTCTGTTATGGACCCTTTCATTCTTCTAATCACATGTAGGTAAAAAAACTACGATCTCTGCTCTGTCCCTTCTCCTTATCACTGCTACAGTCAGTCTGCTGTCAAGTAACGATGACTTTGTTCCCATTTCTCCTGCAGCCATCAAACGTTAAGTCCCTTCCCTCGTGCTTACCACCTGGTATTTCCACGGTGTCCTATGTTCTGCCGCCATGTGGATCACTCTGCAGCACATCTCTAAGAAAGATCGCAGTACATCTACAGACTGCCAATCAGCTGTAAAATTACCTCCACACTCCGGCCACAACTTGAAAGCCACTTCTCTGACTTCGTCCACACTTCTACCACACACGGTAGCTGGACGTGCTACGTATTTTGCTCTTGCTGATCCATTTTCCCTCCTTTCCCTGAACCCCGATTTTCTTACATGTAATCAAGTTCACCCTTATTACTACAGTATTAAGTAGAGCTGTCTAACACCAAGTAAACTATGTGTCTTATGTCTGTATCATCCCCAATGTTTAGCATATAGTTGCTATTCAAAAATCTTTATTAGAAAAAAGGAAGAAGGGAAGAAGAGACCGAAGGAAAATGCTAACTGTACACTGAAGTCTGAGAATAATCATGTGAACCCAAAATTTCAAGAGAAATTATAGCACATTTAAAAATGTTAGAAATCCTTCCGAAGAGTTCCCATATGCTGCTACACCTACTGAACAAAACATTCAGAAATAGATTAAGGTGGTAATTTTTTTTTTTCTGGTACTCACCTATGGAACCTTTAGCAGCAATGGCGACAGCCTCTAACAGAACCTGAATAATACCTGCTCTAACCCGTGGAGAATCTTTTTTACGAGCATCAAGGTGTCCTAGAATCTCCTGGATCACATGGTGAGAATACTGAGCCTAAAACAAACAAAACAGCACAAAGAGGTATGAACAGTTATATGCATCCTAGCAGAATTCGTAAGAATGAAAAACCATGTGACACTTAAACGTCCAATTATAGGAGACTGGTACTTATGTTACAGAACAATATGTAGCCATTAAAAACCATTCTTACAAAGAATAAATAAGGATACTGGAAAATATTTATGATACTCTGAGTGAAAAAAGCAAGCTGCAAAATACTATGTTTAATACAATTAAATCTGGACTAGAATTATATATACCTAATAAATACTAACACTGGCCATCTCTGAGAGGGAGATTTATGAGAAATTTTTATTCTCCTTATACTTTTCCATAATTTCACAAAGAACATTTACATACTCTAATAATTTGATAATAGGGCAAAATGTTAAAAATAAACAGATTATGACATCTACAGTACTTCTCTCCTACCCAAAGTAGATAAATACTATTTCTTATTATGAACGCCTAACAATGCTAAACAGTCAAAATGCTCATCTAATCAACATCCACTATCAAAATAAAAATCTCATCAATGTGTGCCTGATGAAATTTAAATCTAGAAGATATGAAATTTGCAATTTACAAGGCAATTTTATCATATATAAATAAATTTGATCAATCATAGTGAATGATATCCCAATACCATCCACTAAATCTTAAAAAGCCTGACTAGAAAAATGTTTAACTCCAGTGACTATTTGATTTTTGCAACAGAGTAGTAAAGTTTGTCTTTAGTAAGCCAGTGAAAAAAGGGCCTGTGGCGCTGATCTCCGCATCTGTGTCTGCCTTGGGACAGGACCCATGACCCCATTTTCAGGCTGGTTGCCTTTCTCTGCTGTGGAATGGGTGGTTTTACATAAATACCCAGTGTCTAACACGTAACGGCTATTCTGCTCAAAAGCACAAAATTGCCTCCACTTCTATCAACATAATCAACTTCATCTCCAGGTATTTCTGGCATTTCTGTCAAATACATCACTTTTATGACAACCCAGAGTAAACTAAGTTTGCATTTTCCTCTTTTCTTTTCATTTATTCACTTAAAGCTATGTTAGAAGAGAGAAATGCCAGACAGACAGACATGCATCTGAAACTGAACTTCTTGCCCAGGAAACTACACGCTTTTGATGTGTGAACTTGACGCAAATAGAGACTCTCTTGTAAATAGGATGGCAATGTGACTGACTGACACTTCAGGAGTGGACGAGTGTTATTAACGATAACATATAGCAAGGGCTATCCTAAGCAAACATAGCACATGTTCACAGCAAGTCAAGGACAGTGCCACGTAGGGAAAAAAAAGGAATGAAACTGCCAAGATGTCATACTTTAACAATGCATGGTTTTTAATTCGGGTTTATTGAGGTGTTAGGTTGGTGCAAAAGTAATTGCGGTTTTTGCAATTATTTTTAACCTTTTAAATCGCAATTACTTTTGCACCAACCTAGTATCATTTACCTAAGTTAAAATTCACCCTAATACTGAAGGTTAAAGTACTATTAATGGATGAATAGCTTTAAGAAGCAACGTAATATAGTGGTTAAGTATGTAAGCCCTGGAGTTAGATTTGCCCAAATTCAAATTCTGGCTCCATCATTTGATAGCTTTCAGCTTAAGAGAGTTACTTAACCTCTCTGTACCTCAGTTTTCCTCATCTGCAATATTTAGAAAACACCAATAGTTATTTCATAGGATTGTTGTGGCAATTAAATTAAATTGTGTACAGCATCTAAAATTGGGTCTATCCTATGAAACATGCTTGATAACTAGCTATTACTATTAATCCTTAACTGCTGACTCTTGGAACATTCCTACAACATTGAACATAATAGTAATGACGATAAAAAAAACAAATGAAACAAAAACACCTTTCATCCAAAAGTAACCAGGTGCCAGGCACTGTTCTAAGTATTTTATATGTATTATCACATGTGATCCACACAAACCGTTCTAGGATGGAGGCTAAACTCAATCATACTGCAATTCACAGTGCAACTGAGGTAGGTTCTAAAAAGTGAAATAACTTGCCCAAGGTCATGCAGAAACACTAAGGGAGGGCCTAGCTGTGAGTCTGAACTCAGAGCCTAGCTCTTGGTCACATACTTATTACCTTCAACAAGTCAATGTAGCACAAAAAAAGTAAGCTTTAAACCTAATATTTTGCCTTTAGGACAAATGCCCTACCATATTTGAAACCATCTGAAATGATAGCTACACAATCCCTTAGGGGTAAAATCCTGGTCAGGGCCAGCTAATTTAATGTTTTATGGAGAAGTTGAAATGTTTAATAAACATTTGTTGATTCCTTAACATTGTAATTTATTTTATTAATTTACTTTATGTCTTGCAAAACACAATTTCATCAAGTAGCTAAATCTAAATGAGGGCAAATGAAGAAAGACAAGGCTACAAAAGACGAGAAGAACAGCCTTAATTATGCCCAGAGATTGCCAGATCAAATTCTCATCTACTATATCAAAATTAAACTAAAAGATCTTAAAAGTTCTCATCATGAGGGAAAAAAAAGAGGTTAACTGTGTGGTAATGGAGCTTCAGTGACCTTACTGTGATGACCATTTTGCAATACATACATGTCTTAAATCATTATGTTGTATATCTTAGGTTTATACATGTCAGGTATACCTCAATAACACTGGAAAAAACAATGTTTATTATCCTTCCACATCTAAACCAGCTTTATACTACTACCATTTGCTGAAAACCTACATTATGCTAGCATGCTATACTACCCTTAGCTTAATAGTTAATTTAGTCCAAAAGTGCTGGAATAGAATGACCAGAATTTGAATCCTGACTTCCCTTTCCGCCTCTCTAAAGGTCAGCTTCCCTTTCTGACCTCTCAAGGTTACTTCCCCTTCTGACCTCTCTAAAAGTCAGCTTTCCGAGGTGTAAAAATGAGTGCAATAACAGTATCTAGTTCATAAAATAAGGAGGATGAAATGAGATAGAGCATGTGAGGCTATTAGCATAGTCACAGGCACAGCCAGCACTTGATAAATGGTAGCTCCCACTGTAATATATAAATGAACCATTTCATGGATGCCATTCAAGTTCTCTTTTCAGAAATGAGGAAACTGGAGCTCACAGAGGCTGAAAAATTCGCCCCAGTTTATACAAGTAGTAAACAGCACATCTAGGATAAAGATCGTGGTATGATCTATACTAAAAGCTGGGCTCCTTTTTGCTTCCTTATCTCCTTCAGATTAATTATAATTTTTTAGAGCATTAAAAATATGCATGGTATAAAAAGACCTAAAATCCCATATGAATTAAGAGCTAATCGGGTCTGTTCAGGTTTCAATGTAAACCAACATGGTCTTCTGTAGGAGATAAAAGTGGCTCATTATACGGGTCCATAAACACTAAAGGAGTTAAAACATGCACCCAGTAAAACATGCACTATCGATAAACGGTAGCTATTATCATCAGCTATGTGCTGACTGGTAAGAAATATCAATTCCAATGCCAGTTTATCAGGGAAATATAAATGCACAATAAATGTACTAAATAAATACACTGTAACAGCGCTATTGTAAAATCATTTAGTTCTTTTTATTAGATATCTTTGCATCTTGGCAATTAAGAAAATAAGTAGTAAATAAAAATAAATGAGAAAACCAAATTAAGAACGTGTTTTATATCCTACTGCGTTCTATATCTCTGATGATATGCTTATCAATAAAGAACCAAAATTACTTACCTGAATGGAATACATTATAATTTTAAAGCAGTGAACTGCAAATTCATTGGGATCCCATAGTTTGTGATGATCTAAATGCCTGTAATTAATAATAAGAAAATTGCTTTTAATAATTCCTAATTTTATGATACTTTCTTCCTCTAGAACCCTCAACAATATGTAAAGCTTAGCAAGCAGAAGAATATTACCAAAAGTCAGTGTTTTCGTTTTCAGAAATATGATACATATTTCCAATTGCCATATCCTCTCATAAAACAAGAATAAAAGACTAGAATACATATAAGACTGACATACTTAATGAGCTGGCAAGAAAGCAAAGTCCTTCAATCCAAACTCCACAAGAAGGCAAGAATCTGGAGAGAGGTACGTGTACACTGAAGCCGGCAGCTGTCCCAGGCATATCTTAGGATCTCTGGTGGCCGATAGGTAGTGGTTTAAAGGGCTGTATACACAGGAGACTAGAGATGAAGCTTAGAGCCCACCCTGGAAAGGCAGGCTATCAGATCAGAAATCCTTGCATCAATTCAGGACCTCCCAAAAGATGACACCCTCAGTGAATCTGGGGCAATGTTCTGTTGCAGAAGACTATCAAAAGCTAGCCTGTGGGGGTGGCTGGTTAGCTCAGTTGGTTAGAGCATGGTGCTAATAACACCCAGGTCGATCCCCACATGGGCCACTGTGAGCTGGGCTCTCCTTAAAATAAAAAAAAATAAAAAAAAAGGCTAGCCTGTGTTGGTCTTCGCTCTGAGAGGAACCACAAAAAAAAACATGTAGTCTCTGCAGAGAATCCAACCAGGCTCTTCCCTTGGTTTGACAGAATTCACAGAATCTTTGTGGCTCAAAAAACTGAAGACAAGAATGTAGTTCAAAGTGGAGCCTGAATAACACTGCACCACCCATGCCTTCAGCAGAGGCAAAATAAAACCTCCTATGGAGAACACACCATAAATCCAGGCCTCAAGGATTCCCATAAATAAAGTTACAATCAACGTGAGCTCAACATTAAAATTCATAGAACACACAAGTGAAGAGCTACTAAGAACAAGAGATATTACTGGAATGAACAAATTCAAATTTAAAATAAGTTTATTTTTATGCTTAAAGATGGGGAAAAAACTGTTAAAATTCGACAACTGAATAAAAGTCGATCAAAGATGACAAGTAGATTTAAAAAATAACTAAATCCAGCTTTCACCAATGAAAGATACAGTACTGAAACTAGAAATACTACCAGTTTACTTACACAGCAAATTAGACATAAAGAGAGAATTAGGACTACATCTAAAGAAATTGCCTAGAATGTAGTACAGAGAAGAAAAGGAATAAACAATATGTAAGAGAGCTTCAGGGACATAAAGTAAAAAGGGAGAAGCCCTGACAAGTAACACTTTTAATGAGAGCTTCAGGAGGAAATCATAGAATGAGGGTGAGCTATATTTGAGGAGCCAATCACTGAGGATTTTTCTAATTAAAAACAACCAAAGACCAAGAAGAACCCTAATCTTCAGGCTTAGGAGTCCAATAAAGATAAAGAGAAGATTAACAGACTAAAAGGAATATAACTAGATTCACAAGTAACTCACGAATAACAAAGTGAGTACCTACAGATTGAATTACAAAAATGTTAAGATCTCTACGGTGTAGCCGGAACCATCTTCTTCTTATCTTATAACCCTTTCACTATGTCCGACACTCCAGCCAATGTATCAGCTAATCTCTGCCCCTCACTCAGTCCACACTGACCTCTACCTCTGCTCACGCATCTCATTCAGCCAGAGCCTACTTATCCACCTGAGTCTCCCTCACAGGACATCGCCTCCAGTGCCCCAAATTCAACCTGAAGTCCTTGCATGGAACTGCTACAGCACTTTTTTGGCCTTTTCTCATTACCTATGCATTGTATTATATTAATAATTATACATGCATGTCAATTAACCATCAAGTCTGTTAAGGGCCAGATCGGTTTTATTCATGTGTAGATTCCCCAAAATACCTGGTACATTACTTGCAGAGGGCATTTAATATTTAATTAACATTTAATATAATTAACACATGATCCAGACTTAAGCCCATTAAGAACATAGCTCATTCATGTCCAGTTAATTGGGGAACTTGTTTCTTCCATACTAGCTCTACAGATTTTTTAAGGCCCTGTAGATTACTTCTCAGTTAATAAGAGTATTAAGATAAAAACTGGAATTCTGGTATTAAATCAACATGTCTGGACATTAAAAGACAGATCTGCCTTTAATTATATTTGATATAATTTTGATTATTTCTCGGCAGCATTTTCATAAGCCCTTATAATCTTTAAACAGTAGATAGTTTTTCAGGGTGGGTGGTGCAAATCACAGATCCTTTTGAAAATCTGATGATTCTCTAATTTTTAATATAATTTTGTGGTTCACAGATTTTTTATTTTTCATTTTTTATTAGTTTCAGGTGTACAAAACAACATAATAGACATTTACACCCCTCATAACCTCACCCCCCCATTTACTACCCCTCTGACATCGTATATGGCTGTTACAATTCCATTGACTACATTCCCTATGCTGTACTTTCCATCCTGTGACCATATATATGGAGAGTGCCAAAAAAATATATACACAATTTAAGAAAGGAAAACTGTATTAAATTGTAATACTCAATATAGACCGACAACAAAAGATGAACACAAGTCACGTTTGACTTCTGCAATTACAAGAGGTGCTCACAGTGGTTATCATCAGCGCCCAGACACTTCTGATTATGGTGAACTACTGCTTGAGCAACGTTGACCAAAGTGTCTACTTGGAAACATTTTTTGACATCCCCGGTTTGTGTGTATGTGTGTGTGTTTAATTATAGTTGACATTCAATATTATTCTATTTCAGCTTCAGGTGTACAGTGCAATGGTCAGGCATCTACACAGTCTACGATATAACTAAAGTTCAATTTTGAACCCAAACCTTTGCCCTAAAAGCAAAGAATTCTGGATGTTACATCTAGACTACTTTATACATGCTATAGAGATATTATAGTCAGGAAAGGAAAACGAAAGGCAAATAATTAACAAAAGACAGACTGGCAAAAATGTACAAAAATTACACAGAATATTATACAGTAGATTTATCATCTGATGATTGAGCTGGAACACAAAATCCTGACAAGGCTGGAAAGCTAATGTCTATGTGGAGAAACTCAAAGCTCACAAATGTGTTTTGCCGGAGGGAGAATGTAAGTACCAATGAGATATTTACTATTCCTGCTCTGACTTACTCACTAGGTACAAGAAGAAATTTACTCAGAGAACCGAACGTGCTCTAAAGTAGTCCAGCCAGGGCAAAATGAAAGCCAGGAAGTAGAAGCCAGGGGCTAGGAGGAAGTGACCACAGAAGTTAAAAGACAAGCTACGTCACACTCAGACACTGTCTGTTTTACTATTTACTGTCCATATGCATTTCCAGGTCTGGGGTGGGGGGAAGTCCAGGTACATGATGCACATGATGTAAAGCACAGGACCACACTTCACTTTGAAGGGGAAAAAGCTGATGAAGTGGGTGAACCAGCGCTCAAACGTCTATCTGCCTCAATCCTGTACTCTGCCCACAATGCTCCACTGTTCCATTAATAACTCACTCATACAAGAAGAAAGGCTTTGTCCTCTGTAAGTAAATTAACACAGAATTAATACAGCACAGTCACAAATAACCAGGAAAATACCAACTACTTACGCAAAGACTGGTCTAACAGCATTATTCATATTCCCGTAAGTTGCTCGCCCCAGCAGCTCTCTGAAACAGTTTTCAGCCAGAACAGCGGGATTCTCCTCTTTGTCAGTGGATGGGGAAGAAGGAGGGCCTATGCGACTGAAGAGGGGAAATAAAAAAGGAATGCAAGAATTCTAACGCTAGTTCTAACAGTTAAACAGATTTTACTTCTAGAAATGTTAAAATGACGCTTTCTTTTTATCCCAAAATATCTTAGAAGAAAAAATAAGAAATAAATACAGTCAAAGTCTTTTTGTTGAAAATAATTATAAAGTGAATAGTTATCGTTATTGTTGTTGTAATTATTATTTTGGTTACTTCTAACTTCCTCTGAAAAAGCATGCTGGATCTCTAAAGAATAACAGAAGTCCAGTTAAAATTTCTATTTCTTACACTTGCAGTTAAGTAATGTTAATTCAAATAGCAACTTGGACGCTCAATAACAAGCAGCAATAAAAGTATAAAATTATTCTAAAACAAATAACACCTTAAGTGTATGATTAAAAAGTCTGTGGTCTGGTAAGCCTAATGTGATTACACTAAAGACGAGTCACTTTTCAGAAAGGGCACATATTTAAACTTACGCGACTTTACTGAGCGACCACTACTTACATAATAGTAAAGGCAACACTTTCTTACCCTAGCAAGCACACAATCACTTACAAATGTGAAGCAGCCTCAACCCTAACATCTGTCTCAGTACCTGTCAACCTCTTCTGTCTTCCGCATGTTAAACAGCAGGGATGGAACAATTTTATCCATATGCTGGGGTTCCCAAATAGTAGCCCGAAGCTCATCATTAACTGTCTTGCGAACCACGCCTTGAATACCCCTGATCCCGGCAATTCGAATTCTATAAAAAAGAAAAAACTGAGTCACGAAAAAAAGTTATTTGATCAAGTCTGCTTGCTTAGCTAAGAGAATGAATGCCAAGTAAATATCATGTCAAGTCGATAAAATAAAAATTAACGCAACAGTAAGTCAAATTAAAATCTCAAAAATCTAAGACAGACAAAGACCTAAGGCAGTTCCAAAAGAGACTTACCTTCAATGCCATCTTTTTAAAATCAGCATTTAAAGTTCGAAAGGACAGTAAAAATATAGTACTATCTAGTCTGTATATTATTTTTCAATAAAAGAAAATTTAATCAAAAGCATTAGGTTTTCCTAAGAGGATGATAATATTCAAACTAATATGAACTAGATTATCTCTATTGCTTGCCCAGAAGTCTCAGCAGCTGAGCGAAGACAGGGTTTCACTCTGAACACGCTTCCTCAGACTGCTTTCACTGTTGCTCCCTGGGGGCTTCACGCCTCCTCTAGTCTACCTACATGGAAAGCTAAGTGGGTTCCTTAAAGGTGACAAATAAGAACAATCCAAACAGAGTACAGATAATCTCAACCGTACACATCTGTGTGTAATGACACCTACATTATCATGTGGAGCTGTGACTTAAGACGTAACCACAGTGAGAGTGCTTTCCTATCCTCCATCACAATCCATGTCCCTAAATTCCTCAAGCTCTTCCTCTCTTCTTAAAAAACAAACAAAAACTATACATTCAAGAATGAGAAAAAAAGTGACTAGAAAACAGCATACAAAAATGGGAAAGAACAACTTCACAAGCAGAGTTAACCTGGTCACCCATTTGCCCTAAAACACGTTCCCTCTGGCCAAATTTGATTGTTATTTACTTCCTTTTTCGCTACTGCAGGAAATATTCACCATTCAAGGTTTATTCAGTTTACTCAACCCATAAATAGGTTTAGAGAACGGAAGATATGGGGAAGGGAGTGGTACTGCTTTACAAACCAAGGGGGAAATGACGCAGGCATTTGGGAGGAGCAGATGGAAATGGGATGTGGCGATAATATGATTCGGGGCAGGTGAGAAAGTGAATTGGGAGACAGAGATACAAAGTTTACCTACCACGTTTCCCTGAAAACAAGACGTAGCTGGACCATCAGCTCTAAAAATTAATATAAGACCCAGTCTGATATTATATTATATAAAACCCAGTCTTACGTTAAAATAAGACCGGGTCTTATATTAATTTTTGCTCCAAAAGACACATTACAGATGATGTTCCAACTACATCTTATTTCCAGGGAAATGTGATATTTCAAAGTTGTGTTTACACATGCTGCTTTCTAAACTACAAAGTGTCAAGGGACTCGGTGCAGCCATCACAAACGGGCAAGCCTAGCGTCAGCACAAAGGTGCCTGCGTTACGGACCTGCTGCTACTCCCTGGGGGATGAGAGGGCCAAGCGCGGGTAACACAGACACATGAATAAACAAGGTGACACGAGAACAGTGGCTCAAGCCTCATGACCAGAAGCCCAAATGGAGGACAGCAGATGGCGACGCCCCTGCTCAGGGCAGGTGGGCACGACCGAGAGCCACTACAGCTGCACAGGAAGCATCCAATTCAGATCTAGTACCTGGCCTAACCAGCATATCTCATCCATGACCTCAAAGGAATTTCACAGTTTCCTTATCAATAAAATAGAACAATGGTCTTACCTAAAACACAGGAATATTATAAAGATTTAAGGGAGTTAATTCACGTAAAGTGTTTAACTAACAAAGTGTTAAATACAGTAAGCAATGAGTAAGTATTAGTGGCTCATGCTGTTTATCATGACGATGACGATGATGATGGTGGTGATAATGATGGTGACATGATGAAGGTTGGTCAGAAACTTAGAGTTACAGCTTAAACAATGTGATGTGTAACTTTAAAAGTGGGAACTGTTGCTGCAAGGCAAATGTTTTAAAAAATCTGAACAGTGATCAGCCCCATTTCCTATTGCCCATGCCCTGAGTTCTATTTGTAGGGTTTCGCTAAAAATAAAGGGACAGATAATAGGCATCTAAATGAGAACCTAAAAGGGAATATAAACATGTCTGAAGAAAACCAAATGGGCTTTTACTTCAGGCAAAGCAGGAAAAAACAAAATCAAGTCCTCTATAAAGATCTTCAAGCATTTTAGTTAACACATTTGTTTTACAATAATTCAAATAAAATATTATTTTGGAATTTCAAATGCATATGACATTGTAAAGACCTGGAATTCAGGTAAAAGTATTATAAGGCCTTTGATTTGTGTATAGAAAATTTCAAGTTTGTTTTTGTATAAACATTAATGAAAAATGTTACATGAAAATATGTTCAAAGGATAAGACCTTTCATTAGGGGGCGCTAAATACCTAAAAATAAGATGTAATAAAATTTGGAATTTCTAAAATGCATACTTTCATAAATAATATGGATACCACCATTTTTCACCTACACTGGTTTATATGTGAAACTCACTTCAACCAAACTTTGAGAAACTTCTAGGTGTAGTTTAGTAATCCTCATAATACTAAACTGAAAAAAAAAATAGTACCTTTAGGATATTTTCTGCATTTTAAAACAAAACTGTTACATTCTTTATACTTTTGTGCTCCATTAACAAGTTAATGTCAGCTCCTGAGAATAGGGAACAGTTTTATAAAACTTTTTAATGTCCTTTAGGGAGAAAAAAAGAGATTTTAGTAGCAACTGGGAGAAACAGAAAATTAATTATTATAAGATAGTTACAATTATCTTTACCTTTATAAGGCTTTACCCCTCGTCAGAAAGGAATAACATAGGAGTCTAAATGGCCTTGAGGAAAAAATTACACTACCTGCCTCTCAGACACAAATCGTATATCTGAAAACAACTATTAAATCACCTCTCAGCTTTCCTTCTCCAAGTTAAAAATAACTTTTGCACTTGTGTTTGTTTCTGTAAACCAACACTGTACCTTGCATACTAAAAGCTACTATGACTTTAATTCTTAACTTTAAAGGTTCTCATCTCCATGTAGAGCTCAACCTACAGATTGTGCTTGCAAGTAAGTATTTGATTCCAGATTACTACTACAATGTATCTGAAAGAAATGTTTAAAACTGCCCAAATAAGTTGTCATGATAACCTGAGACTGACAATGACTCAGTAATATACATTCCTTTATTCATTTTATTCAAATGATCTGTGTATTCCTTCCAAGAGCCTACTACGTGCCCAGCAGTACTCAGTGCCAGTGCTACAGGAGACCTCAGAAGACAGCCTTTGTCCTCCTGGAGCTCATATTCCACAGAAGAGTGAGAACAGGTAAGAGCTATGAGAAGAAGATGAAGAACAACTGGGGATGGGATGGCAGGACTGATATTACCAACTAAAAGGTGGCCCGGGAGGACTCTCGCGATAAGGTGACATTTGCAGAAATCTGAACCAAGTAAGGAAAGAAGCCATGTGGGTATCTGGGGAGTTATTCTAGGGAGGGACCCCTTAGTCCAAAGGCCCTGGGAGAAGTGAGCCTGATGTGTTTAAGAAACAGCAAGGAGACCCCCATGGCTGGAGTAGAGCGGAAGGAGAAGAAATGGTGAGATGACAGGCCCTGACGGTGCGGTAGGGTGCTTAATGTGGCATTCTGAGTTACAGTAAAGACTGAATTTTACCGAGTGAGCTGGGAAACCACTCTCAATTTTGCCACTGCAGTTGGTTCTTCTAACAGCAATGAAAAGTTGTATTTCAGGAATAACACATATATTTTCACATTTCCGTTGGTAATTATTATGTAATATGTAAGCAAGATATTCATCAATAAATCACTATGACTTTAAATCATAATGTTAAATAATACCTACTCTGTTCGTATTTCTGGATTGCTGTGACAGGAATGACACATGGCACTGAAGCGAGATACAAAAAAGTCATAACGTCTGTGATAGGATGGTGTGTCTTCTTCAATATTTGCAAATTTGACAAACTGGAAAAAAAACACAATACAAATGTGTTACTGCCTTTTTGAAAGTGGGGACCAAACACATGTACTTTCATTTATTACTTGTTACATTAATAAGACATATTGAAATGACACGTATGAAATATCATAAATACCACATATATACAGTAGGAATCTTTGAATAATGAACTTTAGAAAGTCAAGGATACAGCATTATAAATATTAAATATAACTTGTTAATCCAATTCCTTTTGAGTGAGTGAGCCGGCTGTCTAGAAGGAAAGGTCTTACTCTAAAGCTCGTTTCCTGGATGCTGGCTTCAGTGATGGCCTCAGGCCCAAACTTACAGGCAATTTTATTTCTTAATTGTACGCAGGAAATCTTCCTTGACAGCTGTTACGTAACACATGAACGAATAATATTTATACAAATAAGATGGGATAAGAAAAGGGGACATAAACTGAAAGAAACATAACAAACTCAGTAGAGAAGAAAAATACCGAGATGGGTAAAACCATTCTACCTCCTTTCAAAAAATTGAAAACAACAAAAACTGTCCGTATGTCTAGGAAATTTTAAATATCCTACACGAATCACTGACTTGGCCCTAAGAGTCCTTAACATGCACTATCTTTTCTCATTAGCTTTCTTATTCATTTGGTGATTTATTAATTCTGTATACCAAGTAGCCTAAAGTAATAAGCTGTTCGTTTCCTTGCAGATTAAATACATATATACATCCGTCAGGATACAGGCTGATGGCTTTAAAAGGTACCCAAAAGAATTATTCCATCAAATTTTCTGATACTCACCTGGAAATAAAACTGAAATATCATAGAATAAATTCGAAAAAATGAAATTATGATGCCAAAAAGACTTTAACTCAGCCAGAGCTAAGTCATCTGTTTTTAAACTTTATATGATACACATTATCTAGAAAAGGGCCACATATACTATACCTAGCTGAGATTAAAGTGACATTAATTACCAATCTATACCATACACTGTACTAGGTATTTTCACATGAGTTCTTATTTAATCATCCCAATAACCCTCTAAAGACTTTGCCATTTCTCCCCATTTTCAGATCGGAACACTGAAATTCAGAAGTTAAATCATTTGCCCAAAGTGACACAGTCAGTGAATGGTGAAACTGGCATTACAGTCCAGGGGACAGAGTCTAATTTTCAAGATTCTCTGAGTACAAGCTGTATAGTTTCAGAAAATATTAAATATATATTAAAAAGAAATAAAAACATTAAAGGATTAACTTTTAAATATTGGTATTACAGATGTCTTTAACTTGTTTATTCTTTTACATGTTCTAACATTTTCCAAATTTGCTACAATAAACATGTATTTTAAAAGCAGAAACAAATTAATCAGAAATAAAAATTTGGCCATTAAAATGTTAAAGTTTCTGGAAAAATTTTCAGGAGGAGAAACTTAATTCTCTTTCCATGTGTTGAGAGTGACAAATAGGAGTATATCTGAACGATCATTTCCAGAAGCATCTCCTATTGTCCACGAGCATAAAGAACAGGATAAAAAAAATGGGCAGCTATGCTCCAGAGACATGTACAAAATACATCTTCCTTCCCAACTTTGCGGAAGAGCTCTTCTAACTCCTTTAACTCTGGATCTCTATCGAACTCGAAATCTATATACTGTGTGTTAAAATAATCCAATAAAAAGAAAGGTATTATCTTTAAGGACTTCTTATCTTATGTAGCAGTGGGGGAAATGAGACACAGCACAGTGCAGAGATTATGAACAGACTATTAGATGGACCTAGATTTGGATCCTGAATTTACTAACAAAATGTGTGGCCTGTGAAATGGGATCCTTAACTCACAGGGTTGTAAACAGATTCAAATGAGAACCCAATAAAAGTTAGCACAAGGCCTCATACATGGTATGCACTCAATAAAAAATAAGTCCTACTTATTTGTCACTGAAAAATTGTCACTGAAAAATTTAAATGAAGAATTAGATATGTTTCAAAAGGTACAATAAAAGGAAGCAGCAATGTCATCTTTTAGATGTAAGTTTCTCCCACTGACCACTATTAAAATTTTGGGCCTGGTAAGTTCTTTGTTGTGGGGACCACACTACATGTGGGATGTTTAGCAGCAGCCCTGACCACTAACACTCCCCATCCTGCACTGTGAAAAATCAAACCAGCCTCCCGACATTGCCAAACGCTCAGGGAGTGGGGGGACAAGCGCCCCCTCAATGAGAATCATTGCTTCAGTGTAGTGAATGGTTTCAAGGACTGGCCCATGTGGACAACTGGTAAACAATATTTAAAAGAAGAGGTTAAGAAGAGCCAGGAGGCTTAAAAAAAGTGAGAAGGATCAACTGAACTCATGAGGAACAAAAAAGAAACATAATGTATGCTTTTCCTAGATCTTAATCCACAATAATGACGGCGTATTTACATGCCAAAACGCAAGCTGTGGAGTAGGGAAGACCTAGCATTGAATCCCCTGGATACAGCATTACTTCATCGTATCTTTGGACATGTTAGCTTCAATTCTTCATCTATAAAATGGGAACAATGTTTCTGAGCTTGAAGGGTTTTGTGAGAATATTATGACATAATAAATATGAAGCATCTAGCAAATACTGTATTACAGTTGACCCTTGAAAAACGCAGGGGTTGGGGGTACTGACCCCCACGCAATAGAAAATTTGTGTATAACTTTTGGCTCCCTAAAAACTTCACTACTAATAGCCCACTGTTGACCAAAAGCCTTACAGATAAAATACGTAGTCAATTAACACATATTTGGTATGTTATATGTATTATACACTGTACTCTTACAATAAAGTAAGGTAGAGAAAACAAATATTATTAAGAAAATCATACGGAAGAGAAAATTTACATTACTATACATATTTATTGGAAAAATAAAAATCCATGTATAACTGGACCCGTGTACTTCAAACATTTGTTGTTCAAGGGTCAACTATATTTCCTGAAAAAAACTGAACCAGTGTTGCATAGTATTAATATTTATTACCATTACGTATTATTATTTATAACAACAATGATTACATATTACCATTTAGCGATAAATTAATTACCTAGCAATTTTCTCTCCTGAATCAGAGTACATACAGATACGCTGTATTATGCTCTATACTTTTCTGTATTTGAAATAATAGTTCAAAATAAAAACGGGGTACTAAGAAAAGGTACCTAGCACAATTGCTAAAACGAAAGAGAAACTGAATAAATCACGCACTGTCACACTGGGTCAGCATCAGCATAGAGGCAAATGTCAATAAATTAAAATAAAATGTACAAAAATCATTAATAAATACAAAAGTATTAATCAGTACCAGTCATGTTTGACAATATTTTTTCAATGTTTAATTTTCAATGTATCAATTTTCAATGTTTGACAACTCAGCACCACTAAAAACTAAAATTAGATTTCCCAAGAATACTAGATAAACAACGTTGGTCAAGATTACACAGAATTTCATTTACTACAATTCACTCAAATCAAAGTAGGTAATTGAAGAATTTGGTCTTTTGCCCAAATGACTCATTAAAGAAATCCTAATGGCACTGCTGGCTGCAAGCAGAGAAATTTCTTGGGAGTGTGCACTGAAACTTCCACCCCAACCAGGAAACCATTTTCCCGCAAATTTTATCACTAATTATAAAGGAAATCGGAGAAGCCTAAGTAGCTCACACTGTGTGAGCCCATCACACCACTAATTGCATTTGCAAATATGCAACAGTTTCCCTCTTGAAATTACATTGCGAATTTTATATACTCTTGCTTTTTTCTTAAACATTCTACTACTACCAATAATGACTACCAATCCATGTACTATTTTAACAGCTTCATACATATTAACTCATATTACACAACACGCCTATAGGGCTGGTACTACTGTATTCTCATTTCACAGATGAAAAGCTGAGGCAAGGAGAGGTTAGCTACCTTGCCCACAGCAGACGGCCAGAAAGTGGTTCAGGCATCACTCAAACCAGGGCAGGGGGATCCTGGAATTCACGATCGGTCACCGCCTATACTTTCTCCCCTATACTATAAAAGAACTGCCCATAAACAATAGCCGGCGATATGTGACTCTGTTAGTTGCTGCTAAAAATCTGGATGGGAACCTATGCATTGGCTGAATGCCTGGAAGCTTCTCCTCAGAGGTGAAGCTGCACAATAAAAGTAAAGATGAGAGAACCAAGGTGACCCCTGTATTTTATTTTCCTTTGCAGATTTGCCTTCCCCAGCCCCACAGATGTTTAACAAACTATGGTTCAGGACAGGAGGGAATGTGTGTGGCCAGCAGAAATAGTTCAGAAGTACTGTGAGAAGGCATGGGGAAATAACCCCGACTTTGATGGCCAATGGCTTTCTGTTGCTCCTTGTGAGTGGTGAATAGCACAGATTTCACAAAGATGCAAAAACTAGAGACAAAGTGTTCTAACCCCCTGTGTCTATACTGGTTGTCCAAATGCCCTCACCAGAGCATTTGCCTTTACCAGGTCACGACATTCTCAGAACGCCTCTTCTGTACATGCTAATGAAACTCAAAGTTAGTTAAGAGATTAGTTTACTCACAGAATTTGTTCCAAGAACTTGAAGCTTTGGTTCGCCTGATTCCAGCAGCTTTGCTACCATATGAAGAAAGCTTTCTACAAAGGGCTTGATGCTTTGAGAATGGCAAGCCATAAGAAGTTGGTCCAGTGCCTCCATAGCAATTAAAACATACCTAAGTGTTAGAGGAAAATAATGTCAAAGCATTTCTAGCTCTCTTAATTCTAAGTGCTTTTTACTGGAATAATTAAAATAAGTTTATGAAAATGAACGAAACACAGGAAGGCAAATTTAGTGGTTTCTAAGTGGAATCTTAATTCTCACAAGCAGTAATGATCTAGATTACAAAATAATTCTGAATTGAAGTATACAAAAACTGTATTGGACTACTCCATTTTCTCCTTCTCACCAGAAGCTCTTTCAGAGCTTCCTTAACATGAGCTTTGTGTGTATTTTTCTTTGTAAACATGGACATTTTCTGTTTTCCAAACTTTTAACATTTCTTTGTATCTGACCGCAAATAGTTATAAGCAACATGCCTAAATTTCCAACATAATCTATTTGTAAACATCAATATATAAACATTATCAGCCACAACAGACTATTATCCTAAGAAAGGGTCTCGTAAATGTTACCTTACAACTCAGATTTGAAAGCTTGTACAAAAAATTGAAAATAAGACTTTAGTTAACTTTGCTTCAACAATGAATTATGAAACTATGTGTATCGAGACTCACTAAAATGTTCTAAGTACTTAACAGGGACGTAGAGAAAGCCAATATTTCACTTGCAGAATGGAGTACTCTAAGAAAGTAGGATCATAAAATGACAATATGGCAAAGTATTTGTAATCCAAATTATCCAAGTAATTACTGTTCAAGCACAGAGAATGGATTGAGATAGTAGACTTTTATTTACAGGTAGTTTTGCAGCTAGCACCATTCCCAATCAGCTTGCTTACATCTTCTGAACCTTAATTTAATATCTAAGCCTAACAGTAGTTCTATTCTATTACTCCTCTGACAGGTAAAATTGAAGTCGTGTTACAAATCAATTGGTTAACAGAATATTTCTCTTTGTTTTCAATTCAGAGACTGCTTTTTAAATTACAGCACCGCACTAACAGACTAAGGGAGTCCATTTTCACTATTTCCATTAGAGAAGTTTCAAAAACGAAGAGGTGCTTAAGCTAAAGGCAACTGCATTAACTAACATGAGCCTATTCTTAAAATCTGACCACAAGGAAAGTGAAAGCTGCAGTATCTATCTAGTATTACACACTTCCTTGTATAATATTACAGTGTTTCACCCTCACATATCACTTCTGCCTGACTAGATGGCAAACTAACTTACAGCAGGACCGAGCCTGAAGACGTTTCCAATGATACAATATGACCAGCAATTAGTCTCCTTACCCAGAACGATGTCTGACAACATCCCTGCTCAACCTTTCTGCCAGGTAAGAGCCAATTCGATCTAGTTTCTCTGGAGCAGATACTGCATAAAATGTCAATTTCTCCATATCAGCTTTGACAAGGCCGTCCTAAAACACAGTAACAACAACAAGAAATAAATAGGTTATCTATATTTTCATGCTTATGTTTTTGTATTTCTGAGTGTTGCTTGCTTCACATTTCCCCTTTTTGGCTTGGTGATTAACCCAGTTTTATGCTGAATCTTTCTGCATGTAGCTCCCTTAGTGCTAATATTCACCATTGTGCACAGACAGAATTTTTAAAAAGTTGAAAATGCCCCATTTAGGCAAAATATTTAAATATAACTTCATAAGCAATGAATTATTCTAACACCCTCCTACACAGAGAAAAGATTCCCAACAAAAGCTTTCAAAGCTCCCTCACAGCCTACAAGGCAAAGCGGGTAAAGTAGACAGCTGGTCTGTCGTTCATATTCCTCCTTCACACGGCCTCTACCTCATCTTCAGTGACCATAGGCTCCAGACTACCGAGGGTAATAATGTGAATATTCAGTCTATTAAATACTACTTCTGAAATTGTGGTCAACATGATTACCACCCATCACACTCTACAATTTCAAGGGTCTGATCTCAAGTCTATCTCTTGCTTTGCCATGCCTTTTCTCTTGCCTGGCCCCACATTTGCAACAGACTAATCTTTACTTCTCAGGTGGTGTACATCTTTCAAAGCTCAGCAAATCTCATTTTCCTCTGAGAATGCTTCCCAGACACTGCCAACCTACAGTGATACCCCCCGCAATTTAAAGGAAAAGCTTTACCACCTGTTTTACTTAATATTTCACTTAATGATGTATGCACTGTGATTTAATATTTAATATACTTTTGCTTTATATCAGTCAATGGATGGAAAGCTCCTTAAGGGCAGGAAACATCTTAGGTTTTTTTTTTTTTTTCCGCTACGCCCCAAAATATGCAGGATATCTGACAGCAAACAGTATTTAATTACTAATTAGCCTCTCTAAATAGCTGTGTAAATCAGATTTGAGTAAAAATGAGATATATCTCATGTCATGAGACATATAGATTAATGTTAAAATAACCAAAAGGTTTCTATAGTTGGCTACATTTTAAAATAAAGAATATTCTGGGAATCAAACCCATGTAACAATTTTGGATTATATCCATGTAACACTAAAGGAATCTTAGAAAATTTAAAGAGTGTCAAACAAAACCATTTAAACCTAGTTGCTTTGAAGCCAGTAATCTTCTACAGCAAAGTAACTTTTATTAAAAAAAATAAATGAAAGAATTTAAGTAAAAATAGAACTCTGCCTGGAGTATTCTTATTTTACACCTCAATTCTCTTCTAAAAACTGTATGGGCAGCCCTATTGATTCTTTGACTCGTAGCTGAGATTTCATTTCCTTCAAGCCTTTCTTCTTCCAAACCCAAATTAGGTATGATTCCAACTCTAGCGGCATCCTGTACTTCATTTCTCTACCACAGCATTCTTACACAATATCGTAATCGCCAATTTACTTGTCTATGAGCTTGGTGACAGCTCATGCCTGCGTGCACAGTTGTATTCTTAGCATTCGTACAAATAAGCTGGCACTAGTCCATAAGTTTTGATGAGTATTACTTAAATTTAGGAACTATTTGGACAAAAGAATGTCACCTGTCCATCATTCCAAGTTTATGCTTTGTCTATGAAAAGGATATGAAAATTAGACAGGCAAGCATGGATCATTTAGAAGTAAAAGAGAAGTATAAAAATAGTGGTGGACACAGTGAGAGTTAGGGGTAAAAGTAGAGAAATGAAATTAGGGAAACCTTCGGGAGGTCAGCGGGGGGGAGGACGGGTCAGCAAAGAGAAGGATCAGGAGATGTAGATCAAATTACTTTGGGATCCTCAGGGAATATGTTGTCCACCAGACGTTTGTAGCGAGGACGCAAAGCAGAGCAGCAGCAACACACTCCTGTTCAAAAGAGAAGAAAATCACAAAGGACAGAGGTTACTCATATTGTAAAGTGACCTAGAAATTCAAGTTTCTAAATTTCAATGAGTTATTTAAAGTACAGGGTAAAAACTCAAACTGCCACAAACAGAAAAAGTCACCCAAATTCAATTACTGATTAAGAAACGAAAAAGTTAAATTTCTTCTCCCCTCCCCGAAGACACCAGGTCCAAATGAATACACTAACGAATTATTCCGAAGTTCCAAACCAAATTGTTTGGGGGCATGTGTACACACACACAGCCCTAACAAATTCATCCTATGAAGCAAATACATAATTGGCACCCCCTTTGCCTCCTTTCTGATCTCATCTCATACTACTCTGTGTATGCCCCCGTCCCTGCTGCCCCCCCCATGCCCCATTCCCCCAGCCTGACCCAATCCACTCAGCTCCAGCCACAATGGTCCTAGAATGACAGCTCACTCCTAGCATAGCTGGTAAAAACAGACAATACATGTATTTACATAATGAAGTGGAAACAAGCTCAAAGGAAAGTTCAGAAATTTCAAAAGCTGCTGAAGGGCCGCTCTGTATATTTTCCATTGCTGGTGTTTTGGAAAAAGCAATGGATTTGGACCCGGAAGACCTGGGCTCATTCCAGCTCCTTCCCTTGAGTGGCTCCAGGAGCCCGAGGAACGGCGCTCAGCCATCTGAAAAGCTTTATGTTAAATGGGGGGATCGTTTTCTTGTCCTGCAAAGTCCCACCTGCACAGGACTGCTGGTCGGGAGCCATTATAAAGCTGTTCTCATGATTTACGGAACAGGGGTGTGCGTGTCTCTGTGTAAGTGATTTGTACGTATTTAGAAACAAAAATATGGGATAAGAGAACACTTGAGCAGGAAGTTATGAGGACTCGGATCTGAGCAGACATCTGCTACTGTCTTATCGAGTAACGTTATGCAAGAGCCAAGCGCTCCGGGTCTCACTTTGCGCAGGAAGTTATGCTCATTCACGCATGCAGTCATACACTACAGGTGACGGGAGTGCCAGCACGAGCCCAAACAGCGAAGACTGAGTCTGGCCTTGCAGTAAAGTGGAGCCATTCAGGATAAAAAAACAAGGCAGTTAAGATCCGCACAGCATCTTCAGTGATCACAAAACATGCATGCATGTATACATACAGAAACTTACATAAATAACGCATAGATTATTGAACCATTTCTTGCAAACCAGTGAGGTATTATCATCTCTACCACTTTACAAGAGTGGAAATTGCAGGGACCACGTAAGAACTGACCACATAACTTACTTACACAACAGCAAGCATGGGGTGAGACTCCAAGGTCTCGCTGTACAAGGCCGCAGGTGTTACTGGTCAAATCGATCAACTATTCCATGTGCACCTACTGTGTGGGTCATGCTAGATACACAGATGCAAGAAAGTGTAAAAGACACAAGATGCTTACCCTTGACAAGTTTACAAACTGGTATGAAAAACAGTGGATAATTCAGCAGTATACACTTAGGCACTATATGCTGATAACATAAAATGCTACCCGTTGTTTAGGGTGCTTTCTACTTTAATGGAAGCAAAATACTCCAAAGAGTCCAGTAGAATATTTTTTTTTTCCAGATTAACACCAACACACCTGAATTCTTTTCAGAGTCCAAAAGTGAAACACGGGTCTGATTATGAGAAAGAAAAACAAGAGTAACAGCCAAATAAGCAAAAGTCCTATTTCTGTTTCTACTATACCTTATATAACTATACTTCAGATAAATGTTAATCCAGTGAAATAAATTAAAATCAAATATGCATTGAGTGACTGACTTATCCAGGGCACTGAGCTAGGTATTGCAACGATGAAAGAAGCTTATAACCTGCTAAGAAGATAGAGATGAATAGTTTAATAACACTACCACAAGGCCAAACAGTACATTCAAATTGCTATGGTGGCAGAGACTGGCCACGGCACTCACAAGTCTCAGTGTTTCAATTTCCCATCAGAATGGGAAATTGTGCTATTTTCAGTAGTAAAGAGAGGATTCTTAATAAGCTCTTAAGTTTCATTCACATTGACACTTTCTGATGTTATACTCGTAGATGGCTTTTAGTTTAAAGAGGCTTCAAAAACGTGAATTTGGAATACACGTGATATCGAGCTCCTACTTTCAGAAAGCGTAGGTCTGCTGGTGGGGACAGCCGAGCAGACAGCATGGTGTAAGGGGTAGGGACTCCGGCGTCAGACAGACCTGGGGTCAACCCCGGCTTCCTCACTGTCCAGCTGGGTGGGCAGGTTACGCTCTCTCACTTCACCTGCTTCCTTATCGATTGAATGGGTGTAATCATGTCTTTTTCATATTAATTGGGAAAATTAAATAAAATTGTATATAAAGTTCTCATTAAGGGTGTAACATACCGTAAACATTCCATGAAAAGTAGCTCTTATTAGCCATGCAGCAAGAGAAAGGAGTACCGTAAGAGACAACCAAGGTGCTTGAGGGCTCTTGCGATAATATTCCCATCAATGTGAACACCTTTGCTGTAAACTAATCATCTGAAAATCACAACCGATTTTATAGATGGGTCAGCGGAAGCTTTCAGTACCAGCATCAGCACCAGTGGGCACGGCTGCCACAGTCTGAACACGAGTGCTATACCAGACACTTCACAGCAGTGCTCACTCCCTCCTACGGCAGCTCGCTGAGGTGGTATTATCTCTGAGAAACGAGGCTCAGAGAGGCCCATTTGTCCCATCACAGGCTGGTAAGGAGAAGGCTCAGATGCCAACCAGGTCTGATGACTCCAAAGGGTAACTGCCCTACCAAATTCCAGTACCGGACAATTTCTAAATGACTAAGCATGTTGGAGGCCCACACACCGTGACCAAGGCACATGACTGCAGGAATGAGTCTAACAGATGCGGAGTGCACCCTCACACAGGAAAATAAATGATCCCAGCGCGGTTCTCCAGAAGCCCCCAAAGGAAACCACTCACCGCAAACAAAAAGCTACCAACCACAGAGAGGACACATGAAATCAAGCTTAAAAAGTTCAATTTACTCAGGTTTCTACAAAATGAGAACATTGACGATCATATAAGGTTAAAATGACTGTGGCAACAGTAACGACAAAAGAAACAGCTACCGACCATTTTAAGTAAGAGAACGTTGTACTTAGAAACACCAGGAGAACAAGTGACGTGAAATCCGTGGACCTACTCAGGCACAGAAACGTGGCCGACTCCCCCGCGGAAGTCAGTCCGTAGGGCTCCTGGAGTTCGGCTGCGGGGACCTGCACATACTCTTTCATGGTGGCAGGACCGATTCCCCAGGGGACCCTCCTGCTTCTACATCCTGTTGCCTGCTGTTCAGGAAGCGCCGAGTTCCCTGGACTTGTAATTCATTAGCAGAGGGCACTACTGTACTGTAACTTACCCAGCCTGCTGCTGACATCAAATATAAAGCCATCGAGAACTTGATAAGAACTTGATAATATCCATATCAAATTCTGCTGGCAAGGTCAAATCGCTTAAAGAAGACCCTATTAAAGTATTAAAGTATTGCTAATTTAGTAACAGTAGATGTTCATAAAGTTTAAATAGAAAATAAACCTGCTTACACTTTTTTCCTTAAAGCATTCCTTTAATTCCACCTCATCCTAAGCTTCTGATTCCTTCCAACACACTCCTTACTTTTCCATCTCCTCCCAACCTTTTCTTTTCCAAAGGAAAAAAAAACGCTAAGCATATCACCAAAAGCCTCAAGCAACTGGCAAGTCTGAGCAACATGAATTCGTCCTTTAAATTGAACTCTAGCACATAGAGAAATCCACTGTCCTCCTCCATAACACGTGGAATTCAGAACCCTGCGTATGATACACTTCGGAGGAGAAACACACCATCTCAAGTGGGATAACTCAACTATGGGAAAACGGAACTGGGGCAGAGTTGGAAAGAGAAATTATACTTAAAAAAAAAAAAAAGGCTGGGCTCATGGGGCAGCATGTTCAATAAGCCTTAGTAAACAGGAAAATCCTTCCACCTACCTCTCAGGGTTAGGTAGGAATGCTAAACTAATATAAAAATCACCTGGAGTCTTACAAACATGAATGTACTTTAGGAAGTTTTACATACTTCTCATTAACCATTTCTTTAACAACTCCCCAAGACAACTGCTTCTCCTTAGCGCCCCGGACATCATTCTCCTATGGATTCACCAGTGTCCCCTCGTCCTCACCTCACCCAGGGGTCAGATGCATGGACTCCAGCATCCTCCTTCCTTCGTGGCCAAGTTTAGAATTAATTTCCAACCCGTCCTGACCCACTCGTAGAAGGACTTGAATAGCGGCACAGGAAACCTCACGCTGAGCTGAGAGTAGCATGGCGCAGGCGCTTGGGCACACAGGGGTCCTGGGAGAATTCCGCTTAATTCTAAGTATTCCTAGTTTGGGATGACATTTGCTTTCCAATGCAGCTCTGTAAGTATGGGTGTCTGGATAAGTAATAAAGACCCCTTTAAAATAGGCCACTTGGAGTTCCAACTAGCTATATTACCCAATGATAATTTGAACCTAACTGGAAATGTTAATGTCCCCATTATTAAACTATTAATGTCTCTATTATGAAACACCACCATGGCACTGGGAGCTTGGGATAAAGCTATCCTCTAAAAGAAACAACAAAAAATTACTAACACAGTCAGTCACAGAAGTTGAAGAATGCTTAGATCCTATATGGAAACCAACTATCATGATCTGTAAAGGCAGAAAATAATGGTATCTATACCTTCTACGTTGCAATTATAGTATCTCAATTAATTCTTAACTGTAATGTATTAAAAACTCGCTGGCATATTTAGGGATCACCAAATTTCATTCTTTTAAACAGGAATGGCTGTGATTACTGGGTTTTGGTCCTTTATGCCCTCACTGTATATTTCTATCATAGCACCTGTAAGAATTTATTGTACTTACTTATACACACACCTGTCGTTACCATGAGAAAATAAGTTACTCCAACATAAAGCCCATTGTTGTGCATGTCTGGCATATAGCAGACATTTACAAAAACGATCCTGTGCTAAATGAATGTAGACCCAAAATTCACTGGTGGATAAAATGAGCTTCACATCTGCTCTAATACGTCCTATAAGAATCCAAATAATGATAAAGGAAGTACGCTGTCCATTAAATAAATGCCAGAACAACAAGAACCCTTCGGCACACAGATGACAATGTCAACTGAATCACTTTCAACAATTAATGGTTTATTTTTAGAGCCAGTGGAGGCCGTCAGTAATCAAGGGGAAAAGAGACAGACTGCTTTCCTATTAGAAGATTTTAAAAATTCATCACTTCAAGAACTCTGGCTCTGTGGAATCCAAAACGCTTTAAGATTTCGCATCACATATATTCCCTTCAAGGTTAACACTGAAAGTCAAGTGAATCATATAGTTAGTATCAGAACAACATCTGCTTCATACAATTAATAAGATTTAGTAACATCACGGTCCCACTTATACATCCCCCTCCCAAGGAGCAAATACTGAATATATAAATGTATACATGCCATCTACACATACATGTGTCATATACAAAGCCTGTAACATGGGTATTATTCCTGTACTTTGGCCCATGTGTACAGGGCACTGTGCTAAGAACTATAGAGGATTAAAAAGAAACTATATCGGAAAAGACAAAGGTTTAAAAACTGAATTTTAAAATAACGTTTGGACAACATCTGAAGACAAGGGACATCCAATGTCAAATGGACCAGATGGACAAAGGAGCCATAGCAGTTCAGAGAGAGAGAGAGAGAGAGAGAGAGAGAGGGGGGGGGGGAGAGGGAGAGCACTTCAAGCTCAAGTGAGGAGAGGGTTTAGGAAGGACAGGGAACTTGAGCTGAAGAATGAATAGACTGAACTATTAGGTTGGTGCAAGAATAACTGTGGTTTAAAGGGTTGAAAATAATTGCAAAAATCACAATTACTTTTGCACCAACCGAAAACAAAGATAAATTGAGGGCACTGAAGGACGATTACAGTCAGATGGAACAATACAAGCATCGCTAGGGAGGATGGCACGTGGAAAAACCAAAATGCATTTTCTAATAACCCAGAGCTCAGAAAGAAAGGAATGATAGGTGGCACAAAGGAAGCATCAAAAGGGTCAAGTGACTAATTAGACAGGGGGTCAAAGGAACAGGAACGAAATAAACTTATCTTCAGGAAAGTGTTTCTTTTAAAAGGATTTTAATCCATTAGAGGAGTATTTTATTACATGGTTCTTTCCACATGTTATTCTATACCTTCTCTCCTTTCATTCTCAAGTTCACTACTTGTTCTTTATTCCCAGGCACATAAACCGTATGGAAAAGAGAAGAACAAAGGCAATAAATGCAACGAAAGCTCCAATTCTGTTCCAAAGGAGGGTCTTCCCACTGCATTGCAATACGTGGCTCTACAACAGCATGACACACACAAAACCGTTACACTTTTCAAACTACTGTGACTTAATGTCCCTAGGGGAAAAAACAGCTTCTTTCAGTCAACTAGTGTTTGGTCTATACTCAACGTCCTTTCCTCCCCCCACTCTTACAATGTTTAATAGAAAAATATGTATTAGATATTCTCCTGCTTACAAAGTCAATTTACAGATTTATACCTAGATTTTAATGCATGCTATCATACTTAACAGAAAAATTAAATATTATTCAGCAGAATCACCCAAGGACAAGAGCAGTAAAATGTAGAATAATCCTGGCTTTTAGAAAATACTATCCTGAAAGATGGCATATGAAAATCTTCTGAAGACATCATAGGGAAAAAAATACTGCAAATGTTAAAATCAGAAAATATGTAATTCTCTAGCCATTTCATATGATGTTGGCTTAGTTTGCGAAACAAATAAGAAACCATCCAGTGGATGACACAGAAACCAGAGCTGCAAGCAGGTAAGAAAAGTCCTCATACCTCTGCCCACCAGCTTTAGGACGCAGCATAAGGTTCATTCCTCCAATAAGAGGGTACCTGGACCCTGCGTGCCTACGCCTTCTTCTGTCCCCAGGTGGCAGTCTTGGAAGGGGAGGACAGCACTCCTGTGTCCCAGTCTCTGGAGGTAAGTAATTAGATGAGGCATTGAAATCTTCTCTGATCCGCTTTTTAAATTTAATATATAAAATGTTAACTAAATGCCCTCTATGATAATGGCAGGAGCACTATTAAGAATTACAAAAGCAATCACATTTTCTGCAGGTGTAACTGTTTTTTTAAAAAAGTATGTGAGCAACAACTTTCCTCTTGAGCCCAACCCATGGTACAATTATATTGAGATTTACTTAGCACAATTCATAATTAGTGTGTCTGGGGGGAGAGGAGAAGTAGGCAGCTGTGGAAAATAAATTTAAGGACCACAATTAAGAGAGAAAAAAATAGAGGAAGGGCGAAAGGCAAATCAGATTACGCAGAACTTAAAACGGAACTGAGAAAGTAAGACACTAAGCAATAATATGTTATGAAAGTCCTACTTAAAACATAATCCAACAAAAACTCTAGTGACAAAAAACAAAACAAAAAAGAAAACAACAAATTTCCCTCATCTTCAGAGGAGATTTAATGCCCAGCTAGGGAAACAGCTGGCAGTCAGTAAGGGTTCTGAAAGTTTCCATCTCCAGAGTATATTTCAACAAATCAATCTTTGGAGCTTTCTATAAAAACTTATTTTCTACTTCTTGAGAGCAAATCTTGGTAAATGTATATAATATAGTTGATCCTCGAACAAAGTGGGGTTGGGTATGTCACCCCCCACAATCGAAAATGAGTATAACTTCTGACTCCCCCAAAATTTAACTGATTGCCTTGCCAGTAATATAAACAGTTGATTGACCCACATTTTGTATGTTATATGTGTTATAGACTGTATTATTATAATAAAATAAGCTAGAGAAAAGAAAATATTAAGAACATCATAAGGAAGAGAAAATACATTTACAGTATTTGTTGAAAAAAAAATCCACATAGAAGAGGACTTGTGTAGTTCAAACCTGTGTTGTTCAAGGGTCAACTGTGTAACAAAGCTAGCCAACAGTGCGGAGTACCTCACTTCAAGAAAAGGTGTTCTTCAAAACAAACAAAAACTGACATCAGTGTATAGCCAAATGATTAGTGACAATCTCCTTTAATTTGGAATTGGAAAAAAAAAGAACTGAAATTACAACTGTCCCTTTAGTTAGTTAATTGCTTAAAAATTTCTTGAAACAGCATGGAATATTGTTCTTTAAGTGCCTTTTCTTTTTTAAGATTTTATTGGGGAAAGGGAACAGGACTTTATTGGGGAACAGTGTGTAATTCCAGGATTGTTTTCAAGTCAAGTTGTTGTCCTTTCAATCTTAGTTGTGGAGGATGCCATTCATTCAGCTTCAAGTTGTTGTCCTTTCAGTCTTAGTTGTGGAGGGCGCAGCTCAGCTCCAGGTCCAGTTGCCGTTGCTAGTTGCAGGGGACACAGCCCCCCATCCCTTGCAGGAGTCAAACCGGCAACCTTGTGGTTAAGAGGACGCGCTCCAACCAACTGAGCCATCCAGGAGGCAGCTCAGCTCAAGGTGCCGTGTTCAATCTTAGTTGCAGGGGGCCGAGCCCACCATCCCTTGCGGGACTCGAGGAGTTGAACTGGCAACCTTGTGGTTGAGAGCCCACTGGCCCAGGTGGGAATCGAACCGGCAGCCTTCGGAGTTAGGAGCATGGAGCTCTAAACACCTGAGCCACTGGGCCAGGCCTTTAAGTGTCTTTTTGAAAACTGTTTTTGTTATATCAATCCCTAGACACACCCTAGGGATTGATCTCTAATGGCCCAGGAAGTCTCACCGATTTTTATACCATTCTGAAAGGGCCATTTCTTGAGACAGAAAAGACTTTATAGAGTTCAAAAATAAGATTAAAATAAACTTAAAATTCCACATAAAAAATGCAAAATTTCTGTTTAAAAATAAAGATGCGGGGCTAGCCTGGTAGCTGAGGTGGTTGAAGTGCCGCACTCCTAACACTGAGGTTGCTGGTTCGATTCCCATATGGGCCAGTGAGCTACACCCTCTACAGCTAAGATTGGGAACAACGGCTCTCCTGGAGTGGGGCTGCCGCTGGCTGCTGTGTGCTGCCATGAGCGGCCGGCGGCCAGCGAGAGCTGCCGTGAGCGGGCAACCAATGAGATGACCGATGACCGGCGACAGAAAGCGTCAGAGGAGGGGGTGGGGGGTGGGGGACAGCGCAAGGCTCATAATACCAGCACGGGCCAGGGAGCTGTGTCATACACAACTAGACTGAGAAACAACAGCTGGAACTTGAATGGTGTGGGGGGGAGGCGGAAGAAGGGGAAAAAAAGTAAAAATAAAAAAATAAAGATGCTATTAGTGCTACTTGCTAGAGGATTCCAAAGACTGGGATGTATAAACCCTCACTGAGCAATCAAAACCCAGAAAGAGGCACTGACATTACCCAACAAAAGATGAGCTGGCAGAGCCCCGGAAGGACCTCTGATGGACACGTGAAGGCAAGAGCTCAATGTGCAAATCACTGACCTAGAGGGCTTAGATGACTCCAAGGTCCAAGGGTGCGTAAATAACTCCGCACCTTCAGAGTGAGTGAGGGTGCTTTAATAATTATGCCAGGCTCAGGAGCACAAATCTGGACG
Organism: Rhinolophus hipposideros; assembly: GCF_964194185.1. Taxonomy (NCBI): domain Eukaryota; kingdom Metazoa; phylum Chordata; class Mammalia; order Chiroptera; family Rhinolophidae; genus Rhinolophus; species Rhinolophus hipposideros. The sequence goes on from NC_138059.1 coordinate 7,009,348, forward strand.
GTCCAGGCAACCTTGGACCCAGGATTATCCTACTTAGACTATTCTCATAGACTGAGTACTGGGTATGTCTAAAGGCATCAAACAAAGTAATCAACTTTTCAGTTACAGATACAAAATAAGGAAAAGCAGTGACAATCCAGCCAGGGCAGATAAACAGAGAGGTAAGGGAGAGAAAAAAACAAAACATGGAAGACTGGTAAAAAAAAATAATTTAAGAGTTTACCTAAGCTTCAATCTTTCTGGTATACAACTACAACCTTAAAATATCAAATAATGCAATAATTTTTGTAGAAAGATCATTAAGTGAGAAATCCCCTAGACGTGTGTAAGTAAATGTTTTCTAAAATGCCTACTATATTCAAGGTACTAAGCTCGGCATCGTGGCATGTATGAATAAGGGACCCAACTGGCTCCTAACATTATGGTCCTTAAAATCTAACAACATTGGAAGAAAGCCATGTTAGAGAAAACAAGTATTCCTTTATTAAAAACGAGACTGATGCAAACAAAATCATAGCAATGGCAAATAACTGAATTCACCCTCGGTCTCTAAGTTGAATTATATATACCTAATTAGGCTGATTTCCCCATCACACTCAACACATCTCCAGGGAACAACTACCACCATCCACTTCCCTAACAAAAATCACCACTCACGAGTCTTCCACTTCTGTGTGAATGTGTTTATTCTCTTATAGTAAACGTTACCTCTTAAGACATCCTTCCTAAGCAAACTTTGTTCTCAAAGTACCGTGCTTTCTTAGGGCGCTCTACGAGCCATCTGAAGAAACATCTCCTGGAGTATGTTTTAAACTGAAAACTCCCTAGCCCCACCCAGAACCTTCTGAGTCACTCTCTCGGGACAGCATATCAGAATTCCTATTTCTAAATCCACCCCTCCTTCCTATTATGACCACCATGCACACCCAAGTGGTGGAACCATGGCTCCGGAGAGCCACTCCGCTACGTAAGGATTTAAAGAACCAAGCACATGACTTTTTCTTATTGTGTACTTTAGGTACTTGGAACATTGTACTTACATCTAAGTTATAGAATGAATAAAAAGTTATAATGCAGGGGCCGGCCTGGTGGCTTGGGCGGTTGAAGCTCCACGCTCCTAACTCCGAAGGCTGCCGGTTCGATTCCCACATGGGCCAGTGGGCTCTCAACCACAAGGTTGCTGGTTCAACTCCTCGAGTCCCGCAAGGGATGGTGGGCTCGGTCCCCTGCAACTAAGATTGAACACGGCACCTTGAGCTGAGCTGCCTCCCGGATGGCTCAGTTGGTTGGAGCGCGTCCTCTCAACCACAAGGGTGCTGGTTCGACTCCCGCAAGGGATGGTGGGCTGCGTCCCCTGCAACTAGAAACGGCAACTGGACCTGGAGCTGAGCTGCGCCCTCCACAACTAAGACTGAAAGGACAACAACTTGAAGCTGAACGGCACCCTCCACAACTAAGACTGAAAGGACAACAACTTGACTTGGAAAAAAAGTCCTGGAAGTACACACTGTTCCCCAATAGAGTCCTGTTCCCTTTCCCCAATAAAATCTTAAAAAAAAAAAAAAGGCATGATGCAGGCTGTACCTTAAGATTGTCCAATACATTACAATAAATGAATCATATGAAACACTATGTATGAGACCAAATGAGTAACAGAGATGACAAATGCTAGGGCATTCGGGAACAACTTCACAGAAGACGCTGATGTGACAAAGACCTATCAGCCACATACGCCCTGGGATTTGTGGCTGAGATCTCCAGACCTTCCCCATTACTTAGAAATGCTGCCACCATATCTCCCGGCGGACTAAAATGTCTCAGCAGCGCGGATATATGAACACTTGGCAGACCCATGCTGGAAATAAATCAGGGTGAGGTACTAAATGGCCTTTAAACCCCTAAGGATTGCAGAAAGTCACAGAAAACAAATTATCATCATCAGACTTTTCACACAGTTTTCTAAAGTATGACCAGACCTTAGACATTTTCCCTTTCCCCAGAAGACTACCTGGTATGCCTCTGCCTCTCTGCATCTCATGTATTTAAGGTACCCTTAAAATTACCATAGTTGTTGGGAATTATTTTACCAGCAATGGCTAGAGAAAGACCTATACATTTTGAAGAAACTACTCTATATTCTCTTGCCCTCCCTACCTTAGAGAAAACTTCTGCTGTCGTGTAAGAGAGGAAGAGTGACTTATACTGGTGAGTCTGGAAGAAGGAACTGAGCATGTCCTAAAACATAAGCTCCAAATCCATATCCCGAGCACCTACCTACACGGGGAGGGCACACAGTGAGAGCTCAATACGTATTAGTGGAAGGAAGGCAGGAAGGCAGGAAGGAAGAAAGGCAGGAAGGAAGAAAGGCAGGAAGGAAGGAAGGAAGGAAGGAAGGAAGGAAGGAAGGAAGGAAGGAAGAAAGGAAGGAAGGAAGGAAGGAAAGATGGAAGGATGGAAGGAAGGAAAGATGGAAGGATGGAAGGAAGGAAAGAACTCTCAAGCGCTTCTCTTTCTGCGATTCTGTCTTCCTGCTTTTGTGTGACAGCACGTCTGGGTCTGGAAGCCTGCATGCCCACTCTACAATTACCAAGAACTTGGAGTCAGTGCCCTTGCAGAAGGCTGGGTAACCGTGTTGGCTCTGCCAATCTGGAGTGTCCCTTAGACGCATCGTGGGAAAGTCTCGAATGGGAGGAAAAGTAAGCAGGAAGCCTGAGGATAGACAACAACAGTCAAGCCACATTCTCTGACCCAGGTATTGGGACTTGTACCAGATTGCTTTTTATATTTCTCTCAATTGATCCCAAACTCACAGGGGGACAAACGTGCAACTACTACCCTCTTCAAGTCAACAAACGTGCCTGTCAGGAATATATGAAAAACACTTATACCCAACCCCGTTTATTCTTTTAGCGTTTTCATGAGGACTAGCATGGCCCAGGCCCGAGGCTACATGCAGGGAGGACCAACACCGGCCACAATCCCTGGTCTTCAGTAGCTCAGAGACTGGAGGGAACAGACAATCACATACAGAGAGAACTAGGACGCTGTGTGACAACAGCTACGACAGAACGGGTGTCTATAGGGGAACAGTAGTATGAAACCTAACCTTCGTCCAAGAAGTAATGACTAAATTAAGTCTTAAAGAAAAAGGAGGGACTCGGCAAAGAGGGGATGGCTCAGAGCTTTCAACAGTGCGGTTTTAATTTGCAAACAAGCATCAAGTTGTGCAACATGAGCAAAATGGCTCGACAGACTGCTGCTTGCAGAGGACCAAGAAACAGAGAAGATACACTTGGGGGTGGAGGAAAGGTATCAAAAAGAAGGAGAGAATGAATTCTGTTTTGCACATGACAAACTTGAGGTAACAAACTGAAAGGGGGGTATCCTGTGGGGGGCAAGTGAGCTAGACTAGAAATAATTTCAGAACCAAAAGCGTGTAAGTGATCAGCAAAGAGCAACTAGCTGGACGGAGTAGCTGCGCTCCCCCAAGGACAACAGGAGGGAGCCAGGGAGAGGATCCTGGGAAAGCAAATATTCACGGGATGATCAGAAGAGGAAGAGAAAAAGAAGACCTCTAAAGAAACTGGAAGAAGACTACAAAAGAAAAGTGCTAGAGAATAAAAGGAGTTTTTCCAATCCTGTACTTCCTACAAAAGTACCAATTACATGGATAAAAGAAATGAGAACTTGACAAATTACTCCAAGAATGAGGAAACATCAGAAAAAGAAATTAAGAACATTTTCAGAAAAACAAGTCCACGTGAAACTCTCAGATTTTACGGTAAATTAAAATTTCAAGATGAATTAACTATCTTGACTAAAAATAAATCAGAGCAGTTGGCAATTTCCAAATATCCAGACTGAAAATCACTGTTCCAGATTTCCACATCTGATGTAGAAAGAGTCTGATCATATAGTTTACAATGAGTATAGGCTCTTACTAAAAATAAAACAATGGATATCAAATATCCCTATAAGGATCTACTAATAGACTTCATTATTATTTTAATCAGTTTTCAGTAAGATGTAAGTCTTCCATCTAAAATACAGAACTAGATTATGCTTTAGAATTTTGAGTAAATGATGAAGGACAGAATAACTGATTGGAATGAGACAACAGCAAAAGGAAAGTTCTACTGCGTCACAATAAAGCTTTAAGGCTTTGATTTCATGATTGCACAAAAACATAAGGTGCAACTTTCTTAAATTTTTCTTTGTTGGTGTGGTCCTTGTGTTTAAAATGTGCTACCTTCACATTAAAAACGGCAGTATTACAATCTGTGTTGATCTCAACGATACAGCATATCATAGATGTTTACAAGTACATTTCAAGTTAAATAAACTTGGATCATAGATGATACAAATGCTCCTCTCAAATCGACACAAGACATTCTGAAACCTAACGACTAATGTGCAGCATCTGTGATCCATGCAGTAAGCCCCTAACGTATGTTGCGTAATTTTTAATCAGGCTGAGTACCAACACTACCCTGGTATGGTCATTGTTGTGTACATTACTCTTCCCTGTTCTAGCCATCGACAGCAATTTTGGGGACAGACGACTTTGTTGTTGTTTGTTTAAGTGACTTCCCCCCTTTGACCGCAGGAAACAAAAGACTTGTTCTTGAGAACTTCCCTATTCAGATTTCTGTATCAGCACGTATATTCATAGCATTTTCACGTTTTGGTGTTTTCATATTTTGCGTGCTGTGAAATCAAATCTAGATGTTTCCTAATCATTTTTATGAATCATCTGGATGCTCTTCATCACACATAGAGGTCACAAAGAGAGTGCAATGCGTTACCTACCTACAAGTAAATACGCATCTTACTGTCAATTGAATAGAGTTTTGTCCCACTTCATGTTCCGCAAAACTGAACTGCTATTGGGTTTGACTAACTGTACTACCTGTGACACAGAATATTTGCAGGCTAGGAAATGCAATTCAGAATGCTTAATAAAAATCTTCATTCTTTTGGTTTTAAAAAAATACTTATCGTAGAATGTGTCATATAGTACATGTTAAAACATCAGGTATTACTCAAATATTTAAAGGACATGACATAAAAAATGGACTGGTCTGTGATGCCCTTGAAGGACAGAACTTGGATAGGAGTACCCCAAACTGAGAATTCCCTGAGAGCTTCCAGACAGGATCATCTGTCAGGTAACGTCAAGACTCAAGCGAGAGGTTACGTTAAGTCATGTCTCTAAGAGGCCTTCTAACTCTAAATGCACAGGACGTTCCAATTCAAATGCAAAGGACTATTAATGAACACCATTACGTGGAAAGTACTATACAAGGTACTGTGAAAGGTACAGAAAAGACCAGCAATGGAAAATACTGTTTACCAAAACTCCTATGTTTGAAAGGGTGGAATAAGACCCACACAAAAACAGTATTAGTCAAACATAAGAGAAATGAGAAATTAAGCTCTCATTTCTGGGAAACTCTAGAAATGAAACGATCTTAACTGGAAAAGTCTAGAAAACCTACTTAGAAGATGTGAAAAATGAGCTTGGCCAAGCAAGAACACAAAATGAGTAGAATAGATAATTTCTTAGAGATCGATAGAAGAAAAGAATTTTGTGAACGGGATTGATTAGGCAAATATTTTCACGGCAAAGATCCGAGCTATGAATTAGCCTTTGAACAACAGGAAGAAAGTGAACAGAGCGAATGGGGTATTCTAGAAAGGCTGAGGAGAACAAAGGCTATTCTGGAGCAGTAAAATGACTAGCCTCCCTAATTCAGCTTTCAAGCCTAGGAGAAAAAGACAACTGGAAAGATAAAGTAGCAGTAGCTGTACAAATGCATGTGCTACTATGTCGTTCTGTTTCCTTCAAATGATGGGCGATCGTAGGTGCCCAGAAGAGAGCAGTTCTGACCTCCCTTTGCACGAGGCCACATGAACAACCTGCAATGTTGGAGGGCAAGGCCGTCATGAAAACAGTGCAATTAGGAGTTTAGTTTATTGACTGTGTCAAATGGTGAAAAATCTCTTGGGGAGAAACTGTCAGATAATCACAGTAACAGCTAAGGACAAAGTGTGGAGATCTTTAGATCAAAACCTAGTTTAAGACAACTGCGCCTAAAAGCATTTAATGTACCGAAGACCGCACAAAGAGTAAAGTTTTAAAAAATGTAATCAGATCTTCAGATTTCTATTGCATAGACTTAATTAGTTTAATTAGATACATCATGTTATTTCTGAGTATTATAAAATTCTTGAGGGCAGTCTGCGAAAATGATTCCTATTGCATAAAAAGCTAACCTAGTCCTTTGGTAGTGGATAACCCTCCACACTGGCGCTTAGTTCTCATGAGAAATAGTCTAATAAACACTGTTTTTCTGGCCTAAGAAGGGGTATCTGAACAGCAGCTCTTTGCAGGACACACCCACTGCAGTCAAGTCAGTCAGCAGGGACTAAGAACCCAAATTAATGTCCAAAACGGAAATCGCTGTGCTGCAGGCTTGAGACTTTGAACTACTCAAGGACGGAATAAACCGACTAAGTCCACCAATGACAATTTCGAAGTCTATTTCATTCATCCACACCTCCCACAGTTCCCACTTCTTTCTAAGTAAAAGGAGGCTGCTTCCTACGGAAAGCTGAAGGTGCCAGCGGTTGGCAAGGAGCAGTTCTTCCCACACTGCACACTGGCAAGGAAGGGTAAGCAGGGGACCAGGACCTCTACCTTAGACCGGTAGCTAATAGAGGTTGCCATTTTTTCTCATCTTCATGCTTTGATGCTTCCCTTCCAAATGAACTTGCCATGCAGGCAATAAGAAAGTCTACTGAAATTCTTGGTCAACACTTCACACTAAAACTAGACGAATGTCTAATGTTCAAAGCTAGACTCCCAAGAACAGCTTTTTATTCCTCCTTCCTCCCCTAAAAGTTGCCTGAATGTGGCATTTCCAATTTGTGAAAGTAAAAAAATAAAACCAGCTGACATTTTCCAGACACCCTTTGAAAAGGCTGTGAAGTTTATATAAGGCAAAATGAACAGAAAGAGTATGAGTTTGAAATACTTTAAGGACTCTCCCCTCCACAAATTAAAACACTTATATTGTTACTATGGTAATCTGATACTGGATGATCTCAGATTTTTAAACTTAAAAAACACACCATGTAAGTTTAAAAATTCAGAGATAAAAATATATTCTTAACAATCAAGGGGTTAAAAAGAACTGGAATTTCAGAATCTCACCACTCAGTATCTTTAATTTTAGCAAGTCTCCTAATGGTTACTTAAGTGTGAGCCCTCCTGAGTCACAATCTGGGGGGAAGGAAAGGTGAGGCATCTGGAATTCATGTTTATCATCATTGCTCAGGAAATTTGTAGGGTTTTTGTTTTACATAAAAATCAAGTATTTTCCATAAACTGAAACAGGTAAATTTTATGGTATATAAATTATATCCAATAAAGCTGTTTTTAGAAATCAATTTTTTCCCTTCATTATACTTATTACAACCTTAATATGTGGTTGTAATAGTAAGGTCAAAGTTCAAACCCCCACTGCTGTCCTACTGTGTTCACCATGAAAACCTGAATATGAGAAAAAAAGATAAGAGTGGGTAGGGGGTTCTTGCAGTTTTTTAGTTAAGCTCTTCAAAAAGAAAGGACCACAAATGCAATTCATGACTAAACAAACTAAGGCACTACCGTCTGGGACAATAAACCCTTAAATATAAAGATATTAATTTGTCACCATCATGAGTATAAGCAATGACTGTGGCTTTTCTCAGTTAACAAGATTGATTTGAGTTGTTTTTATTTAAAAATCCTCAAAATATGTCACAAGTAGGATATGAGTTATTTCAGGCAAAATTCAAAACAGCTTTAAAATTCCCCAACTACTTAAATTTTAGCAAAGTTTAATTTCCTCATTAGTCATAAAGTTAACAAGTGTTAAATCTGTGGGGGTGTTTGCAACTTCTAAAACTATTTTTAGAACAAATCCATTTAATGTACCAACAGCATTGATTCTTCTTATAGATTTCAAAACACCCACAGCGTCTATGCCATATGTTAAAGATTTTCACTTGAATTGAAATGATTAAGTTTTCTGATCAAACAGATCAGAAAAGATAGGAAAAGATAGGTAACACTCTAATTACGTATCTAAACAGAATGTATATTTTAAAGGTATTTCTCTACCCAAAGTTCGAAGATAGGAAAATATAACACAGGACTTGCTGACTAAGTCTAGCTAAGTAAACAATTTAATTAAAAAAATACTAAGCTACTAATTTAAAGTTTCAAGGTTCAGCACTTGATATAGTTTCCCCAAACTTCTAACTAAAGCACAGAAATACCAAACATTTTGTATTCACTCTGTACATGAGATTTTGGTAACCCAAAGTCATGAGCCTAAGACCTCTTTAAATTTTCAAGTATTCTTTTAATTTATCATACAAGTATATGCTATGGTCACAGTTTGTATACACAATCGATTTTTAGGTGAATCAAAAGTCTAGAAAGGCAATCTAATCTTTTCTAATCAATATTTTTAAATGAATCATAAATCAAAAGCTGATGCTACCGTATTTCAATGCATTACTAAACTTTCCTCAAGTTCAACGTTAAGACTTATTGCTACTAATGCATTAATGCATGGAAGGAAAAAACCAACCCACAGCAACTTTGGCTTTACATACAAAGAACCTGGAAATCTGTATACATTTGTAGTACTCGTTTTATTGTTGCAACTATAAAAGGAAACTTATTTACTCTTGAAAATTTTAAAGGATTAATGAAAAACAGCATCTCACTTTTATGCAAATACTCAAGTTGTTAGCAGTGCAATTTCAGATTTAAAAAATGAAGAATGGTGGAATCGACTGCCATTCCAGCAAAAGCTCAGCAGCCAAACCAACGGCAACATACTCACCCTCCCTAATGTGCTGGATACAGAGCTTTGAAAGTTGTTCAGCCATTAACCAGCATGTACCTTATCAGGGCGGCAACGAAAAGAGCAGCGATATTTCTGTGTTGCTGAAAAAAGAGCCTGTTTACTGCATTACAGTGAACACTATGGGCCAAATACACAGACACCAATGGATAGGGAGGGGAAAAGGAGGCGGATGAGCTGTACAAGGGGAGCAAGGCATGTGGAAAACTCAGAGCTAACTGATGCTTTCAGGTGACAGCTCGTGTCTCTACGTGCCCCTCAGTTCTTTGTTTAAAATAAAGCAGTTCCTCGGTGAGTTTACAGAAGCCTGTATCTGCTGCCAGAAAATCATTCAGTTCTTTCAAATACACAGAATGATGAGACTTGAAGACGACAGCAGTGGGATGACAAGTTACTAATAGTTTACTTCTGCCTGAAATACTGTAGCTTCCATATGGGGAGCCGCCCTGATTCCCACTTGCAAACTGCACAGTTCAGCGTGTCTACCCAGGAGTTACAGAGCACTTGACACAACCGCTCACCCAAGTACCATTTGACACTCTCTTCCATCTGCTAGGAAGCAGTGACAAGAGAGTTAAGGACCTACGTACAGGACAGTACACCATGGTTAAGACACACGATCACCTGTAAGTCCCGAATTTTTAAAATAAGATTTTTTTCTTAACACTTCATAAGTCATTATAGACATAACACCAAACAGAAGTTCCAGCTCTCGTTTCTCTTCTACTTGCCATATTGAAATGTGTCCAATGTGACTAAATGGACTGCCATTTGAACCTGGCACAGCCCTTGGCAGACCAGTATTTGTTGCAGTGGTAGTGGTTTGCATGACGTCCCACCGGCTCCCTCTGTTTCCTCTGCCTATTCAATCTGTAAATGGGCATGGTTGTGCAGAATCTGCCCTAAGCCTCTTTATTCTCTTTACAAGCTATCCTTTAGTGATTTCATCCACTGCTATTCATGAAAATGTGCTTACACACTTATCATACCCTAAAGTGGACTCATCTTCCATCTCCATCGCCCCGAAACCGCTCTTTCCCCAGAGCAGTGATCAAGCCTGCAACTTGGGAGTGAATGCTAACGCCTCCTCCTCCCTCACCCTTTCACCCAATTGATCCTATCAATGGTACTTCTTCAGCAGCAGTCAGGCTCCAGGCAATCTGCCCCACCACCACCATCCAAGTGCAGGGCCCACCACTCCGACAACTGTACTTTCATAACCTCTGACTGCTCTCCCCGCCACACTTCTCATGTTTCCATAGCAACCCGTTTTCCCTTTCGTAATGTGAGTCACTGCACAAATATACACTGACTGTATACCCTGGGCCAAGCACTGTATCAAAGCTGTGTATACAGCGCCAAGGAAAACAGCTGCAGGCTCTTGCACAGCTCCTGTCTGCTCGGTGGAATTACGGGCTCAGCACTTGTCTTCCCCAGCAGACTAAGCTACATGAGAGCATGTCCGATGTCCGTGATGACGCCTGTTATGTCCAGTATGAGGGCACTGCTGCACCTAACGTGTCCAGCGTAATACCTGACACAGAGTATACAACAGTGTGGTGAGTCAAAGACAAATGTACCGTATACATAAAGTGGTCACTTTCCTCAGCACCAATGACTCACTTCAACTGGCTGCTGGTTATTCCCCTGTATGACTCACCTCCAACATTTTCCCCAAACCCACATTCCTCCTATGATCACAGTTTCGGATCACTTAATATCTTTTAGGTCACTCAGGCTTACAATGTCATCTTGCACTCATCCTCCCCTTGCAGTCTCTCCTCTGAACTCTGCAGCACCATTCTCAGGGCTCCTGCCATTTACTTATTTGTGTTATAGCCATTATATAAGCTTTTCAAGGCTGGGGCTGCTTTCCTCACCTCTGTATTCCCCACCTAGCAGTGCTTTGCACATGTAGGCATTAAACTATCTGCGGAATGAATGAATCCCTATGAGAAATCCAACAGGAAAACAAGAAAAGCTGAAAGAGAACATTTGTGACTCCAAGAGCATATTGACAGTGCCCATGACTGAAATGACTACAAACAGATCACACGACCCCATTCCTGGAAATTATTAGAACAAAACAGGTGACACACCATCAGCTCAATGGCTTTGGGTTTAGTCCATAGGTTCCTAAGCTTTGGATTCTAAAAAGTTTTATGTTCTCGTCAGAGGGCATATTCTAATGTCTATGAGTATAAATTTCAAACTTTTTAGAAGTACTCAATATTATTCCCCTACTGAAATCGAAAGCAGAATCCCACCAATAAATAAAGCAGATAAAAACAGAGCTACTCCAGCTGAAGGTGGGTGGGGTAGGCGGGCCCACCGGCTCGGTCTCTCCAGCACCCTCTCCACGTTTGACAGTCCATTATACTTCCGTGGGAGACATGTTTTAAAACTTGAGATCTAAGGCAGCTCCAGCTTCCTTGGTCCACCCCCCAATGTGGATCAAGAACATGGAGTTCTCAGGAGGTAACAATGGGAACCCTGTGCCAGGAAATGGAGCTTGTGGAAAGCTCGTGTGAACAGAACTGACCTGGGGCAGACATCCGTGCCCCTTCCACCGCTCTCTTAGACCTGACTGTTCCATTTCATGACGCTGGTGCACTGACACAAACATGGCAGTTTCCCAAAGGTGTCCCCATCCTTGGATGACCAAGCAGAAAACCAGGAGGGAGCCAAGGGAAAAGGTGGCCTGGATAGAGAAGTCACTTAAGTCTCCTTCTAATCTGGGCTGTACACTAAAGAAGAAACTAGTCTTCTGAAGTTCACATCGCCCAGCCCAGCTAAGAGAGCAGGAGAAATCCACAGGGACTGAGACCCCAAACCCCAGCTGTGATGCATTTTCCTGGAGGGTCCTTCTTTTGGCAGACGCTCTTCTGGAAGCAGGTGCAGCAGGCGGCGACGATCCAAGAAACAACGGTCTTGTGCTGACAACATCTAATTCTAATAACACGTTCATACAGTATTTCTACCTCCAAAGCACAATTACACAAATGCTACCGCACCTCAATATCCCTGACAGGTATTATCATTTTTCACTTAACCGACCAAATAGCTAGTAAAAATCACTAACTTCATGAATCAGTTTCAGTCAGATGTCATGAATGGGCCATTCCTTTCAACTTCCAGGCCAGTCCTTTGTCCTGGCAGAACACCTTCTGCAAAGTTTATGTGCTCCCAGGAATTGACAAGGGCAAACTTGAACACCTTATATTTCATTTTCTCTGCCCAGCAGGAGTGCGATCCTCTTAAAGTTAATTGCAAGCACAGCCCAGAGAACTTTGCAGCAAATTGCCAAGACGGCTGTTGAGAAAGCCAATTAAATAGCAGGGGTGTGAAGAACACTTCGTATTATCCAGAAAACTGTTGCAGCAGAAACAGCCTGGAGTTCAGGTAATGAAAAGAAAAGGTAAAGCTGAATAAGTCACCAACTAAAAATAAAAACAAAAATTAATGGCATTTAGGAGGACAGCAGTCCCACTGAAGATGTAGAGCCCAAGGTTTTCAAGCCTAGTTCTAAGAAATACCAAACTCTTGATTCACAAGTACCACGAAAGAAAACCTAAATAGTAATTCTCTCTTTCATAAAAATTAGAATCATGCTATCTAATAAAACCTAAAGTTAAAGAGCAGTTAATTAATATGCAAAAGGGAGAGTAAGATAGCCTACATGGAAAGAGGGAAAATAACAGTAGCTCCGTTTGCTTTAGCGCGTACATGAGAGCTGGCTCATTTCAAGAACTGAATGAAGCTGGCAAACACAAATGATAAGAATTTTGACAGGTCTGACATATTAATCACAGGAGGAACTGCCAACATTCATTTCATGATCGTACTTCCCCAAAATTGTGTTCATTCTACAACACACAATCGTTCCCAAAACAAAACAAAAAACCCTAAAAATCTACAAACTCCCAATAAATTGAACCCACACATAATGATTCATCTCAACCTTTCAGGTTTTCATCACTGACACCATCACTTAATAAATCAGAAATTATGTCTTTCTCCTTTCAGAATAAAATACCAATGAAAAGGGGGAAAAAAAGCCCCATTTTTTTTGCTTCTTATTCAGGAACAACATATTTCACCAACTATTGCTTAAAGTCATTCCCAGCATTTTACATTTCCTGGCAAGGCAGCCACAGCAATCAGACAGCGAATGCACTGTCTTCCTAAGCCAGATGTGAGGTCAGTTTCATCAGTTTGATCAGCTTGATGGGTTCCTCAAAATCCTTTCCCATGAGCTAAAGGAAGTACAAGGTCAGGGTAATACTTATGTTTCATTTCAAGTTTTTAAAAGAACTATGAAAATTTTGAAAAAACTATGTTAAAGCTGTACAAAATCTTAAGATTCTGATAGGAGAATATACGCTACCTGTAGAAAACCTGGAAAACACAAATTATAGGGACAGAAATAAAAACTCATAATCCCAGCACCTTCATAAGTATAATTTTAAATGGTTACAAGATATTTTGTTGTAACAATGTTCTACGTTAAATTTGCACCATTTCCCCATTATTGGATATTGAATGTTTCTGGGTTTTCACTGTTTTCTAAAAAGTACTGTGACAGACATCTCAGTGCGGAAATATTGGAGCAGTCCATGTTTTTAATCATCAAGGACAGATTCCCAAAGTGGAATTACTGGGTTAATAAGTGGGAGCATTGTTGGAGCACTTGATAAAATCTTGCCAAATCACTTTCCTAAAAAGTTGTACCAATTTGAACTTCTGCCTTTTCTACTGCATCTCACTGCCTTTGTCTATTGTTGTTTTAAAAGTCTTCAGGAATCTGACAATCCAAAAATAATTTCAGCTTTTAATTAGTATTTCTTTATTAGTGAAATTAAACCATTTACCCCTAAATCTTTATCAAGCGTTTGTCGACTTTTAAAAGTGTAGGGGCCGGCCCCAGTGGCTCAGGTGGTTGGAGCGCTGTGCTCCTAACACTGAGGTCGCCAGTTCGATTCCCACCCGGGCCAGTGAGCTGCACCTTTTACAGCTAAGATAGTGAACAACGGCTCTCCCTGGCCCTGGGATGCTGTGAGCAGGAGGTTGGCGTGAGCTGCCACGGGCTGCTGTGTGCCGCCGTGGGCTACCATGTGCTGCCAGGAGCGGCCGGCCGCCAGCATGAGTGGTCGGAAGCCAGTGTGAGCAGCCGGCAGCCGGCAAGAGCTGCCATGAGTGGCTGTGAGCAGCCGACCTTAGCCGGGGGAGCACGGGCCAGGGAGCTGGGTCCTACACAACTAGACTGAGAAACAACGGCTGAAACCGGAGGGGGCTGCGGGTGGAAGAAGGGAAAACAAAATAAAATAAAAAACAAGTGTAGGTGTGTACTTGAACCACGCAGGGTTGCTGGTGTTTTGCTTTCTGACTTGTATAAATGCTGCAAATGTTTCTGATGTTTGATATTAATTTTGAAGCCTTCCACCGATGTTTATAATACTTCTATCCATCTCCTTCTGTCCCCCATAAAGGCAGCGTGAAGTGTGTAGCTGTGAGACGACCCAGCCAGGATTCACATGAGCCGGGTTCTATCCCCACACCATTACCCAGCTGCAGAGCACAGGACCTACTCGGTGTCACCTTCCTCTCAATGATTGGACTAAACGTTCTTTTCAGCTACCAAACTCAATTTGATTTCATTTTTCCCTTTCTTAAGTTCCTTTGCTGGTGACCCTAAGATTCTTAAATTAACTCTCTTCATAGATAAAGATTTTAGAAAAGCCTTACTGAATATTCATCTATATTATAATTTAAAGATTTCAGTAGGCTAGCAGAGACGTGAGGGGAAAAAAAGCATGTAAAAACTTCAAGGGGAAATTAAAAAGTAGGGGAAAGATGCATTTTGAATGGCAGGATATATTTGGCAGACGATGATATTCTTCTACAACCTGAATTACCATCCTTTGGTCAAAGAACAACCAACCGTCACTCTGGTTAAGCTCTCCGTTTTCTAGGAGATGCATTGCAGTGTGCTTTGAAACTGCTAAAATGCTACATGAAACTCTGTGTGAAAAATCTGCGTTTTCCTGGGGAAGAATAGTCATGGCTTTCAGATTCTCAACAGGTTTCATACTGCAAAAATATGTAAGAACCCCTAACTTAGACAAACAGCTCATGTCTTACCTTCTGGTCTACCCTCCCTCCTTAAAAGCAGTGGGGCCCACAATTGGGATTTTCTGTGCTCTCATTTCCATTTCTGAGAATGGCAGGGACTGTTTTCCTTCAATGATATCGAGAAAACCTCTCTCTTACCGCTACAGGACAAAGGGGTACTCGCTTCCTACACAGGGGCTCTCCAGACAACACAGCTACTAACGAAAACGGAGTTTGTAATGGAGCCAGTGTTCACACAGAAACACTGTTGAGATCAGAGGTACAATAGAAATACCTGAGTAGTGATTCCTTCTTTAACAAAAACTGGAATCCTGCTATCTAATAATACCTAAAGATGGAGAGCAGTAAATACAGATGCAAGAGGGAGACAATGCTAGACTGCAGGGCGTCAGATTTGTCCACGGCACCCACCCCACTCTGCAGACACACTGTAAGCGACTGGATCATTCCGTACCAAAGTTGAGCTATGTGATGGGGAAAATGTGGCTTTCCCCTAAGAACTAGTACCTTCATCTGACTCAGGAGAAAGGGTCTCTGCCTCCCAAAACACAAAAGTCTTTCTTCCCTTTTAGAGGTCTACAGGGGCTGGGGAGGGGGCAGAGAGGCAGGAGTGAAAAATCACAGCCCAGAAAACCAAAGATGTGTGTAGCTATTTTTGTTTCAAGTTGCCCACTCCCAATCACTCAAAGCAGAAGTCTAGGCAGATGGAGTTGCCCAGAAAGCGAGCTTCCTCCTCACGCCGGCCCCTCCAATCAGGTGGTAGAGTTGGGGGAGGTGCTTGGGACTGTCTGGAACTCCTGACATGACCCAGTGAGGTAGGGGGTGAGGGGAATCTGCCCACTCTGGCTCCCCAGAGGAGCCTGACAGAGTCAATGCCAGTCCAGGGTCAGGTAAGACCACGCCCTGACCTGACAGGTAGGTCACTACTGACTGGATCCGGCCTGCGAGCTCTTTGGGATGCCAGGTGGAGAAGGCAACCTGTGGGCAACAGCCTGCAGGGACCCGGGCGGGAGAGAGGCCAGGCTGCAGGTGCAGCTTCATCTATAACATTTAGGTGTGTAGATCACTGGTTCTCCGCCCAGGGACAATTTTGCCCCCAGGGGAACATCTGGCAATGTCTGGAGACATTGTGTGGAGGACAGGGACGATTACTACTAGCTTCTATGAAGGAGAGGCCAGAGGCGCTGCTCACCATCCGACCATGCGAAGGACAGGCCCTCACCGCCCAAACAAAAACTTATCCGCTCCAAGACATGGATGGTGTAAAGGCTGAGAAACCTGCTTTAGAGGTTTGCAGGCCTCCTTGTTTGTCCTGCTGTCTCAGGCCTTGCAAACGTTACGGGCAGGCCTGCTGAGAACCTAATGATAAATTATAAAAACTTTACAACACTGTTTTTATGGGGAAAAAGTTATTTCCAGTTATGGTATCTAAAGAATAACTTCTCTGACTCTAGTTAAGATTCAATCGATCACTGATTCAATATTTACCAAGCACCTATTAGGTAACGAGGCACAATGCAAGCAAAAGGGACAGTGTTAAAAGAAACAGATAGCATCTGAGGACTGTGCATTCAACTCCTGCCTGGCTCAGCAGCACAGCATGAAAAGAAAAAGTAGGACTTTGAAGTCAGACCCATCTAGTTTGCAATCCCAGCTCTACCACTGTCAATAAGCATGTTACTTAACTTCCTTGAACTTCAATCTCTGCTTCTACAGTAGGTCTAATAGGGACTCTCTCAAAGTGGCAGATCATTAAATAAGATAATTCATGTTAAGTACAAAGTATACTGCCTGGCACACAATCAGTATTTAATAATTCCTATTACTAATACCAAAGTTTAAGTTTTTATAAAGTAGCCAGTAAGTTGGACACTGTTCCTAAGCCTATAAAAACTATTAGTATGCCTATAAAACAGGAATCACTGTAATGGGATTGTGACACCTTGAACACAATTTTAGTCAAGTTAATTGCATGGCATATACAATCCTTCAAATTCTGGCTCCGATCTCTTTCTCTGGCCTTATCTCCCACCACCTACATCATCTTTAATGCAGACCCATGTCCCCGTGGGTGGGGACAGATTTAAAAGATGAGATGTGGTAGCAACCAAAACAGTCAAGCCGAAGGTCACTGTAAGAAAGAAAATTCTTCAGCTGTAAGTCTGGCAGCGTATACGGGTGCTGGGTGGGAGAGGGAGAGAGAATGAACAAACACAAAAGGTTCAACGCCAGGAATAGGTCAAGTTTACTTGTCATGTGTTTCTAAACAGAAGCCCATGTCAACCAGCATCCATCCTTCCCTCCAAAATTGATTTATAGTCCACTTCTTTCCTAAGAATGGATTCAAAAAGTCAAATATAATTAGCCTCATCAATGGAAAAAGAACAAACACATGGCCTGTCCACACTACCACAACCTAACAAACCTCGCCAGCTGTCAATGCCAGTATCTAAATGAGAAGACAAAGCATTAACCACACATTATAATTCTACTGAAAGCATAGTTTAACAGTAAACAATGGTTAAGAGTTTCCGTTTCCCTTAGCCAACACCCAATAACTTTTCATATATCGTAAAAGAGCACATTTCACTGGATCTGTTTTGAGGCAAGCTATCTGTCAACTAAAGAGCCCTTTCATGTACACAGTTTACTAAAAAGTTTAAGTCTGTGTCTATATACCAAGCACCTAATTCACACACCGGTAGTGTGCGAGGGAAAGTAAATGTTATCTATGCTCACTGTGATCACGGGTTATAGGACCCAAATTTGTGTTTAAGTCCTGGTTCTATTCCACGCGTGACCTTAGTCAAAGTACTGAAACTCAGTGAGGCTCAGTCTCCTGATACGCAAAGTAAAATAAAATGATGGGATTAATACACTCCAACATTTCTTCCACTCAATTCTCATTCAGGTTTTGAAAAGCCAAACGCTTCTTACTGATCCTTTGAAAGGGAGAGGATAAAAAAAATGGGTTTTAGAGAAATGATGTGTCAAAGTAAAGGTTTGTAGATTTTTGAAAAGATCATTTAGTGAAGCAATCTTGAAATCTGTACTTTAGTGAACGTTGAAAAATACTGGTTGAATGAATGTAAGTGACAGGACCACAGAACGTGTCTCTGCAGCTTCGTCAGGCATCCATCCTGGAAGGTGCTCTCTGCAAGGGTCCATGGCTCCCCAAAGTAACTCCGATTAAGCCACTGTTAGCATGCATGAGATATACAATTGCTTGGCCTCCAAGAACATATTCCATGCTGAGTTTAAAGTCATACTGCAAGTCTCTGGATCGTTTTAAAACGGGTCATGAGGAATACTGTGGTACCCGGTCTGTCCAAAATGCCTCCCACATCCAGTGATTTTCAAACTTTGGGGTCGCTGAATTAACGTATAGGACACTTATTACACATGCAGATTCCGGGGCCCCAGCTCCGGAATTTTTATTCGAAGTGCCTAGGGAGGAGCCCGAAATCGTCATTGTCAATGAGCCGCCAGGTGACTCTGAAGCAGGTGGGCCAACAGCCACCCCTTGGGGCATCTAAGCCTAACAACTTCCCCAAAGAACTCCTGCGACAACCACCCGGGACGTGTGACCCACAGCGAGAAAGTCAAGGCTGCCGGGCCTCCGGCGGCCGCGCGGAAGGACCCCGGGCCGGGGCGCCCCACCGGGCGACGCCGGGTCCCCGAGGACGCGACACAGCGCGAGGGCGCGGTTATGTTCAGCCCTTCCATCAAGCCCCACGCTGCCCGGCAGAGGGCTGGCGGAAGACCTTGGACTTGGACGTCCCCCAGATCTAGGTTACTACCCGTTCCGCCACTTACAAACCCTGCGTCCACAACGCTCGGGGACTCAGTTTCCCCGTCTGTACAATGGGCTCACGCCCCCCTCCTCCCCCTCCCCCCCGGAAGGCTGAGCCAAAAGGAACCGGACTCGGCCGGCCGCGGGCACTTCCTGGCTGTGCCCAGCCTCTCCCGGCCCCCCCGCCGCCCCGGAGGACGACCCCCAGAGCGTGCGCCCAGCCGGCCGCCGCCTCCACGCCCCCCGCCCGGCCCGACCCCCTGCCGGCCACTCACGGGTAGGCATGGTGGCTCCGAGCCGCGCTCGCCGCCGTGCAGGGGCTCAGCGGGGACGCGCAGGGCGCGCTGACGGCACCATGACGCGCCGGCGCCGGGCCGCTGCCCGGAGGAGGCGAAGGGCGAAGGGCGGAGGGAAGGGACGCGGACCCCGCGGCTCACGTAACGACACCCGCACCAGCCGCCAGGGCCGGCCCAGCTCCGCGCCGGACGAGGCGTTGGGCGTCCCACGCCCTGACGTCATCACGTCGACGCCGCCCAGGCCCCGCCCCCACTGGCGGCCGAGCTCCGCCCAGGAGCGGACAGCTGGTCTGGGAGGCAGGTGGGCGGGGCAGAGGGGATGGGGTGGGAGGATGGGGGGAGGACCGCGCAGGCTGGAACCACTGCGGGCTTCTTGTTGTTAAACCCTGGTGATTTCAGTAATATTCGTTCTCATTAATCCTTATTCGAGGGGCATGGGCAATACTTGTTTCTTACACAGTTGCACCGCTTTGTGATGTTTGCGAGGGTGAGCTGAATTGCTTTCAGTGCATTGAATACCTAAACCTGTAGGTTTTTTCTTTTATGAGCTATTGAATTTACAGTGCGTTTTGTATCCTCGGCTAGCATGATTTTGTGTTGTGTTTTTTGTGGTTTTTTTTTGAGACGCGCTGAGGTCATGTGGGGTGATGGCTGCACATTTCTGGAGAGGACAGAAAATGTCATTTCCTTTGGATCTACTGGGTGACTTTCAGAGAGATTTTTTTACCACTCAGGAGTTAGCCTCCTCTAGAGAGGGGAGGTCTGACCACTTGGCTGAGCTATGTTTCTTGACTCTCTGAGTGTCATTAATAATTGATGTAACAAATAGTCGCCCCGCTGAGCGGACACGGAACATAGGGCATTTGGCCATGAACATGCACTTTTGTAGGCACTGTGAACAGCCTGCACCAAAAATCAGAAGGAAGCCACAGAGGTCTCAAACTGTATCTCAAACTGCTTCAGAAACCTTTCCAGAATCACCTGGGAACCTATTAAAAGCAGATTCCCAGGTCCAGGCTAAACCCACTGACTCACACTTGAGGATGATTCATATTTAAATTTGAGAACCTTTGTCCTAGAAGGTAGTGCTCACCTTCTGGTTCAGAAATGAGACTGCATTACTGAGTGGAGAAGAGAAAGAAGAAGATACAAGCCAGGAAGGGCCCGGAGGAAATTTGTCGTGAGGTGGACCTGGAAGAAAGCAGAATTCAAATTAGCAAAGACCTGGGCAGCCCTGAAAGAGGCTGGGGGCTGAGGGGAGGGCAAGTTAGAGTGAGTCACAGAAGCTGGTGAGAGGGGAGCCGCTCACTAATTGTCAAGGCCAAACTACAAAGTACTTGGCCAACACTTACGTAGCCTCCAAAGTACTGTTGCATATTTTTATTATCTATCAAATCTTTACTGCTCCCAATTTCCTCTTCAAGTCTTTCAAGGTCTCCTGATTTGCCTCCACGGTAGCCATTTTCCCTTTGAATCCTAATCAAACTCTCCTAATCCATCACTGGACTGTATATCCTTTTCAGAAAATGGCAAAAACTATTTTCTGTTCATATTTATGTATCTGCCTGGCCCACAGTAAGGGGCTAGCACATTTTAATTTAATAACTATATAAATGGAAGTACATATTTATTCAACGAGTAGGAAAACAAAACAGGGAAAACAGAAATAATGAATGACTTTACATACAAGCCTGGAATTTGTCCATTAAGGAACCATTCTAGATTCTTTATCAGGACAGTTCGCATTAAATTATCCGAAGCAGACCTCTGCAGAGGGGACAGTGTAGCAGAGAAATCAGGGAGGGGTGTTTGCAAGAGGGGACAGAAAAAGTGGTGTAGAAAGGAGTTTTAGGTGCCTAGTCTTGGTAGTGGCTGTAGAAAAGGGACCAGCTGAATCTTAGCAGAAGAAGAATGAGTGAGAATTGTTGCCCGCTGACTTGGGAGCAAAAGTCTGGTATCTGTTAGTTATGTAACTCCAAGGTTGGAATAAAGAAATCGATGATGCTGGGAGAGCAGCAGACAATTTGGAAAGAATGGTGTTTTAGAGAGGGAGCGTGAAAAGAGGAATGAGTTTCTCTTTGACATATTAAGCTTGAGGTGACACCCAAGGGAGACATCCAAGGGAATAGATCTGAAGACAGCTGAGCATACCAGGCTGAAGGCAGACCAGGGAACTCAAGGTGGGAGATTTGGGAATCCTTGGCCCAGGGACAGAAGCTGAAGCTAGGAGTCAGAGAAAGCCTGCAGAGGAGAGTGTGGAGCCAAAGAGACAGTCAGAGATAGAGGAGATCCAGAGGGCACTGTACCTCAGAAGCCGGAGGTGACATTTGTCAAAAGAGATGCAAATTCCAAAGGCCCTGAGGCAGTGTGGCCCATAATGGATTTGGTTCTTTTTTTTTTTTTTTAAATCCCCTTGGTCTTTCGGTTTTATATTGTTGCCAGAAATAAAATCTACAGCCAAAGAGTCTGAGGAAGGACAGCTGAAAGTCAGGAATAATAACCTAGTTGATGGATCACACGTATGACACCTAAGTGTTTTCCTAGCCTGTACACATAGGCTTTTGGTAACACTGTGGACCCCCTTTCCTTATCAAATCCTCTAGATCAAGTTCTTCCTGTGCACAGTTGTGAGAGGGCTGATTCTATACCTTACCATGACCTAAGAGTGTTTGCCTCTCCTGGACCACTTTTTCTGTCCCCTCTTGCAAACACCTTTCCCATCCCCTCCTCTGCCAGTGCTCCTCTCTTGAAGTCCAATTTGGACTGGTAGGAACCAGGCTTTATCCATCTCTGTCAGCCCCCACACTGCCCGGCACACTGTGTCTGGCCACAAAGAGATGGGCCACTAGGTCCCTTTTCCAGAAAGGACGCCTGCCTGAAAAATATCGATTAAAATGATATTAGATCATTGTCAACATCCTTTTAGAGCATTAGCTTTTAGCCCAAATTGCCCAAAATAGCTCCGCTTCCAGTTCGGTCTAATATTTGTTCCCATTTCTAAATCAGGCATTGAGATGATTCACTTTTAATTAGTACACATTTTACTGTTCAAAGGTAATTGCCAGCAAATTTACAGATGATAGGAAATAACTGTGAGAATATTTACTTCTCCCAAATCTTCTTTTCCAAAAGGTCATAATGATGCAATTTGATGCTTTTACTGCTTAGTTTTCTTTCTTACTAAATATTTATGTCAGTAACAGGCCCTTCTTGTTTCATTAAATTCCATGTTATTTCTGCCATTGCTTAATAGTGACACGGCGACTTTCAGTTCTTCTGAGGCAAAAGAAGCACAGACTTGGGACTTAGAAAACATGGGTTTGAATCCTGCTTTCCCCCTTACCTGGCCTCTTGGCAATCTTTGACCTCTCTGGACTTAATTTTCCTTAATTTCAGAATTAAGAGACATCGCCTTGTGTTGTAATGTTCTCTGAGTCTCCTCCAGGCAGCAGTTCTCCAACTGGACTGAACTTTGGAATCACTCTAGAGGAGCTTTAAAAATATCCCATCTCTCTCTCCCAAGATTCTGACGTAATTTGATGTGCAGCATGGCCTGGGTCTGGACTTAGTTTAAAAGCTCCTCGGGTGTTTCTGTGTGCAGCTAACCTCAAGCTTCATTGCTTTAGGAAAGAACTAGATCAAGAGGAGACTCTAGTTCAGAACCTCACACACCTCACTAGGCCATTTTTGTTGCGATCTCAGCTCATGTATTTTGACATCATTGCACTCTGAATCCCAGAGTAATTTTTTCACTCACATGCTAGCCAAAGTAGTTGGAAACACTCATGAGAACAAATTAAAATAATAAGCCTCTAATCCAGGTCATTACTCCACCCCTTCTGTGCCAACTAGGACACTGCAAGGCACATATTCCTTATCATTCCACCAACCAGATATCACAGTCATCTGTGCTTTATAAAGAGAACTGCAAATGGATAGGGAGCAAAATCCCGAGATAATAAGGTTAAGTGTTCTTGATTAAATCAGACAAAACAGCAGGAAACTCTTCCTTGGAAACACTATCATTTTAAACAATTAGAGAAAAACATTATCTCTCATTGCTATTTACTAAAACGCTAGCTAGCTTTAGCATTTAACATGGGGTTTGGTAGAGCTGCTAAAAGAAGGGGGGAAGCTCTTTTAAAAGTAGGCATTCTAGGCAGTGAGGTCCTTTACACGACTTTTCTGACAAGGGGAATCAAATCTTTTTTTATTGCTGTATATTCTATACATAGAACATATTAGGTGTTTAGTAAAGATCTGAGGAAGAGAGGGAGAGAGGAAGACAGGGAAGGAAGGAGAAAGGGAGGAAAGAAAGAGATAAAGGACATAAAGACAAGCAGCAAACATAAGTAAATCAAAGTATGGAAAGAGGCTCTTGGTGACAGATGGGAAAAACTGGCCTCATTTTCTTTCCCTGGCTGTATGCACACTCTTGCGGTTGACTCTGTAACTCCTCTCAAAAGAGCCACAAGCTTGCTCTAGTCTTGAATCTGGGCTGGCCTTGCAGCTTGCTTTGGCCAGTGAAACCGGGACAAACATTATACAAGCAGAGACATAGGGAATGTGAGAAAGCTTGGAGAGGCCCAAGTCATCCCAATCATCTCAGCTAAGGCCACCATAAACCAGCCAGCCCCAGGTGACCCTTGAGCATCTCAAGTATTCAAGAGTGAGTCTAGCCAAGACCGGCTAGACATCAGCCCAGATGGCCAACACACAGGAGTGTCTGTGTGGGCAGCCCAACAGCTCTAGAAAAGGACACTGGGGACACCATATCCCAGATCAGTGCACCTCTTCACCCAGAATTTGAGCTGGAGATACATAGAAAGCCAAAAGTTGGAGCAGAAGTTAACAGCCTATGTGAGGTACTAGGCAGGGGTGTCCAAACTTTTTTCAACGTTTTTCACCAAGGGCCATATGCGGTAAAATACACAAACAGCCGGGCCACTCACTCGAGGTGAAGTACGTATTGCCTGACCTGGTTTATTTAAGTAAACTAAATGTATTTTTGGAATTTTCTGCAAGCCGATAAAAAATGGATTGCGGGCCGCAGTTGGCCCGCAGGCCGCAGTTTGGACACCCCTGTGTTAAATCATCTCACCTTTCAATAGTCTCTGAGGAAGTTGTCATGGATCTAATATTTATTATATAACATGGGGGATAATAATAATGGAAAATGAGGTTCCCCTAGTAACTAGGGGAAAGGAAGGAAAGGATCTTGTATTACAGCTTAGTACTGAGTAACGTCCTCCCTCTTTTACTGTACCCACAATCCTGCCAACTTTTGTGGTGATTGTGACAAGAACCTCTCAAAGAGAAAGGTAAAGTTCGGGGGGACAAAGGTGGGGACTTTTGGGTCCAGCTTCCCTTTCCCTGTAAAGTTTTCCCCTCCAATTGTCAACCTCAGAGGATTTGGTGTTTGCTTTTTTAAGGAAGAAGGCAACCTTACTAATTTACAGAAGTCTTCAGCAGAGAAAGGGATAGGTTCTTGAGTTTGGTGACAAATGGTAACTAATAACAGTACAGAGAGCAGTTTTAACTGAGTACATAGTTTATAAATAAATGAAGAAGAAACACACTGGGGAGGAAAGAAAGTTATAGGAATAAACATTTAGCAGTGAAATGAACAGGAATCTACTCTCCCAAAGAAAGGACTAGTTGGCCAAAGGAAAACCCAGTGCTTCATGAAATATGGCAAATAGAATTCCCCATTTGCTATTAAATTTAATTTCAAACTAATGGTCCAAAACCACAGTGACATTTGTACACTTTTAAATGGTACCAGAAAGGGCAAGCATGGTGGGATGTAGAGTTCTGAACATAAGGGACCATCCGATGACTCAGATAAACAAACACAGCATGAAAATGAGCTGTGGGGAAAAACGAGAGAGAAAAAATGTCATCCATTTCTGCTTATGTGACAGCTCATTCACCAACAAGGTAAAGTAACACAATTTTACATAATTAGGCAGGTGCCAGAGTTTAAGCATTTAATAAGTCAATTTTAAAATTGCCTAATTTAAGAATAGTTTCTGCCCATGGGTATTTATTCTAATATTCAGTTCTTAATGTAATCTAACCTGCTTTACTTGTTTTATAATTGTGCTAACAATAAAATAAAGCACATCTTCCCAATCCTATCAAGACATATTATGTTAATAAATTTGGTATAATGTCACCAAATACAGTTTCCAAATGCTGTTATAACAATGCAGAATAATGGAAAATATTTTTTATTGCATTAACCAAAACTCTTCGCAGATTCCAATGATTTCAGCTGGAGCATAAAATACAATCTGTCTGATGGAAAATATATCTTTTTAAAAGACATATGCCAATTACAGAGAATCTGGAAAATTCTGAAAAAGAAAGTAACAGTTATGGCTAACTCACCTCACTCTTGCTCAGAAATAACATTTTGCTTTAGCATCTGGAGAAAGCTATGTGATGGACTTCAAAACTATAAATGTAAAATGGCAAAAGAATCAAGATCAAACGTATTTTCATTATTATTTGAATAACATCTCCCTCTCTAGATTGTAAGCTCCACATCAGCAGAAACCATATGTGCATTTGCTGACTATTGTATTCATGGTATTTAATAGCATTTAGTTCAATATTTTTTTACACGGTAAGTGTTCAATTAATATTCAATGAATGCATGATATTAATCAGTCAGGGTTCAAAGTTTCAATCAACGGAAAGTAGCTCTGAATGATCTAAGCAGAACATGAATTCATTGAAAGAGGACTGAGCACTCACTCACAGGATAGTCAGGAAAGTCTGAGGTTTCAGCCCAAAGGTGACAGCCTGCAACAACACCCCAAATCCCACAAACCCCACCTGACGAAGCATCACCAGCAGGCTGCTACTGCCCACTCTTACACACACGTGTCCCTCATGCTACTCAGTGACTTCAGATATTGCTACTTTTGCCTCTGGCCATTCAGGGCTGCTGCCACCTTTCCCAAAAATAGACTCAGTGAGGTCCTGGCCCTTTTTTCTTTTTCATCACTACCCTCCAATTCAAAGTTTGGTGTCTGGTAGGCAAGGGTGAGTCAGGCACCACGCTGCAAGAAGGGGTGGGAAAACAAATACATGGAATTTTCAGATTGTAGTGGGAGAAGGTTTGGCCTTAGCAGCAGTGCAGGGGGGGGGGGGCATTTTCCACACAAAGGAAGGGGGCTTACATGCTGTGCAGCCAAAAATCATGGCAAATGACCACCATTTGGCTACTCAACATCCATGAGTCTATTGCGTTTTCCCCACATTTATACTATCAAAACACGTGCACGCGCATGCACACACACACACACACACACACACACACACACACCAATAAAACCCTCACTTAATATAATGCAAATATCCCTCATAAAATAAAAAATATTTTCATCTCCTCCCTTAAGGAATCCAACAGAAAGTCATTGAAGTTCCCAAATCCAGCTCTAGGACCGGGTAATCTGATTGTTTTTCATTCTTTTTCTAGTCCAGTCTCAATCCCATCTCAGTATTCTGTGTTCCATGGAAATAAATTGTGACGTTAAAAACCACCAAAACACCTTGTCAAACACAGCAAAAAAAAAAAAAAAGAAGATGAAGAAAATTAGTCAATTCATTTGTGTACATCAAGACAATGAGGAAGTAAAGGCCCATCGATGCCAAGTACTAATTACTGTAATTGTTCCTAAGGCTTCAGTTGGTATTTATGAACTTATGACCTCTCTACTATGTGTTTCCTGTTGCCCTGGACTCCCACCAGCTCCTCACCTGTTTGACATTCTCTACCTGATGGAGTGACACACCTTTCCATTCCTGAGAAGTACTTTGTGTTCTGCCCGCATGGGGTTGCTGTTACCATCCACTAAATTTTGCCACTAGATGAGGCAATCATACTGAAAGGTCATCACAGGAGATCTTCTGGGATTCAGACATACCCTTCCATGTTGCCATTGTGGAATAAGCAACCCGGCCCCTCCTAGAATTCATCAGCCTAGAATTCATCAGCCCAACCAACACCTTAGCGCAGATTTTTCGTATTCCTCTAATGGAGGAACCTAACGAGGCAGATCCCCATTCAGAGAAAACAGTGCTATGTATCCCAAAGGAAACATTCTTCCCATGTACACGAAATTTTCTAAATCATTGAAGTCCAGGGCTCTGGGAACAGAATGCAGTATATTCTGGCTATAGAAGAAACAGCTGCTATATTATTATCTGGCTCCGAGTATATACTACATTTTTATATGCATAATTTTAATTTGGCCTTGGAAAGCAGTCCAACTGGCATCATAAATGAGTTTTCAAGAAGGCTTTCCACTGTTCCAGAAGGCCAGGAGTCTTTGGGTGATGGGCTACATGACAAGATTAGTGAGTCCCACGGTCTTCCAGCTCTTACTTTTCACTGTAAAATGAGGTTCTTGTTCAGAAGCAATGTTGCAATAATACTCTGATGACAAATAAGGCATTGAGAAATTTCATGGATCTCCTGGCAGAACCTATGTGTTCAGGAAAAACCTTTCTTCTCAGATTCTGGAATGAATCTCCAGGAGATTTCTGGAGTGGGAAAGGCCCTCTTGCTGCATGTGAGAGTAGGGAAAAAAATTCTGGTCTTTCTTTCAGATTCCCGTCTGGGAGGTGGATCCTATCTCCTGTGTGGAGAGGTCAAACGCTGGATTGCGAAGACCAAAGATTGTCCTCTACAGAAGGAGGAATTGAAAAATGTGAAGCAGCTGAACAATAAAGGAGATTAGAACTGAAAGGTGATGTCCCTCCTGCCCCCCACCCCAGGTTTACTTTCCCTCCCCCAACCCCCAGCTCTCTGACCCCAGAAGCAGCTCTATGGACTTAAAATGGCTGGATTCAGGGCAAGGAATAATTGTGGCCATGTTTGCAAATAAATTACCATCCAGGCTTACCCATCCAGGCTTACCTATCTAGACACAGATGGAGTTGGAAACCTGCAACTGTCCATTACTGAGGCAGGTTCTTTTTATCACATGACAGAGGCCAAGCAAACATACCTTTTACGTAGGCAAACTAGCAAATGGATGGAGAAAAGGGCTAGGCTGTGCATTTCCAGTTCTTTCTTCCAAAGTCACCAAAATGCACTCTTGCCTTGGGGAGAGTGAGTGAAGCTGAGAGAAGCCAGGTATGTTACTATGATGCATTTCCCTTCACTAAGGAAACAACAGGTGTAGAGCAGAAATGTTCCTCTTTAACAGTAACAGCGCTTTTTTTTTTTTCCTTTTGAATGAATAGTTTAAAATTACCCGAAGAATGATGTGCCATTTATCCTATGACTTTGTTCAGGCAAATCCTTCCACACTTGAAAACATAATTCAAATACACCTCAGCAAGAGTTAATATAGTCTTCCTCTTTCAGGCAGAAAGAAAAGAAGGAAAACAACAACAACAACAAAAACAGAGAAGCACAGAGAGCCTGGAGGGCTTGTAAGTTATTTAGGATTGCTGCAGTGAAAGAGGGAAAGGCAGAGAGAAGGGCACAACTGGGGTAAGGAGTATAAGTTGTATCTGGTAGCTCAAGAGTGGTCAATTCGGAAGGCTGCAAGGCCAGGCAGGTAACACATGTGAGAGAAAGGGGCTGTTGGGGCCCTGGCCAATTGAAGGGCAGACACTGTGCCCAGAAAAGCAGCTGTCACTCGGTTCCAGCCAACTGTTGCCATATGGAACCGTGAGAGCAGAATTGCCAGATTTTCTTATTTTTTTCATGAGAATCTGGAAATACAAATTTCCCAGTTTTTTTAAGTATGGTCATGTCATTTCCTTTTGAATCACTAACTAAACATGTGTTGGGGTAATTTGTCCCCAGAGGCCACCAGGTTGAATTCCTTGCTAGTCCAAGGGAAGTCCTTGTAAAGGATTGTCACATTTATTCTTCCTGTGAGATAGTACTGCTATTATTCCCATTGGACAGAAGAGCATCTGAGACTTGACAATGGTTCAGTCATTTCTCAGTAGCCTTGTCCTCCTACATGGTAGGCAGAAGCCTTTCCAAATGACACCCTCCCCTTACCCACCAAAAGCTATTTTCCTGCCCCTGCTCTGTTCTACCATATCCACTGTCACAGAACCCCAACACACTGGACAGCAGGGGCCTTTTAAATTAGCTGTCACTTCAGCTATGCTGTAAGTTCTATGAGGGCAGGGACCACGTTTGTATCTCCAGTGCTAAGAAGTCTGCTGGGGACAAGGTAAGCATTAAATATGTAATTGTTGAATGAGCAGGGTCTGTTTCCTTAACCATGATGCATTTCGGGTCTCACGACTTCTGTGCTTTCTATTCTCTAGGTGTGATATCTCGTTTCCTGCAGAATTCTTATTTGACGTTATGTCAAGGCTCTTTATCTTTCTGGTCTTCTTCCTCTCCCTCCTCTATCTTTTTCTTTTTCCTTCTCTTCAGCTTCTTTTCCCTCCTCCTCTTTCTTTTTCTCCTTCTCCTTTTGTAATTCTACATTTTGCAGCATCTCTCTTCAAGCAAAGTGCCCAGAACAGAATGTATTGCTCCCAGTGTTGCCCAGGAACATGACAAGGATCAAAGGTGACACGGATTGAACACTTTGCCGGGAGCCGGACACAACACTCCGTCTCTGAGTGAGTGAATCCTCACTCTCTCACTGTACTCTTCCAAATTGCTCAAGTGCTTTTTACTCCCTGTCTTGAGGTCTTTCCCCCAGGATCTATGGAAAACAGAGGGAAGACGGGGGTTTTAGCATGTCAGACCCAAACATGAAGGGCTTGCCTGGAACAGACTTTGTAGTAGTCTTGTTTTCACTCACACTATCTCCTTTACGACAATCCTTTTTTCCTGTACACGGATGGTCTGCTGATTCCTGCCATGTGAGACCTTTCAAAATGGGTAGGGGGAAGACCGGGACATTGATGTTGCCAGTCCGTGTTTCCTGAGCCTCTCCTTCGAGAACTAGCCTATCGGACAGGGTCTAGAACAACTAAGGAAAACAGCTTTAAGTTTCCAAAGTTCAATTTAAATTGCAAGTAAAAGGCATTTACCAATCCTGGAAAAAGCTTGAAGACAATGTCTGGATTGCTTTTCTCTTGAAACCTTGGAGTCAGTCATCTGTCAAAAGTATGAGAAAATCAGATCGCAACAGACAGCCTATATCTGCAGAAACCTAATACAATCATTGTTGCACACAGGGGCTGATGCTCTAGAGAAAAGGAACAATGGGTCTCTGCAGATAGCATTTTTTTATGCCTTATTGTTTGCTTTCAGTCTTGACAATATTCTGTGGAGGTTTATGAAAGAGGTCCCTAGGCTCAACAGATAGAGAGCTTTTAATTACACCATTAAAATGGGGGTAGAGGGAAGGTAGGCACAGAACCCAAAATGGTGTCACCTGAAGTGGACATAAGAGCGAAATGTCCAAGGAACCCAGGGCAGAGCTTAGAAATCGTTTTGGAATAATGCCACAGTTTTGGTGCTAAGCATAATTGTGTGTGTACTGGCTTTAAACGGTAGGGAAATTATCTGTGGAGTGTGTAAACAAACAGAAGCAAATGGTTTTTAGAAGCAGTTGTTAGATAAAAATGTTCAATTCAGTTCAACTGACATGTATTGCATCCAAGTTTTGTTTTATTTTATTTAAACCCCAATCTGTCCAAAAAAAAAACACCCAAAAAACAAAACAAACAAACAACAACACCCCACAATGTAAACAGGAAAATGTATTGGTAACTCCTTTGTGCAAAAAATAACACCAGTTTTGATAAGGGAGATCAGAGATGGAATGTACTTCCATCTCCCAAGTTACTGTGGATAAAAAAGGGGCTGCATACTACACCTGACAAGCTCAGGGGAGGCCTGCATGGCAGGCCCTACAAACTCAGAGACAGAAATTAACCACATAGGACGGTCCAACCATAAAAATTCCTAACTAAAAGTGGGTCATGGCCGGCAGTCACGTCCTGGGCCTGTAACTTTCTTGACAAAAGTCCATCTGTACCTTAAGTGAGTCTGTCTATTGTTTTTTGCATCTGAAATAACATCCCCCTGGAATATCAGAGTCATCCCTTTTCTGGACCCATTGCATTAGAACGGAGACCACAGAACCCTGGTTGTAATCTTGTTCTCTGCATACCATCTCTGTGTGCTGTAAATGTTAGTTATTAACTCTCATGTACTCACCTGTGTGAAAAAAGTATGTGTCTCTCTATTCTACTTTTTATCCAATCCCAGGGCTTTCCCTGCTTTGCTTTCTCCCACCCCCTAAATCTACCACCAATGGATTTTATGGAACCCTCCTTATGTCTCCTTCTTTGATTCTAATGTATAAAATAAGCTGCAAAACTACTATTCTCTGGAGCATTTTCTCAATCTGTTGAGATATTTGCTTCCTGGTAATTGCCCTCAGTTTGGCACAAATAAACTCATCAAAATTCTCTACAGGTTTGGATGGTTCTTACGTCACTAATACTTACCACATAGGAGAGAGGAGGTCATGGGTATCAGTCAGAGTTCTTAGTTGAAAGAACACAAGTCATTTGTTTTGGTTATCTCAATGGGTAATAAACCACACCACAACTTAGTGACTTAAAACAATAATTCATTGTTACCTGTCACGATTCTACAATGCACTGGGCTCACCCAGGAGGCTTTTGAGTCTTTTGTGTGGTATGGCCAGGTTCTGGCCAGGCTGCTGGTCACCTGAGGGCTCCCGGGGCTAACTGTCTAGGATTAGTCACTTCCATGGCTGGTAGTTGGTGCTGGCTGTCATCTGGGACCTCAGCTGGGGCTGACAACCAGAGTGCCTACTCTTGGGGAAAAAAATTAAAAACAAAATCTGCTCCCAACCCAGAAAACCTCTCCACAAAGGTAGTAGGGAAAGAAAACAGTCGTATGATTGAATGAACATTAAACCAGGATGTGATGCACATCAGAGGCAATCTGCTAAGAGATCACGTCGAAAGAAATCTCCCCCTTTTCTGTAGCCACGCAGATACAACCCCTCACACACGTGTTCTCAAGGTAAACAATAACCAGTCCTCAGGTGAGAGGGCCTGATGGCATCACCTGTTGCACACAGTTCATTCTAACTTCACCTGGTCGTTGGCGCGACCATCTCTGTTAGCTAATTGGTTTTATCCAGGACAACAACAAACGTCCGACATCTTTATGACAAGTGATTATTTTGCAACGTGGAGCAAGGCACCCACTCAAGTTAGACTCCTACCGTGTCACAGAAACTGTGTGTGTGTGTGTGTGTGTGTGTGTGTGTGTGTGTGAGAGAGAGACAGAGAGAGAGAGAGAGAGAGAGAGAGAGAGAGAGAGAGACAGAGAGAGAGAGAGATCTTGATGTTTACATTTCAAAGAAGTAGCTCCTTGAGAAAGAAAAACATTCCTGGATCATAAAGCTGACAAAAGACCTCTCTAGTGTCCCAAACGGTTTATATACATTTCCAAGAGATATAATCCTACATTTTCTAAAGTAAATGCTCTGAGAAAAAGAATGGGAGAGAAATCAAGAGGGAGAATTAAGCCTCTTTTTTTAAAATTTGATTTGTCCTTACCCTACATAGCCTCTGCCTGTGGCTTAGACTTCTCACAGCATGGCACGCGTGTTCCACACGGGAGCTGCCCACGTGACGCAGGCAGAAACTGCAAGGATCCCTAGACTTTAGCCTTAGAAGTCACACAGATGGAAGTCAGTCCATCACATTCTGTTGTGAGCCAGTCACAGGGTTAGCCCAGAGGGCAGGGGAGGAACAACACCAGGAGGGGAGGCTCTGAGGGCACTCATCTTTAGAGACCGGCTACTGTACCAGGTCTCTAGGTTTGAAGAGAAAAGTGTGTTTAAAGGAGCAGATCACTTAGAGACTTCCAGCAAAGCAAAAGAATCAGGTTTGGAAATGTGGATGAAAAAGGGGCCACACACTGCACCTGACAAGCTCAGGGGAGGCCAGCATGGCAGGCCCTACAAACTCAGAGACCCAAAGCAACCAGGTAGGAGGATCTGAATGTAAACACTCCTAACTAAAAGCAGGTCATGGCTGGTAGTCACGCCCTGGGCCTGTAGCTTCCTTGACAAAGGTTAGTCTTTACCTTAGCGAGCCTGTCTATTGTCTTTGTGCATCTAAGATAACATACCTTTGAAATGTCAGAGTAATCTTTTTCAGTTCGCTCAAGGCACAACTGCTGTCACCAGAGCAGGAGAGCACAGAACCCCTCATCGTTGTCTTGTTCCCCACATACCATCTCTACGTGCTGTAAATGTTAATCATTAACTATCCTGTACCGACTCATGTTTTACTTTTTATCTAATCCCAGAGATTCCCCGGCTTTGCTTTCTCCTGTCCCCTTAATCTACAACCCATGGATTTCATGTAATCCTCCTCACGTCTCCTCCTTTGATTCGAATGTATAAAATCAACTGCAAAACTGCTGGTCTCTGGAGCGTTTTCTCAATCTGTTGAGATTCTGCTTCCTGGCAATTGTCGTCAGTTTGGCTCACATAAACTCATAAAAATTCTCTACAGATTTGGATGTTTCTTACTTTGACAGAAGCTCTATATTCAGAACAGGGCCCAACCCACAAAGCAAAGTTCATATGGAGAGCCCACTGATGTCACTCCTGGGCAAAGATGCAGGATGCCAGCCTCTTACTGCTTGAACTCCCACTACTTCACTCACAAATCTCTCTGGAAAAATAAATTCCACGTGGCAGTGGCCTGCTCCCATCACTCAGTTTTGAAGAGACATCTTGTACAGGTGAATCTGATTGGTGGAGCATAGGTAGGTCACGTGACTGAGTCTAGCTGAAAAGGAGTCTGTGAAAATGAGATCCCACCTTCTTTCCTGAGCTTCTCTTGTGTCAGATTGCCCAACTCAGATTCCTGGAAGTCTGCAACCTCTATTTTCTTCTGCTCCCAATCCAATTTCATGATCAAGTCATGTCAATTCCATTGAAAATACCCATCCTTCTCACACCAATTGTAAAAATCTTGATGCATGCATGGATGAAACTCGTTCACCACACAGGGTGGTAAAATTTGATTTCTTAAATTGTTTTCTATAATCTGCTAATTTATTCCATTGTTTCAACAATTAAAAGTGAAAAAGGTCCTTGCCATTTTGTGGGTCTACCCTGGTTATTGAACTTGAGAAACCCTTTCTTTGCTTCAATATTCCCATCGTTTGGAAGACAAAGATGGACGTCATGTCCTGTGAGATTCTTTTCCACTGTGACAACGAGTAGATTTTTTTTTTTTTTTGGAAACACCAAAGAAAGTGGGGGAAAAAACCGGAAATCTGTGCCTGCGTCCCTGTAGACTGAACAAGCACTAGATCTCAAATACACAACTTTAGTGTATTAGTCAAATGCTAATCCCTTTCTCATAGAGATTTTGGAACAGGATGCACTTTGACCCCACCACCCGAGGCTATGCTTTTCTCGCGCCTTATAGTGAATCAATGTTGTCAGAATTTCTGATTATTGTAACCTCCAAAAATACAAGCTCATTGTTCTCGTCCCATTCCAGGTTGAACAAAATTGGATCTAATTAAAACTTTACAGGGAGTCTTTAGCAATTTTTATCTCCCCTTGCCATTGACTACATTTTTCTTCTTAACAGTATTTGTACATATTACAGTTATTTTTTTTTCTGTGTTTCTTAAAAGACAGCTGGCATGTGTTATGGGAGATGGTTGGGCTATTAAAAAGATGTTGAAGATCCCTAGCATTGCCCTAGCATGCTGTAGGAAGTTAAACAGCAAAATGTCTTACATGATTCACTGAGAGTTCTTGAACTCAATTGGGGCATCTCTGTAGAAATACAAAAGCCTAAGGACGTCTCTGTCATCAGTATGTTCTCACCTTTGTGTGAATAAGAATAAGGAATAAAACCACAATAATGAAAGAACAGCCCCATAGCATTTTTACTCTGAAGGCTGTCTCAAAGGATACTCTTGAAGATATATCACCAAACCACTTACGAAGATGTTTTTAGATGGTCTACATACCAGGGGTGCCAAAAAAAATGTATACACATGACTTGCATTCATCTTTTGTTACTGGTGTATATTGAGTATTACAATTTTAATCCAGGTTTTTTTTTCCTGTCTTAAAATGTGTATACCTGTTTTTGGCACTCTCTGCATGTATCGATCTTGCTACAGTACTATTCCACCATAAACAACAAAAATGAAATTTGACCATGGTTCAACAATGGAAATCTCCCAGAATTTAGGACAAGAATAAAAAGAATTTGCTGAGTATGTTGGGATTTAGAAATGCTTTAAAAATGTTTCTTTCTGTTCTCTAGAAGGAGACTTGGTGGTGGGAATAAAATTGATGGAAAAAAGGTGTCCATATCAGCGAGAAGTGGTATTAATGGCTTATAGTAAAAGTTTGGTTTTTAGTATATTCCTAGTAGTCAAGTAATTTTCCGGAAAAGTATATGTTCAGGATTTTAACAGATGTCCAATAATCTAGTAATTTTTCAGGAACATATTCTGTGGGCCTCATGGGTGGCTCCCTCAGATTCAGACTGGTCAATTTTTTTCAGAAATGTGTATTCTCCTTTTACATTTCTGTTTTGACAAGTGTTTATTGAACACCAGTTATGTTCTACACACAGTTCTAGGTACTAGAGATGAAAGAATAAAGAAAAACAGATGTGATCTCTGCTCTCAAGGAGCTCATAGTGGATGAGAAAAATAATAAATAAATAAGCATGCAAATGAATAAGACATTTTCAGATAACTGATGAGTGCTATAGCAAAAAAAGAGAGAGAAGAAGGAAGGAAGGAAGAAAAAAGGAAGGAAGGAAGGAAGGAAGGAAAGAAGGAAGGAAGGAAAGAAGGAAGTGATATCTGAGCAAATCCTGAAGGAGGTAAATGAGTGAGTTACATGGCTCTCTGAAGGAAGAGAATCTAGGCTGAGGAAAGCAAATACAAAGGTTCTGAGGCAGCATGTTTGAGCAACTGCAGGGAGGCCTGGGAGCCTGGAGCAGAGTGATAAAAGTGGAAGATTAGTTAGGAGGAGATTAGATCAGAAAGATGATAGTGGATCTGGGAGAGGTCATGTGGGTTTTTTGAACTACTTTAAATACATAGGCATCTACTCTGAGATCTAAAGTTATTAGACA
Source organism: Rhinolophus hipposideros (assembly GCF_964194185.1). Classification (NCBI taxonomy): domain Eukaryota; kingdom Metazoa; phylum Chordata; class Mammalia; order Chiroptera; family Rhinolophidae; genus Rhinolophus; species Rhinolophus hipposideros. The sequence goes on from NC_138059.1 coordinate 7,045,614, forward strand.
ATCCAGAAGAAAACGGATATGATCTTGTTCAAGTTTGAATGGAATCACCCACTGCCGTAAAATAGACTGAGAGTGTAACAGGGTGAAATGCTTGGTCTTTCTGACTCCATCTTGGTTAGACCTGTGTGGTCCCACGGCCTTCAGGTTAATAACTCTCCCGTTAGACATGCTAATCATGAGAAGTCTGCTTGGGGCTTCAGTTTTTACAACAGCCCCTCCCATTTTCCCTTTCCTCGACATGAAAGAAGACTGAACTCGTGCTTTTGGAAGATGGGTTTGAGGAACCACTAGGGCTCCCGTCTTCTCAGTGGATGCCTTCTCAATCAACAAAGCTTTCCTTACTCCAGACTCTGACTTTTTGAGTTCTGGCCTTTCGAAGCATTGGGCAGTGGACTTTGGATCAGTAACAAGAGGGGCAATGACAGAAGCAGGGACGCCGACCAGAAAGCTCTCACAATAATCCAGGAGAGGTAGTAACAGACAGGTGGTAAACAGTAATGCAACTGTATTTCTTCTCCTGCAGACTTTATTTCTCTGCTGCTTTATCACCACAGCGAATTATGGCTTCTCTGCACCTCCCTATGTTAGGTGTCACTTTTCTTCCCAGAGACTGCTGGTTTATGGTCTAAATTCCCAGCTCAGGTTGGGTACAGTGTTTCCCCTTAGTGCCCTCAGCCGTGGCTAGTACAAGCAGACAGCCAGTGTAACCTGCAAAAACTTCACTTCTTTCAAATGACATTTTCTCTTTTCTTTCTCCTGACTGAAACTGGCCTTTTCTAGTCTCATAGCACCATGGCTCATTTCTTTGCTTTCCTTATCCTTCCACTTTTACACAGACTGCAAGACCGACCACTCCCTTAATCACTAAGCCCTTAAGACATCAGATTCTAGTCTTAGAAACAAAGCCTCAGGTCTGTCGACTACAGAAACAGAGTTTCAGACAAACTAAAGATAACATCTGGACCTCAGTTGTGTTTCAGCTCCAGACCTGTGAAGGCTGAACGAACCTGCAGGCCACATCACCTCAAAACCAGACAAACATCTCCATGACTGACTAACATCAGATCCTGATTCAACAATCAACTGCCTCCTGCTCCAGCTCTGACCAATCAGTGGAGCCCACAACCCCGTCCCTTAGCTACCATGACTAATGATGTCCCCCTCTATAACCCATCCCCTAGAAGCCATCCGGGAAATAGGTCTTTGAGTGCTAGCTCACCTGTGTCTCTGGGTGTGGTGCCATTTCCTGAAATAAACCCTTACTATCTTTGCTGCAAACCCCTGTTCATGTCTCATTTGGTTTTGATGTGCTCAGGCAAATGAACCCTCTTTAATTTGGTAATGCTGAGGGCCCCTCCCCATCAGAGAGTTAGGGCAGATCTTGGATGACCCCCAGATTTAGTTGTTATCACTAAATAGCTAAATACAGAGGGTGCCAAAAATGTATACACATTTTAAGAAAGAATAAAACTATTAAAATTGTCATACAATGAATGACGCTACCATTCATTTGATTAATGCCATCTTTTGAGTGAATGTATACTACGTATTGCTACCATAGTTCAATTCAAATTCGAAAAATAATACATAGATAACATCTCTTAAAATGTGTCCATTTTTTTGGCACCCCGGTATATCTATTAAGCCCTGCAGACTGAACACTTCTTCCCTTCTCTCTTTTGCCTTTACTTAGCTAGCTCGTTAAAGATTCCATTTAGAGATGCTCCCATCCTCCCATTCACAGACTCTCAAAGGTGTGTCTTCTTTAGGCTCCCTTCCCATACTCTTTATAACTCGATCATATACTTAATCCCTCTGTATTTTAATTGTGTTTAAAAGTTGGTTCTTTGAAGGCAAAAGTTGTATTCTCTCTAGCACTGAAGTATCACCTAGTTTAGCATAACACCTAGCTGTGCTAAGCACATATTGTTATTGCTAGGCTCAATCATTAATTTCATGTTGAGTTAAATTTAATTTGGGCATATCCACAAATTTATTTCTTTGCTCTGATGTCTCTCCCTGACCTCCTAATTTCTAATCAAATGGCTCTTTGGTTGCTCGTGTCCCTGTCGTGCGGGGTGTCCGGCGAGGCGGCCTGCGGGGTCTCCCGCTCCCCATATAAGAACGCAGGACATGGTGAGGCCAAAAAGGAACACCCACGGAGTCATAGGTAGGGAAGTCATACCACTATGGTCTCACTGGAGGTTGGGTTTACACGACGACGTGCGACCTGCTGTCCGCGTTGCTGCCAACCGACCAACTCTCCTCGACTCTCCTCACTCTCCTTCAGTCTCCTCCTTCACTCTCCTCGGCTCCCCTCCATAGCCGCGGCAGTTATATCAGTGACCAATGGCTTAATGGCTATAGCTGATGGCTAACCAGCCACAGCTGACGGCCATATACGATCCGAGCCAGCACCTCTCCACATGAGGCCAAGAGCCTGGAAACTGCTTTCTGGGGCTCTGTCCCCACAGTCCCTTTCACTTCTTTTGGCATATTCTGGTGCCTTGTACAGTGCTGATCTCTATTTTTCTCGGCGGGTGAAACAGCATCAATTTTGTAAGGCTCCTAAAGGGAAAGTATCAAGTTATCTCCTGTTTAGGAAGTCACTTACTTCCCAACGGTAGGTGGCACTGTAAGAGAGGCATAAAGATGGGCAGAACGGTTATCCAACACTTTGCCGTGTGGGAGGAAAGAAGCCTTTTCCTTTTCACAACAGATATGTCCTCTCACCTGAAGTGTTGCTGTGATTGTTGATTAGGACTTGGAAGACTCTGCAAATTCCAGCGTTAGAGGTGAGAAATATTTAAATGTGTGTTACCCACCAGTCAGGAAAACAAAAGGTGTTTAGAACCAGTATCTTTGGGAGAGAATAAGCCTAATCCTCTCCAGTGACAATGCCTTCTGAATCGAGTAGAGGCAGAAAAGCAGCAGATCGCCCTCATAAAGTACACAATCACCTTTCTTGCTGTCTGTAATAAATACTTCCCTGGCCCACAACTTTCAGCCACAGCCTATGAAACAGCCTTAGGGACACTGCCTCAGACCAGAGGCTCTAAGCTCTGATTGCCGCTCTGCACAGAAGGTTGTTTGGGAATTGGGAGTTTGCTATCTCTACCTGGGGCTAACCTGCTAATTCTTGGGATGTCTGGGTAATCCGTCTGTGACAGCCATTACTCGCTAACCTCTTGCAATGAGTCATTTATCTGGCTGGTTGGAGGGATAGCTGCCTTGGTCCTCACTGATCCATGCATATCCATCATGAGCTATTCCTTCAATTAAGGCGGATATGAGTTCTTCAACTAAAAAAATGGGACTCTTACTTCTTTGGCCTCTAGCCCAAAAGTCACCTTTCCAACAAAACCTTCCCTGAAGTCTCTTCTATGATAGGAAATTGCCTTTAGTGAATATTTGTAAGAGTTAAGCCTTGCGTTAGGCTCTTGGAAATACTTTCAGTTATTTAATCCTGCAATATGGTGTGGTCATTATTACCACCCCCATTTGCGCAGAGGAAACAGACTCACAGAGATTTAAGATAACTTGTCTTAGGACCCATGATGAGGAAATGTTAGAGCTGGGATTAGGATCCTGGTTGGCCAGCATCTTACTCTCCTATATATGCTAAATTTATTGCTCCCTTCTCTGTTCCCACAGACCTTGACATCTACTTCTATTGTGGGCTTTGTTACATAGATTCCTCCCTGCAGTCCCCCAAGCCTTTGCACAACTGATAGCTTTGAACATACTTTCTGTTTATCCTTCCCCAAATGCATGACAGCCCTTTGCAAAATTAGAAGCTTTTCAGAGCTGCCCTCTGTGTTCATTTCCTCTTTTAACAGTCTCCGCAGGGCGGTCTCCTGACCCATATTGATACCCTCAACACCCTCTTACCCTCTTTCTTTTTTTTCCTAATCCATTCTCCCTCTCTTAAAGCATAAAATGAATGACTGGGTCATTTATACGTGGCAATAAATCAACTGCTTATACTTCAGCCCAAAATATGTTTCAGCTGAAAGAGATTCTCAAATTCTTTCAGCTGTGAAAAATGCTCACAGCGAGGCAAGTGCAGGCTTCAGAGCACTGGGTGGCACTGTTCCTCTTCAACTAGGACACCAATGAGTCCCTCTGCAGCAACATTGCTGAGTCCAGAGACCCACCTCTAAGGTCCTGTCAATTGTTCACCTTATAAGTGCAGACATGTCTATTCCATGGGGACTTAATCATCATTGAGCTTTGAGCTGTCCTCAGTCTTTAGGGTCTTCCTGACCCTAAAAAGATCCACCAATTCCATGCTGATAATTTTCTGATTTCATGAATATTGCGGCTGCCTTTACCACTTATCTCCCCTTACTGCCTTCTCTATTTTTCTTTCTTCCTGTGAATTGTCTTAATTTTGTCCAAAAGTCCTCATGTGCGTTGATGTATTTCTAGCATTCTCCACTGTCCCCCATTCGTCTTCTGGTGTGTCTCTTTTCAGTTAGTCTTTACATTCTGTTCTTCTTCAAAGTACGTTCTTGAACCTCAGTGATCATTCGTAATAACAATGCACACAAGTACGGGGAGGATCTGGAGAAGTGTCAGACCCTGTCCAGAGGAACAAGTAAAGGCTCCACAGAGTTGATGGGGTGAAAGTGGGCATGGTGCTATGTGTAGAGTAAATTCTTTCTTCTGTAATTTATTTTCTTTTAAAATGCTCTTTTAGTCCTAACTTAAGTGAACCCAGAGATGTTTTAGTCCTAACTTAAGTGAAGTTAGGAAACAGCTAAACATCAACTGATTATAAGTTTAGTGAGTTCTTCCACCATTTCGTCATCCATCCATCCATCCATCCATCCATCCATCCATCCATCCATCCATCCATCCATCCATCTTTCATGCGGTCATTAGATTTAACTCCTGACTCAAGATCGTGTAATTAGTAAGTAGCAACACTTCTACTATTGTAAGTTTAGTAAGTCGTTTTCACCATTCAGTCATCCACCCATCATGCATGCATGCGTTCATTCATTCATTCATTCATTCATTCATACATCTATCCATCAACTATTTGTTGAGAACTTACTACCATGTTGCTGCGAAACTATGCACTAGCTATATAACAGCGAGCAAAACAGCTAAGTCCCAGAGGGTTAGTATTTCAGTGGTGGGATGGGGAGGGGCCAGAGAGTACAACAACAGCCAATACATAGTATGTCAGGAATGATAATGTCATTCTCTGGTGCACACGCGCGCGCGTGTGTGTATCTGAACAGTTGTGAAGGAGGCTAGTGTAGAAGAGACAAATATGTGCACAAACAATTGAAATATCCACATTTTCCTTATTATCATGATTCATTTTGTGAACTTGCTTCCCTGCTTTTGCTATTGTCCTCAGTCTGCCAGAGAAGGAGACAGGAACAGGTGCAGGTGTTTGGCTGCAGATGGATGTTTTCTGCACAGCTGATGTGACAGGTAGAGGTAGGAAAGGGCTTGGTTAGTGTAGCCCTGTAAGAGTGAAAAAATTGGTCCATGTAAAGTGCTTGTAGAGAAGGACTTTATTAAAAGCAAATTCCCTGATGTGGGTTTGCTTCCATGCCTTTCCCCCCAACCCCTTTTACTTCAGAAGGAAGCAGAAAAAATCCTGAGAATGAGGTTTCTGTCAGTGGCTTCTCATTAGGATTTCAGCATGGCTTGCCAGGAACATTTCTTCACAGGACTACGTTAGAGAGTGAGGAAGTGAGGGCAAAGGGCATTGCTGGCAGGGAAAACACATATGTAGGGAAAAGTCAGTGTAGTTAGAAGGAGAAAGGCTACCGGCATCAGAGTGGTAGGAGAGAAAACTGGTTATGTTGGGTCATATGGGAAGGCCTCATTCTAAGGCAATGAGACATTGTTGGTTTTTAAATTGGGTGAAGACACATTTTTTACATGAATACGAGACTCATCATGGAGGATGGATTGCAGGAGGACAAAAGGGAGGAAATAAGAAGATATGGATAGAGAGAAGGGGACACATTTGAAAAGATTATTAGATTAAATCACCTTTTTTTTTTACTGTGGTGAGAACACGTAAGATCTACAATCTTAGCAAATTGCAAGCACACAATACATTTTAAAGAGATTTTCTATGAAAGAAAGCAAAGAAACAGAGCTGTCGGGGTAAAGGGTCTAGTGGAGGTTCATTAAATAAAGACGGGAGAGCCGTAGTCATGGATGTTAGCTGACAGGAGTGGTCTAGGATAGAGGGAGAAATTGTAGGAGAGAAACTGGAGCAGTGGTGTTGAGCAGATAAGAGAGATGACGGCTGGAGGAGCAATTTGCTTTAGATGGGAGCACGGAAAGTCCATCTGTGGTCACACACAAGAAAAAGATGCAGATGAATGGCAGGGTGTGGGGAATCTTATCTGATGCCCTTCATTTTCTCAATATGGAAAGCAAGGTCATCCATTAAAAATGAGCTTACAGGAGGTGATGTTAAGGATGTGATGAAAAAGGAGAAGTTTTACGATACTGATCTAATTCTATAGGACAAGTACCTCCCTAGTAAGAATGAAGAGATTGTGACTTTCGATGGTCCGTTTGATGCGTCAACTTGACTGGGCCAGAGGGTGCCCACATGTTTGGTTACATATTTTTTCTGGTTGTGTCTGTGAGGGTGTTTCTGGAAGCGATTAACTTTTGAATCCATATGCTGAATAAAGCAGAAGGCCTGAATAGCACAAAATGGCAGAATAAGAAAGAATTCCCTCTCTCTCTCTGACTATCTTTGAGCTGGGACATGAGTCTTCTCCTGCCTCTGGACTCAGACTCAAACTGGAACTTACAGCATCTTCAGTCGTGGTCCCCATGCCTTCAGACTCAGACTGGAACTCTGCAGTTGGCTCTCCTGCATCTCCAGCGTGTTGACTGCAGAACTTGGGACTTCTCAGCCTCTATCATCATGTTCCTTTAAATCAACCAATCAATCAGCCTCTCTCTCTCTCTCTCTCTCTCTCTCTCTCTTTGCCCTTTTTCCCCTCTCTTCCTGCCTCCCTCTAAACATTGGGACCTACCCCTGGATTGGATCTGCACCATTCCATCGGCTATATGAAAAATTGTTAATTTTTCTCACGATCCATTTTTAGGCAGAACAAAGAACAAAGAGGGTGAAAGAAAAAGTTAGAAAATAAGTAGCTATGGTCTAAAATATATCATGGTCTTCCCAATCTTATGACCTCCTGTGGGTAAAAGGTAAAGAAACCAGACCAGATGTATTCTCTTCAACCCTTCTAGAGCTGAGATAGACGTGAAAGTCTCCACATCAGCCCATGGGCCTAGGTAGGGAAGTGGGCAAAGAGGTATTCAATGTCTTCCTGTCTAAGGATGGAAGACATTGACAACTCCTTATCTATCTTCAGATGGGGCGTGGGTTGGTCTTGATGACATACTTGATGCCTGGCCCATCTATCGTGTATGTCTACCACGTTATTACAGTACCCCTTGCCCAGCCAACCACAAATACATTTCTGCCACAGAGTCCTGACTACATGATAGACAATCACAGAGGATCAGACTGTCATGGAGGGGTGCACACAGGGTGGTGGAGAGAGGGCTGTTTCTGCCTGCATAGGACCAAGCAATATAATAGCTGGAACATTTTCCTACTTAAAAAAATGCTTATGTGTGTGTTACATCATTTGATCCCTATGTCAACCCTATAAGAAAGGGACCTGTTATCCTGTTTGACAGAATAATAATATTAATGATTATAATTATTCTAGGGTGGAAGAAGGAGGATAGAAAAGAATGTTGAGACCCAAAATTCCTACACAAAATGGTGACTGTAAGAAGAGTTTTAATACCACTCCCAAACCAGCATATAAGGTCTTTCCACAAATTATCCTATTGCTTTACATTCCCATATAACTAAGTCTTCATAAGAAGAGGTTTTGTGATTTTTTTTATGAGTCTTCAAGAAAATATTTCTCCACAAAATATATCTAGGTAGTGAAATGCTAAACATAAAAAGTGTAGAATTAGCTCAAAAGTCTATGAAGCTTTGCAAGAACCTGATATAATGAACCAAAATGACCTTCTTCATTTTCTGTCATTTTCCCCAAGATGATTATGTTTTAGATCTGTGTGTGAATGTTAGATAGGCTCTCATTAGGTAGATATTTGCTCCTTGATGATAAAACGATACATTTTTTTCTCCCAAATTTAATTTGATTCTATTGCAGCCAGGGCCAATGAGGAATAGTCCTTGGAGATGGGTGTTGCCAAGTGAGCTAATGAATGTGACAGTGTTCTTACATGGGGAAAAAAAATTGCCAACAGTCTTAAAAGTATAACCTCAGAAAGAAAATGAATGAAAGACCATTTCTCAGACTATAGGGTTTGACTCTGAGAGTTTAGAAAATTCCATACTTCATTCTCCAGTTTACTTTAGCAGCTTGCAAGGCCTGTTTCCAATGTTTAGCTCATACACATAAATATCTAGGCGCAAAAGTACAAAAGTTTGTCATCCACCATTCTCTCAGAATGGTACGTCCATTCTGACTTTATCACATGGAAGTGGCCTACATGTCAACATGCAGGGGTTCAATACAAAGAATTAATGGAATAATAGAGCCATGTTTTCTCAGCTCCCTTGTGTCCGTAATCAATTCTACAAAAGACAGTGATCAACCCTCGCTTTCCCCCCCTTCCTTAATGTGTCTGAAACAGTGCTATGTTTTCAACCTCCACTGTTTGTTTCATTTTCTTCTTGGGCACACAGGGAGACCATATTTCTAAGTTTCCCTTGCAATTAGATTGAATCTGCTACATACGTGCCTGAGGTTTGCACATCACAAGGTGTGCAAAAGTAACATCGGCCATGTTACTTGTGGAAGTAACAACTTCCCCGTCCATGGAATCTTCTATTCTGCCTTTCTCTTTCACAGAGATTTTAAAGACCAATTGTTGAAGATGGTTGTGCCACAAATGAACAAAGCCTGGATATGTAAATTACTGTGTGGAACCGAGCTTCCTGCCTGCTGTATTGGGCTATGAGGTGAGCAAGCAAAAGAATTATTATATTAATCCACTGACCTGCTTTTCGTTACACTATTTAGTCAATCCTAATACATTTAATGTTGCCACCCTTCTTGTTTGTATTATTTGGAGGAACATTATATACATATTTGGAGTAACAGATTAATAAGTGACCCACCCCTCCACTGAGTGACAGCCTTCCAATTTTAAGTACATGAAAAAGCTGACCAAACACGAAAGCTAGTGGAGCCACTTGGGTTCAAGGTGGGAGATTGGCATGTCACCTCACCCAGAGTACCAGCCTCTGAATTTTTCTTCTTGGCAACATTCTGAGACATAGGTACTCAACCACCAAAGACCTTCAGAAACAGACAGTAAAGGACCTTGGAAGGTGAGTCACCAACAAGAGGAGAAAGTACAGCAGAAGCTATCTTTGCTAAATGTTTAGTTTTCTTTTGTTACAAGCATTTTCCTAATTTAAAGAACTACCTCTTCTTTTGTGTAAATGACAGGTGGTTAGGATTGTTAACGTTTTCTTTTGGCAAACCCTGTACAGACGATGCAAATTCTCATGGTCTGGAGCTAGAGATTAAACTAAATATAAAGATATGGTCATAAGACTTAGCAGCCACAAATAGACACAACCTCCTACCACGAGCCCTGCCTAATCCTTCACCTGTGACTCAGTAATACCCAATTGCTTAGGGTTTTTCCAAGAACACCATAGGCTGCATGCAACAGCATCTGGAATGCTCTTCCTGCCCTCAACAGCCTCCATACTGACCCAGGTGGCACCTGTCTGTCCTTTAGCACTAAACCAAAGGGCATTGTCTCCTTCGGAAAGCCTCCTCTGACTCCCAAACTCACAAAGCTCTTCCCTTTGTGCTCTTACCTGTACTTAGCCCTTATCACAAACATGATCAGTCTGCATGGGAACTATTTATTTATGTCTTTCCAGTAGGCTAGGAAACCCTGGAGGACAGGGTTCCTGTTTTATTGATCTCTGCATACCTAGGGCTGGCAAATGCCTGGCATATTGGAGGTGCTCAATAAGTTCACATTGAATTTAACTGAGCTGACCAGGTAACAGAAGTCCCAGAAACAGAACAATTTAAAATGTCACCTATAATCTATGGACAGGACAACCTAAAGGATGGGAGCAAAGAAGACACAACATAGAGATGTAGCTGCTAGTTCTCAATTATCAATGTGAAGAGGGCCTTGGCTTGATCCCAAACCATCCCCCTATGATGCAGATATATCTGGGCATGTCACAAGGTCACTTAAACACACCAATGAGCATTCTGTTGTCATGACCGACTAGGAGTCTGTTGGGGAAGACATCTGAGCAAAGACAGAGTTTGGACAGAGGATTTTGTCTGTAATAGGATGGTTTGTGTAGGAGTGCAAGGTTATTCTGAAGGGCACCCATGTCTGGCACTCGGCTTGCTCAGGGCCTAACTACCACACACTTGCCTACTCCTAGGAAGAGGGGATGGAGAATAAAACCTCCAAAAGCTGTTTCAGCAGAAGAAGTCGTGCTGCTTTGTGGCTGGTGTGACAGGACTGCACGGGGATCGGAGTCTTTCCATGTTGGATTACTCGCAAGCACAGCACAGACTCATCCACCTGGGAGCTGGCTGAATTTGCTTTTATCGCCAATGGAGGAGTGATAGACAACGTCCCTCTTTAGAGGACGTAAACAGAACAACAGAGGACATAAGGCAGCTTCAGGATGGTTTCGTGCAACCACAGGACACATCAGAGAGAAGGAATATGGTGGACTTGATAGCAGCCCAGAGAATTTGTCTTTTGGGTTCCTGGACTCACTTCTAACCTGTGTGTGGGAGGGGGCTTCTCCATACCAACAAAAAATTCTCAGACACCAGCTGGGTGTCCTATAATTTAACTCAATTCTGACACTGTCTACCTGGAGATAATGTCAAATCGCACAGATTAGGGCTCAGTCCTACAAGACTCCCTCCCCCCAGAACCCTCACTTCAAGCATCGGTTGCACTCCCCCCCCCCCCCCCCCGTCGTTGTTACCTGTGCTTCTGACCGACTGGCTACAAATCTGAGGTTCACACAACCTCCTCCTTGGATTCGACTACTTTGTTGGAGAACTCAGAAGTATTTTACTTACTAGATTATCGGATGATTATGGAAAGACGTAACTCAGGAACAGCCAGATGGAGGAGATGCGTAGGGCATGGAATGTGAGGAGGGGTTAGAAGCTTCCATGCCCTCTCCAGGTGCCACTGTCCCAGAACCCCCAGGTGTTCACCAACCTGGAAGCTCTCTGAATCCCCTCCTCTTGGGTTTTAAGGGAGGTTTCATTACACAGGCATGATTGATGAAATCATTGGCCATTGGTAATAGATTCAATCTCCAGACCTTCTCCCCTCCCCAAGGTCAGGGGTGGGGTTGGCCTGAAAATTCCAATCCTCTAATTCTAGGATTGGTTCTCATGGCAACAGTCCCCATCCTTAGTTGCTTTCCAAAAGTCACCTCATTAACATACAAAAGACACTTTAATGTTCTCATCACTTAGGAAATTCCAAGGGTTTTAGGATCTCTGTGCCAGAAATAAGACAAAGACCATATGTGTTTAGTTTTATAAATCACAATTTGTTTGCAAACATGTGATATCCTTAGGGACTCCCAGGAACACTGTGTGGGGAGGAATTTGAATCAGAAGAAAGTGTCATCATAGCCTGTGAAGCGGAAATATACTATTTTATTAGTGTTAGGACAACCATGTTTTTAACCATAATGCTGGTATGGCCTGGGGAAACCTTGGTTACATTTCAAATTAGTGGGATGCGTGCGTTTTCATCACAAGATTGAGTTTACCCAAGGTTCAGCTGGGACATTACAACCAACAGCAAAGATTATAAATGACTCGTGAAGACTGGGGAAGGTGGTCAAAGTGAATGGAAGGAGCAAATTAAAGAACATTCTCATGAAAGGAGAGAAAGGACAGTGTGGTGTGATATGGATCCCTCAACGTGTCAGATTGCAAGACAAATAAACCAACCAAATATCTCACCAGAAATCAATTCCGAAGCAGCCATAAGAGCACAGGGTTTGGGGTGAAAAACAGCAGGGCTTTGTGGAGAATCGATATCATCAAACTAGTCTGTTTCCTTTCTGTGACAGAGTGGTAGAAAAATGGAAACACACAGTATAGGACTTTGCTAAGGCTTTTGATTTGTCTTGATGAGAATTTCCCTCCATGAAGAGGATAATTCAACAGATATTTTCGGAATGCCTAGTGCATATTCTAGGAAACATATATGCTGGGATGACCATTCTCCATGTGTGAGAGACGGAGACTCTTCTGGGGGCAGAAGGACATAAGTGGGCAACTAAAATCAGGGTTAACAGGCTTTAGTCTGACGATGTGCAAGGTACTACGGCAGCACAAAGCTAGAGCTTCTAGAACTTTCTGAGGTGGTCTAGGAAAACTCCTGCAAATAAGGAAAAGTTTGAGCAATAGTTAGAAATTTGATCAGAGAGCAAGGGTTTGGGACTTGAGAGTTCGGAGCAAAGCGTTTGTCTCTCATTCCTGGCACACTCACATGAACGTGCAAACACCGCCAAAAAACACCCTGGAGAACATTGCTGTTCTCTAGCTCCTAATAACTTGGTCCTTGTAACTAGAGAAATGGCCATAGTTTTCAGCCCAAGAAAATAAAGCGAGATGGTTAGTAAAAGACAAACAAAGAAACCCACCCACCAAGAAGGGGCACTGTCCTAGACCTCTTTGGTCATTTGATGAATATGGCGCTCTTACAAGTCCACGTAAGAAATCAGTCAACTCTACAGACGGTAGTTGTCAACACACATCTTTCCTGACTGATCGACTGCCCCTTCCTTGCTTGTTGGCAAATGAAAGAAAATGATCAAGGAATAACCGTCCAGGGATCAGTTTGTGGGACGGCCATCCGGGTTTGCAGAAATGATATCAAGGATGTAGATAAAGACGTTGGTTGGGATGGTGGTGTCATCCCCCCAGGGCTCTGGCTTCTCATTTCCTTTTATGCTGCATTTTGGGGAACAGATGGCAGACATAGTACCTCCTGTACTGTAATGGCTGGAACAGGTCATGGGGGTATGACACCAACAAGTAGGGACGTATCTTTGCTGTATTTTAATATTTTTAGTGTAAAAACATTCTAAAGTTAGAAACAATAAAGTTCATTTCATTTAAGAGGTTTAAATGGCTAGGATTCTTTCTTTTCTTGATTTACTCCTAAGAGGAAAAATAAACCCACTTTGTCTGAAAGGAAGGAAATAGGTTAAACCCAAAATTTGGACCTAATTTCTTAACAGGCACGTCCTAGATGGATTCAGCATCATATGCAAAGGAGTCAGGAAATGTAAGGTAGTTGAGAAATTTGCAGTGAACTGCCAGTGAATGCAAACAAAGACAAAAACAAAAAACCCTAAATAATTATGGACACAACTTATGGGAGAGATTGCAGAAATGATGCTAGAAAAGTGGGAAACAGTCAAATTATGGAGGTCTCATGTATACCATTCTAGGGCTTCCCAACTCCTCACCTTTATCAAAACTTATTTGTACTGTGTTCCTTTTTTTTTTTTTAATTTTGGATGCCCTCATTCATTCATCACCTGATTTATTCATATCTTCAACCTTCCTGTTGACATAAAATATGCACATGGAAAAGTGCAAAATTCGATGAATTTTCACAAGTTAACAGGCCTATGTAAACAGCAGCTAGATAAAAAAGCAGAACAGGGAAAGCACCCCGAGTCTCTCTTTGGAACCCTCTTATTTATTACTTCCCACAAAAAATAACCACAACCCTGGTTTCTAACACCATAGATTAATTTTAACTGCTTATGAACTCTCTGTAAATGGAATTGTCCACTGTACTCTTTTGAGTCTGGTTTCTCTGGGTTAACATAACGTTTGGGAGATTTATCCATATTGTTGCATGAAATCCTAGTTCACTTATTCTCATTGCTGCGTAATATCCCATTATATACACATCCTACTGTTTACCCATTCACTACAGATGTGCATTGAATTCATGGTTAGTTTGGGGCTGTTGTAAGCAGTGATGACTGAGCGTATATTTTGCTGAGTATACATAGGTATTTCTGTCACATACACCCTGGGAAAGGGACTTGCTAGGTAATTGGACACATGTATGTTCAAAGTCAACAGATACTATGCAACTGTGTTCCAACATGGGTGTGCAATTTATATAGCTGTGTATGAGAGCCATCCATCCTTTAGCTGATTTGCTGTGCTCGTACTGCAAGTCCACAGAGTGTGTGCGCGGTGTTAATCTGAGCACTGTTGGGGTGGAGAGATAAAAATAAAACGAGGCGCTTGTCTTCAAGGAGCTTAGAGTTTAGTCAGAGTCACAGACAGACAAGCACTTAATAACGGGGTCAGGCAGAGAGAAGTAACTGCTTAAGAGGCACAACAATATAGAGGGGAGAGGGACCTTGGGGAAGATGAAAACAGTAGATAGCATTCAAAGAGTGCTTTGCCATTTACGTAGCATTTTTCACATGAGCTCAAATCGTTTCCTATGGCTGAGCTGGTGGGTGGTGGAGTCCCCATTAGCCACAAGCCCTCAAAAGGCAGCTCTGATAACCTTGCCCTCTATATACTCTGTGGTCTCAAGAGGGCACATTTTGAGAATAATCTGGAAGCATGAGGCAGGCATGTCATGAAGTAGAAGGAACATAGAGGTTGGAATCATAAAAGCTGGATTTCATGCAATAGGTCTGTGATTTCTTAGCTTTCTCATTTCTCAGAGGCTCTGTTGCCTTATTGGTAAGAAGGGAACAGTAATAAGGTCTAAATCACAGACTACATCTGAAGAGTCATGCCCATTGACTGCTAATCAGAGCTGTCAGCTCATCCCTTCTCAACCCCAGTTTGTTGAAACTGACCAAAGATAGAGTAGATGATGGCAAAGAATCTGAGTTCTTTGCAGACTTAGACTCAAGCCTATGTTTACTCTGAATGTAATGTTTAGCTGGAAGAAAGGAACGCTGCTTCGTAGCTCTGGCTTTGTTAAAAAATGGGCATGTTGGAGATAAGCATCCTCAGAGGAATTCTCCTTCGTGCCCATCCCGCTGCCATTTCCAAAGCAGAATATCAATATTGCCACAATGTTTAGGACTTGTTATGAATCATAGTCTGTTCAACATATGTGGTATCTCCTGAGAGCATCGAGCGTGAGTCAGGTATCACAAGAAGCTGACTGGATTGATGGCTAGGACACAAACCTGAGAACAACGACGACAAAAATATGAAGGTGGAGAAGCACTAAGGAGCCAACAGAAATTGGGGTGACACATTTCTCTCAGGCTCAGTAAGAGGTAGCTCCGGGGGACCTGCCACACCAGCCAGTGTCCTTGCCACCCCCATCACCTTCCCACTCTATAGATAAAGATGGGGTACAAGAGGAAGACATCTTTCAGAAGACAGTGCTAAAGGTGAAATGAGTTTTGCCTCGAAGGGATTGTAATGTTTACAGCCCAGTGCCTCCCCACTTCTGAGTGGTACAGGGCTCCGGAGAATCCTGGCAGAGGCAGAGGCGTTGGCAAGAGAGGAAGACTGTAGCATCTCATGTGCTGCTTGGGTATTTGCTTAGGCAGTGGGCCTGTTGGTCTGGCCTGAGCCTACCTGAGAAGGTGGAAAGAGAGCAGGAAAGAACTGCCAGGCAGCGGGTTGGGGGGGGAGGGGAGATGCAGCTGCCTTATCCTTCCAGTGTTTGGCATCCAAATCTGTATGAATTTCCTCTGCCATAACCAGAGTGGAGCCACCCCGTCCTAGGCTTTGGCAGCCAGGCACGAGGATGTCAGCAGCAAGAGCCTCTGAGCTGCACCACCGGTGGTCGGAGCAGAGGAGGGGGAAAAAGAAAGTGATGGAAGAAAAAGAAAACTTTTTCATGGTGATACCCAACCAAGTTGAGACAGCTCACATCATTAATTCCATGGGATTACAATAGAAGCTTTGGACGGAGCAAGGGGTTCTTAATATTTAACAGACCCTCACGGTCAATGAAATGCTTCCTACAACAGTAACTCATTTCTGAAATGGGTGCCCATTATATTGTGTCAATTGTCTGTGGTTTGCACAACAGCTCTTCGAGGGACTTTGCTTAGGAATTTTCCAGATGAAGAAACTGAGCTGAAAGGTGCAAAGAGCCGTGACCATATCACACAGACAATAAAAGAGCAAAGCTAGGATCTAAATCCTGGTCAAGGCCGTCTGACTTCAAAGCCCATATTCTTTCTTGTAATCCTCTCATCAATCATGTGCAGCAAGCAATATGTTATCCCCATTTTTCTAATGAAGGAAAGGAGGCTAATAAAATGATACAACAGGGAAACAGCAAGGACAAAGGCTTGAGAACCCACCCACTAGGCTGAAATCCTAGCATGCCTTGTCTCTCCCACCTGCCCAAGTTATGCCAAGAATAATTTTATTCTTTCCAATTAGTACTGAACTGGGTGCTAGATAAAAGCTCAATGCATAGCCACTCCATGGCTTATGGGCAACACTATTAAGGGAGAACGAAAATTCTTTTCTGGAGGTTTATGGAAAAGAACAGGCAAGGATTTTTCTGGTCTAGTGTTTTAGCTGGGTGATGACAGAATGATCTCTTGGGTCTCTTCTCCAGCCCCCAGATTTGATGATTCAGAATGATTTCAGGGAAATATGATTTCATTTTAGCCGATTTCTTTAATTAGCAATTCTGCCAGCCTTCTGTGTTTCCCCCCAAATTATGATTCTATGAGGGGAAACTTCAGATTACAGAGCTCTTTCAGAAACTTTATTGATTTTTTTAATTGAATCTTGATAGAATTTTTTTTGGTTCACACACATAAAAACAAGCAATGAAGTGCAATTTGTCTTCTGTTTTTAATCTTTACCAAGCACTGAAAAGAAAAAAAATATTTTATGAAAGTAATAAGCTTTCCTGGGGCTCTTGCTAAGGGATTTATTTTTCTGTTGTTCCAGAGTAAAAAACACATTGCCCCGAATATAACTACCATACGACTGCTTGTTCCGAAGCCAAATCTGTGGACCTTTATTGTACCTTTTGCAAGAACTTCACAGAAACCTACATCATATTAACCTCTGTGTCTCCTGCCTGCTAGGAAACCCCTATCCCCAGACACAGATGTAGCAGACATTTTCTTCTGCTGGGTTTCCAGACTTC
This sequence comes from Rhinolophus hipposideros, assembly GCF_964194185.1. Taxonomy (NCBI): domain Eukaryota; kingdom Metazoa; phylum Chordata; class Mammalia; order Chiroptera; family Rhinolophidae; genus Rhinolophus; species Rhinolophus hipposideros. The sequence goes on from NC_138059.1 coordinate 7,062,828, forward strand.
CTGCTGAAAGAAAGCACAGTTTTCTAGGTCAGGTACAAGACTTTACTACCCAACCTGTTTTCTGCCAGATCTGAGGTCTCGCCCTGTGTTAGTTTTCTGTGGCCGCCATAACAAATCATCACAGATTGAGTGGCTTAAAACAACAGAAATGTATTCTCTCACAGCTCTGAAGGTGGAAGTCCAAAATCAAAGGTGTCAGCAGGCCATCCTCCCTCCGAAGACTCTAGGGAAAAATCCCTCCTTGCTTTCTCTGGCTTCTGGAGGCTCTAGGCCTTCTGGGGCCTTCTTGTGACAGCATCACTCTAATCTCTATTTCCATTGTCCCATGGCCTTCTCCTCCTCTGTCATAGAGACATTTATCACTGGATTTAGGGTCACTCATGTAAATCAGGATGATCTCATCCTAAGATCCTTAACTACATCTTCAAGGACCTGTTTTCCAAATAAAGTCATATTCACAGGTTCTGGGGCATGGACACATATTTCGGGGGCGGGGTGTGGGGTATACCATTCCATCCGCTACAAACTTTTATACAAGAAGCAAGTCAACCTGATAAAGGTACAGGTTGTATGAAGTCCCCAGGGAAACAGGTTCATGATTATCCACTGGCCAGAGAAGAAGCCCTGGTTCTCCTCAAGAAGTCACCTATTCTCAGGTGCTGGATCTCCATCTTGAAGATGACCCAGTCATAGGAGATCAAGTCTGAGGTGAGGAGGTGGTCTGAGAACTTTGATCCACTTCGGCGCTTTTCTTCTTCTCTTCAGGGCTTTGAGGCCATCATGTTTCCTAGGTGAGCCCTGAGGCTCACAGGAGCAAATTGGACTTACAAAGTTTCCGTATTGGGGTGATATAAGAAAGGACTTATACGACTGAAATTAATTGTTTAATAAATCCAGTTGAGTTGATTGTATCTAAAACTGTACAACTTAAAAACACATGTCCCGTTGTAGTCTCTGGAACTCGTTGTTGCTTCCTAGCTTTCAACACCTCCAGGATCTGCCTTGCCCTTTGAGCCGAGGCTACGTTCTGCTCAGGCAGCCCCAGCCTAAGACTGAACATGGTGGGGGTCCCAGGGCCTGGCCATTCCTGCCTAATGTGGGACTTCTCTAGTGGGCGATCTTTGTTCTGCAACTTCTGATGGGTTGGCTGAGACTTTATCTGATCTCCATCATGAATCTGAGCTTCTCCCTGCGCACCCCTTTTAATATTTCACAGGTATCCCCCTAAATAAACTTCTTGTACTCCGAACTCTGGTTCAGCCCTGCTTCCTGGAGGATCCAACCAACACACTCTTGAGTTAGACATTCAATTTTCATCTTTTAAACTGTAGGGTGTGTGGCCATGGACTTAAGAATATCACTGGCTCATAGGATAATATTCTTCTGTTAAATTATGGACAGTGTTTTAATATTGCTTAAAGTAGGCTGCATTTACGTTGTGATTGTGTTGCCAAGATGTCACTGACACTGTATTGCCAAAGGACGGCACAAAAGATTATTTCCCCAAGGTAAGACACATTGGAGGGAGCATGCACATGAAAATTACATTAGAGAAAGAGTTAATGGAACAGTATTTGGGACTGGAATTCAGAAGAGGGAAAAAAAATAACTAATGAAAGTGATACAACCATAAGTATTTGGCTAAACGACTCCTAAAAGGAGCCATAATTCTGCATTCTCACCCTCACGCGGCGAACTGAACTTTGCTAAGCTCCTGCTAGTCTGGATGATAAGGGGGTGCTTTGTAGGGGGGAACGGACGTTCTGAGAAACATCACCATGAACCAGAGCCCCAGGGCAGCTTGTGCAGCACAATCTCACACTCACAGGGAGCGTTCACCCAACACTAAAGGTGGTATCGGCGGAAGAGTACAGGGATGGCAAGAGGCAAGAAGTTATGAGAATCTAAGTCATAGTGAAGAAGCGTTTCCATTTAGCAGCATCACACTGCGTTGAGAAGAATCCAGCCCACGGACCTCTCTAGCTAACTCGAGTATCCATGCCACGATGCTGTTGATTAGCTTATTTCAAGTACAAACATATCCTGTTTCTTGTCCATTAGATCAACTTACGTTCACCCAACCTGAGGCAGTAGGGCAGGTGTTATTATTTCTCGGCTGGCTAAGAGAGATTGGACCTTTGTCCGATGTCACACAGGTGATCGGTGGCAGTCTAGACAAGGACCAGGTCATCTACCTTTTGACTGGTCTCTAAAGTAGTAAAATGTAATGGGAAACAAAAACAAACATTGAACGGGAGGGAGCCAACAAACAGAGAGTCAGGTAGTCTAACTTGTTCACGTAACCTCTCTGAGTTTATATTTTCGCATTTTGAGGGAGTTGTATTAGATGAGCTGTGAATACCCTCTCTCGGTAGATTCTAAACTGGTAGCTGGGGATAGGCTCAGTCTTTCTCTGGGGGATGGTTTATTGAATTTGAGTTCAGGCTCTGGTTGCTTTGCCCCTCTCCACCTGCATGGAAGGATTTAATCTACATAGACTTGTGTAGAGACAGGTTTTAATCTCATTTTACAGTGAAGACAATTGAAGCTAATGGAGGTGATGGAATGTGGCCATGGCCAGAAAGTAGTGGAAATGAAATTTGAACTTCAGATTCCAAAGGTTCAGAACTTTGGGCACAGCATAGGAAAGAGGGGCAGTTGTTAGCTGTGTGAGACTAGTAGACATCTTATGTTTATACATTATTTGGATTGAAAATAAGTAGCTTAAATAAAAATGAGGAGCAGAGAGGCTCAGTGTCAAAATGAAGGTCACAGGTAGTAAGAGGCAGACAAAATCTGAACTGAGGTGCAGTTTGTTTAAAAAAGACCCTCCTGTTGGCTCTCTTTCTTCCCTGTTGTCCACTTATCTCTTTTCTCTTTCCTTGATCCCTTCTCCCATAATCTATCACCTATGAAGTTCTGATATTTAAGTTTGCGAACTCATCCTAGAAAAAGTGCTACATACTTCATTGCTGAATATCACTTTGAAGCACTCCCCTTGGGAAGCTATGCACTGATGCCAGCACCTAGTCCACCCTTCAGAGCCATTTTGGAATTCTTTTTCTGGAATGGCCATCAGAGCTGTCATCGTATTACCCTTGATGTCCTGAATGTCATCAAAATGTCTTCCTTTCAATATTTCCTTTATCTTCGAGTAAAGAAAGAAGTCACTGGGGACCAGATCAGGTGAGTAGGGAGGGTGTCCCAATACAGTTATTTGTTTCCTGGCTAAAAACTCCCTCACAAACAGTGTCCTGTGAGCTGGTGCATTGTTGTGATGCAGGAGCCATGAATTGTTGGAGAAAAGTTCAGGTCGTCTAACTTTTTCACGCAGTCTTTTTCAGCACTTCAAAATAGTAAACTTGGTTAACTGCTTGTCCAGATGGTACAAGATCATAATGAATAATCTCTCTGATATCAAAAAAGTTTAGCAACATCGTTGCAACGACTTTGTGAACTTAATTGTCAGAATTCGTATTCTCTCTTCCTAGCCTTCCCCAGTCTTTTTCCTTCCCTTTTCTTCCACCTTCTCCTGTATTCTTTACCCTTGTCTGAAAGTGCACCTGAGCTCCCGACCTTTTGCAAGGCTCTCGACATGCCTTCCTGGGTGGATTGATGACCATTGCTGGGTCTCTATCCCTTTACCCAGAACCTGGCACAGACTGTGCTTGTACTCCTCTCTTCACAACCTGGTGATTTTTCTTCTGAAATGTAGGGTTGGCATTTCTCACATTTGAAGTCTGAACTCTGCAGGGTATTATTTTTAGAACTATCATTTTAGGAGAAGGCAAGAAACCCGGTCCCTTTGGGCAGATTTCATGAATTCCTAGGAGTATCCAGATGAAAAGCACTAAAAGATAATTCCACACTTGAGTGATTTAATAGTTTCTTGGCTCAGCAGGTACATTATTTTGCTAATTCAGGATAACAAAAGTAATATATATTTTACAAAACTAGCACAAGGAAGAAAATAGAAACATACATAATAGCACCTTCTAGAGATAACCAGGCTGAACTCATTGGTGTCTATCCCACTCTTTTTTTTTTTGGTGTGTGTGTGCTTGTATTTTTTATTAGTAATTTTTGAAGATTTTTATTAAACTATCGCTAACACACAATATTATATTAGTTTCAGGGGTACATCATAGTTATTCAACATTTATATACCTAAAGAAGTGATCAGCATAAGTCCAGCAACCATCTGACATGGTACCACACTATTACGATATCATTGACTATATTCCCTTTGCTGTACATTACATCCCCATGACTTACTTGTTTTATACCTGGATATTTGGACCTCTTATTCCCCTTTACCTCCCCCTTTTGTAAATTTTTCAAGTACAGAGACATTCAATATTAGTTTATATTAATTTCAGGTGTACTGCCTAGTGGTTAGACATTTACATAATTTAAGAAGTGATCCCCCTGATTAGTCTAGTACCCACCTGGCACTGTACATAATTATTACCATATATAATATATTCCCTGTGCTTTACTTTACACCCCCATGACTATTTTGTAACTACAAATTTGTATATCTTAATCCCTTCACTTTTTTCACTCTTCCCCCCCAACCCCATTCCCATGTATCACCCTGATAAATCCAGTCCCCATCTGACACCATACCTAGTTATTACAATATTATTGACTATATTCCTATGCTGTACCCTACATCCCCATGACTACTGTGTAACAACCAATTTGTAATTCTTAATTCCTTTCCCTTTATCACCCATCCCAACCCCCTTCACCTGGCAACTATCAAAATGTTCTCTGTATCTATGAGTTTTTCTATCTCGTTTGTTTGTTCATTTTGTTCTTTAGATTCCACCTGTAAATGAAATCATATGACATTTGTCCTTCTCTGTCTGATTTACTGCACTTAGCACAATACCCTCTGGTCCATCCATGTTGTTGCAGATGGCACGATTTCATTCTTTTTTATGGCTGAGTAATATTCCATTGTATATATGTACCACCTCTTCTCTATCCATTCATCCATTCAGGGACACCCAGGCTGCCTTCATATTTTGGCTTATGGAAACAGTGCTGCAATGAACATATGGTTGCACATGTCCACTCAAAGTAGCGTTTTGGTTATTTTTCAGATAAATACCCCTGAGTGGGATGACTAGGTCCTTATTTGTCTCTTGTTATAGTCTGTTTTAAAGTCTGTTTCGTCTGGTGTAAGTATTGCTACCTCAACTTTTTTGTTGGTTTGTTCATGAAATATCTTTTTCCATCCCTTTCCTTTCAGGTACCCCTATAACACAAATGTTGGTACATTTGATGTTATCCTAGAAGCCCCTTAAACGCTTCTCATTTTTTGGATTCCTTTTTCTTTTTTGCTCTTCTGATTGGGTGTTTTCTGCTGCCTTATCTTCTAAATCACTAATTTGATCTTCTGATTCATCTGATTTACTTTTGATTCTTTGTAATGTATTCTTCACTTCTGTTATTGTATTCTTTATTTCTGACTGGTTCTTTTTTATGTTTTCTCTCTTCATTTTTATGTTTCCTATCTCTATGTTAATGTTCCTCCTGAGATCATTGAGCATCCTTATAGCCAGTGCTTGGGACTCTGGTAGATTGCTTGTCTCCATTTTGTTTAGTTCTTTTTCTGGGGCTTTGTTCTGTTCTTTCGTTTGGGACATGTTTCTTTGTCTCCCCATTTTGTCTGCCTCCCTGTGTTTGTGTCTATGTATTAGGTAGGGCTGCTACGTCCACTGGTCTTAGTAGAGTGGCCTTATGTAGTAGGTGAGCTGTGGGGCTCAGTGACTCAGTCTTTCTGGTCACCTGAGCCACGCACTCAAGGTATGTCCCTTGTGTGGGTTGTATGTGCCCCCCTCTTGTAGTTGAGCCTTGTTGTTTGCACGTTAAAAGGAGAGATCGACCCTCAGGCTAATTTGTTGGGAGGACTGGCCTTGACTACAGTGGACAAGTTGTGGTGCAGAGGCTGACACTACAGAGCAGGATTTGCTTTAGCAGGGCTCTGGTGCCTGCCCAATTTGCCCCTTGGTTCTGTTGTCCTTGGAGGTGGCTGGATGATGCACCAGGTATTTTGAAGCTGGCCACTGGGTGCACCAGCCCCAGGGCCACCTGGGAGGGGACCCATTGCAGGTCAAGTTTAGCCACAGTTTGTGCCCCACCTGGGGCAACCTGGCAGGAGCCACAAAACAATCCGAAAATGGCCCCTACCCACACCATACTTGGAAGTGACTCGAGAGGCCAAGCTGCAAACCAAGGCCAGCTGTCATTAGTGCCGGACTGAGGGCTGCTGTCATGCAGGGTGGCAGGCGGGGTCTCTGGTCCAGCTCCTTACATAAGAATGCAGGATATGGTGAGGCCAAAAAGGAACACCCACGGAGCCATAGAGGAGTCACATCACTATAGTGTCTCTGGCGGCTGGGTTAGAGACACAGGGAGCAGGAGCCACACGATCTACAACATGCCGTCCATTTCTCTCTGCCAATCAATCTCACTTGCCAACTGCAATCCGCACTTGCTAGCTCAGCCACCATCTTCTTGCCAGCCCCCATTTTCTGCTAGCGTAGCCACGGCAGTTATATTAGTGGCCAATGGCTCACGGGTTACAACTGACAGCCAAGTAGCCACAGCTGATGGCCATCCAATCACAGTTGACGGCCATTTACTACCTGAGCCAGCACCTTTCCATGTGAGGCCGAGAGCCTGGAAACTGCACTCCTGGCACTGTCCCACACTCCACCCCTACAGGATCTCACCTCACAATCTATGCGACAAGCATCTTCCACAAGGGATTCTGTGTGAGGAGCCTGGAGGTGAATGCAGTATCCTGGACACAACCAGGCATTCCGGGCACAGCCAGGGTTTCTCAGGACACCACCTGTCCTTCTGGGCACAGCCAGACTTCCTGGGCTTCTTAGGGTACCACCAGTCTCCTGGGGCACATAGGTAGGGGAGTCATACCACTATAGTCTCGCCGGCGGCTGCATTGGAGACACAGGAAGCAGGAGCCACACGATCTACAACCTGCCGTTCACTTCTCTGCCAACCAACCTCACTTGCTAGCTGCAATCCGCTCTGGCCAGCTCAGCCCCCATCTTCTTGCTAGCCCCCATTTTCTGCAGCGTAGCCACAGCAGTTATATTAGTGGCCAGTGGCTCAATGGTTACAGCTGATGGCCAACTAGCCACAGCTGATGGCCATCCAATCACAGCTGATGGCCATTTACTACCTGAGCCAGCACCTTTCCACGTGAGGCCGAGAACCTGGAAACTGCACTCCTGGCTCTGTCCCCACAGCTGCTGAGCCAGGGCTACAGGAAGCACTCAAGCCAGATGCTGCTTGTCTGGGTCCTCGAACCTTTGAGTGACTCTAGGAAAGTCTGCAGCATGAGCCAAGGCAGGTGGTTTGTATGAAAAGCCACTGGATGTGGTTTTGGTGTGCCTGCAAGTTGGCTGGGGCAGGGTCTCAGAATCTCCAGGGTGGGATGAACAAATAGTATTAGCCAGATTGATGTGGCACCTGCCTGTGTCTGCACGCTGGGAAGTCGGAGGCCTTCACAAAGAAACAACAGCTCCCGCCAGCTCCTCCTTCTGGGAGAAAGCAGTTCCTCCAACCCACACCCCAAAGCCAGACAACTCAATGCCTCCCTGTGTGTCCCTGGCGCCTTTTGAGCTGCTGCCCTAGTGCTGGAGCTCCAAGATCGTGAGTCCATCGGCGAGTAAGTCTCTGTGTGGGCCCTTTAAGAGGCAAGCCTGGGAAGGCAGCCACCCTGGTCTCACTCAGCCACAATCACTGATGGTTTTCACAGCAAGAAGTTATGGGGACTTCTCTCCCTGGCACTGAAGCCCTGGGCTGGGGAGACTGGTGTGGTGCTGGGACCCCTTGCTCCAGTGTGTGTGGCGGGGCCTCTGCAGCTGAGATATCCCTCCCAATTTTTAATGGTCATGTGCAGATGTGGGCCCAGCCTGTTCTGAGTCTCTACCCCTCCTATCAGTCCTGAGGTGGCTTCTTGTGTATGTCCTTACGTGTAGGTCTTTGGTTCAACTAGACTTCAGGTGATTCTCAATGACGGTTGTTCTGTACTTTAGTTGTTATTATAATGTGGTTGTGAGAGGAATCCAGCTCAGTGTTTACCTACTTCGCCATCTTGACCGGAAAACTCAAATCCCTTCTAGGCTTTTTTATGCATATGTAACACATGTGTTGCTCTTTGACAAAATTTAAGACATTTTGCATATATTAATTTATCACTTTTAGATTGATATTTTATAAACCTTTTTTCTTTATAACTTTTAATTGCTACATGATATAAAATTTAAGTATATGGATAACACTGCAATTTGCATAAAATTTCGTACATGCTTTAAATGTCTCTAAGACATTACTTTTAAAGAGTGGCCAATATTGATTGATAGCACTCTCAAACTATTGTATACTCTCTCCCAATGATCACGTGTCAAAGATGATACTTATGAATTCAACAAATCCTGTTTCTTATTCCTCCCATCTAGACCTATAAAAAAAATGTATTTCCCAGTCCTTCTTGAGGTTAGGTGAGACCATGGAACCAGTTCTGGCCAGAAATGTGAGTGGAAGTGAAATGTGTTACTTCCTAATGAGGCAAGAAAAAGCACCTTTGAGATGTTTCCATCCTTCTTTTGCTGCTGTGATCATGGAAGCCTTGATTTGGGGTGGTGAGGTCACAATAGAAAGCCTCCTTGGTCACTGAGGGACGTCATGGAGCACGAGTTCCCCAGAGATTTACCTGATGGAGGGACAACTCTGTTAGTGAGAAATAAACTAGCGGTTAACACTTGAGATTTTGAACTGTGTGTTTCTCAGCAGAGGGCTGACTGGTACAGATCCTATGTGGAAGTGATCTAATATGATTCAGAGCATTTCTTTTCTGATATTCTCAGGATCTAGCAATTACTGATTATCATTCAGCACTTGCTGATTGAGGATTGTATGTGCAGACAGAGTGTTGGCCCTAAAAGAACACAAAGAGACACAGATCTGGTTCCCAAAGCAGCCAAAGGAGGAGGGCACGGATGATAAGAAATGAAACAATAGAAATGACGTCATAGACCAGGCACAAGTGCTTATAGGATCCCAGATAATGAGATCACTTCGGGAAGGATCCTGAGAGCTTCAAACCTTGACTAGGAGATGACCATAATTACGTGTGTTGGGAGAGGATCATTCTAGGAAGAGATAACAGCATACGCAAATCCCAGAGACTTGAAATGGCATGGCATATTCCGAAACCCAGTATGTCCACTGGCAGCGGATGGAAGATTATGAAACTATATTGTTTCCAATAATAGGAAGCTATGTTTCAAGAGTAACTGTCCCATTGTTAAAGGGATCTTATCAGTAGAAAAATCTTTCTTATACAAAATGAAAATGTTCTATTCTCTAATTTTTCTTGACTTGACCCTCATTTTCCTTTCTGCAGATGGGAGATGAAAATTAAATTCTCTTCATATGATAATTCTTCATATATTTAAGACACATACTATGTCCCCTAAATTCTGTGTTTTCTTTTTCCAGTATTAGTTTCAGTCTTTTAAAGGTGGTGTATAAAATCTTCCACAAAGCCTGGCATAGAGTAGTTACTCAATGTATGTTTAATGAATTAATGTGCAGATCAATTTAGATGTAGTCAGCAGGAGTCTCTGCTCAGTAAAAATATCACGAAGGACAATACTTTATTATACTCATTAGTTAGCTCCTATTGAACACCTAAAGTTTTGCCAAGCAAGTCACCAAGTTCTCTACATGTCTAGCAGCTCACAATCTTTAAAACAACTCTATGATGTAGATACTAATATCCTTCCTCTTTTAGAGATGAGGATTATGAGGTTTACAGAAGTGAAGTGCCTTGTTCAGTCACAGAGCTAACAAGTGGTAGAGTCAGGATTCAAACGCAGGCCTGTTGAACTTCAGAGCCTGTCTTGAACTGTTTTCAAAGTGTGTTATGATCTCCTCTGACTCTTCTGCAACCTGTCAAGTGGGTATCTCACCTGATTTTACACTTGAGTGCAGTGAGCATCAGAGCAGCAAAAACACTTGCTCAAGGTCACACAGCTTGCTAAGTTTGGAGCTAGGATTTATCCAATTTCAAAACCAGTCTATGACTGCTTGATCTTTTTATCCTGTTCTGCAGAGAGAATGACTTGGGTAGTGATTTCGTCAGGATTTTTCTAATAGGCAACACCAATTCAATTTCTCCCTTACCAACTTCGTTTCCCTTTTATTATTTCACTCAGATCCACCTCCACTGAATGAATTAAAAAAAAAAAAAAGGAGTGAAGCTGCTTTATGTCATTTTTAAAAGTTTACAAATATCTGTATTGATGTTTGGACTAAAGATCATTTTTTTTTTCTGTCACTGTTGGATTTGCTCACTTCTCCATGGCCCCTGTCAGCGTGGGGCAGAGGGCTTTCTCCCTGATGTCAAATGAGTGAAGTAGTAGGAAATTAAGTAGTGGGACTATATAATTGTAGTTACCTGCTTTAATAATATAATGTGTTGCCTGCTTTATGTGTGGCATACATTGTGTTAAACTTTTTATATGTAGTCCCCATGAACACCTGATGAGATGTTTGTTATTAACTCCATTTTATAGATGTAGAATTCAAGGATGAGAAGGGTAAAACAACTCAAAGCTATATGGATAGTTACCTAGGTGGACTTCACCCAGGTCAGAAGTAGTACCGCTGAGTTGTGGTGAAGAGCTGAAGTGGGAGTTATAACGGCTTAGAGTCTGGCCTTCACACTCAGTCAAGTCTTGTATTCTCAGTATGTCTCAGTCTCCTCATCTACAACATGGGGGCAATACAAGTGCCTACCTCCAAGGGTTGTTTTTCCAATTAAACGTGAAAATATGTGGACAATTCTTAAATACAGTACTTGGCAGATAGTAAGTAGTCAAAAACATTAATTGATATAATTGAAGGGTTCTAGAACAATGGTTACTCACTTTTTTGGGGGGGGGGTATGAATCTGATCCCAGGTGTGCAGAGAAAAACAGAGATCTGAAAAATAATCTTCCATAATTTCTTGAGGATTTAAGGATTTATTCCTACATCTGTAGGCATCTGAGGGTTAATAAACCCAAGGTTAATATTTCCTGGGAAAGACAGAACCTCCCACATGGGAGATTTTACAATTGATGATTCTCTAAATGTTTCTCTTTCTTCCTTTAGGGAAATGGCTTAAAACAAAAACCAAAACACAAAATAAAACAAAAAACCTTCTGTAGTAACTGCCTCTTCCATCAACAGACAGCACTCATTTTATCCCCTGGGGGGGTTTAAGTCTCCTTTGCGGCCTGGCGCTCAGTGGAATTCTCTGGTTGTTGTGGGCTTACATGTTCAGCAGCCATTCTGCATTTTCTGCCTCAGCTCCTTCAGCGTAATTATCTCCACATATTATTTCTACCCCATAAAAATACATACAACCTGTCAGTGTTGAGCAAGCAGGGCTGTACTTTGCTGCTGGGGTTTGCTTTACAGATTTTTTTCCTCCTCCTTTTGTGGAAAAACTGAGAGTGACATGAAATGTTATATTAAAATGCAAACCTTCACTTGGGGGATGGGATGAGGATGGGATAGAAGGTGACAAGGAAAGGCCTATCATTGCAGCCCCAAGGACAGAGATGGGACATCGCAGAGCTCAATACGCAATGATTGAATGAATGGATTTCATACCATCGGCAAAGGGAACTACTTTTAATTATGTTTTGACTACTCATTTATTCAGTCACTATCTGTTTAGCAACTATTATATGTCATCACTATGCTGTGCATTAGAGGTTTAACTTTGAGCAATACCTACGGGGTCACAGCTGACACGAAGCATATAATCTAGTGTACTTGTATATATCAATTATATATTATGGAGTCAATAGGTCCAGTTTTCCTAAGCAAAGTATAAGGCAGACGCAAAATGTTATGATAGTGACTGTCTTGATCCAGCCACTCATATATTTATTCATTCATTAGATCACAAACACTTATTGACAACCCAGTCTGTGTTCTGTTTGGAATTGTGTCAGGTACAGGAGTTACTCTGATGCAAGATTTCTCCACCTTGGCATGATGGGCCATAGTGATAACTCTTTATTATCAGGGGCTATTCTAAGCATTGGAGGATGTGTGGCAGCAGCCCTGGTCTCTACTCACTGGGAGCCAGCAGCACTCTTAGTCGTGACAATGAAAAAGGTCTCCAGGTATTGCTGCATATCCTCTAAGAGGTATATTGCCCCCAGTTAAGGACCACTGCTCTAAGGAATAAGATGTTGACTCTGACATAAATATTAAACAAAAATCATTTTAACAATGTCGATAATACAACCACAGCGTGTGAAATACCTCCTTTCTGTTAGGTTTCGTGCCAGGTACATCATCATATTTAATACTCACAACGGTCAATATGATATGAATGAATGTTTATTTGTGGATTTCTAAAGATTTATAATGAATAGCCCTATTCACAATGATTCCTACATGTGTTAATTACAAACTTCTAAAAGCAAAAATCAACATTTAAAGCACTAGAGGAATTATGGAACTTACATTCTAAGAAATGGTAGGGGCTGAAAATGGAAAGGGTATTTTCAAAGAATTTGTTAGGTTGTTAGAGTACAAATGCTAAAACAAATAATTCTTACGTGAGAATATATAGATGTAGCTATTTTTTTCCTTTCTTTGTGCTTTAAGTTTACATTGGTTAAACTCTTCACTTTATTTTTAAAAATATTGTTTTCAGAACACACATTACTTTTTTATGTTTATATTTTAGTCGACTACAACCTTACCTTGCATTCTTCCTATTGCTAATACAATGAGTGTAACAGAATGTTTTCTGGGCTTCAAAACAATAATTAATAATTGAGTTTCAGAGTGGAAAGTCATCTTAGTTGTATTAAATCCAAGTCATCCAGTTTTAGTGGTGAAGAATCCAAAGCTAGGTAAGGGGAACTGAATTGCTCAAAGTCAGGGTTCCCCAAACTATAGCCTGTGAACCAAATTCAGCCTGTTACTTGTTTTTGTAAATACATTTTTATTGGGACACAACCATGCTCATTCGTTTACGTACAATCTATGGCTGCTTTCCACAACACAGTAGATTAGTTACGACAGAGACTGTCGGTCCCTCAAAGCCTAAAATATTTACTCTTTGGTCTTTGCCAACCCTACCCTAGATCACACCTCAAACTAGGGCTAGAAAAGGATTTCAAATTGATGTATTTCTTACTGGGCAGCCATGTGCTTGAGTGCAAAATCCCTGGAAACAGACAAGGATTGAATCCTGTCTCTACCATGCACAAGCTGTGTGGCCTTGAACATATAACTTGATCTATTTGAATCTTGTTTTCCAATGCAGTAAAATTGGGAGGAATATATCTTGTCATTTTGTTATGTGGGTTATGCATATTTGATAAAGTCTCTGGTGCATACTCAAAATAGATAATATTAAAATACAGTGCCCTTTCTGCTGAATAAATGTGACTTTTACTCATTCATTCAATAAATATTTATAAAAAGAAACAATGACTGCTAGATACCTTGGGAGGGGGTGGGGGCACAAGAAAGTGCAGACAAGGTCTCTGAACTCCGTAAATTTCAGCCAAGCAGAGAGTGGGTAGGAGAAGCACCTAACTCACACTTTACTCAGGCGTGGTCTCCTGAAGGAGAGGACATTTCATCCAAGATCTTGAAGAAGGGTAGGGATGAGGAAGGTGTAAGAGGGTGGGAATGAGATAAGGAATGTTCTAGGCAAAAGGAAAAGTAAAAATAAAGGATTTAAGACAAGTGCCCCTCTGACACCCTACGAAACCTTTACAACATTATTGATTATATTCCCCAAACTGTCTTTCGTATCTCAGTGACAATATTGTGACTACTAATTTGTACTCTCTGATCCCTTCACCTTCTCCCTCATCCCCACCGCCCTCCCATCTAGCAACCGTCAGATTTTTCTCTATATCTCTGAGACTGTTTCTGATTAGTTTGCTCATTTATTCAGTTCTTTAGATTCCATATATAAGTGAGATCATATGGCATTTGTCTTTCTCCATCGGACTTATCTCACTTAGCATAGTGCTCTCTAGGTCCATCCATATCGTTGCAAATGGTAAGATTTCATTCTTCTTTATGGCCAAGTAATACTCCATTGTATAAATGTCCCGCAGTTACTTAATCCAGTCATCTACCGATGGGCATTTCTTTTGTTTCTGTATCTTGGCCATTGTGGCGAGCAATGCAATAAACATAGGGGTGCATATATTCTTTTGAATTAGTGTTTTAAATTTAAGATTAGCAGTACAGGGTACCCTGAAAGAGCTAAAAAAAAATGTTTGGTAAAGTTTGATGGGAGTTCAACTTTGGGAAGAGGTGGGGAGAGATATACTGGAAAACTGAGCAAGATCCAGCCCCTAAAAAACCAATGCAGCAGACACTATTCGTTGACTGCCCAACATCATGGCCCTTTCCCTAGGAACACAATATGATTTGTACAAGTGGCAATAAGCTTACGTTAGGGGCTGCGGCAGTTACAGCAGAGGTGGGTCCAAGGTGAATTGGTGACTGGGATCTGGCCAGTGATATCAACGGAAGAATTCTGAAGTCCTTCAGACATGTTTTTCAACCTAAAAATAATGAAGAGAAAGCCCTTTTCCTCCCTTTCCTCTCTTTTTGCTTTAGATGCAAGTCAAGTCAGCTTATGATGCCCAGGGCTGTTGTAGTACTTTTGACCCTGATGATAAAAGCCAGCAGGCGGAAGCTAGAGGAGAGAATGGCATCAGAATACAGTTTCAGGGATGTTTGGTGGGATCAGGGTGGTCATCTAGGCCAACCTGGGTATGCACGCTCATGAACTTCCTGGTCCAGAAGGCAGGGTGAGATCTCAAAGGGCTTAAGTGCCCGGGGAAAATGACATTGAAGGAGCAAAGCAAACAGCTGGTTCCCAATATTCTCTCAACTGCAAACAACTGAGCTCCAAATGGACTAGATAGCCCTCTGTGAGAAGAAGCTAGCCTTTGGCAGGGGCCTCAGTTTCCCCTCTGTAAAATGGAGATCATACTAGAAACACATAAAGAGCTGTTGTGAGGATGAAATAATACGTAGGTTTGGAGTCCAAGCAGGGGGCCTAATATATAGTAAGTGCTCAAAATTTTCAGTGAATATCATTGTTATTCTCCCATTGTCTTGCATGACTTTGATATTCTTAAAAAGTATGATGGCAGGAATCCGAATTTGCTTGGGCATTCCACAGGAGATTGAATGAGATATTCTCCAAAGCAGTTTTTTTTTTTTTCCCTCCAAACTACACGTTATGCTCCATTAACATCTTGAGAAATTAATTTACTGGGAAGTGGAAAATAATAGAATGGGTTAGAATGGGTGATATTAGAATGCATCACCTGTGCTTAAGATAGTAATTATCTCATCAAAGTTTTATTCTATTTGTCTGTGAATGCGGGTGTTTGGTGGCAACTGTAAAATGTATTTCTGATTGTGGGTTGCATTAAAAAACTGTTTTGTTGATGAAGACGACTGTGAAGGCTTGTGCAGCTGCAGGTTCTGCGGCTGTGCTCAGACGCTCTGGCTCATTTCAGCGCGGTGCCTTCCTGTTACACAGCACTGTTCTCCTGCTGACTCACGGTCAGCAGGCAGTTCCCTGGTGGCCAAGAGGTTCCTCTTCATCGCTGCCCTTTGTTTTCTTTACTCAGCTCCGTTCTGTTTTAAAAGGGGCTAAGGAAGCTGAGCATCTTCTGTGGAAGAGACTCGTTGCCCAGCAAACAGAAATGGATCCTAAGCTGGTGGTTTTAGGGGTCTCAGGTGGACTCTTCAGTCTAGTGCACGGGAGAGTAGTCATCACCTGGAAGGTACATGGGCCATGTTCTAGGAGCAGAGTAACTTTGCAGGGTTTGCAGTTTTAGGATGGATTTCTCCACAGGTGTAATGAGCCCCTTTAATTCCCTCTTCCGATTGTAGTCTCTAGTGTTGACACCCTGGGATTTTGAAGCTGGGATCGGGGCAGCCAAATTTTGTTAGGGAAAATATCAAACCACTTTTATTTAATCTCTTCCCCCTACCTGGACACTTAAGGAGAAAAAAAGAAAAGAAAGAAAAATGTGTAAAGTGCATATATATAGGTAAACAGATAAGTATAGGTCCAGATGCAGTACCTGTTCTAATTTTGCCCACAATAGATGATTATCTACGTGCTATAGTTGGCATGGTCCAGAGAGAAGACAGGATTAGAATCAGAGACTTGAGAGTTCCCCCTCTGTTCACTACTTGGGTGACCTTGGGCAAGATGTGGACATATTCTGAGCTTTGGTTAGTAACACAAGCTGCTTTTTAGGGAGTACTTAACACGCACCAGGCACGTGGCAGATGTTACTTACAAAAACCTGAGATCAACCCTGAAAGGTATGGAGTACATTAAGTGGCCAGCTTGGGACCTACCACATTGCTAGTCAGAGCCTGAATCTAGAGCTGGAGATGAGTCTGGTTGGCTCCAAAGCCCACAGTCTTTCCCTTATGTTTCTCTGTTTCCTTTTTAAAATGAAGTTAAAATAAAAAATGCTTACCAACTCCCAAGGTGGTTTTAAGGTTGAAATCAGCTGAAAGAAATGTAAACGTTCTGATTGCTGCTAGTTACTGTGATCACAGCCATTATTTTTCTTAGGAGCCGAATAAACCTGAATGTACTTATGGTGACCCCCAACTGTTACTACACGTATACACATGTCTTAGGCTCTGTTTACTTGTCGGTCTTCTGCACTTCAGACCGTGGCATCTTGCATCTTGACAGAAGGGGTCTTGACTTACTCGACGGTGCACGTCTGACAACTGATACAATGCCGGGCACAGAGTACAGTGCTCAATTTTTGGGGTCCCGCAGCAAACATATGTATACATTTCCAGCCTGTCACTATATCGAATATTCCTATCTTGAGAGCCATGTCTGTATTTTAAGAATTCATATTTTACATTGCAGAAGTTCAAAAAAGACATGTGAAAGAACAGGCATCAAGATATTAACAGGAAGTACGGGTGAAGTCTCTTTTTCCCCTTCTCCTTATATGTTCTAATTTTCTTTAGTAAACAGATGTAATTTGTTCCATTAAGATTCTTAGTTGTTTCATGCATTTTCACTAGAAGGAGTGACATCTATGGATCCACGGAAAACCAGATACATTAGTACCATTCATTTATCACTTAAATGCTGAGGTCTTGAGACTTGAAAGGGTGGAATGGAAGACGAACAAAGGAAAAGACTTGGGACTGGGTGCCTGGTGCGGACAGGAAGGGGTCTTTATGAATTGCAGAATTTCAGGGGTGTGCACAGGGGCCTTAATGAACTGTAGAATTTCAGATTTGTAAGGGGGAGTTGAAGTTAGAAATTCTTCCCAAAATCCCTGACGATGGTTGTATGTCTTCTCCTTCAGGATTGCCAAGGACAGGAACACAGGTTACCGTGCAGAAGTGCCACTGCTTTACTCGTCAGTATGGATTGTGACCATGCACCCTAAGGGGACTTCACCATCTGCCTCTCCGAAGTTTCGACTCTTGGTCCCAGTTAGGTCCTCCATTGCAACAGTGAGTATACAGAAACTTATTTCCTCTTTCCCGAGTCTTATCTATACTCTGCTGAACATACTGTATCTGTTAACTACTCTTCAGATGAGCTAGCTCTCAGCTCTCTCGCCGGCTTGGTTGCTGATTTCTGGAGAAAGACTTTATGGGATGATGACGGGCATAGGTTTGGGAAGTATATGGATCTGAGTTCTAATCTGGACTACATCTCCTCGGAGCTGTGTAAAGACCAGTTACGGCAACAGTAAAAAGTACCATGATAAATAATGACGATCGTGGGAATAACAACAGTTAAAATTTGGGGTGCTTATTATGCAGCAGGCACTGAGCAATAGGCTTTACTTGCAAGACCTCATTTCATCCGTGGACACTGAGTTTTGGTTTCTCTACTGTTCTATGAGGATAGTAATAGTAACCCTCATGGAGCTGTGGCATGATTTAAATAACATAAAGCATGCAAAGTGCTTAAAATAGGACCTGGCACATACCGCATACTTCACAAAGATATATTAATAATAACCACAGCATCCACAAAGGGCCGTAATACCCTCAATGAGGTCATTTCTCTGCAGAATAGTGTGGGATAACAGCTCCTCTGTCAATATGGCAGGGAGTTCATTAGTGAAAATGAGTGGAAGTTCACTGATAGGAAGTGAGACTGAGGGGCAAGAACAGTACGGAACTGCAATTCTAGATCAAGTTGATCTGTGTAACCATCTTGTCTGGAGCCAGGGATCAGAAATGGAATATTTTAATTTGTGGTTTTATTTTAAATTGGCTTTTTAAGAAAAATCTCCTGGGTTCTGGTGTGTGTGTAGACGGGTCCGCCAAATCTCTTCTGCCAGTATAATGAAAGGGTTAACAGTATGAGCTCTGGAGACAAATGACCAGAGTTCAAATTCTGTCTTCACATTGTGCCGGCTCTTTCATTTGGGCGCTTTTCTTACCCTCTCTATGTCTTAGTTGTCTCATCTATAAAGTAGTGATACTAACATATGCACCTTCTTGAGTTGTTTTGAAGATTTACTGAGTGAATAGGTATAAAGTACTTGGGATGAACCAGGGAAAATGTTGGCTATTTTTCCTTTTGGTAGAGTGTAGGAAAAACAGAGTCAGAGTTATTCTTCCTGGATCGACTAGCGCTTTGAACGAAGAGGTTTAAATCAGCCTCAGTGTAATACACATGTGTGTGTGCACACATATACACACACACACACACACACACACACACACACACACACACTCCAGCCTCTGAGCTATAGAACAGCCACGTCTTTTGCAGATGTTATCTCCATGCTATCTCCTTGGTCTAGCTGCAGTGCATGGCCATTTGTTATGAAATTGCCTTTCGCTGCAGGAAATCAGGATATGGCAATATTAAAATGCCCACACGAAAAAGAATATAAAGTGGAGGTGAGAGGCACAGCCCTAGCAAAAACCCACAGGCTGGTGCATAATCAGAGTGCAACCCTTTCATCATGTTAAGAGATGTTTCCATTACCATTTTATAAATAGGCAAAGAGCCTGAATTAGATTAGTGGGGAACGTTCATTTATCTCCTAGTACTATAGTTTGATCATGGATGTGTGAGTGTGTGTGTGTGTGTGTGTGTGTGTGTGTGTGTGAGAGAGAGAGAGAGAGAGAGAGAGAGAGAGATACATTTTTCTTAAGTTTATTTTCAAATATCCTCATGTTATTGTTCAAGATAATTGATGGTGGGGGTATAGGACATTTCTCAGTAAAACACAAACAAAGCCAAACTCAGATCATGCAAATTGCTTTATTTGTGGGGATAACACTTAATTGATTGGCAAGGCAGGGAGTCAAAGAGAACAGAAAAGATCCAGAGGGAGCAGCGGGGGAATAATCAGTATGCTTTCCTTATTATTTCTGCATTTGTCAAAATGGAATATACCCCTTCCTATTTTATATTCTTAGCTCTATACACAAGGCAATCAATAGCTTTATAAATAAGTCTACTTTTGTTATGGGTATGAGACTACTCAGGAAATGAAACAGAAAATCACTTTCCAGGCCAGCCTCAAAAATCAATCTATTTCCAAATTATTTTTCTTATAAAACTTTTATCTATGTCTTGGAATTTTCTTTCATTCCCCACCACCCCTGTCTCTTTTCGAGGGTATTTCACTTTCTCTTTCGACACTTGTGATCTGTATTGTAAAATCAAGCCCTTAACTATTATTGCCATTTTTCTCATCAAGACTGTAAGATTCCTGAAGGCAGGCCATTTCTTACACTTCTGTCTCCTCTATTGAGCGTAGCCCAGGGTCAGCAAAATAATAGGCATACAGGAAAATAATAAGTTCCTGTTTGCACTCTTTGCAAAACACTGTCACACAGCGATGCTATATTTAATGCCTACTATATGTCATGGAGTGAGCAAAATTCTCTATGCCATTTGATCTGCACCCATAGTGACGGCCGTGGTGGTGAAGCCGGGGCTCCTTAACCCTTCTCTCCCCACCCAACTGTCCCTGGTCCATGGACGATTGGTTTAGGAAGAGAGACCAAAACTAATCCAATCAGATGCCTTCTGATAGGAATGTGAAACTGAAGGGGAATCCACATCTCATGGCCTTTCTGTGGAAAGAAAGTTTCACAGGTGGCCCAGCTGAAGAGTCCCTCTCCAGCCCATACCAGAGCTTGCCTCAGATTCTGTGAGTTGCTTCAGTTTTTCAATAACCCCAACTCCAGTTTCTGGGAGGTGTTTGATGTAAGCTGTTGAGTGGTTTGTCCCCAATCCTCTGGCCAGTGAGTGGAGGAGCAGGTCTGATAGGCCCCAACCCCGATTTCCTTACTCCACACACAGCATCTCTCATTTCAGTCTCCCAACAGTTCCACAGACTAGAAATCCTACTCCTCTTCTCTTTGCCGTGTAAGATCCAGAAGCCCACAGACTCTGCCAAGCTCAATGTCACAAGTGGTGGGTGGTACAACCGGTCTTTAACTTCTAGCTTCTCACAGACTCAGATTCAGAAAAGATGTATGAGCCCTCCACTAGGGTCTAGACCCTTTCAGATAAATGCCTACGAATTAATTCCTACAACAACTATCTGTTCTGTGCAGATCAATCACAAACCCATACCCTCCCAGGGGCCCTAAGCCTTTGTCCCCCTGCACAGTAGCTAAACCCTGTATTTTACTGCTCAGGCCTTCTTTCTCTCCAGGCCCAGACTGGTTCTTAATATTCAGTGTGTCTAGAGTTCAGAGAACGTTGTCACAAATTGTGCCAGCCGTCATCATGAAATCATCTTGAATGGCGCTACAAACATTCCATGTGTAGAATCTGTCGGTCTCTAGAACATTGTAGAATTGGAATCCACAGGCATTTACTTATTTATTTTTAAGAATTGCTGTGTGAATGTTGTTTTAAATTTTGGAGAGACAAAGATGAGTAAGGTCTGGGCCCCTCACTGAGATGCTCAAAGCCTAGTGATGGGAGTCAAGGAGAGGGCAGAAGGGAAAAATGACCAAATGTATTATCACTTAGTCCCTTCATTGCACACACATATGCAAAAAGATGTGCTTTAAAAATTTTGAACACAAAACGTATAGTGGCCTATCGGAAGCATGTTTGGCTGAATATGAGTAGGTATGGGGATAAAAAAGGAATACATTCAATAAATACCGTAATACATTTTTTAAAAAAGAAAGACTGTACTAATGAAAAGCAAGCTATTACACTTATACATAGTTTAAACAAGAACAATAGAATTTCATTTGCTTCTACAATTGCAAAAGGCTTGTAGATTTCAGAGCTGAAGCTGAGGCAGCTGAAGTCGGTGCTGACGCTTGGACTTGGGCACATGGAGGGAGAAGCATGACAGCAGCTGCAGAAACGGACGCGGAGCTGGAGCAGCCCGTGCCTTGCCACCACCGGCTACGCACTTGTGAGGAGGAACCAGCAGGCTATTCCTACCACGCTCCCGTGGCCGTGGCCTGGGTACATTACTGGCAATTTGCCCCACATATTCAGTATGTTCACGCTCCAGGTTACAATTTGATCTCTCTCTGTAAACCCTATATACAGATCCGTTCATAGTTGCTTCTTTTCACAACCGGAAGCTTGAAGCACTCCTCTTATGTCAGCTGACCTTGGAATCAGCTCCAGGTAGCACGGTATCCAGGGACCCTGTTCAGGTATTTCATTTGGATAAATTAGATGAGAAGAGACTCAAAAACAATAGCAGAAAAGAATGAACATATGTTGAGTGTTTACTGTGTACCATCTCATGTGTTCCTTAGCCTATGGCCAGATAAGTATTGCTTTTCTCATTTTCACATGGGGAATTTGGGACTCACAGAGTTAACTCATCTGCCCAACACCATCTCCCTTAGTATTGGTCCCAGGCTGTGACAACAAGCCTATCGGACTCCAAACGCATGGTCTTTCTACCAAACCCCACAGAAAAAATAATGATGCTCAATTTATATGATGTATGTTCATTCCGTGTGGTGATATCTCCACCAACTTCAGGCTACCCTGGAGTACAGCTAGAGATGATTTTTATACATTTATTTGAGTCACTGCTTCTCAAACACACCCTCCTCATTCCTGCAACTGTGGTTTTGTTCAGGTAGTGAGAGCCTGGTCACAATTTCCTCATCCCTTCTTTTCTGCACTCAACTATCTTCCCATCTGTTTTTTCTTACAACCCCTGCCCCCATGACCTCACGTGTTTTTGCGTTCTTTGTACCTGTCATCAATCCCAAATGCATCTTTTTGCAAATACTCATGTCCTGCTTTAAAGTGTCCTATAATTACTTACATGTGTAAGTTGTAGCTTTTCAACTGTATAAGCAATGGATTCCTTCATAGCCTTGTTGATTGATGTCGAGCAAACCCTGACAGTTCAGGATGCAGTAAAAAGGGCACAGGATTTGTCATCTTTCTCCACTCTGCTTCCTGCTCCTCTTCCCGATCTCAGAGAGTGGCATCACTAATCCCTGAGTGGTCAGCCCAGCGTTTGCTGGTTGCGAAAGCAATAGCCAGGAGGCACCCTTGAACTTCTCCTGTTCTACATGGATCCACATTTAATCGGTTACCAGGTCCCATCGGTTGTACCACCCTGGTATCTCCCTATCCCTACTGGTGGTACTTGAATTTAGGTCACTGTCATTGCTCGCTGGATTACTGCATCATCCTTCTACCTGGTTTCCCCATGCTCAGCTTATTCCCCCAATCTATTTTTCATGTTGCAGCCAAAGTGATTTAAAAAAATAAAATGAAAACCTCATGCTCTCTCTCCCTCATCAATGGAGACCATTGCCCTAGGATCATTGTTTCCTAGGAGATCATTTTCTTAAGGGGATGTCAGCGATGAAGACCACGGAGAGCAAAGAAGAAAAAGCAGGTAATTGCTGCCTAGGTTCCTAGGTGAAGAGAGAAGAGGCAAAGGGGACCTGCAGGCATAATCTTGATTTTCAGCCCAGCCGGCCATGTTGAGCGTGTGGCCAGAGTCTGAGGACAGAAGTTGTTTTCAGATGCAACTTGTGCATTTGACAGGACCTTCTTATATCCTCTCCTTATATCTTCTTAATGTAAGACAGCACATAAGATAAGGACTCCAGTGGGTACTATTGCCTGGACAGGTTTAATATTTTGCACTTACAATGCCCTCTGCCTATGATGTTTTTTCTCCAATTAATGGCATTATTTCATCCTCACTTCCTTATGGTTGAGACCACTTTGGACATGATATGACAGCCCTTCCCAGCGTGGCAGTCACCATACGCCTGCCTTGCTCTGTTTTCTTGCTGTGCATTCATTCATTATTTGTGTTTTATATATTTACCCATCATATCCTCTGGGAAGACTTCCCTAAAGCCACAGCAGCCTAGAAGCCCCGCCTGTGGACTTGAAAATTACCTCACATTGTAATTACAATTATCTATGGTAGTGGATATCACTACCTCGGTTTCACAGATGAGAAAACTAGGGCAAGAGATACAAAGAGACTGGGCAAAAGTCATGCATCGATAAGTGCCAGAGACTTTATTAGAACAGGTGTTCTATTCACTGATTTGCTGATTATTTAATTACTTGAATAACTCTTCTACTCTTTCGACAAATATTAGTTGACGGGCCTCTGTGCTCTGGGTGGCATAGAAGAATGAATGATCATAGACTTTGCTGCATACAGCTCATGTCCATGGTCTAATGAAAGAGGAGGAAACAGAGACAATTCTAAAACATGGTGATCATGGAAGTAGAGTAGGGGTACTTAGTCTGTTGGGGGTCTGGTCCAAGAAAGGCTTTTCAGATGTGACATTTACAATGAAGCCCTAAAAATGAGTGGGAGTCAGTGGACTGGTGAGTGAAGAAAGCGGGGAGGAATCAGGAAGCATCAAGTACAAAGTTCTCCTAGGTTCCCTTGGGCCAGTCCCATTAGGACATAGAGGCATTGTCTCTGAAGTGAAGGGAAGCCAGTGAGGGCTGGAAAAGTGATTGGGATTTCAA
This sequence comes from Rhinolophus hipposideros, assembly GCF_964194185.1. Classification (NCBI taxonomy): domain Eukaryota; kingdom Metazoa; phylum Chordata; class Mammalia; order Chiroptera; family Rhinolophidae; genus Rhinolophus; species Rhinolophus hipposideros. The sequence continues at coordinate 7,086,916 of NC_138059.1, forward strand.
TAGGTAAAGATAGGGGAAAAGAGTGAGGGAGTGTTTTCCTGCAAAAGAGAGCAGTCCAGCCACCCCTAAAAACCTGATGGTGTCTGTGGTTAGATTAACCAGGGGTTACTAAATGGGGAGGCAGAACAGGAGACATAGCTCAGGCATCCATTGGATGTGGCATCTGTCCTTTCCCTAGCCCTCCCCTTGCAGACATTTATCTGGAAAGTAGGATTCTGTTGAGATAACTGAATTTGTGGAGCTATGTCAGCTTCACTTACGTTTTAGGGAAAGAGGAAAGGTGGTGAGACAGGAAAAAGTCAGAGCATATTGGAGGTGATGTTTTGCATGACATCTTCCCATCCACACCTCCACACCTGCTCTTGTGCCTCACAGATTAAGAGGAGATAAATCAGGCAGCAGGCATAAAGGAGCAAGACTTGTTCAGAAATGGCCCAAGGAGGAGCAGGAAAAGTGCCCCCACCGTCCAGTAGGTGGCACCATTGCCTATGTCTCAGAACCTTCTAGATTGAAGAACCATTTGACAACTTTGTTTTTTCTTTGCTCTGGGGATCTCGGTCTCAGGAATGATGTCTTGTAACCTGTGGAAGGAAGAAGGAAGGAAAAGGTGACCAACAGGTATTGAGGTGCTTTTATGCGCTGGGCATGTGCTGGGCACATTGAAATACGGAACCTTATGCAATCCACAGAACAACTCTACGGCCCTCCTCCTCCTCCACTGTTGTTCCTTCCTCCCCCTTTTTCTTTTTCTGTTCTCCCTCCTCCATCCTCCTCTTTCATCTTAATTTTTATCATCACCGTTGCAGCCACCACATACTGAGGGCTCAACTGTGAAGCAGGCACGAAGCCAAGCCCTGTCATGCATGATTTCATTTAATCTTCACGCCAAACTTCTTTGCTGGGTTCCTTTATTGTCCTGCTTTTGCAGAGAAGGGAATTGAGCTGCAGAGAGATAAAGTAATTCTTCAAGATCACACAAGTAATGAAGGGTAGAGCAAAAATTTGAGTCTGGTTCAGCCTTCCTCAACAGGAAGGCTTCCTTTTTCTGTTACATCACGTTATTTGTTTTTTAAGGTTCCAATTTACAAATGCAGTTTCTCCTCCCCTACATACATACAGCCAAGAACTGTTGCCTTTTGTCCCACACCACAGACTGAGGACTACTTTATATTGAAACTCAGGCTTATGTGTATCTTTGAAGTAATTTGAGGAATGTCAACATGGCCCCTCTCCACATCACAGATGTTCAAATCTGGAGTCTTCAGACTGAGGTGACATTATGTCTGTTTCTGCTCCTTCTCCTTCTTCAGTCAATCTCAGTGTTAGCTGTGTACCTTTATGTCCTTTGGTAGATTGTGTGCTTATCTGTCATTCATGTATTCATTCACTCCTTCGTTTATTAGTCATTTCAGCTAACATTTAGTGAACACCCACTATGTGTCGGGTAATGACCTAGAGAGGCTTAATAAAACAGAGTCTCTAGTCTCAAAGAGCTCACAGTCTATTAGAAGAGACAGACCAGTAAATATGCCATCATAACACAGTGTGATACAGGGGACCGTATGGTGTTGAGAGAGTCACCAGGAGGGGCACCTCTTGTGTGCTCAGCGCAGTGCTTGGCGCTTAGCAGAGGTGCACCAAAAGTCTGTTAAGTGACTGAATGAATAAACCCAGCTTGGGGGACAGATAAGGCTTTCTCAGGAAAGAAAAGGCATATCTGCAAGTAGGAGAAGAAAGGGGGAGAGATAGCCATGGGGAAGGGGGAGGGGTTCACTGGATTCACTAAACTTTTGTTTTCTCATCTGTAAATTGGAGCTAAAAAGAATGACAACTCCATGTCTATCCCCTCTGCATCCACTTAGTGCTCCCCCAGTCCTGTCCCCATAATAGCATTTATTTACTTGCATTTTCTGCCTCCAGAGGTTGGAGGATACAGTTTATTCAATCACCAAATTAGCATCTGGCAGAATGCTCCTTTCTCCTTCTTACCATGAACCATTGAGTGCCTGCCATGTGCCAAGTCAAGTTTACATACTTTATTTCAACCAGTCTTCACAACAACTGCATAAGTCCCATTAATATACCCATTTTACAGATACAGAAAATGAACCTGAGAATAGATAGGGGCATTGTCCAAGTTACCTGGTGGGTAAGTGTGAGCGCCAGGATTGAACTCCTGCAGTCTGACCCGAAAGCCTGTGCTCCTGTCACTCGACATGCCCTCCAATGTAATGGCAGATCAACATACGCCAAGTGAGGGAACTGCATGTTGCAACAGTTGTTCCATCCCATTACGGTTCCATATGGGTATCCTCTACCCAGTGTTTTTTCAAACCATTGGTAGTGTAGGACTAGGCTTTTTTGTTTGTTTTTTTAAGTTTCCATCTTCTGTGGACCAACACTTTTGTACTTTACAATAAAAAATGAATTGCTAGGGAAATGATTGCACACTCGGATACAGTGACATATCAACTGGCTTCAAATGTTTCTAAATATTTACTCTCCATTCCCGTCCCGAACATGTGGACCATCTTTGAACAGCACTGTCAGCTTGGACGAGCAATATGTTGAGGATGGATTGCAGAATGAATCTGGATTGTTTGACTGAGGGTTCCGATGAAGAAGAATGGAAAGCTGCAAACCTAGTGAATTTTTACCAAGAGGCAGATCCTCCGCTGGGCCTCTGTGAGAAGGGAAGCATTCCCTCCCTTAGAGGGCAATACTGAACACAGAGGTCTAGGCAAGAGCTGCATCCATCCTAGAGACCATTGGAAGATGTCTTCTTACAGTTGGAGAGGTGAATTAGGTCAAGACCTTCAAACAGTCCAAACTGCTATTGCAAAAGACTCCACTGCTCTTTCATGTTCATATTGGCTTTTGGAAAGGAATGATAAACAGTGCTACTGATTCAATAAGGTAGTAGTATTATTGACGAGTTCTCTGGTAGAACATTATATTTTGAAACATCTCATTTAGAAGTGTCTCATTGCATTTTAGCAGACTTGTTATTTTTTTATGATAAATAGCAGATTATGAGGAAGCGGGGTTGGGGAAATATACTGGATGTGAACGCATAAATAGCATGAAGCATTGCATCTCGAAAGGGCCCATCAAGGTCTAGTTCAAGGTTCTCATTTTATGAAATCTGGGGGCTCATGTCTGAAGAAGGGGAAATTAACGCTGGGGAGACAAGAAGAGTAGTTATCTATTGCATAACCTGCTTTGACTGGCTCCTATCATCTAAACTGAACCCTGAAATTAATTCGCTGGGAACAGTGTAAAAAGTATGGTTTTGGAGTTTGAAAACGTGTTTGAAGCTTTGCTCTGTCATTTCTTAGCTGAGTGATATTGGGCATGTTGCTTAACATCCATGAGCCTTGCACTCCTTTCTTTTATATGGGATGATAATACCTTCCACTCAGTATTTGTTTTAAGGCTTAAATTGTGTATTATTCAGTGTCTGGCACGTAGTAAGTATTCAGGTAATGCCAGTTCTTCCATTCTTTCTATATTGATACATCTGACCCCCACTTGAGCTTGTTACACCTTGTATATACTTTTCATCAGAACCTTGGACTATCCCAGAGAAGCTACTTTTCATCTATTTCTGCTTCCTCTTTATTAACATCAGTGGGTATCAGAGGATCCACCCATCCTTCCATCCATCCAGCCATGCATCCATCCATCCATCCATCCATCCATCCATCCATCCATCCATCCATCATAACTAGTAACATAATGATAAAAAGAGTAACAGTTCTGCCATTTTCTTCTGTCTGACTTATCTTTTCCCAAGCATTTTGCATTTTCTCTCCAATAGTAGAGCAGCAGCTGACTGATTAGGCAGAGTTCACATCAAAATGGGCTGTGGTTATACTGCGCTGAGTCAGTCTGTGGAAAGGCATCTCAGCTCCACTTCCTGCCTCAGGTCTGGCCCAGCCATGGCTCCTTACTGTTCCATTCCATTTCATAGAGGGCTGTGTGGATACGTAACCTGGAATCTAATTATACAGGCCAGGTCCTGTCTTCACCCACTTTATCTTCCTGGAGTATGTGTTTCTAAGGTTTATTTTCTCAGGTAGGAGAGTGGTGGTGATGGTGGTGGTGCGGTGATGAGAAGAGGAGGAGAAGACTAATAGGTCCTGTGTGAGCCTAAGTCATGTGTCTTTTCCATAGTCCTGAACTGGGGTTCCTGGTATTTGTTCAGCTCTAAGAGTGCTTAGATTCCTGTGTTCGTTCTCTCTCTCTCTCTCTCTCTCTCTCTCTCTCTCTCTCTCTCTCTCTCTCTCTCTCTCTCTCTCTATTTATGTCCTAGTAGTAGCTATTTACTGAGGACTTTCTGCGTGCCAGGTATGTACAAAGAGCCTTACATATTTTATTCCATTCATCCATCCGTTTATCCAACCATTCACCATGAATCGAATGTCTCTTCTGTGTCAGACCCTGGTCTAGATAGACTGTGGCCTAAAGAAGGCCACAGCCCTAAAAAATGCCAAGTCTAGCGGTGTCAGACTTTCTCATCCCTCACCCCAGCTAACCATCATTTTCCTTCGTGTCAACTAAGTAATATGATCACTGCTGGTCTGAAGATGCAGCAGATTGTCCCACTGACAGTTAGGCTTCTTGGGAATATCAAATTAGATAAAGCAAGTACAAAGCCTCCATGACTTCAGTCTTCAAACAAGCCTAGAAGCTTGTTCTTCTTTGCTCAACTTCGAGACCTGAGAGGAGGGAGCTGGGCAGGTACCTTATTAGTGTCTTCTTGCTTCTGTAACAAATTACTACAAACGCAGTGGCTTAAAACAACCTACATTTATTCTTTTGCAGTTCTGGAGGTCAGAAGTACAACATGGACCTCATGGAGCTTACATCAAGGTGTCGGCAGGACTGAGTTTCTTGGGAAAATAATGAGCACAATGTATCTAGGGAAGAACCTGTGTCCTTTCCTTGTCCGGCTTTTAGAGACTGCCTGTATTCCTTGGCTTGTGGCGCCTTCCTCCATCTTTAAGACAGCAGTCCCCTTCTTCCGGCCTCTGTTTCTATAGTCTAATCATCTTCCCTGATCCTTCTGCCTCCCTTTTCCCTCTTTTAAAGAGGATCAAAGGAGATAATGGAAGTGGAAAGCCTTCATGATCTTTGATGACATTGGGCCCACCCAGAAAAACCAGGGTAATCTTCCTATTTTGAGATCTGTAGCTTGGTCATCTCTGTAAGTCTCTTCTGCCCTGTAGATAACATCTTCCCAAATTCTGAGGATGAAGGAGTGGAGGTCTTTGGAGAACTAGTACTCTGCCTACCACAGGTATCATCACTATCTATGCTCCCCTGAGAAAACTGCTAAGTCTCAATTTTCTTACTTGAAAAATGAGCCTAACAATGGCACCACCACCACCACCATAGAATTGTTGTGAAGATTAAATGTCAAAGTGCTTGTGAAGACTATAGTGCAACGGTGGCACATAGTAAGTGCTCATCAAATTATAGATAATAACAATGCCATTATTATTACTTCTTATGAAGTGATTCTCTTTTTGGCTTTCATGGGGATTGGTCAGAAGGATGGGGGGCAAAAGAGAGTTGAAGAATAGTTCTCCAAATAGCACTCCTTCTCCTTCTTCTTCTGGTGAAAGCCCAGGCATTGTCTTTGAGATGTACTAGCCTTGTATGGTCCTTTTCTCAACCTAAGGACTTGGACTGATTTTTTTTTTTTTTTTTTTTTTAGGAAAGAGAAAGAATTGTTTGCTTCAATCAGAAATAGGAATTTAAGTTTATGGAAAGTGTGCATGTATCAGTGTGTATATTGGGAATACGAGGGCTGGGAGGGTGTGGAAAGAACTATAAAATGTCTTTGCCTTAAGGCACAATGGTTATGACATCCAGAACATAAATGCTTTTTCTTTTTTTGTCCGCATAGGAAATATCTGAATCCGCCAAAGCAATTTGGTTTTTCATTTACAGGGACCGCAGGTATCACTTCCAAATATTGTTCAGAATAAAATTTAATTGAAAATGTAATCAAACTGAAAATTTGCTTGACAAGGCCGGGTCACATTTATAAAGGGATGTCTGTTTATCCCTCAACCGTGACAGGGTCTGTGCTGGCACGCGGAGTCGGTGGGTGGGGAGGAGATTTGTCACATCATTCACTGTCCCAGTGGGGAGGGAACCCCCTCAATTCGGCTGCCCTGTGTTCGCTTAAAGGTCACCTGTCAGAGAAGCAGAGAGCAACCCTTCTTGGGGAAGCACCAAAATAGATCCCTTTTGATTTCAGTGAAGAATACCTGTTTTCTGAGTTCAGGTTGCTTGTCAGACAATGGAGGTTTCACTGCTGGTTATGTAAGAATTTCTTGAGTCAGGAATCTCTGGCTCTGACAGCCCAGTCTCTGCCCGTGTCTCCTTCTTGAAGCTGGCCTGTGCCAGCAGGAATGCAGACCTCTGTGGTGCTAATACTGGGTAGGCTTCTGCTATGTCACTTGCAGAGAGGTAACTGTGCCGTTCTGTGAAATGCTGGATAGAGACACAAGTCTGGAACCTTAAAGACTGTCATGGGCTGAATTAGGTGTCCATGAAATCCACATGTTGAAGACCTAACCCCCAGTATCTTAGGATGTGACTGGCTTTGGATACAGCATCTCTAAAGAGGTGATTAAATTAAAATGAGGTCATGAGGGTGGGACCTGATCCAGTATGACTGGTGTCCTTATAAGAAGAGGAAATTAGGACACAGCTCTATAGAGGGAAGACTGGGTGACGACACAGGGAGATGAGGCCGTCTACACGCCAAGGAGAGAGGCCTCAGAAGGAACTAAACCTGCACACACCTTGGTCTCAGACTTCTAGTCTCCAGCATTGTGAGAAAATCATTTTGTTGTTGAAGCCCCCCAGACTGTAGTATTTTGTCACAGAAGCCCTAGGACACCAATACAGAGACCTAGGATTTAAATCCCATCTCCTTTGTGTAACATCAAGAAAAACATTAGATTTCTCTGAGTCACAGTTTTCTCCTCTGAAAAAATGTCGTTAATAATAATCCTTGTGTTGCCAAATGCACAGAGTTGTTGGTGAGTGTTGAAAAGGACCAAAATATGCTTTCTTCCATGCATCTCAGCAGCCTGAGATTCCCTAATGTGTGGCAGCTGGTGGCGTGGGCTCCTCCACACTCAACCCTCTGTTCTGTACCTGAACTTACCCTTTGCTTTTGCTTCTTTTTTACTCTGGTGACCTGACTTATGCCTCAGTCTTCTCTTAGTGCTATGGCCTGACCGACTCTTGCCAGCCTTACCCTCAGACATTGGGCCTTGGCTTTAAAACCCAATTTAGGAAGCAAGAGAGATTCCCCATTGATCGTGGTAGCTCTCTTATACCAGCGACCTGCTTGAAATCTCAAGTCTCAGAATCTCCTGTCTATGCCGTTGGTTTTTCCCTTGGGACAGCATTCACTCACCCATCTCCATATCCATGTGTCCATGTATGCATGCACCTGCTTTTCTACTATCTGTTGAACCCCTCTCATCACCCTGGTTAACACAGAGACAAATAACACAAAGTCCTGGCCCTGGCCTCAAGAAGCTTACACTCCAATAAAGGAGACAAGTAAACAAATATGTAATTCAGCATGAGATATTATTCAATTAATACATAAAAGAAGTCCAGCGGGACCTCAGAGAGGGAGGCACTTAACTTTGAGGTGAGAGGGTAGAGGGGCCTTCACAGAGGAGGTGGCATTGTCGCTGGGTGTTAGAGGCTGAGGAAGAGTTTGCCCAGGGGACAAGGAATGGCATCGCTTCCGCTGCCTGCCTGGCCAACCTGTAGGTTGACTCCTTGTGATTCCCAAGGCCCCCAAAGAGTGTCCCTCCACTCCCTGCAATTCATATGTTGAAGCCCTAAACCCCAATATGACTGGATTTGGAGAGAGGGTCTTTAGAAGGTAATTGAGATTAAATGAAGTCGTAAGGGTGGGGCCCTCATCTGATAGGACTGGTGCCCTTAGAAGAAGAGGAAGAGACACCGGGGGTCTTTCTCCACCACGCAAGAATACAGTGAGAAGGGGCCGTCTACAAACTGGGGAAAGAGCCCTTACCAGGAACTGAATCAGCCATCACCTTGATTGTGGACGTCCAGCCTCCAGAACTGTGAGAAATAGATTTCTGTTGTATAAGCCAAAATACCAGTTTACTATAATAATATAGTAACTAAAGGAAATTTGTCCTTTTGGCTACCCAGCAGGTACATTGGAGGTGATGAACAAATACTTATTGAATGAAAACAGGCTAAATGCTTTAAATAAGTCTTTTCATCTTCATCATGACACGTTTCATAAAAAGGGCTTATTATCCCCATTTTACAGATGGAAAAATGGGAGTTAAGACTGGGTCAGTGACTTGCCTGAGGTCATCTAGGAGAGCTGGGATTTGAACTCAGGTCTGTCTGGTGCAAAGTTTGAACTGCTCTGCTCTTTAGCTAAGGATTATTTCTAAAAGTAGTAAAACCCACTTGCCTGTCCCTTGGTCCCGTTCAACCAGGTGTGACACTTCCTCTGGGTCCATCCTAGATACTGTAAGCGTATGGAGACAGGGCCCTGGGTTTCAGGAGCAGGCTCAGCAATCCCTTCTCCCCTGGCCATCAGCCTCAGAATAGTTTCATAGGGCTCCCTCCTTCCACTGTGTGCATTTATGAGTGTACCCCATAAATCTCAAGAATTAAAATATACACTAAATAACTCACCTTACCTGAGCCTGCTGCTTAATAACTGAACGTGATAAATGGCTACAACGTTATGCCTCAGGAAGAATAAATAACAGACACGGTCACCTTTTGAGATGATATAAATGAAGCCCCTTCCTTCCCATCTCTGCCTTCAGGAAGTTGTTAAGGCAGTTTTTAGAGGAGACATGTGCCAGATTTCATCATTGCACACATGCACAGAGCACCTGCTGGGTGTCGTGATAGGCTCTGGGGATTCCGGGAAGATTACGATGCAATCTCTGCTCAGGGGTGAGCCTGTTTAAATAAATACATGGACCTCTGTCTGTAGCTCTGCACGAGCTGTGTGTCCCCAAGAAATCCATCGGTCTGTGCAAGGCTCCGTGTGCAGATCTCAAAATGGAATCAAAAGACCCAGTTTTTATTACAAAACAGCATAGGGCAACATGCCCAGTGCCATGCTTGCAACATGGAAGGGGCCAATGTGTTTGTGTGTTTTATTCTGTAAGAAATAGAGGCAGGGGTGATGACATGGTGGGGTGTTCGTCTTTAGGGGAACTGGGGCTACAGCTCAGTTCTGAAGAGAGCAGTTAATAGAACATCATGGCCCCTTCCAACTTGACCCATGTCTGACAAGGTAGATGGGCCCATTTCTGGGTGTAGGATGATAATTGAACCCCTTGTAGATCCGGAAGTTTTGTGATCTTTTGGTTAGATTTTACCTTGATTAATGTTATCGCTACAAGTCCCTCTGACTATGTAGTCTATGGGAAATGATCTAAAGCCCCCTAGTTTAAGATCATTGTCTTGTTGATTTGAAGTATAGAGGATTAGGAGACGGAATAAAGATGTGGTTAAAAACATGACTCAGGTCTGGAGAGGTTTAATGACTGGCCCAGGGACCACAGGGCAGAGTTGAGCTTTAACAACAACAACGAAAAACTTTATAGAGGTATGATGGACTGTGAAAACTGTACATATTTAACGTGTATAATATGATGAGCATGGGGATAAATGCATACCTGTGAAACTGTCACTACCATAAACATCCATCACCTCCCAAAGTTTCTGACCACCCCTTTATTAGTAGTAGTAGTAGGAGTAGTATTGTAGGAACGCTTAACATAAGAGCTACCCTTTTAGCAAAGTTTAAGTCTACAATGCAGTATTGTTAGCTCTATGTGCTATGTGGAACCTATTTGTCTTGCAGAACTGCAATTTTGTGTCCTTTGGTCATCACTTCCCCATTTCCCTTGTCTTCCCGCCCCTGACAACCACCATTCTACTTTCTGCTGCCATGAGTGTGACCATTTTAGATTCAATATCCACACCACAAAGTGTGTTTTAAATTATGAAGGCATGCTTCCCAAACCCCACGACCTCCATTATTAAATTACTCGTGTGGCTGTGATTTTTTTTGTTGTTGACATTAAATATTAGTTTCTCCCTCCAGACTCCTCAGATGCATGAACGCTAATTTATTTATCTTGGCATCTTTTGTGCCTAACAGCTCCAGGCAGAAAAGGTGCCCAATCAGTATATTTTGAAAGAATGAATATGTGAATTAGGATTCAAGAGAAAGGAGAAACCAGGAGAATAAAGAGAAGAGGAAGGCTAATATTATATTTAATGCCTAATGTGTGCTGGGCTCTGAGGCATTTTGCATACAGGGGCCAGCCTCCTCCTAGGAGTCTTCCCTCTCCTGCAGAGACTATAACGCTACAAGCTTCAATTTCAGACATACCTGCAGCTAACGTAGGTTCATCCAAACAAATGCACATTAATGAGATTTGGGAGTCGGAACAGGACTTGTTAAGTCCCTTTATCATGGAATCCTTTCTTCCCCTCCAGCCTCAGTCTTTTACTTCTCTTTTCTCTCTGAGTCTTCACTCCAGTCAGCCTGATTTTTTTCTGCTGTTATCCGATGTGTCTAGCTCTCCCTTGATTCTTTGCTGGGAACGTTGCCAGTTCCTCCAGGCAGCCTTCCATGACTGACAGTCTGGGTTACGTGTCTTGCTGTGGTAAGTAGAATTCTCAAGGTGCTCCTGAATTCTGCTGCCAACCTGAATGAGTTTGAAAATAAAAATAAAAGAAAGCAAACAAACAATGCTCTCAAGATTTCCATTCCCCAGTTACTCAACCAAACACTAAACTAGATATTGCTGTGAAGGGATATTACAGATGTAATTAAAATTTCACATTAGTTGATATAAAAAGAACAGATTTTTCCAAATTGGCCTAATCTAATCGTATGTGCCCTTAAAAACAGAGAACATTCTTTGGCTGGTGGCAGAAGAGGAAAGCAAAAGGGGAAGTTAGAAAGATTGAAAGACTCAAAGTGTTATTTCTAGTTTGAAGATATAGAGATCCACATGAGAGAGAATAGGGATGGCTTCTTAGGGCATCGAGCCCTCCATAACAGCCAGCGAGGAAAGGGGAACCTCAGTCTTAACACCACATGGAGCTGAATTCTGCTACCCATCTGAGGGAGCTGGGAAGCATATTATTCCCCTGAGATTCTAGATAAGAGCCTTGCGTGGCTGACACCTTGATTTTGACCTTGTGAGACCCTGAGCTGAGCCTCCTGGACTTCTGACTTACAGAACTGTGAGATTATACCTGTGTGTTGTTTTAAGACACTACACTTGTTATAATTTGTTACACAGCCATAGAAAACTGCTACCCTTGCTCTGTGTTCCCTTGGCACTCTGATGTCCCCTTATTTTCACAGTCACATTATGATGGCTTATTAAATTATGTCTCTAACTAGATTGTGAGCTCTCTTAGGGCAGCAATCTCTTAGCTCCCCCATAGATGCATTCCTGTGCCAAGCACATGCCTAAAACACAGAAAGCACTAAATATCTGTTAAATGAGTAAATGAATTTCCACAAAAAGGAACTAAAATGAAGACCTATCAGGACTGGGCCTGTGTAAAATGCTGTTAGGGTGCCATTTTGTGAAAGACCGCGTTAGTCTCTCAACCTAAGAAATATGGCCATCATACCAACTTGGTATCTGAATGTTAAGGAAAGATGCTGCTTACCTTCCTGTGAGCATCTGATGCACTGTTGCTTTTGTTTTCTTTGGTCTAAAATATTTCTCCTTACTGAGCAACTGCTTGACAATTCTCATTGGATAACTGGAAAACCCAATCTTTCCAACCCCAACGTGGTGCCTCTAAGGAAACCCCCTGCCTGGGTGGTATGTACCAAGTTCTACACCAAATGCATTCCAGTTTGTGGACTTTTCCCTGAACCTGTCAGTACTGTCTGATTTTCATCTCAATCCATGTGTTAGCCAGGACTCTTGGTTGCCAGTGGGCTTGGGTAAAAAGGGAATTAATAGTTTCCTGTATCTGGAATATCCAGGACTTAGGAATGTGGGTTCAGCATTGGGCTCAGGGGCTCAAATGGAATCATAATGGATTTCCCATCATAGTTTTGTTCCGCTTTCAACCATGTGTGGGTTCCATTCTCCAGGTGGCTCTCTTCATACGGCAGGAAATATGAGGCACTGACAATTAGTTCTACGACTATGTGATCATCGCTGCTCATCAATCCCAAGGAAAAGTGGAGTGCTTATTTTTTGCAATGGTCCTAAATTAAATCTTAGGGAAGTCTATCCTAGTTTGGCTCATGGAGCTTCTTTTTGTGCCAGTGTCTGGTCAGCCTTGATCATCAGGCTGGGTGACCCCAGAGGGAATTACCAGATAAAGATGGATATGATCCCAGATGAGCACAAAGAATGGTGACCTCCCCAATGCACAGTCTGCTTTCTTGACCATCCCTGGGCACCAGTCATTCTATTATGTCCACCAACTCATTTCCCCCTTACCATTTTGAGTCATTCCACATTCCTGTTCTTCTCAATTTTGACTTCAGTCATTCTGACCATACCCTTCTATCTGTTCAGCATAATGACCTTACAGAAATCCCTGCCTTGTCTTCTAATACCCCAACTTTCTGGGAAGTCCCTCCTAGGCTGCCATCACATCCTGTACAAAGCCCAGGCAAACACAGATTTCTTTAACAAGCAGGATTGCAGATCTAGTCAATTAATTAAGATTCAGGTAAAGGATGTAATGTCTAGAAGAGTAAATGTTACAAATTTACCTTGAGAAGAAAAAGTGATAAAGTGCTATTTCTACAACTCGAGAGATGTTAATTGGCAATCCAAAGCTAATGTTCTGATGTCTGTGTTCTTTCCTGGAGAAAAATAAATGCATTGAAAAAAAGGCTAAGAAGGGTAGGTATGTTCTCACAGAAGGGCTGGTCAAGGAGTGGAATGTAGATCGGGAAGATATAAGGGAAAAGGGTTGGAGTTGAATGGAAGGTCTTCAGAGAGATGAAGAAATTACCTACCTGGGGGAAGAAGCAGGTCTTCTCTGTGACATTCAGGGAGGCAAATGGCAGCTCATACCTGGAAGCCATCTGTGCTCTCTAATGGGTATATAATGTGACTCATGAAGTAGTAAATTCTTTGATTTTTAGAGATATTCAAGCATGGGTAGGATGTCCACTTATTAGGGATATTACAGAGGGGACACATGTAGTGTATGAAAGGGATGCATTTCAAAATTTCTTGAAACTAGAAAGGCTGAGATTAGACATTCAACCTGTTCCCTTCCAAAGTGGGGGGGGGCATCAGAGATCATGACTTATTTCTGGAAATGAGCTTAGAGGATCATCAAACAATTAATTGACGGTCATGTCCTCATGGGACAGAGCAGAAATTTGTGATTTCCATGAGTACCAAGAACAATCTAAAATTTTCCTTCTGTAATGTGAGTTCAAAAGCATTCAGAGGTTTCCTGCCATTGTTTCAGAGTTTCCACCACTAAAAACCCATGCTATTTAAGACTTAGGCCCCTTATGCACTTGGTTAGCCACAAACCGTGGTTCTTAGGATGATAACTCTACCTGACGACAGGTAACTGCGTTCTTAGGATGGTAACTCTACCTGAAGACTTCAACTTCCTTATCTGCACGTTAAGAAGATGAATGCATGTCCTCTAAGGTCCGTTCCAGTTCTGACAATTCACGTAGTCCCATGATTCCAGAAACACACAGAAGGCATTTATATAAATGAAACTTGGTTTGGGCACTGCCTGAGGCAGCAGGCCTGGGTGGGCACCTGAGACTGATGGGTCCTGCTTAGATAGGGCAGGTAGTGCTATGGCAATGGGTTCCAAAGCTGTTACGGTTGGGACAAGAGGTGCAAATGGGAGAATGACCAAGTGAATAATAACTCTATAATGTTCTATCCATGTTCTTTTACAGACTCATTGTCTGCTTAGTAAGTAGTTACGTATCTAATCCACAGTGGGCATGCAGTGAATGTACATTGAATTGAATACCTATCAAATTTGCGTCAGCTTCAGCGAAACCAAATACCTCATGATTCCCAGAGCATGATCGGCATTTTGTGCTGATTTCTGTGCTGCCCTGTGATTCTATTTGTTGGTTTTTTTTGGCATGTTCTTGACAACCGAAAGTCTTTAAAGACAGCCTAAGTCAAGGCGGGAGGGTATTAGGAAGATGTGATAGGCCAGTTCATGGATGTCAAAGGCAGGAAACAATGTACCACTGGGCCAAATGGACTGGAAAGTTAGACACATTGATCTCGATGTCTCTCCAGGGTCACGTGGTCCCACATTTTGGTTTATCTCCAGGGTGGTGCTCCATTCTCCTGCTTGTGTCATTGTGCAACTTGCCCTGCTGGGTCAAATAGCATGACCAGGGCTTTAGCCTAATGGTTTTAAGCAGGTGGGACTCACAACCCTCCCTTCCAACATGTGAACCCTGGCATGCTGCTCTACTGCTCCAGGCTCTTGTACCTTGAGCTGTACAGTGAAGACAGTATTGATGATAGAACGTCGTAAAGAGATGTAATAGTATGTGTTCAACCTTTGGTCAGTAGTAGCTGGATGATGGTTTCTTGAGCACAAGGATTTCTATTATAGGGGAAGGCACAACAAAGCAGGAGGCAGAAAGGGCAAGAAATGGGTCCCTAGAACTACCTGGCACAGTGATCCGGCATTCAGATGATTTCAAGATTGAGGAGATCTGTGAGGTCACATGAGGAACCTTGAAGTCCCAGCACACCCCTTTCTTCTTCTGTGTGAGAGCTTTTCCTCTTTGTCACACAAATGAGAAACGAGCAGTGCCTGTGCCTATGAAAACACGTAGGAGTTTTGTTTCTAAACACCCCTTGCTGCAGGTGTGAGAGCTAGTCACATTTTTATTACTGCTGGGTTTTATCCCATCACTGGTGCTGACACATGAGTCACTCTGCTGGTCCTGGGGCTGCCACAGTGCAATGGATTGATGGAGACAAAGAGGCCAATTCTGTCTTGTTTTCATTTTCCCGATGCAGCCAGAACATTGCCAGCCAATGGGGACAGCTGGGATGCTGGTGTATATTTCCATTTAGGCAGAAAGCCAGGCCGAGCCACCTGGACCTTCTGAGTTCTAACAAGAAAGCCCTGCGCTCCCTTCCAACATGGTTGCCAGCAAACCCACTTACTTTGCCTCTACCGGCATGAGCAAATATTTACTGTGCACATCTATGGACCAGGCACTCTCTGAGGTAGTTCATTTAATGCTGGCATTAGCCCTATGAGTCAGGCACTAATATTCCCATTTTAGGTAAAAAATAACACCTCAGAGAGGTTGAGTGACTCCACTGAGGTCGCACTGCTAGTCAGTGGGGCAGCAGGGATGAAAACCAGATCTGTTTATCTTCAAAGCACAAGTCCTTCCCCTAGGGCAGGCTATCTGTTCAAATTCCTAATTATTCGCTTCAAGGTACAACTGCATTTAACCTTTATAAAAGCAGTGGAAGTATGGTGGCTGTTAGCAAGGAAATTGAGGCTCAGCGAGGTTTATTAAATTATCCAAAGTCCCAGATTCAGGGACCCCTCATTTCTTCATCTTATAGTTAGTAAATACTGCCATGTCTTATTGCCTTGGGTTCTGGGTGACAGCTGGGATGAGACATACGGTATTTGTTATAGCAGCTCGAGCAGACTAATACGATGGGACCCACCCTCATCCAGGGAGGCCACAGGCTCCCTTTCCTTTGCATGCTGCATTCTGACAGCAGTGAAATAAGACGTATTTGCGATGCACAGTTTTCCAAGTTACTCAAACATTCTGCCTGAGCCTGCATAGATCTTTCTGGAGTAGGTTAAGAACAAGTTCAGGGAAAGTTATTGGGTTTCACTGGGGAGAAAGCAATAGACATGTACCATTAACTAAAATGTTTTGGGGCATTAAGTCAATTTCTAGGGGAAATGGGATCTGGCTGAACTGGTACATTTGAATGTATCTGACATTCACAGCTCTTTCATGGTTGTCAACACAATTTCACCAGTAAAGATTGTTTCTCAAGGTGAAACTTGTTATAATATTTCCAATGAAACCCCTTTGGCCCTGTGAGGTGAGGAGTAAGAGAGAGAAGTCAGAAGATAGTTTTCTAGTAAGAATGATCTTTTTTTTTTTTTTAAATCAATTCACAACATGCTAGAGCTGGAAGGGACCTTACATTCAGCTAAGTTCAATACCTCATCTGATAAATGAGGAAACTGAGACCCAGAGAAAGGAAGCAACCAATTCAAAGGAAAACCTTCTCCGGTGGTAAAGCTGACAATATAACTCTAGTCTGTTCATCTTGCAAACAGAGATGTTCTAAGTATCTCAAGTATAAAGTGGTTTAATAAAGGGAATTGTTGGCATGTAAAATTATTGAAAGGATTAGAGAAGCAAAGGTTAGGAAAAGCTGTGGACACTCGGTCTTACCGCTGGCTGTCAAATAATCTAGAAGCTGCAGGAAACTGCCACCAATGATTACAGTTAAGTGGTTTGTAGGAGAAAGCCTGGAGACTTCTGTAAAGTATCTCATCTGCTGAAGTCCCTGCATTTACTCAGATGATGTAGGGAAGCAATAATATGGCTTCTGCCTCTTACCCCATTCGCAGCCTCTCCTGGCAGAATCTAAAGCCCATCCTCAGTGACAGAGAATTCAGGGAAATGTCGCTTTCAGGCTGTCAGACCTTGTGAACAGTGGAGAGCTTAGGAGGGAGTAGAAATGGTGTTGAATTGATAACAGAGTTTCTGCCATAGCAGGTCTACTGAATTCTCTCCAGACTTTCTTCTAGTAACCTCTCCTTATCTTCCTTCTCTCCTCCCATATTCTCTTTTCTTCCTTTCCAGGAGATTTTTCTGTTTAAGTTGAGACCCGGCTTGGGTAGAACAGCAGAAATTTGGCTTGAACAATAGCATGCATGTAGTGGGGGAAGGGCCTTCCCAAATATTTGTGAACACGTGATATTTATTTGAAAGAAAATCTTGACATGTTTATACATCAACAAGAAGAAGTCAAACATTGTGACAACAAAGGGTCAAGCTACAGTAATGGGTCAGGACACAGAGTGGTATAGACATATCTGGATTCTACTTCTGCCTGTACTCCTCCTATCTGCTGAACTTCTGACTTAATTTCTCCATGTATTAGTGACAGGAGTAACACAAGTATTAATCTTAGAGGGTTCTTGTGAGAAGTACATGAAATAATACAAATTGAAGAATACTTAGCATATGGTGAAGATTTAGTAGTGGTCCTACTATGTCTGGGTGCTTAAACAACAAATGGTTATTTCTTACAGTTCTGAAGGCTGGGCAGTCCAAGATAAAGTAGCCACAGATTCCATGCTTGGTAAGAGCTCTCTTCCTGCATGGCAGATGGCTGTCTTCTTGCTCTGTCCTAACATGGCCGAGAGAGAAAGAGTTCTAGTCTCTTTATCTTCGTATAAGGATATTAACACCATCATGGGGGCTCTACCTGCATGACCTCATCAAAGCCTAATTATCTTGAAAATAGCATTGTCCGGGGATGAGAGCTTCCATATATGAATTTGGAGTGGGGGCACAAACATTCAGTCCACAGCATTATAATTGTTTTAAATTACTAGCAGTAACTCCTGTTAAAAGTGCAAAAGTTAGGGCTCAATTGCAGACATCAGAATTCCCTCTAGCTCATATTACCACAAGTGAATCAATGGCAACATTTTAAAAGGCTTCCAGAATCTCTAGTGGGACTGAAGAAGCCAAATCTTGGTCGAGCTCTCAGGAACACCTTAGAGAACTAGATCCCCCCAGAAGTTACTGCCTCTTTCTGATCTGAAAGCCTCCTACTGAGCTGGGAAACTGCTGCTCCAGCTGCCATCTTGAGAACCACTTACCTCTGCCATAAATAGGAGGCCAGAAAGACCAGGAAGTCATCTCCTAAATTGGCAAGCTGCTTATACAGATACTGGCTTGTGGCTCACCCCTGCATGGTCAAGAAGCCACCAGGAAAATCAGACCCATCAAGATTTGGAGGCTGCCCACTGAAGAAGAGGATGGAGAAATGGCCTCCACCCCATTTCCACCTTCCAAATTCAGACAAGTGCACCTAATCCAAATAATTGAGCACCCTAGCTTAAGGGAATCCGGACAAGGTAGTATTTACCTTTCCAGACCCTGCAATCTAGTGAGGTACTTCCAAGGAATGTGGAGTGCTGTTCCATCATACTAATCACTGGGAAACCTAATTTTTGTCATCTCTCATGTTTTCATGGGTAGGACTTACCTAGATAAACATTTCTGGCCACTCTACTCATTACTTCTTCTTGCCCACGGGAGCAGGTATGAAATATGTAAACCTGAGTTTGGCTCTGCCTCTTCTGGCTTCCTCTTTGGGTTCTGCCTACCACCAGCAAGGGGCCATTCTTCTCTTCTCCCAGCTGTGCCATCATCTTAGCCCGAAGGTCCTGCCCCTGTGCAGGGTGACCTGCAACTTTCCAGCTATGGGGAGACTGGGTGAATAAATCACTCTCATTGAGGGGCCAAGGGTTAGCAAGCCCACTTGACTACAGAGCTAGGTCGTATTCTCTAAACAGATTCATCACTAATGAAACTCATATTTTGACCCCCAAATGCCCGAATCGTATGTCTCTTCTTCAACTGATTCCAAATTTAGGCACAGGACAATGGGTGTTATATGTTGACCCATTAAAATCCCATTACATAATTGGAGGATAAGCAGAAAATTAACAGAAGCAATAGAAATGGCAAATAGAGAATGGTCAAACTCAGAAGCAATAAACTCTTAGAAAATGCAACAAACCTGCGAGATAGGTAGTATCATCGCCATTGTGCAGTTTAGGAAGCTGACTCTCAACCACAGCAAGGAAACAGGTCTACACCTTATCACAGCAGGTGAATGACAGAGTTGGAACCGGAACCCAAGCCTGCCCAGAGCCCAAACCTCTGTGCTTAGCCCTGCAGTCTACTGCATGGGGCTACAGGAAATGATTTATCTTAAGTGCTTAACACAGGGCCTAGGACAAAGGAAGCCCTGAACACATCCTGTTCCCCTTCCCACTCCTAAGTGCCCATTCATGGAAGGCAAAACCAAGGGTCACACCCTCAGTGTCTCAGCCAAGTTCCAGGAAACATCCAAGCCTGACAGACACAGAACAGAACCTGTTCAGCAATGGAAGAACTCTGAAGGTGGCGACTTGGACACTCTCAATGTCCAGATCTACCTGAAACCAAGGAAGTCAGTATTTCTAGGGGGGGAGACCCAGGCGTCAGGGTTTTAAAGTTCTTTAGGAGAATTCAGGAGGAAGTCAAGTTTGAATTGACCAGGTCACTCATTCACAAGATGGTGGTCAATTGTAGGTAAAGAAAAGAAAATTGCCCTCCTCAGTTCTATCGCTCAGCTAGCTTGCTTATAGATAGATGTAAGCAATGGAAGCATTTATCAGTGAGTGAAGTGGTGTTTTAAGTGATTATCAATGGCTTTTTATGTGAACTACATACTAAGTGTACATTGATATGGGCATCGTGCATTAGCAATACATGATAAGTTTATTTTAAAAATTTGATAAATATTTTTACTTGGCAAACAAACAATCTTTTATATTTTATGCTATTTTCTAACTGCACTATATATACATACTGGAGTTAATATAGTTTCGTTAAAAAATCAAACTCACAATTAAAAATTATATATGAAAGGCCAACATTTATTAATTATATATGAAAGGCCAACATTTATTAAGCATTTCTTTTGTGTGATGTGGTATGTATTATGTGGGAAGCCCTTGACATATGCCAATTGTATTAGTCTGCACAAGCTGCCATAACCAAATACCATGAACCAGATGGCCTAAACAAAAGAAATTTATTTTCTCACAGTTCTGCAGACTAGAAGTCCAAGGTCAAGGTGCTGGCAGGGTCAGGTTCTGGTGAGGCTTCTCCTCCTGACTTACAGGCAAGCTGACTTTGCTGTGTCATCCTACAGCCTGTCACATCATAGAGAGGGGGAGAGGAGGAGAGGGAGAGAGAGGGAGAGAGAGGGAGAGACAGGGAAAGAAGGGGAGAGCGAGGGAGAGAGGGGGACAGAGAGGGAGGTAGAGAGAGGGAGAGAGAGAGAAGGAGATCTCTTCTTCTTTTAAGGCCACTAATCCTATTGGATTAGGACCCCACCCTTATGACCTCATTTAACCTTAATCACCTCCTAAAAGTCCTGTCTCCAAATATAGTCACACTGGGGATAGGGCTTCAATGTGTGAATTTTGGAGAGGCACAATTCAGTCCGTAGCACCAATTTTATGTTTTCCTGCCACCCTCTGAGTTATTTACATTTTTGGAATGGAAACAAAAGGCCCAGAGAAATTAAGTAACTTGATCCAAGTCACATAGCTAGTAAGTGACACAGCCAGATTTAGAATCCAGGACTGACTTCAAAGGCTGTATATTTAGCACTCTATCCACAATCCTCATTCACATTTATTCCAACATGCATTCTCCTTTGGCCAATGTGAATTCTACCTCTTTGGCATTTAACTTTTCTACCAATCTCTTTTAAGAAACTAGGAAAAGATACAAGTGACAGCCATTCTTTTCATTCTTACTTGTCACATATATTTGTTCCGAATTAGATATGCAGGAACATCAGATTCATACCTGAGGATACTTAGAAATCTAGAGGAAAAAACAGAGCTATACACACGCAGGGATCATCCAGGGCGAACGCTGTTCCGACAGGATGGTCTTGGGCTGTGACAGAGCTCAAACAGGACGTCGCCTCTGGATTGGGTTCGTGTGCTGGGTGCTTAACAAGATGGCGACCCCTCCCTTTTATTTTAGACGTGGAGAAAATGGGTGAAGAGTGGGAAGGGAAGCAGGCATTCTAGGTGGAGGTAATAAATCTACAAAGGAGACCTGCAAGGACTTTGACACAGCTCCAACCTAAGAGGGCTGTCCCGAGGGACTGTACCTTAGGTATCTAAACTTATTTCCCTGACAAGGCTCACTGATGCTGGGTCTTGAAAGTTATTCAAGCCCATGACAGTAATAACAATAACAACAATAATAATATAGATAATACTTATAGGGTCCTTATTTACATATCTAAATATTTTCTACATTTTCTCCCTTAATTCTCATAACAATTTTTGTGGGGTGGGTTTTGTGATGATCCCTATTTTATTAATACATCTGACTTAACCGAGGCCGGAGAACAATAGTGAGCTTTCCAGCCAGACTTCCCCAGCTGAAAATGCTAAATGCAGACGTGGCCTCAGGTGTTTCCGTGGGGGCCATAATTTCTGGGATGTATATGTAAAAATTAGCAAATACCAAATACCCACATTTCCATGCTGTGAAATTATTGACATGTACCAAGTGCGTGCTCACATGTAGGCATGTGAGGTATTTATTTATAGTCTGTGCATTCCTGCTGGGGTCTAAGGGAGCTATGATTCTATATTACGCCAGACTGACCAGCTAGTTGATCTGAGCTATGAGTTTCAGGAGGGATAGGCTTTTTAAATGAAGCTGCTGCAACATTTTCTCCCCTCTCTCCGCTTTGCAGCATAATCTTTTGCAAAAAAAGACAAAGATAAAGATTCACTCTTAAAAGTAGAAGAATCAACAGATGTCACGGATATTTTTAAACCAATTACTGAGGCATTCCTGCAGAAGCAGGCACATGAAATATACATGTGGCTTCCTGCACCAAATCTGATTTATTTCTGAGATCATTCCTTCATCACAGCTTGAGCTGCATTCCGATGTATTCCAGAACAAGCCAACGAGCAGTCAGGGCATTCCTAATTGTTAGCAACCCTGCAGACCATTTACAAGGCATGTTATTGCCACCAGCTTTAATAACAATTACCGCAGAGCACTGTTTGCTCACCAAGGGCTGGGAGCAGGAAGGACGGCTCAGACCCTCCTACGTGACTGTTTAAGCAAGTAAATATCTCCTTCTGTTCCTCTTACCTTCTTCCAGTTTTCACCGCGGGCAGGTCTTACTGGGAATGACCACCCTGGGTCATGGGCAATGGTGCCCATGAACACAGGTTGCAGATTTGGGGGTGGAGCGCAAGTTTCACAATCTGTAGCCTGTGCAGCCCCCAGTAGAACACCATGTAATAATATCTCACTGCCTTGTGGCAGGGCCAAGTGTTCTTGTGTGATAGAGATGGCCCATTAATAAGGACAGGTGTTCGGTCTGACTCATTAACAAATAATCACTGAGCTCCTAATTTGTACTTGGCACTGGGGACATAGTTGTCAACAAGACAGGCAAGGTCACTGCCCTCCTGGAATGTTGGGGGTGGTGAAATACAATTCAACAAGGAATTACAAATGTAGTGAGTATTATGGAAAAGTTTTGCTTGCCCTTCCTCTCTTCCTGCGTTTACCAGTACTTCTCCAAGTGTGATCCCCAGACCTGCGATAGCAACCTCACCTGGGACCCCATTAGACATGCACATGCTCGGGCTCCACCTACCACCTTCTGATTCAGAAATTCTGGGGGTGGAGTCTTTTTAACAAGCCCTCCTGGTGATCAGATGCTCTTCCAGTTTGAGGACCCCCATTTTAACGCAATCAAGGATAAACCCAGGGTAACTGAATGAAGATCCAAGAAACATGTTTTATAAGCTCAAGAAAATGCTCAGTTACCCCATAGCATGAGCTGCATAGTAAACCGTGTTGGAGAATGGGGTCTGGAGGCCACAGATCTGCCTCTTCCCTGCATCCAGACTTTAGAGCATGCTTGTGGGGAGAGGTGGCTCTTCTAATTCAGGTGACTCCCAGCTGGTGGCAGGCTGCACTGCCTAACTGCCTCCTGAACTCAGCAGCACGGGGAATTTCAGGCCTTCACTGCCCACCTGAGCAGGTGGGCTCAGGAGAGTGGAAGTAGAAGGGGGGGCGCCTTTCTTACAATCCTGATTTGGCCAGTGAAATTGCAGAGACAGGCTGTGCTGTGTATTAAATGACAACTGCTAACCCATTGGTTCCACCCCTCAGTGAAACATGGGGATAAGAGGGGGTGGGGTGAAGCAAGTGGAATGGAGAGTTTGGGGCTTATTCTCCTTTCCTGGAGGAGAGGAGCATACATCTCCCCACTATAGAAATAAGGGATGGGGCCGAGGATCACAGCTTCTGCTAAAAAGGGGGAAATAGAAGACACTGTAAGGTGAGTGTGGGGGAAAGTGTTTGAGGTGGAAGTAAGATCAGGAATCTTCTGGGGCCACAGAGAAGACACTCCATTTTGCTTGATCTGACCGTATTAGTCCCCACCACTTGCATTCTTTCCATTTTTCTTTGTTTCTGACTTTCCTCTTTTCCTCTACCTTTGGTCCCTGACTTCTTTTCTCTGTTTCTTTTAATTTCTTTCTCCTTAAACGTTGTCATTATGCCAGGCAACTGTTACTGACAGAGCTTATATAACTTTGAAACATTGGCTAATTCCATCAGAACTGTTCTAGGAACACAAGGCTGTGGATATGTCTCTGCTTGGGAGGAGATGATGATTATGGGGAGATGGCTGCCGCAGGCACAGGCCAGCGATCACCTTGAAAATTAATCAGCAACTTGCTGAAGAGATTTGCCACAATGGCTGGGATGTGGCTTTGAATCTCATCAGGGGGCTGACATGGGAATAGATGGGAAAGGAGCACCCGGGAAGGGCATCTACCTTGTGAGGAGAGAGAAGCAGGCTCACTTCCGACAGCCTTCGGAAAGCCAGGTCGGCATGAAAAGTCACATAAAAAAGACAGATACCCAGGAAGTCTCCAGGTGGAAACATGCTGCTCTCAAAACTGGAGGAAAGATCTTTACTCCTAATCACCTCTTCTGTGTTTCCTGTAGCAAGTAGATCAAACACAATGGAATACATGCTAGACAGGTAAACAAAACAGAAACTCTTGGTAAATCCATTCGCACAATGGAAGGTAGCCCCAAGTTGTTCAATTGTTAGAGTTCTTTCAGGTAATGCAAAATATGGTATGCCTCTTTCCCCACTTAAGGTCTTAACCAATGGAGAAATGAGGCAAAATAGGGAGCACATAGAGAAACAGAACACCTCTTTATTAATGACAAAAGTTAGGTTGGAAGGTGTTGCTCAGTTTGAGAGCCAAAATGAGCTTGCTAGTTTCTCCAGCCTAGGTCTTAGAAGAGCCCACCTGAGAGAAAATGTGAGTGTTCAGATCTCTGCTTACCCAGATCTCTGCTTCCCACAGTTCAAGTAGAGATGGAAGGAGACACCAAATGACTGATGTTCATGGCCTTTGATAGGCAACCTCCAGCCTCTTTAGACATTGGATCAATGGACTTGTCCTCCAATCATGTAACCCACTCCACCACTGTGGGGAGGAGCAGAGACAGAATATTTTAAGAGAAGGTTTCCCATAACAGCAATCTGAATGCCCTCATTTGCCTTCATCTTCTCATCTCAAAACTGGTACATAATGAGGATGGGAATTCAAATAAGAAAACAAACAGTTGTGAGAGCCTAGAGTAGGGAGTAATTCCTCTGACCTGAGGGTTTGGAGAAAGGTTTCACAGGAGAGGTGATGGCTGTCTGGGCCTTGGAAGATGAGCTGGTATTTACTAGGAAGAGAAAGACAGCATTCTTGGCAGAAGGATGGCAGCTGTGAAAGTGTGGTGCAGAACAGTCCATCTTACTTGGGGAATAGCAAAATGTTCAGTGTGTGTTGAACACGGAATATGGGGGGATCTTGGGGCAGGGGGTTTTTCTTATTAGACAAAGTGCAAAGAGAGAAGTATGTTTGGGAGGAAGGCAGGTCAAGGACAAGGGGTGTCTCTCAGGCATCATTGTGGCAGGGACAAGAATTTGGGACTTTGGAGAAAGTGTTCTTGCTAATGTAGAGATTTGTCTCCCTGGCTCCCATGCTAGCTACCATAGTGGAGTGCCTGGCTTTCACCCCTTGGGACAAGACAGTCTTGTTCTTTTACGTAGAATCATGACAATTCACAGAGAGTTTGGGTCAGAGATGTTGCTTGAAACCCTCACAGACATTATATTTTCTAAAGAGATTGGCAAAACGCCAAAGCAGAAATGAGAATCTTTTGAAGCTGTGAAACACAGTTAAGTTTCATCACTTAAGGGCAAAGGAGAGAGTGGCCTCATTTTTTCTAGAAATTCTTCACACAAGCCACTTTGCAAGGTCTGAAATGCTGGATGCGTCACACTGAGGGCACTTGTGTTTTTGCCTTGGAAGAGAAAATGCAGTGTCATCTCCCTTTTGTTTTAAGCAATGGGATGTTTTTGGTGTTGTGAGAGCAGTGCTAGGTCATTTTCTCCCAGGAAGTACCTCTTTTAGTTTCAGAAGCTGTGGAAGATAGAAATTTTCACAAAAGACTCAGGAAGATGTGAGGATTGGATGTGCGTGTGTCTGTTCTTCTCTGTAGACATGGCTATTCTGGCTTGGAGGAAAATAAGTACCCCAAATGTGCCAGGTTCGTACCAAGCAGTTTAGGCACCTTTTTGAATCTTAACAAATAGGGTATAGTTATTCCCATTATACAGATGAGAAAACTAAGCCCCAGGACTATTTAGTTTATGATGCCAAGATCTATGCTCTTCCCAAGAGATCATACTTGTTCTCTAGAAACTCGGACCAGAAATTAGGTCCAATTTAAATTTTACTTCTTCTCTTCCTAAACTCAATTTCTGCATTTCTTCTGTTACTCTGAGTTAGTGGCTAGCACTTTTCCTTATGCTTGACATACCTGGAGGAAACTATTCAAGGTGAAACTTTAAAAACAATGAGATTGATGTCGCATGCCAACTTCTAAGTAACACATTCTATGGCACTGTTACATTTCCAGAACTTTCCCGAGAAATTGCTACTTAGTGTATGAGCCCCATCAGAAGTATCACGACATTATAGCCCAAACTTCTCTTTAATGTTTTTGGATGTAAATTGTAGCTATTTTCCCCAGTTTTTCTATTTATTTATTTTTAGTTTCAGGGGTACCACACAACACAAATTTCAAATTAATATGTGCACCTAAGAGATAATTTTTTAAACTAAAAATTGAAGAGAAGATAAAAATGAAAATTCTTCACATTTCTATTAACCACCATGGTAATATCTACCATTTTTGTTTTCCAAATTTAATGGTAAAACCATTTTGGGACCAGGACGTTCTAACTCTGACTTCTTGCTCTGTAAGCTGAGTCCATAAATAAGTTACGCAACTTCTCCAAGTCTCAGTTTCCTGCTAGTCTCATGGTTGGCATGAAGATGAAATAAAATACTGTATAGAAAGTGTCCAGAACAGTACCTGACACAGAACTGGTCTTTAATAAATAACAGCCGTCACACTGTCATCTAAGTTTAGGAATCTACACCTAGTTGATGGCGGACGTTAGGGTTGAATGAAACTAAAAGTGAGCGGCTCATGCATGAAACTGACAGAGGTTATAAAACCGGTTTGGGCCAGTTTGGCAGTTCTTAAGAAGGTTGAAGAGAATCGTTGTGCTTTCTGGAATCATAAACGGGTGCCACATAATACACATTTCCTCCCCCCCCCCGAGACCTACTGATTTTCTATTTGGGGATTTTGATATTTAAAACTAATCAGTTGAGCACGATGTAAGCCCCGTGGAGCTGGCATCCACGTGGAGCATCCTTGTCTCTGATTCATCGCTTCTATTCCCAGTACCTCATTTTTCAGCATTTATCATTGAATAAGTGAATGAGTAAATAGGCACTCAACACTTTTCTAAAGGGACACACCCTGTGCCCACATGGCACTTTTCATCCGCTCACTCATTCACGAACATTTATTAAATGTGTACCATGTTCTTGGATCCTGCTGTCAAGGAGCTTTTAGACTGGAAAGAGAGAAAAATTCCAAGGGAGAAGTGGTAACGAGAGAGGTCGTTAGACAATGTCATAGGCGTTTTTAGAAGGGACACATCGCTTTTAGCTGGTGGAACCAGGGTGGCAATGACATTTGAACAGACCCTTGCAGGATACCTATATATTTGTTTACTCAGTCAATTTAGAAAAATAACCAGCCACTCGGTTGATAAACGAGTTGGGATGAAAAGTACATACAAGTACATGCTCACCTGAGTTGACAAGCTGTCTAACTTCACCGAGTCATTGATTCAATCAAATAATCAATCGTGTTTGGGTACCAACGTGTATTTCCCTGGCAAATGAGAAATGAGCCAGGCCCAGCATCTTGCCTCTACTCTCCACACTGAGAGTTCTTATTTCAACAATTCATTAAAACCCTGCATCTGTGCCAACATCTCCCTTGCTTCCTTTCCTCCTCTCTCCTTCATTAAAACAGCGATCACGCAATCCTATTCTTCTGCCCAGGGCTCATTCTAAAAATGTCCTGTGCAAATGCCACCACTGCTGCTGATTGGCACAAAGAGACAGTGGAGACAGCGGGAGATGGCAGTAGCTGGCAGGAGCTCTTCTGAGTCTAGTTTGGTAAAATGCTTTGTCAGGGATGGGCTGTGGGTCACTCCCAGCCTCAACCACAAGAGCAGAAGTCAAGGGAGAGGAGACAGGAAGGCAGTGAGGAAAAGGCAAAGTGGCAGTTGAACAGGTGACTGGATAAATCATGGACTTTTAAAGCTCCCAAGATGCTTTGCTACAATATGGTCTTGTATGTTCATGGTGCAGAGGAAGACCTAGAGGACACCAGAGAGTGGCCTGACCTGCTCAAGAACGCACAGCTGGTGATGAGAACACTGCAGTTGACACCAAGCTTTTTTTCCCTCATCTCCACGTGTCTCGACTCCTGAATGGAGAGGTGGGAGTTCAGCAGGTACCTGAGGGAGGCCCAGGACCACTCTGTTCACAGGTAGGATTGCCCTCTGCTGGGTGCCTCCTGGCTGATGGAATGGACGCACGGTATCAGAGCCTAGAAGCAAATGCTGGAGGAGGAAAGGGAGAGCTCTGGTTTGGGCCTTTGAGAAACATCTCATGAAGAAGAAAGGGTGTGTATGAAGGAATGAGGGAGCCTGAAAGAAGCAGCAGTGCAATGCTGCAAAGAAAAATGTGAAGGAGCCTATTCCCATGAGCGACAGTAGTCACCATGTTGAAATCCATCAAACTAAACCAAATAGAACAACCTCTCGAATTCCAACACCCCCCAAGTGTATTAAACCCCTTAATTCTCCCAACTGCCCTAAACCCCATTCACATCCTAACCTCCAACCTCCCAGAAACCCACAACTCACACACAAAATGACTTCAATGCATTGTATTGGTAATGGCAAACTCTCTCCTCTTTGTCTTGAGAGTGTGGGCTGTTTAGGCCCCAGGGCTCTCTCGCCCCTCCGCATGTTGCACTGGGTGCGCTCCTGGGAAAGATTAGGACAGGTTGCTCACCTGATTTCTCCAGGGCTGCAAGAGACTAGCAGGACCTCTCTCAGGTTCTCTCCTAGCCCAGTCCTGCCCCACTCTAATTCAGTGACGAGGTCAACTCTGGGCACACACTTCCTTTCTTGGGTGACCATTTGGTGACGGGGTGTTGAGCACAAGTGTCTGGAAGGGAACACAAGTCCCTCCGATATCTTTTCCTCTTTCCTCCCCTCTGTGTTCTATTGTAAACCACCTTTATCACACTCGTGATAACACTATATGTGGGAGAGGTTGTAACTCCCAATGTGGAAGACAGCAAGGATAAGGGAACATTTTCCCAAGATTCCATCAGCATCTAACTCCATTACAGCTTCTCTAGTACTTTTCTTCTTTTCCAGTCACTTTTAAAAATCCAGTTGGGGCAGGCAAGTAGAAATCCTTTCAGTTCATATTCTTCCCCAGAATAACAGCAGCTGTGATGATGGGCTGCTCACTATCTACTAGGCACTGTTCTAAGAGTTCTATACGTTTCAAATGATACTCACAACTTTCTGAAGGAAGTAGTCTTGTTATTACATACTTGACATCTGAGAAAATTGAGGTACAGACAGGTTATCTTGCTCTCATGCTAGGTAAGTGGCATGGCCAGTATTTGGAGCCATGCAATCTAACTGCAAAGCGCATGCTCTTAACGTGCTCTGTCTGTTTTAGCCCTGCACTGTGGCTCCTTACAACTTAGAAGCCAAGAATTTGACATCCTGTGTTCTTCCCCGGGTATTTTGGTCTGAAGGGCGAAGGTCAAGGTATCATGAAAAGGCAATTAAGTGTTCCAGTTTGAGACAAGTTACACTTAAGGAAAGAGAAATAAATAAAGTGTAGAAGCCCAAACTCAAGATGCTCTTTCATTTTCAGTTGCTTTCTGTAATTGAGAACGAGCTCAATATTTTCTATTTATTTTATTGGGAAGTGAATAATGGCTTCTTAGAAGCTCTGACATTCTATCATTGTCATGGCTATAATCTATTGGTTTATTAAGAAGGAACAGAAGTACTGTTTGGGGAAAAAGTCCATGTCCTTGATCCTGTTTTACTTACCTTGCTTGAACAATCTCTTTCCTTCAAGGCAGACTCTAGTTTCTGGTTGGTAAAATCTAAATATCTTCTCCCTGATTATCAGGCCAGTTGAGGGGTTGCCTAACATCTAGCCTGTCATTCTCAGAACGGTTAAAAATTGGATTTCCCAATCCTCTGACATCCCCTGACTTTATGGGTGCACGTGCCTTAAAACTTTAATACAGAAATCATGGTAACTGAGAAAACAAAACCATAGAGGTCAGAGAAGGTCACTTTATCATCCATCCATCCATCCATCCATCCATCCCAAACCCCCTGAGAGCCTACCCTGTGCTAGCTAGAGCCATTAAAAGCACAAAGCACAAAGGCCTGAGTCTGTAATGAGCTTAGCCTATCTAAAGAAGAGGAAGGAGACAACGTGGTTGGAGGGTGGGGAAATCTAAAGATACCAGAGAGGGAGGCAGAGACCACCATGGTAAGGATTGTGGATTTTAATTTAATTACAATAGAATGTGATTGCAGAGTTCTAAGCAGAAGGCACTCTGAGCTGACTTTGTTTTAAAACCACTCCAGTTTCTGACAGAAAGATTACGGGCAAGCATATCAACAGAAAGGCTAGTTAGGAGGGCATTGCAACAGTCCAGGCAAGACGGTAGCTTGGCTTGAACTAGACAGCAGCCATGGTGTTTTAATAAGTCATTATATTTGGGATATAATCTGTAGGTAGAGTAAACAAGGCTTGATGATGGGCAAGAGGTGAGGGGGCAAAGAAAGAAGAAGGATATCATATTTTTGGCTTAAGCAACTGAGTAACTGCTGGTGCCAGCTGGAGTTTGGGTGAAATTAGAGAATCTAAGGTCCTTCCAGCTTTAACTCTCCTTGACCCTCAGTGGAAGCCCAAAGCAGGTGCAATGCTGGCCCTCATTTAGCCTAGACTTTATTTTGTTTTTTTATGTGGTGAGCAGCTGCTGCAGTCACAGGGGCAAAGCCTGAGTGTGCATGAGGCCCTGCTGAGAGCTGAGAGGTGAGGACCTCAGCATCTGGCCCAAAGTTTTGGAGCAGACTTGCTGAGTCAGCACAGGCAGAAGCAGTGATGCTCTCTCGTGCCATATCTCACACTATGTCCTTTCCTGCCTCAGGGGGACACAGAAATTAATTAGGAGATGTCAAGAGGCATCTTTCATGCCTTGGAAAAACCTGGGCTAGGGAGATCATCCCCATTTTAATCACTTCTATTTAAGCAGTAGTGTCAGGGTTCACTGTGTATTTTCACATGCATTCTACCATTGGTTTCTCACCATAATATAGAAGAAGTAGGTTCAGTTGACCACGTTTTGCAGATGGAGAAGCTCTTACTGAAATTATGTAACATGCCTAAGAACAGTCATAGGCTATGAAGAAGTAAGAAGACAAAGGCAAGAAGGTAGAGATAAAAGTTAAACAATTTTTTTTTTTAAGAAGTTGAATGTAGGTGGTGGAAAGAGGGCTAATATTTGCTTTTAAAGTTTTTGGAGAGGCAAATATTAGCAAACATATTTGGAACTAGATGGAAGGGGGAAAAGTCTCAATTCATCACAATACAATTGATAGATGTTTAAGTCTCCATGCTTTTGCATATCTGTCTCCTCCAGCTCTAAACGTTTTCTCCTTTGTTCATTATGAGAATGCCTATTCCTCCTTTAAAACCTAGCTCAGGTATTATAGCTGACAGACTCTAGGGTAACATTCTTGCTGCCAAGTCTCTGTTCCAGAAATTTTTCCTCCCAGAAGGGACAGTTTTAGAATTTCAGAGTTTTACCACTCCATAGCTTCAGCAAATTGAAGCTAAGATGGACACCTGACCCTGGAAAAATCAATTTATTGGCTAGCCAGTGACAAATCTTTCTCTCCCCTGGGAGTTTGAACTAAGGGAGCCCAGAGACGGTAACCCATGGGTGATGGATTTTAGAGATGACCAACCATGTGGAGGTAGGAGCCAGAGTCAGCATGTAGTGCGTCAAAGGCCTGTGTCCACTAATCTTACCATGGAGATCAGGAACCATGAGTAAGCAGTGAAGTCAGACTATATCCAGCATTTGCTAAAGAACATTCATTGAGTGTCCAAATTCTGCAGACTGGCTCATTCAACATCCACCCTAACCGCCTTCTAGCATATCTCCCTGCTCTAAAGGGGGTAGGAACCTAAACACTGCATTTTTGGACTTCGTTGCAGCCCAGATTCTGTCAAACAGATGAAAGAGGCTAGAGACTTGGACGGAGGAAGTGAGCTAAGTCAGCCAGAGGTGGGCAGACTGGATCTTTTGGCACATGTGGTGGTTGAGGTGTTTGGTTCTCCGGGATCTGAGGACTTACTCACCTCTGACTTTCAGCACCATACATGCTGAGATATCAGGGTCTCCAATGGGCAAGGCCTTCATTTCTCCTGGTTTAGTTCCTGTTAGAATAGCATCTACCCGTATGCTTGGGACTTCTAGAATAGACTTCATGCCCTGTAATAACTTTCAAGTTGCTTTAACTAGATAAAATGAGTTCTGTTGTTTTCAACCAAGCACCCTGACCCATTCAGGAATAAATATAAGGTGTGATTATAAGCAACAGATCTTCATGGGAAAGGGAATCAGGGATTACAAGAAGCTGACGAGGTTGGGTTTGAAGGCAATGAAGAGAGGGCCTGCACTAGATGACAGAATATTGGTGGTGAACTGTGCTCAGTAGTGACACAGGTAGTGAGAGTACCCTGTGAGATGTAATCTCAAATAAAGGGCCTGTTAAAGGAAAAGCTTTGCTAGACGTAGTGACTGATGCCGTGTAGACTGTCCTAAGACCTGGCTGCAAAAACTGTGGTCCGTGCAAAATCAGCATTAGCATCATCTGGGAGCTTGTTAGAAGTGCAAGATTTCAGGCGCCCACTTCACCTATTGAATCAGAACCTGCATTTTAACAAGATCCAAGTGTTTCAGGAGAAACTGCAATGGCTTATGTACTTTACACTGTACTGTGGAACTTAAAAAAGAAAACAACTGACAGGATCAAACAGGGATGGAGCCTAAAGTTCATACCATTTAGGCTGGTCTTAAAAAAAAAAAAAAAAGGCATACACAATTCTGAATATAAAATTAAGGACGCAAGTATATGCATATTTAGAAGGAGCATGCACAAGTGAGGAACGCCGAAGCTTAAATTTCATTAGAATCACAGGCAAACTGCCTCTGGCTCAAAGATTAAAATTTTCTGTTCAGGGACTTTCTGTGACTGCTCTAAAAAAAGTATTTTATTACTTTTAGTCATAGGGCTGATGGAAGCAAAACTCAAACACAGACACTGATCCCGTGGGCTGTTGTAGTCCAGCTGGGACTGAACTGACAGCACTGATTAAGAACAAATGAAAATTGGGAAACAAAATCAGCCACGTGAGAGTATTTACACCACCGAAATTGGCAAATGCTACAAAACAGGGCTTCCAGGACACCCTGCCTCCACAGCTGTTAAACGTTTACCACCATCTTCCCATTCGGCTGTAGATTTTTGAGGGCAGGCTGAATTTTATTCATCTCTGTACTTAAGAAAATTCTAGGAGGCACGATAATGGTGTGACAGAAACAATATAGGATTGGTCCTTTCCTTCTTCCATTCTTTGCTGTAACCCAGAAAACCTAGTACTTCTCAGCTTCATTGTTGGCCCACATGTTGGGCATTGGCTATAAAACAGACGATTTACTGAGACTTGGATGGCAAAGAGATAACTTGCTATCTTAATGGGAAGCCACAGTCTGTTCCTGTACCTCTGAGTGAGCCTTTCCCTTGGTGACAGCATGCTCCAAGAGGAAAATGCAGCGAGAGGCTCATTGAGCTCAGATTGGGCCTTCTGGCTGCATGTTGTTCTGAGAAGCTATACCAGGGAATGAAATGGAGAAGGAGAGACAGGAATGGTGGGCTGGTCAGTGCCCATCACAACTCCCTCTGCAATGCAGCCCTTCCAGGATACAGCTACCAACTCAGGAGATGGTGCATTACAACTTGAAAGTGCTTTCACTTCCACTGAGATCAGGAAAACACTGTGGTAGTTATTTAACTGGTCTTTCAGAGAGGACCCAGTGAAATACATGACAACCTTAGTGCAAGAAGTGCTATCAGAGTCACAGGCACGGGGGACCAAGGAGAGAAGATAGGAGAATCACATCACCAAGCCTTGAGGTATGGGCCACAGGAGGCTTTCTGCAAAGGAGATGCTTGAGGTGAGCCATGAAGGCTTATTTGGAACTAGCCTTGCTGACCAGTGATTGTTTTCTGCAGAGGGTCTATACATGCAAAAGGCATGTAATTAAGAGAGGGCGTGGCTCCCTTGGGAATCTATGAACAGCTCAGTATCCCCAAGGCACTTGGTGAAAATAGGGAGTGGCCTTCTCCAGGGCAATGTGACTTCCTGGCACAAAGAATACCCTATGAATTCTTTTCTGTCTCTGACAATTGAGTAAACTGAGGCCCAGATAATTTAAATTCAGCATTCAAAGCCAGTACTGCGGACTTCAACTTCTAGTATGCTCTCATCTGCTTTGCTGTAGCCCTGTTCATTCAACTCTGCTGGCACATGAGAACCACTTGGGGGAACTTTTTAAATAGTACCAGTGTCTAGGCCCCACCCTCAGAGGTTCTGATATAATTGGCCTGGGGTGGGACCTAGGCATTGGCGGTTAAAAAAGTAATCTCCCCAGATTTGAAAATACTAAAGTATAATTAAATAAAGAGCAAATATAATCTTCATGACAAAAGAGGAAACTGCACATTTCACAGCAGTCCCAGGGTCATGGCAGGTAAGTACAGAACATGTGTTATAATCTTAGTTGACCATCCTTAGTCTAAAGGAACAGACATTTCCAGGAAGACCTTTCCTCCTGGATCATGAGGGACAAAACCCTTGAGTCCAAAACCTGGCATATCAAGCACTGATAAATAAATGGGTGTG
Organism: Rhinolophus hipposideros; assembly: GCF_964194185.1. Classification (NCBI taxonomy): domain Eukaryota; kingdom Metazoa; phylum Chordata; class Mammalia; order Chiroptera; family Rhinolophidae; genus Rhinolophus; species Rhinolophus hipposideros. The sequence goes on from NC_138059.1 coordinate 7,121,356, forward strand.
GGGACCGAGCCCCAGAAAGCAGTTTCCAGGCTCTCGGCCTCATGTGGAGAGGTGCTGGCTCGGATAGTGGATGGCCGTCAGCTGTGGCTGGTTGGCCATCAGCTGTAGCCATTAAGCCATTGGTCACTGATATGACGACCAATATATGATATATGATGGCTGGTTGGCCATCAGCTGTAGCCATTAAGCCATATGGTCACTGATTGGTCACTGCCGCGGCTACGGAGGGGAGCCGAGGAGAGTGAAGGAGGAGACTGAAGGAGAATAAGGAGAGTCGAGGAGAGTTGGTCGGTTGGCAGCAAAGCGGACAGCAGGTCACTCGTCGTGTAAACCCAGCCTCCAGTGAGACCATAGCGGTATGACTTCCCTACCTATGGCTCCGTGAGTGTTCCTTTTTGGACTCACCATGTCCTGTATTCTTATGTGGGGAGCAGGAGCAGAGACCCCGCAGGCCGCCCCATCGGACACCCCACACGACAATGGGTTACAGATGGTCCTGTGTTATTAACTTCTTCACAACAAGCTAGAAGTATTAACTTAAAGCCTGCTGGCAACAAGTTCAAATTCTTACACATACAATTGCTTTAAAGATCGTCCAGATAAGCATATTTCAAGCCATTTAGAGTCTGACTGGTTTGCCTTCCCCATAAAACTGCACCTAACATCGAGGTGTAAATAAGACAAACCCTGTGGCTATAAACGACCCTAAAGAGCTACTGGCCTTTGGAGCTCTGTGACCCAGAGGTTCCTCACCTTGCTGCTGAACAAACTTACCTAGATACTGAACTCCTCTCTCCACATCCCGTCTTGCGTGGGCATCCCCGGACTCTTTCCCTCTGGGTAGTGACCCTGTGCTAGCTATCTCTGGAAGGTCACCTTTGTGAGGGACTTGCCCTCTTAGGCAAGCCGAAGTGCCACTCAGTAAAGCTTGCTGTATGACACTGCCATCTCATAGTTCTATCTTGTTTAGCCTTGATTAGCCCCCAAATCCTTGAACTCACTACAGGTACAGGTGTGGATGGAGTAGAATTAGCTGAATTTTCAGTTGTCATTGGTAAGGTCTGCCTTGTAATCTTCTCATGGGAGGGAGACCTGTGATGAGGCCATGGCCATCCCCACCATTATAGCTTCGATTCACAATGAAAAATTTAGCTACTACCTGTGGGGACAGAGCCAGGAGTGCAGTTTCCTGGCTCTCGGCCTCACATAGAAAGGTGCTGGCTCAGTAGTAAATGGCCATCAACTGTGATTGGATGGCCAGCAGCTGTGGCTAGTTGACCGTCAGCTGTAACCAGTGAGCCATTGGCCACTAATATAACTGCTGTGGCTACACTAGCAGAAAATGGGGCTAGCAAGAAGATGGTGGCTGAGCCTGCAAGGGGTGCAGTGAGGGTTGCGAACAGTGTGGCTCCTGCTTCCTGTGTCTCCAACCCAGCCTCCAGCGAGAATATAGTAGTATGACTCCCCTACCTATGGTTCCGTGGGTGTTCCTTTTTGGCCTCACCATGTCCTGCATTCTTATGTAGGGAGGGGAGCAGAGACACCACAGGCTGCCCCACGTGACAAATGGCTTAGCGAGCAGGGTCTCCCGCATGATACCCCTCACGACACTACCATTGCCAACACAGCCCTGAAACAGGAGGAAGATAGAGGCTAAACTACAAAAAATTCTGTGCTGTAAGGGAACCCTGTATTACTTGATTCTATAATATCACAGCTTTATACAAAATCAGAAACAATATAAATTGTTCAATTATATAAAAGGAAAAAAGGACAGCCAGTCTTTGTCCAAAAATTTGTATCAAAAAGTTATGTATAACAATAAAAATTTGGAAGCAAAATGGTTAAATATATTATAGTACACTTGATGTTTGTGAAAAGTATAGAAACTAGGGAATCTGATTAGGCTATAAGTGATAAAAACAGATTATCGGAGTATATTTTCAAAGGGCTCTGGTGCCTGTTGTGGTCACCCTTTTTGTGTGCTAATTGGGCAGAGCTCTGCTGTGGTCTGAAGCCAACTTCCTAGTATAGGTTCTGGGGCATCTTGAGAGGGGCTCTGGTGCAGGCCCACGTCACCTACTGTCTGTGACTGGCCAGGGACTACCTTGTAGGAGCTACAAAGCGATCTATGGTTGTTTGCTGCCTGTGCTATACCTGGAGGCAAATGGGAGAGGCCATGCTGTGAACCAAAGATGGCTACTACCATTACCAGGCCTGGGGTAGCTCTGCAAAAAGCTAGAACATGCCGAGTCCTGCTGCCACCTACCAACTCCCCTAAGGTTCAGCCACTGACAGAGCCTTGTGTGGTATGCAAGTTGGGTGAGGCAGGGCCTCAGGGAATCACTACAGTGGGAAGAGCTGTGGTCACCATGTTAGTGTAGATTCTGATTTGGGGCCAGTGCTGAACCTGGAGCTACTCAGCAGAAGTCTCACTGAGGCCAGCCGCTGCCTGCCTGGGGCCCATGGACTATAATACTTTTGTAAGAAAGTGCAATGCAGGCAGGGCTGGTTGTTCCTGGAGAAAGTGCCTCCAGCATTGGAGGAGTTGGGTGGAGTGGGCTCCCAGGGAGCCAGCAGGGAGGGGCAGTGGAGCTCACCAGGCCAATCAGATTCAGATTTAGCCTGTGGGGGAGAGGGGCGGGCTCACACAGAAAAGATGGCGTCCACCTGCTGGCTGCACGGGGAAAGGACCCCACACAGGAAAAATAGTGACTGTTCTCCAAAACTTTGTCTTGAAGATTCACATTTCAGTCTGCCCCCCCATATACCTCTGATGAACACTGAGTCAGACCCTTCCACCAGACCCCAGGTTGAGTGCTTATGAGCGAGTGTTAAAGTGTGTGGGCTTTGTAAGAGGACTTCTGGGTTTCTTGCATCCCTCTGTCCCATTGGAATGGTTGGAATTCCCACTGTTTTTCACAGACAGATGTTGTGGAGGGTCCTCTTCCCTGAACAATACTAGAGACTGGGGAGCCTGGTAGGCAGCTGGGGTCCCTCATTCCTCAAGGGGGAATCTCCACGGCTGAGCTATCCCTTCTGATTCAACCGCCAAACTTAGATTTGGGGTCAGCCCGTTTCACGTCTCCAGCCCTCCTACCAGCTTAGATGTGGCTTCTTCTTTATAACCTTAGTTATAAAACTTCTGTTTAGCTAGGCTTCAGATGGTTCTTCAGGTTGATTGTTTTGTAATTTAGTTGTAATTTTAAAGTGTTCCTGGAAGGAAGCAGGCACTGTGTTTATCTACTCCACTTTCTTGGATCTCTCTTGATTATGCTTATTTGATATTTGTTTTGTTGTGAAGCATTTTTTAAAAACTACCTCATTGAGGTATGATTGACACATAAAGAGCTGTACATATTTAATGTGTACAACTTGATGAGTTTGGGGATAAGTATATACCAAGAAATCATTTGACATAGTTTTTTCTCCTCAAGCATGGTGACAGTGGAATGGCCTAAATACTTGCTTTTAAAATATGCTTCCTTCCTGTTTTTCTTATCATTCTGTCCTTTTTTTTCCTTCTGCCTTTGCCTTTTCCTCTCCATTTTCACCATTAAAAATTTAAACAAAATTATTTGGCACTTATTCTGTGCTGAAAATGTAAATGGTAAGTGACTAAGACGTTGTCCTCACCTTCTGAAAAATTCAGCCAAGTGGGAGAGACATAGCACTAGAAAAAGAAACCAATGGTCACTGTTTGCCAGCTCTGTGGTAGGCCTGGGCTACATACAGTAATCACTCCTCACCAGAGCTCTCTCGGGTATTGTTGCCCCAATACACATGAATAGCTGAATTTACTTGTTCAAGGTCACATATCTAAAAAATAGAGGTGCTGGGATTCAAAATGTGTTATTTACATATCACGGAGCCTCAATTTGAATGAACTGATGTAGTTGAGAAGTGTAATGTTGTCTCACCTGACTTGAACTCTTGCTGGTAAATTCAAGTCACACAGCACGATGTTACAAGGCCTCAAATCATTAGCATCCAATCAAATTCTATTTTTCTAGTCACCCCACAGGTAGTCTCCTGTCTTCCCTGGTAAATGGCAGGAGTCAATGGATCAGGAGGTGCCTTCTCTTTATTCCCACTTGAGGTGTTTGCCACTCCAGTGAGAACATGACCTGCAATTTCAATGAGCTTCTAGAACCTCTGGCTCAGCAGAGCAGACAGAAGACTTCCTCCCTTTCTCCTCCTCCACATCCTTCCCTCTTGCTTCCCATGACCATCAAGTCTTAGTCACAGGATATCTTACTTCCTTTTGCCATTTACTTCATTGTACCATTTCATGATAATTAGACTCATTATTCAAAGCTTTTCTCTTTTTGGAGAAAGAGATTCAGTTTGCACAATCAGTTTTCCTCTGTGTACTTTAGATGAATGCATCATCTTGTAACTCTTTTTGGAATATGCTTTCTACCCAGACTTTTTGTTTGACCACCAATATTTATGATCAATTCTTCTTATTCCTGATACAGTGTTTAATTCCCTGAAACTATCTGGTCAACCCACAATTTCCTGCATCTACCCTTTCCCACTTACACAAATAGAGGGGAATTCATGTCTATAATACTTCTATATATCTATAATACCCATATATCTATAGCTGCATCTACTTCTCTTTCTCTTCATCTACATTTATCTATCATCTGTCTATCATGTAACTATCTATCTCTATCTATCTATCTATCTATCTATCTATCTATCTATCCTCTATCTATCTATCTTAAGAAGAACAACTATAGACATACAGCAATAAAGTTCCATACTTTATAGAGAGAAGTGGAGTTAATAGAGGGAAGAGAAACATACGTATGACAACACCTCAGAGTGCATCTGGTTGTAGTCTCATGCTTTAGGGACTCTAATAAGATAATTTGTTCATTCCCTCATTGATTTTCTCTGCTTTTCTGACTATCCCCACTTGAAGGGAACACAGCTAAAAAGCTAGTCCCCTTTTCTTCCAGTTCCAAAGTAAACAATCTTAAGGAATAATTCTGCTTAGCTTTGTTAAGGATACATGCTTACCCTTGGACAAAAACTGTGGTCCAGTGAATTATGTCCTTTGCTTTGTTGGGCCAATGACATGTGTCCTCTCTCATACCCTCCCAGTTGGCAGGGAGGTAGAGTATTTGAATTGAGATTACGAGGCTTGTAGGGTGGGGAGAGTAACATGTCAAAGGCAGTAGGGTTACTGAAACTGGGGCAAGAACAATTGCTGTCTAATGAAACAAAACATTTTGTTGTCTGATTCCAGAGTGTAAGCATATTGCGTGTAACTCACTGCACCCCTACTCCCCCAAAGAGAAGGATGTGACAGGAGGGCTTAAGGGGGAGCTGTTAATGAAAAGCAAAATAAACATTGCTTCTTACAAGATATGAAATCCATTTTTTTCCACTTACATGCCCTTTAACTCTGAAAAAAAGTCACTTGACTGTAAAATGGATAGTTGAACAAATTAATGGTCTATGTGATTTCCTTTAAATTTGTTGAACCAATATCTTATAGGTTTGGAGGAAGCTATAAAGTTTTCTAGGTTGTCCAAAGTTATGATTTTATGTACCCTCCTAAAGGTCATACCATCGACACCACTGGTTACTTATATGCTTACACTTTAAAGGAATTTGGTGCCGATGTCTGGGGCTTGAATATCCACATCCATGTGTGTTGATGAGACTCTTCGTTTGCCAGGAAAACTCTTCTTCAGTTTGCCATAAGAAACAAAGATTCCTAGAGATTGGAATTTTGCTGATCTGGAATGTGCCAGCAGCCCTACCGGAATGAGGGGACTTCTGTTCCTGTCTTTCTCATAAATCTCTAGGCACCTCCATTTCTCTCCATATCTCTGCTCTATTCTCTTCTCATTTATGGCTGGCCCATCCTCTCAATAGCCTCGACCATAAATTCTAGAGGGGACTTATATAATGGCTTCATTAATTATTTTCTCCCTCTTTCAGTCCTTTGCTCCAGGCTACCTCAAGGATCACTGACCAGCCTACTGATGGCATCTCTTGGGTCAGATTTCCTTCTTGGTTTAAAAGAAAACCTCCCCTGAACAAAGATTCTGATGGTGCTGCTTCCCTGAGCAGGGAATTGTGGGTAGGTCAGTAGTTTGAGCCAGAAAGGGGGTGGGCACCAAGAGTTGTGTTCAGTACACCACCACGGACATAGAGCTGGAGTCTGGGGACATACACTGCAGGTCAGGTATCTGTGTAGCACAAAGGAGAAATCTGTATCTTCTGCCTTCTGTGTAACTACTTAGGTTTCTTTTCAAGAATGGAGGGATACATGTCTTTTTCATAACTTTGATCTCCCTCATTTTTTATTTCCTGCTTGGCTCCAACCTGTGAAAAGGCACCAAAAATGCTTATGGATAGGCAGCAGGTACCAAAGTTACAGGGAAACAAAATTGGCCAAATCCCTTTGCAACAACCTTACAATTAAAGCAATTCTAGAATTAGTTGATGGTATTTGTGTTTCTTCCTTTAGAGATGAGAACATGGTGGCCTAGAAAGAGGACATGACTTAGTCAAGGTCTCAGTCAATTACTGGCAAAGTTGTGAGTCAACCCCAGGTCTGCTGACTCTTTGGGGTCCTTCGAACCACATACTGTGGGCATATTTGGAATGTTGGATGGCACTGGTGAGGGAAAATCTTGGCTTGAGCTACTTGCATTTGGCAGACTTTCCTGGCCTTCTCTGTTGACTCAGGATCTGGGACAAGTTTCCTCCCACTTTCCCTCAGCATTGACTGGGGCCAGCTGTGGGTCCCCACTGCGAGGTGGCCATGTGGAGCAGGTGGGTAAGCATTTTCATTTCATAGGCCATTATCTCTTGGCACAGTAACTTTTTTTGTATCCTTTGACTCCCAGGTCTTGTATTACCTGCTGGGTTGATGGAGGAGGCCATGGTCTGGGAGTCTGAATGCATAGAGTCAATTAATGGAGCTGGATTTTGCTGGCTGAAAACTCCATTGGCTGCAGAGAATCTCACCAAGAGATACCCTGTCCTCTCCCCACCCCATAAAAGCCCTTGTTCACACACTGTTTTTCAAGGTGAGAAAGATGCAGGGAAACAGGTAGACTGAGGGACAGAAAGGAGACGATGCGAAAAAGAATCTGTAAAACAGAGACCATGCAGGATGAGAGAGAGACAGCCAGAAGGACCAGAAAGGCGGGAAAGAAAACACAACATTTCTCAGGCTAAAGGAAAAGAAAAAAGAGATATAGGTACAAGAAATGGAGAACAGAAGTTGATGCCACAGAATGCAATTTAGAGATTATAACCAAACTCTTCTATGGTGACAGTAAGGAGATAAATTTCCCCTAGGTCATCCTGAACTGAACCCTAGAGCCAGTACCCCAAACCAGAATGTCTAGTTCTTTCTCTGGAAACCATTTAGTTTCTTGCTATGAAAGTGCTCAATAAATATTTATTGAGTAAATAAATGAAAGCTGAGATGGTCAAGGGACTCCAGTCATGTTGAACGAGCCATGCTTAAAATTGATAACAGTTAGTCTGGAGAAGAGAAGGCTCCAGAGAACATGACTAATGACTGCCATTTGGAATAATGATCGGATTTGATATATTTGTGCTTAGGGATCAAATCAGACTAGTGGGTGAGAGCTACAGGTAGATGGATGTGGGAACAGCATAAATAGCCTACACATCCAGAAAAGCACATTCCTCATATCTGGAGGTTTGTATGAAACATCTGGACAACAGTTGGCAGGAAGGTTATAACTGGAATTGAAGCTTTAATGTGCAGTGAAGGCAAACGGTTTTTCTGGGCAATTTCTACCTAATTCTAAAGACTCCTAATCAGTGGTCACTTATGGATGGGTGGTAGGCCATCCATTTTTCCTGAAACTGGATACAGAGGTGTGTGTGTGTGTGTGTGTGTGTGTGTGTGTGTGTGTGTGTGTGTGTGTGTGTGTGTGTGTTGGAGTATCTGTGGTCAGAGCAGCACCACCACAACTTTCTTCCTTGAACATCTCTGGGTAGATTTTACCAATGAGAGGAACCTGAGCAAGGTTAGGAAGGCAGAAGTGAAAAGAGGGACATTATTTGCTGGAGATTGTGGTGGCCAGATTTGGTGGCTTTGCAGACCTCTGCACGAGCTCCCATTTCATAGCTGTAGCTGAAATGCAGATTCCTGAGCCCCCCTCAATACTTATTAAATCAGAATCTCTGTGTTTCAGAATAACTTGGAAAAGAACAGTCAAGACCCAGAATAAAAATTCTATTCTTAAGAACCTCAGTGTTTGGACAGTGGGAGAAAAAGAAACGGCACCTCAGGAGTGACATGGGGAATACTGATGAGCACCCGATATGTGAATCCTGGTTTTGACTAAAAGTCAGTACTGACAATAATCCCCCAGACAGACTGCTTTGCAACGAGGCCTGGATCTGAATCCTAGAAGCTCCATTTACTATCTGTGTAAACTTGGGCAAGTTTCTTAACCCTTCCAATCCTTTTTTCTCTCTAAAGTGGGAACAGAGGTGTCAATCTCACAGGATTGTTCCCTCCTCCTCCATTTATTCATCCATCAAACAGTTATTGAACACCTGTGATGTGCCAGGCCATTCACTCTAATCTACAGATGCCAGTGCCTTTTCCTTTGACCTTTCACAAGCGGTGTTACAGGTCAAACGTAACGATATTTGTATATTTCCAAATCCACTGCTCTCTAAAATGGTGAGCATTGCACATTGTTCAGCATCCTGACACTCAAGAATGGACACCTGGTTCGGGCTTGGCTAATCCTCAGGTACCGTTCCCTTGGATGTAGTGATTAGACTGGTGAACGACAGGGGACACATGCAAGGCCAATCTGATGTATTCTCTGGGGTTGTTATATGGACATTGGGGAAAAGATGTTCCCATTTTTCTGGTGTTGGGAAGCTGAGGAGAAAGAAATCTGGGGCTGCTGACACCACATTTTCACTACATGGAGAAAACTGGAGTGTACAGTATGTTGGAGGCAAAGGTCCTTTTCTCTACTCTTCTATGGCCATGAGGAAAGAATTTCCCTTAAACACATTCTTGGACTTTCCTACCCTTTACTCACTCTGCCCCAGGGATGTTAGACTGAGTCATGGGACTGGTAGGTGTGGGAAGACTAACTGGGCAAAAGAAACCCTACAGTGAGGATAATTTTTAACTCAGTTTCTTACAGAGCAGGTACCAGTAAAAAATTGATATAAGACTTCTGGAGGGCAATTTAAATCTTAAAAAATGTACATATTTTCAAAACTAAATAATTTTAATTTTGGAAAACTGTGTCCTGAAAACAAACTTACATATGTGTCCTAAACATGAAATTACCCTGAAATATTCAAAGAATTCCCAAATTAAATTTTGGACACCATTGGTGTTCTCATTTTATAGTTTGCTCAGCTCCTCTCTTGATTTATCATGCACAAATGTCAAAGTCTGAATGCATGCAAGCTGTATTTTTCAATAATTACTATTTCCTAACATCATAACGTACGAAAATTTTTGGCACTCCATTTGTAATTAGGTTGATTGAATTTTGCCAGTTTATTTTGAACAAAATGCAACTGAAATTTAGAGGTCTTTCAAACAGTATAAAACTAAATTGACAGAAACAAAGAAAGAAATAGTTCTGCTGAATTATTCTCCTTATACATTCAATATTAGCTCATGAGAAAAAAACAAAAAACAAAAACCAAACCCTAGGTTTTGGCTACTCTTTATATATATATAAATATATATATTTCTCTTTATGTATATATGAGTATATATACTCTTTATATATATATATATATTTCTTTCTTTTTAATATAAAAAAAATACAGCCCTGATAAAACTTGCAGGTTTCTTTTTTGTTGTTGTTGACATGGTCAAAAGTAACACAGAACTAAAAAAAAAGACAGAAAGCATTCTTTGGAAAAACTGATTGAAGTATATGACTATATATGGAAATATTTATGCTGTTTATGTTAATTTTCAATATTTAGATCGTATAAAATTTACTTTAATGCACATGGACAACATTAGTTTACACTTGTACAAAATTACTTTTTGAAAATGAGTTTTCAAATAGAATCATTTTATATCTAACATTTTTCATGAAAAATAAATATTTCAAAGCATAAAACAACAACAACAAAACCCAAAATGAGCTCTGCTCCCTCCGTGGCTGAGTGGGGAGGCTGGCCACTTCCTCCTTTCCTGCCCTTTTTCCTCTTGGAAGCTGGCTGCACACAGAGACAATTAGCCCTGTTGCCCCTTTTGCACTTTTGCACTGTTTTGACTGAGTGAGTAAATCCACCTAATTCTAAAGTTCATAGTCTCATTTGCTGTTTTTTGTTTGTTTGTTTGTTTGTTTGTTTTTAATTGGGGAATATTGGGGAACAGCGTGCTTCTCCAGGGCCCATCAGCTCCAAGTCGTTGTCCTTCAATCTAGTTGTGGAGGGCGCAGCTCAGCTCCAAGTCTACTCGCAGTTTTTAATCTTTAGTTGCAGGGGGTGCAGCCCACCATCCCATGTGGGAATTGAATGTGGGAATTGAACCTGCAACCTTATTGTTGAGAGCTCACACTCTAACCAACTGAGCCATCCGGCTACCCCTGCGGAAGCTCAGTAGCTTGTTGTCTTCAATCTAGTTGTGGAGGGCTCAGCTCACTGGCCCATATGGGAATCAAACTGGCAACCCTGTGGTTCAGAACTCCTGGTTCTGACTAACCAACTGAGTCATCCGGCCACCCTCATTCGCCTTTTATACTAAGCGACATACTCTCAACCTAACCTTTCTCAGTAATGAAGGTGATATTTGGGTCTCCCCTAAGGCTCTGTGTGTTTAGTTCTTAGTTTTAATTCTCTATTTGTTCAGAATCCTAGAGAAGAAAGAAAGCTGCTAGTACTTGTGAGAGACCCCTGTCAAATGGAGCCATGTCACAGCCGATAGAAATGAGACAATGAAGAAAGAGAGAAGGTCATGCAAGTCCTTGAAGCTCTTGCTCTTGAGACTCATTCTTGTATTTTACAAGCTACCTGGGTATTCTTTTCAGCTATGTCAGTTTGTATATTTTCAATTCTTTTTCTCTAGGCTGAGATGAGTTTCTGTCAATAGAAACCCAATAGCTGTAAAACAGTTAGCTGCTTTTTCCTCTTGAAATAATGTGACATAGCTCCCCATTGGGCAGGTATCTGGGATGCGGTTAGTCTTCCGAAGGAGAGCTCAGTGAGCCTGGCTTTGGGGCACAGGGGAGAAGTCATGACACCCTGTCAGGCTAATTTTTTCACTTGTAAATAGGGTAAAATCTCAGAGCCTTCACAGTTACTGACAATTGGTCTCATATATTTCCCAGAGACTAATAAAAAAGTGGAGAAATTTAATTACTTTTCCAGAAGCGTACTTGTTATTAATAATAACTATTTCAGGTACCTCCACCTCTATCCCCAAATTCCCTTTCCGTGGTAATTGTAATAAGAGTTGATTACATGTTGAGCTGGAGACCATCATTTGATGGTCTGTGACGGACTATGAAAGATGCTGTTCTTTGTGTCTTTGAGCCCAGGCATGGTTTCAGTCTCCAATACTGAGTAGCTACTCGATACTAGACATTGTGCTAAAGGCTTTCCTGCACATGATACAATTTCATTGTCAGAACAGTACTGTGACAGAGATTATTATCCTTGACTTACAGATTTGCGGGATTGTGGGAAGACTCTGGAGCTAAAGGAGGCCAGCTGACTTTTCTAAGCTACTATGTTTCCCCGAAAATAAGACCAGGTCTTATATTCATGTTTGCTTCAAAAGAAGCATTAGGGCTTACGTTCAGGGGACGTCATCCTGAAAAATCATGTTAGGGCTTATTTTTGGGTTAGGTCTTATTATCGGGTAACATTGTAGTAGGAAGTGGCCTACCTGAAGCGGGAGCCCCTTTCTTCCTAAAGCTCATGTTGTTTACTGCATGTATGGTTTCTGTATGGGCTGCATGATCCACTGCAGGTAACATGTAGGGTTTATCATGGGACACGGGGATGCTAGAGGATGGGACTCAACCAGAGCAGCTGTACTTTTTTTATACAGTGAGATTCTGCTTTTGAAGACCAATTTGTAAACCACTCTAGCCCTCTTACCAAATGAGGACACAGCTTCTAGAATAAAGCCAGTGATTTGGAGTGCTGAGGAAAATGATTTCGGATCAGAGAAGAGAATGACCTTCATCCCTCCATTCATTCCCTTAGTATATGTTATGGAGTCCCCTTGGTGGGCTGTGGAGAACTAAAGAAAATAGAACAGAGGTTGCAAACTGGCAAGCCACATGCCGTATTTGTCCTGTAGACTTGCTTTCCCTGGTCTAAGGGTGTTTTTTAAAAGGCGAGCTAGTCTTTAAAAACAGAGCAATTTTATTATACATGAAAACTGCTTAGGAAGAGTTGGAAGCTCTGGCAGGACTGGCCACTCATTTTCAGGCAGCTGCAGTTAGCCGATGTGGAGTATGGCTGCTGTCCACACTCGACTCCACAGTGGTCACCACCACATTTTATTGTTCGCCAGCTTAGGTTGAGTGTCAGCTGCCATTTGTCATTACACATATGTGGTTGATTTTATTAAAGAAAACTGTTTCTATATATCTACGTGTCTAGGAAAAGTGGGAAAATGGAAGATAGTATGAGGGCCACAAGATTTTAAAAATATACCAAATGTACTTGACTGATTTAGAATAGCTGCCTGGCCCCAACATTTGAATTTCTTCCTTCCTTTGTTTCTTCCTTCCTTCCCTCCCTCTTTCCTTCCTTCCTTCCTTCCTTCCTTCTTTCCTTCCTTCCTTCCTTCCTTCCTTCCTTCCTTCCTTCCTTCCTTCCTTCCTTCCTTCCTTCCTTCCTTTCTTTCATAGACCATTGATGATAATCTAGTTTTTTTCGGAGATGCAACATGTTATTTGCAAACACTCAGGTTACGGTGTGTTATAATGCTACATTTGTATACAGGTTGTAGGGAATAGTTGTGTATGATGAAGTATTGAAATAGTTGTTCTCCAAAGTCCTGGCTATTCTAGTATTCTATGATTGTCTTTTTTTTGGTCCAGAAGTTGAGTAGAAAAACAGCCTACCTAGTTTGAAACTTATTTCAAGGAAAGAAGACCAATGTCTGAAAAATGTACTAATACATCTGACAAATATGCACAAATAATGAACAGCCAATTGTAAATGTGTAAGCATTTGAATTTCTGATGCTTAAAATAGAAGCTATGATTCCAGCCCTCTGACACTTAGAAAGGAGCAAAAAGATGGAATTTGACCCCCCCTTTTGTTTTCTTAATTAGTTGCCTATTTCTCAAAGGAAAGCAACAGGATGAAAGCCAAGTTCCTCAGCAGGAGGTCCATCATCTCTTAGAGCCTACAGGAACCTACTGCTCCAGCCCCTTCTCCTGTGGAGCTGCACCTTGGATTTCATGTTCTAGCAAAATTGAACCGATTCTGTGGTTCCCTCCATCTGCAGTGCTTTAGACCTTTTTGAATGATACTTATTCATCTTTTAAGACAAAACAGAGGTGTTATCACCTTGAGAAATCTCTGACTCTTTCCCTCTCTTAACTCTTTCAGGTCTGAGTTAGAGGGCCTCTCGTTTCTACTCCCCTTGGAGAGATTTACCTGAAAGGAAATTCCTTATGTGGAAAGAGAAAGGCATCAAGTCTCATAGGTAGAAGAAAAACATACTTAAGCGAATCCATTCAGAAAAAGACTGTCTGAAATAGCCAAAGCTAGGAGAAGCAGAGACAAAACAGAGACAAAAACAGAACTGTGGAATGCTTTATGTTCTTTTTAACCAGAAGAGTGAGCAAAGTCGAGATCACAATGGGATCAGAACAAGTGGAGGTAGGAGTCCGCAATACAGCTGTATTTTCGTGTCATTATTTCATTTCCTGTTGCCCTGACTGTAAGAAGCTCAGCTCATGTCATGGTCTATGTGCGAGAAACAACAAAATTCCTGCAAGAGAACTAACCAGTAATTGGAGAAAGAGATACCTGTGGTCTAATTAGTCTTCTCTTCCGGGAAGGTTCCAGGAGGAGTTTGGAAAGATCATAGATTGAGATTCCATCTGCGTATGAGTTAAATATGGTGGTGCCCAAGTTCTGCTTTGGGCTTTTTTCTCCTTCCACTGGTGAGTACTTTCCTGCTGCTGACTCCTAGGTCCATGTCCCCAGCTAGACGCATTCCCCAAGCATCAGACGCGTGGCTACAATTGCTGACTTCATACCTCCAGATACCTTCATACCTCCATACCTCTTTCATGGGCATTTAAAGCTAAGCATGAGCCATCCTGAGCACAGTAACTATGTATGAAGATTCTGGAGGCATCAAGTTGCCCCGAGTTGCACTTCAGCTCCCTCTCTTACTGCTGACCCACAGGCAAGTGACCAACAGCATAATGATGAAACCGTATGTTCTGAAGCCAAATTGCTGGTGTTCAAATCTCAGCGACTCATTTGTCATGATTTACGAAAGTACTTCCCATGCTTCCTTATCGTCCCATATTTAGTTCATTTCCTACCTACTTTGTTAGAAATGAAATCTGTGAGGGCAGATATCATGTCTCACATACCATTATATTCCCAAGGTCACCCATAGCACTGCTCATGTAGTAAGTATTACAAACTACCTGGGGAGTGGAAAGACTGAATGAATAAGTGAATGAGTCAGGTGGCAACAGTGGACGTACCCTGGAGAGTTTAGATAGTTGACCCTTTTGCAGCCATGCCATATTATTGCTAGGCCCTTGAAATCTTTCCAAGTTCCCACTAATATAGTGTAGGCAGATAGGGGCATCTTCTACTGCATCCAAAGGTTTACTTTTTTCACTTCTTTGATATAGCGTCATTAGAGTGTAATACCCTAGCCAAGAATTCTGGAGTCATTTTAATCTCTGGTTACATAACCTAAATTTTTATCCAGGCAGCTGCTCCATTTTTCCATGGACATTTGAATCTTTGTCTCTAAGAAACCAGTGGCCTAGAAGGGCATTTTCTTCAACAACGTGAAGATTTCAGTGCAGGACCCTGAGAATTTTTTTGTCCTTTTGGATCCAAGGGGGAAAAAAAAGAAAGAAAAAGACTTAAAGTCTAGGCATTTCTTTTGAAAAAGAGGAATACTGCCTCTTTTTTTAAAAGAGGAGTATTAGTAATAAAGTATTGTGCTTTCCCTAGAAAGCATAAATAATGAAATAGGAGATTATCAGTTATTCTGTATGAAAAAGGGAGCTACACCAGATGTATTTTTAAAGTCTCTGAGAGACGGTTTGATAAAATACTGATTAATGACTATAACTTATTGTCACCTACTATGTTCCAGGCACTGTAAGTGCTTTTCATACACTATTTTATTTAATCTCCATAAAGGCATATGCAGTCGAGAGCATTATCTCCATTTTTTATTGATGGCAAACAGGCAGAGAGGTTGAGTAACTTCTCTACATTCTCTGTTAGTAAGTGAATTGGGATTAGAACTCAGTCTGGTTAAGCCCCATCCATAAACAAATTACTGCTATAATCAGATAAAACCTATAGTCAAGTTAACTTGCCTTAAATTATGTGTAATGATATGAATAGCCATTATTTTGTTATAAGAATCCAAGCTGTTCCTATACAGGAGAGTGAAGAGGTTGGGTCCAAACTTTCTCTCACTTGAAGGAGGAGTGTTGGGGGAGTCCTGGGATCACTGTGACCCCTCTTTCCAACCCACTATTGGCTTTTTCTAATGGGAGGAGGAGAGGCTTACCTGAGTGGTCAGTGTCTGGAAATTATTGGGATGCATTTCACTAATGGGAGGTGGGGGTCGCTGCTCTGAAAGGCAGTGTCTTATCTGTCCACACCCACTGGGAGATGTTAGTCAACCATCTTTAGCCATTTGGCTAAGTGACATCATATAGGTTGGGCAGACCCTCCCCTCTCCATCTCTTTCTCCTAAAGGCACATATGAGCATGTGGGAACCAAAATTTGGATCATGAATGGGGAGTTGAAAGTCCCTCTTCAACCATACGCCTACATCTCTTTCTCTAGCTCTCTCTGGAGTTCTGCACATGACTAGCAATGATGTTTGTAGAATACCTGGTGTTCCATCTGACTAGAGGTATTTGTATGTGCACTTCCTCAACATGGCACCCTGGGGAAAGGGGGTGAGTGGTACGTTTTAGGCATCAAAACCATACCCTGTACCCTAAATATTAGTTGTTACACTTCGGTGCTTATGGAGTTTGGTTGTCAGTTCCCAATTTAAAATTCATATCACTCAAGTGTTGGAAGCGACCTTGAAAGTAACCCACCCCATATTCCCTAGTTTATTAGACATGGAAATGTGGTTAAGACCATACCAGTATCTCTTTGGCAAAGCTGGGGCAAGGTAATTGGCCGCCCAACTCAATTTTAGTATTCTTTCCCTTGAGCTTAGTCTTCCCGAGATCTCTGACCCCACCAATCTCAATGTCTTCTCACTTCCCCATGTCTCTAATCCAAGGCCAGCTCTGAGTGTGAAAGTATAAAGAGTCATTGAAAAGCATCTTGGTCAACACTACTGTTTCCTCAAACAAACATGTACAATACTTGTACTATACTAGGAACTATTCTAAGCTCGTCACAAATGCTAGTTTTTTTAATTTTCCAATAAACCTCATGGAAAAAGTTTTATTTTTATTCCCATTTTATAGATGAGGAAAGTGTGGCACAGAGAGGTTGAGTGACATGCTCAAGGTCTCAGAGCACCGGCGTCAGGATTTGAACTCAGAGACATTGTGATACCAGAATCCCTGAGATAGATCACTGATTGCTCTGCTCTTGTTTTATAGATTAGAAAACACACACCCAGGTTGTGGAAGTGGCTTCCCAAACACTTGGGTTGATCCCCTAGTCCTGAGCTCTTTTCTTGATACCACACAGACCTTCCTGGGTTCTTTTCTCCAATTGTTCAGTTTTTATTTTTTAAGTTCCAAATAGGATTCAACTACCAGGAAAGTTGGGATCATTTTTCAATGTCTCACCTTTATTTATGTTTTCAGGGAAGGAAAGTTAAAAAGAAAGTCAGCAGTCTGGAAAATGAAACATTCTGCTTTGGCCTCCTGAACACAAACAGGCCAAGCTGTAACTCAAATCACTCTTTGTATTGCTCGGTCATAAATCCCTCCGAACTGAATTGGTGTTAAAATGAATGGGAGAGCAGGGTCTGGTCTTAAACCATAGTGAACCAACCAATCAGACCCCTGCAAAAACCTCCCTCCCTTTATTTCTCACGCTGATTTAAGGGGAGATGATTTATTGCTACTAAACGGCCCCACACATCATGCTCCCTGCAGCAGACTCCTTGGCTCCACTACATAACAGGTGCTTTGCCCTCATTCTTTGCACCTCTCTCACATATGTAGCCTTCCCAAGCTCTCTGATCCCAAGGGTCTCAACGGCCTCTCACTTCCCTTTCCCCGCTACGTGTCTAACCTGAAGACAAGGGCCAAGCAGACAAGGGCATCGTGCATGTCATGGAGCGAGCCCAGGCTTGGCGGGACCAAAGGCACAGGTTCTCTCCAGGCTGTGCTACAGACACTGTGTCAACAGAACTGGGGAATTTCATCACCTGCAGCCTTGGTTTTCTTTCTCGTAAACCTACACATATAGTACTGCAGCCACATTTCTGGGCACCAGAAAGCACGCGCTTGGAATGCCTCTTCTGGTTTTTCCGCAGGTATGGCTCCAGCCCTCTTGTATCCATAACTCATGCGCTCAAGGCTAATCCATGCTGTCTCACCTCTGGACCGCAGCATGTCTAAGCCTGATGAAGTGAGTTGGCCAAAAATCACTAAGTGATGTGGTGATGGGGCTGGGACAACGTATTCGTTTCCTAGAACTGTTATGACAAATTACCACAACCTGGGGAGCTTAAGACAATAGAAATTTATTTCCTCCCACTTCTGGATGTTAGAAGTCTAAAGCCAATATGTTGGGAGGGCTATGTTCTCTCTGAAGGCTCCAGGGGAGGCTCCTTCCTGGCCCCATCCCAGCTTCTGGTGGGTACTGGTCTTCCTAAGTGTTCCTTGGCTGGTAGATGCGTCACCCCAATCTTTGCCGACATTGTCACAGAGCTTTGTCCTTGTGTGTCTTCTCTGTGTCTCCGTGTCCAAATTTCCCTCTCTCAAGGGACATCAGTCATTAGATTAGGGCTCATCCTAATTAAGATTATGACCTTATCTTAATTTTGTACGTCTGCAAAGACCCTTTTTATTTCCAAATAAGGTCATATTCAGAAACATCGGAGGGTCGGACTTGAGCATGTCTTTTTTGGGCAACACAAGTCAACCCACAATAGATGAGAACCCAGCTCTGCTTGTCCAGTCTTTGTGTCAGGACAGGAAGGATGGATGAGATGATACAGAAAACCTAAAACAAAAATATCTTTTGGCTGAAAAATCAATTAACATTAATAAGAGACCTGATATGTGCATGACATTACTAGTAAGTGTTTTTAGGCTTTTCTTTTTTTTTCACTTTTGCAAAAACCTAATGAGGTCAGTAAGCCAGGAATTATTACATCCATTTTAAAGACAAATGATTAGATGCATAGATTTATTGCAGACATCCTCCAAGCACATTTATGTGTGGAGCTGCTGGTGGGGTGAGTGGGGATGAGCAGAGAGAGAAGAGCTGAGGGAACAATTACAAAAAGACACAAGAGAGGGTCCTTGCATGAACTAATAATGAGAGTGTGGCAAGACCTGAAGGCTCTAATTATCCCAATTCTCCGATCTTGAGTGACAACCCCCCAATCGACCAAACACCATTCTGAGACCCAGAGTGATTTATCTAAAGTCAACTACCTAATACGGAGTAAAACCAGATTTTGATCCAAAATTCCTATTTTCCGTGCACAAAATTCCGCCATTCACATAGGAATCAATGACAAAACCAGCCTGGATCTGCAAATATTTTCTTTTATGAAATACAGTTTTCAGGTAATTGGATTGGTTTCCGTTAGAGGACTCATCAGTTTGCAGCCACCCCAATAAGCAACACATCTGCTTGTGATGCAGCTGGGCTCTTGTTAATCAGTGCAGCAGCTCCCCAGGGCTCCGTAATTATCCACCAACCCAGCGAGGTCAAGGGCAGTGCGGCTGTAACTGCACTTTGCTTGCAAAGAGCTTGTGAGGTTTCGAGACAAGTCTTCTCTGCTGGTCCTCAGCCTTGGCCGTTAGCATCTCTCCTGTGCAGAGGTCTGTGCGGGAAAGATGAGGGGGCTGATGGAGAAAGACCTGCTTGTATAGATGACCTTAGGT
Organism: Rhinolophus hipposideros; assembly: GCF_964194185.1. Taxonomy (NCBI): domain Eukaryota; kingdom Metazoa; phylum Chordata; class Mammalia; order Chiroptera; family Rhinolophidae; genus Rhinolophus; species Rhinolophus hipposideros. The sequence continues at coordinate 7,140,649 of NC_138059.1, forward strand.
TGGTGTCTTGGTATGTGGCTGGGAAACAGCTCCTTAGATTGATATCAGACTTTCCGTAAATGATAAGAAAGGCTCACTGTGCCTCGATGGTTTGTACAAACAGTGTGATTTATGCTAAATACCTTCTTTCCCTTTGGGAGTCTGGAATGTTGACATGTGCTAGGCAGAAGGTGCTTACATGACCACTCCCCAGTAAAAACCTTGGGTGCTGAATGTCTAATGAGGTTCCCTGGGAGACTGTCTTTCACTTGTGTTGTCACAACTTGTTCCTGGAGAAATGAAACATGTCCTGTGTGACTCCACTGGGAGAGGACTCTTGGAAGCTGACGTCTGATTTCCTCCAGACTTCACCCAATGTACTTTTTCCTTTTGCCGATTTGCTGTGTTATTCACTCTGATAAATCTTAGTCATCAGTGCAGCTATGTGCTGAGTCTTGTGAGTCCTTCTGGCCAATTCCTGAACCTAGGGGTGGTCACAACACAAGGCCCTTCCATTTTTTTTTTGAATATCTTTGAGGGGAAGATGGCTCAGGCTGGAATTCTATCACTATAGTGAGTATCTGACAACTGCTAGCTTGTTAGCTCTTCTAGCTAATGACACATCCAGAGCTTGATTATTTTGTCATGTGTTTTCTTTTTCTATGATCTCATGCAGGGGATTTTTTTCTGAGAAAAGAGAAGCTGCTCTTTGCCTCTGGCCTTAGTTTGACAAAGACAAATCATGTTCGTGAAAAAAATTATTTGAGATACAACTATGTGTGTGTGTGTGTGTGTGTATATGCCCTCTAGTATGCTTTCCACCATTTCTACATTCATGACCATCACCTACACCAACAAACTTGCTCCCTCATCAGCATTTGACTCTCATGGTCACCACCGTCACACCCAGTCTCTTTCACAACTATCACTACCTCCATCATCATCACAATCAATACCATTGCCATTGTCACAGTCATTCCCAACTTCATGTCCACCACAAGCACCACCAGCGCCACCAGCACCAATACCTCCTTTAAATTCTACCATTTCCTCTACCATCTTGTTGTTACCTCCACCATCTCACCAGCAGGCTGGGTAAGCACCCATTTTATAGCGTAGCTCATGCCTCATTGTTACAGCTCAATCAATGAATCATTATTTAATAATTGAATCACTACCACCACCTTTGCTAGCAAAGTCACCACCATGACAACCATTAAAAAAAAAAAAAATCCAGATAAGTAATGACAGCCTTTTTATTCTCAGGGAAAAACAAACAAACCTGAATGCTTTATGGTGATCAGAACTGGGCAAATTCTTCTATATAATAGTAGTGAAGGCTGGTCTCCAGCCATAGGAGGAGGAATGGAAAAGTACTGGAGGAAACAGAAGGAAGAAATTAACAGCTCCTCTCAGAATAGAAATCAGGCTCAATAATCATCACGGTGTCCCTTTGCTGGGACATCAAAGGCATTGGTCAGGAGCGTGTTGAAAATTTCACAGCAGCAGGCAGAAAATTTAAATCAACCCTTCTTTTATTCCCCATACCCTATTTGGTTTTTATGAAAACCTCCGTTTGAAGGGAACTTTAGCACTCTTGCTATTAAACAGTTTTTTAACCAGCAGACCGGGAAGTAGAAGTCTTAGTGGGAAGGGCTGGGGTGAGACAATATCTGACTAACATACATTTGTAAGACAAATCAGATGTCTTGGCTCTAATTTCCCCATGACCTGGATTTGGCCCCCGTTAGATCCAGTGGTGCTTTGTTGCCCTGAGATAGAGTAGAGCAGATCTGACTCACAGAATCTAGGAAATTTTCATTATCTCTCAATATCCACTAGCATATGGGATTCAGCCTTGCCTAGCTCAAAGAAGCAAGTGTTTATAAAGAGTTTTGTTAACCTAAAAATAAAGGCCGAAGTGAGAGGCAATAAGCATTTATTTGAGATCAGAAAGGAAGGAAGGAAGGAAGGAAGGAAGGAAGGAAGGAAGGAAGGAAGGAAGGAAGGAAGGAAGGAAAGAGAAAGAGAGAAAGAGAGAAAGAGAGAAAGAGAGAAAGAGAGAAAGAGAGAAAGAGAGAAAGAGAGAAAGAAAGAGAGAAAGAGGACTAGCTATTTAGGAAGTACTGATTCAGGAAGAAACCCCAAAAGTGTTCTGATTAGAAGACAAAGACTAAGCATGAAAAAAGGAGGGGGAACAATTACAGCAATAGAAGGAAAGCATTTCTATTGGTGCAGATAAGCTAACACAGTGATGCTAATTCTAAACAATGTTTTTAATTTTCAGTCTGGTAGCCATCAGTCTGGTAGTTATAGTATCTGCTCTCTTGCTATCCTTGAAAACGGTTCTTTGGGACCCAGTGTTGCTTTAGTCCCAGTCCACAGGTTATTTTGCCCTGTTGTAACATTCCAAAGGATTGAGGCATAAGATGTGAGAGGCAGTTCCTCTGGGATGACAGCTCTGACTCCATGTTAAGTAGCTCAGTTTATACTATTTTTAAGGTCTCCTGCAGGTTAAGCCCCCTTTCCAAAATGCACAGTTCTTACACACTTCAGTTTTCCCCAATTTTTCTGTCTCCCCTCCCCAAAAGTAGTTATAAGTGATGCTTTTGGGAGAGATGGAAGGAAAGGAAACAGCAATGTGGCCAATACTCCAGTTTCAGAGATGTTTGTTTCCAGGGGATCGTGTCTGGATTTTTACCTGCTTCTCTAGACTTTGGGAACCTCAGTCTTTGCCCAGGGCCTGGTAAATTTCCATGGGGGCCCAGGTTCCAAAGACATCAAAAAGATCCTCATCCATAGTGCATGTAATAATCACCTTACACCGAGAGAAGGGGAAGTCATGTTCTAAGGTAAGAGGGGGTGTGGGCTGTAGACGAGAGGTCAGCCTGACACAGAATGGAATGCACAGTGGCGGAAGGCTTGGACAGTGCCTCATTGTAGAGGACAAAGGGGGAAGAAATACTTGCCTGACTCCCCCTCCTCCTCCCTAAACCCCACCCACTTGACCAGGTGACCCATGACAACTCCCTGAGTTCTCTGATGGTCTCCCTTAGGTGTCCCAACACTAATGAATACAGCAGGATGACAAAGCAAGAGAGACGCAGCCATAAAACATCTGCCCTCACCTTCTTCCCTTCCTGTCTCTGCTTCCCAAGTAACTGAGTCTATTTGACTCTTATCTGTAGACTTAGGGTTTTGCAGGAGGAAGTTTCAAAGCTCAAGGGAGGATTCTGGGGCTCAGGATTCTGTACTTCTATCTTTGTATCATGCTTTGACCTTGTGTATCATTTTTCATGTTTGAGTCTTCTGCCTTGGCACCAAGACCCAGCCCCATCCAGTGTCGTCTCTCAAGTCAGTCAGTTGAGTCCCCCAGTGTTGCTGTTTGTATAGCAGTTGTTGTTGATTATCATTCTATATCCGCCTTATGGAACCGAGGCTTGTCCTGCCCTTGTGTTTACACAGAGAGACTGGAGTCCATTCATCAAGCATTTATTGTTTTCACCATGTGCTGTGCATTCTGCAAAGCACTGGGGATAAAATAATAATAAAGTGGAGCACCCAGTCTATTGGGGGATACCGGCTTGTAAACAGATAATTGCTGTTTGAGAGTTATGTGCAGGGCACTTCGGGAATGAGAGGATGAATGGAGGAAAGGCTTCCTGGAAAAGATGACACCAAACTGTGTTTGGAGCATGAATGGGAGTCAGCCAGGTGAGTGAAGGGTAGGAGGGAGGAGAACGGGCAAAGACACAGGGCAAGAAAGGGTATGTGGGGTATGTGGAGGATGAGAAGCTATTTGGTAACACTTGAGTGGGAAGAATACTGGAGGGAGAGGCTGGGGAGAGATGGGAGCACCGGGCAGGGCTTCAGCTATGGAGAACCTGGAGAGCCTGGCTAAGGAACTGTGGCCTTAGCCCGTGGACAGAGGGGAGCACAAGAAGGGTTTTCAGCAGAAAATAACATGGCGAGATCTGGACTTGAAAATTAGCTACCATTTGAAATCTATGTTAGATCAGGCCATTTCTCTTCTCGACTCCCTCAGGGGCTCCCCATCTCCTTCTGTGGCCCCAGCTACAGCCCCAGATCTTATTTCACCTCTGTGCCCCTGATTCATTCCAGAGGCCACCACTGACGCTCTTGAACCCACAATGCCCCCGTCTCCCTCAGGCGTTGGCTCTTATCCTCTCGGGGCCTGCGTCACTCCCTCACTTTGCTCTGGTCTCTGCTTAAATGTCAGGTTATGAGAGAAGATTTCTCCTGCAGTCCATTGGCCCATTGGCTATGTCCCCATTCTTGGACAAGTTCAAGTCCTCCTAGATATCCCTCGAATCTTTCTCTTGATTGTCTCCTTACATTCCATTCTGGACCAGGTGTATACCCTATCTCACCTGCACGACTGCGTTAGCACCGAGTGCTCTCTGCCCAGTCTTTTCTCCTTAAGTAAGTCTTTGAGGCATACTGGAAATACAAATCTGCCTCACCACTCCCTCAAAACTCGTCAGTGGCATTCCTGGACATTTCCTTAGCATGTTGAGGCTAAGCTCTCAACAAGATGGCCCCGGCCTCCCGTTTACTCAACTTCTATCTCCTCACTCATTTCCCCCATCACCCGACTCCACCCGTATTCATTCTAGCTGGACTGAGTTCCCTTCATCTGGATTTTGCAGTTCGTAATTTTACTCATAGTCCTGACATTCTGTATTCTAATCAAGACATGTTCATGCTTTCAGAGGAAAAAATAAGCAAACGAACGAATGAAGAAAGAATGACTGACCAACAGTTGGAAGATTAAAATAATTTTTTGGATCACCCTCAGTGCATGGGAATGGAGGCATTGGAGAAACAGCCTCAGTTTACCTTCACAAGGAGACAACCTCCACCCCGCCATGAAATCTACTGGTACTTACTATCTATTTCCTTTGTCTGCTTTGCAAACCCTATTCATCCCCATACAGATCCTGCCATGATTAATCGCTGATAAAGAAATGGGACCCCACACAGCTGGGAATCCTGGTGCTAACATCAGGATTCGAAAGGAACCAGGGATCCTAGTGCTCATATACATCCATCACGAGCCCATGCATGTCCTTCCACACTCCATCGCCTCACAGGACCATCTCTGCTCTGGGGATGAGCGCTCAGTGCTGAGGCACACACCAAGGGCCTGCCTCCTCCTCCCTTTAAGAAAACCAGAAGAACTGCTCAGAAGGAGAAATACGACCCTCTCCTTTCATCAGCAGGAAAAGGAGAAGCACACGGGCCAAGCCTTTTGCTGCCCCGTGGTTTGCTTTCACTGAGATTACAGTTTTCTCAGTCAGCTTCACCCCACCTGGCCTCTCAGAAATTACTAAAGCTTTCCAGTTTCCCCAAATAGCTTAATCTTTGAGTTTTACTGTGTTTTTTTTTTCTTTTTTCCCCCCACAAAGGAACTTGGATGAAATTCCTCAGCACCAGGCCTTGGGGCATTTGGGGACACTGGCTGTGCTTCGTTAGGCAAGGGCATTCTTTATTCACCAAGCTCCCAGCATAGCACATCTAACTTTGGGCCCTCTCTTCCCTTAGGGCATTGCCATCTCCTGTCAATCAGAGGCCTTCCCACACTGACCCAGTGTATTAGATGGTCTTCGTCTCTCTCAATTCAGTGACTGAAATACTTCAGAGACCTGACCTGCTGCTCCAGGCTCTTTATCGCCATTCTCCAAAGCAGGGCTTAGGAATCCCTTGCAGATGAGTATCCTGAAGTCCCCAATGAAACCCTTGCATTAGAGACCACCATGCATCTTTAAGCATCCCCTCTGTTACCCAGGATTTTGTCATTCCAATGCACGCTGCAGCAGGATGGGGTGACCCGCCTACAATTCCCCATCTGGCGAAACCCCACACTGCAGAGGAGGGGCCAGAGGCATTAAGCGGGCTGTTAGAAGGGCTCCCCCCTTAAACTTGCCCTTGAGAGATCGTACTGGGTGCTCACATCCCACCACATGCATATCTCAGTACCAGCCCAAAGGTGTCAACTTAAAATTCATCCAGAGGAGAGCAAATAGGAGGAAGGGACTGGTTCATGAGGAAAGAGCCAAAGAGTGAATAGTGCTGAGTTTGGCTCAGCATCTGCAGTGGCTTGGGGTGGTCAGAAGAGAGCTGTCCCTGAGCTCAGAATGACGCAGACTCCCAGGGGGGAGTGTCTCTACAAAGAAGCCACTCTGTGGCTATGACATCAGACAGGAAAAGCTCTGTGGGACAATAGTACAAACTTTCAGAAATGGAGGACTCAAGTGATTGACAATAGTGTAATTTATTGGGTTTCTAACATGTCACACACTTTATTTACATGATCTCATTTTGTCCTCAAAATAATTCTGCAAACCTGTTGCCATTGTCATTTTAAAGTTGAAAAAATCGAGGTTCAGAGAAACTTGCTGAGGTTCATATACCTAAGATGTAGCCGTCCTGGTTTCTGATTCTAAAACACGTTACTTCTTTTCCTCCATCTCTCCCTTCCTTCCTCCGTCTCTCCCTCCTCCTTTCCTTTCCCCACCTCACCATGTTGCATTGCCTCTGCTGTAGGCTTGTCAAGAGATGTTTAGGAGACATTCGAGCACTCCTTGGCTCCCAGGTACCCAAGGGACTAAGTTGAAGATCCCAGGTGTGCCTGGCTTGAATGCGCAGGCCCAGTCTACCTCTTCTGTGTCATCTCACCCTCACGGGGACCTGTGTTTTTGAGTCCCCATCAAACTAAATTTTTCATTATTCCCGAAACAGAGTTGGCTTCTCTCGTCACAATTCCAGGCCTTTCCACACACCATTCCCTCTACCAGGATGCATTAGTTGGGTAAAAAAAATAAGTTTTTAAGCAAGACGGACATTTATTTTTCTCTTATGAAGCAGACAGAGGTAAGTGGTCCTGAGCTGGTGGGTCAGCTCTGCTCCACCAGAACCATCAGCTCCCAGGGTGCTTCCATCTGATGGCTCGGCCACTTCCCAGCTTCTGTCCTGGCTGCATGGTGGAAGTTGGTTCCTCCTATACATACACATACCAGCTCAAGTGGTTTTGTTTTTAAGGAGAAAATCTGGGAGAGGCGTGCATATCTCACTGTCTCACGGCCACACCTGGGTGCAAGGGAGGTGGGGAAGGTAGATGCCAGGTAGTCACATTCCCAGCTAAACCCCAGGAGGTTCTCTCACCCAGAGGAAGAAAAGGAGGCTGGAGACCAGGGGGTATTGGGAGAATCTGTCACATGACGATTGTCTTCTTCCATCTTTCTCACTTGCTGTCCATCCTTCTGAGATGTCACTTTGATTGTATGACGCTTTCTCCGACAAGCCTAGGGAGACGTACCTGCTCCATCTGTGTCCCTACACTGCTCTGTTTTGACCCTGATATTGCATTTCCCAAACATGTGTGTATCAGAACTCACCTGTTTACTGCCTCCCTCTCTCTGTACACTGTGGACATTTTGAGAATAGAGAACTTGCCTTATTCATGGTTATGTTCCTTATTCCTCTCAGAGTCCCAGGCTACTGGAGATCATCAGTAGGTTTCTATGAGAGAGAATGAATAATTTAAAGTTAGCTGAGGAACATCATTCAATAGAATGCTACTGCAGGATTTCAAAACCTGAAGTGTTAGTGCAAATGGACTTTTGATAATAATAACTCACATTCATATAAGGTTTCAATGGTTACCGGGCGATTTTCTCCAAGAAGTATGTATTTTATTTTGATTCTCATCCTCCCACCAAACAGAACATGTTAATATTGCTGCCAACATACAGCTCGAGACGTGGAAAGTTGGAGGTTAGTGTAAGCCACACAATCAGGAAGTGATGGGGTCTCGACTGGAAGCCAGATTTCCTCATTCTATACCTAGTGTACTTTGTCATTGAGGGTCCCTCTCTTATTGGGTATAGACCTCGGTAAGGTCAGAGGGCTGGACCTCAGGCCCCCGAGCTCTGTTTCTCATTCCTTTGGCAATCAAACAGCTCTGGATTCAACACCATTTGTGTCCTTATGTAAGTTCTATAAATCATCTGAGCCTGAATTTCCTTTTCTATAAAGTCAGCATAATAATACTCTGAAGTTATTGTGAAGATAAGTGACATGTGAGTAAAGTCAGTGACATATAGAGTGGACTCAATTAAATGCTAGCTATCAATCACATTATTATTAGTTTTCTGAGAGCTGGAATCCAATTTTGAGTTTGCTTCAAAACAGTAATAATTTCCTTTATAATGGACCTGTTATGAGCCAAGCATTTTATATGCCCCATTTGTAACAGCCTATCCACTGGTATACGTGGCAGATAGATTGTGATGCCAGCAATACCTACATTTCCTGATGAAGAAATTGATCCATAGTTGTTCCTCAAGCAAGAGGGACTGAATTCTTGGCAGTGTTTCCCTTTTCATGGCTATACTGGAGATGATGGGAGCTAGGCATGCTAATCAGATTAATCTTTCTCTCTTTGTGCTGGAAAATTCAGAGAGAACGAGCAGTTGTTCATGAAGGAAAGGGCAGATGTGACACACAGGCGAGTAGAAACCAAATGGAGCTGAGACGTGCAATTGTGCCCCTGGGGTGAAAAGCCATGAGCTGTTGCTCTGGGAAGGACCACAACCACCCAGACTCTGGTGGATTATCATGAATGGAGTTTCCACGATTCTGAATGGGCTTTCCATTATGGTCTTAGAGAGATTCTTGGATCCACAGTTATCTTTGGCTTTCTGTGGAAAGCTATGCTCCTCTACCCCATTTTTCTAAACTTTTCTTTACACGAGGCAAATTGAGGACATCTTACTAGATATTTTAATTAAGAGACAAGCCCAGGTAGTCATTAGTAGTTTTTACAGATAAGAGAAAGTGAAATTCATAATGGTTGGTCATTGTCCTAAGGCCATAAAACCAGCTAAAGACCAAGCTGGGATTCAACCCAAGGTTTTCCTAACACCATGGTCTATTCTCTTCTAATTTGCACTATAAAATCAATACTTGTTATGTATCCCTGGATTACACATAATCTATGTGTGTTTTTTTAAATAAATTGTTTAAAATGCTAGAACTTATTTTTCCACCAACCAGAAAGGATATGAGGTCAGATATGTGTAGGATAAGCTTTTATATAAGAGACATGCAGGGAAGTGTCCTATGTGTCCTGAAGACGAACTTACCCTTTGAAATACAGAAGCTGAGAAAGCATTATCAATTTTGGCAAACCTTGTTTGAAGGAACTTCCAAGACTTGTGGAGCATAAAGTTACTTTGACAGGGTTGCTGGGACCTGACTCCTGCAGAAATAATTAATAAATAGATCATTACACATAAAATCCCTTTGACTGGTCAGGGCAGCCCGTGGTCAATATTTTTAGAGACTTTATTTCCTGGAGAAATTGCTTAACAATTTATATGGGAAGAATTTGTATGTGCAACCAAAATAAAAATGAAGGAAAATCAGAGTTTAGTCAGAGAGTAATGATATCAGTAAAAGAATAGCATCATGGAGGTAAATAGAGGTGTCTTCTCACATTGGTTGGAAATGATGGGTGCTGGGGTTGCACTGTGGTTAAGAGAGAAGGTTTGGAGTAAGATTCCCGAAGACTGAGTCTCAGCTTTGCCACTTAACTGCATGACTTATGGAAAGTTATTTGACTTCTCTAAGTCTCAGTTTCCTCATAAGTAAAATGGGAAAAATAATAGTAAGCACCTTATAGATGATGAAAATAAAGAGTCTAGCACAGAGTGCTATACAGATCTCGACTGAAGTTGTTTTATCTTTGGCATTTTTATTATTTCTTCATAAATACTAATCTCTGAAAATTATACCAAAGAAAGCCTCCCTGGAAATCTCTCAGTGGCTGTGTTTCTCTTATAATCTCTCTCTCTCTCTCTCTCTCTCTCTCTCTCTCTCTCTCTCTCTCTCTCCCCCCCCTCTCTCTTTTTCCCCCTAATCCCCCCATTCTTTTTTTCTTCCCCTTGCTTCTAATTTCTACTCAAGTGGTTAAAATGTCCCAAAAGTCATTGAACTGGGAAATTAATATGTAATTAATGAGAGAAAACATATGCAAAGCCATTTTAAAGAGAAAGATGTCTATCAGGCCAAAAGATCTTAACTGGAACCTAATGGAAAGCACTAGTATAACACCAAAGAGACAACTTGTTGCATAACTAAAACTTATACCCTTTAACCATTTCCCCTCCCCTAGCCCTTAGAAAATACCACTCTACTCTTCTGTGAGTTTGACTGTTATAAATAGAGAGCAGTCATGTCTCAGAAAATAGTTGTTCAGCTACTCAAGGCCTACAAAAGGGAAAATTAAGGAAGAAGCTGTAGGCATTGACCATCCAAATCCTGACCAGAGAAGACGGAGGCTTGGTCCTGAAATTCTTTCTGCTATCTAAGGATATAAAAGTATCCTTAATGTGAAGAGGAATACATGGGAGTATTATTTAATGCCATTAAACATTTGATTGTATAAAAATTTTCTCGATAGGGTTCTTTATTCCCCAGGGAATATTATTTGACTTTTTATGTAGCTTGCTCTTGGAAAGAAAATGGGTTATCTCCTAAGTATGTGTAATTTTCATAGTAAGTAATTTAAAGAAGTCATAGGCTGTTTTTAGAGTTTGAAGAGAGGGGAAGCACACATTCTGCATGGAGAGTGAGGGTGAGAGGGGCCATTTAGTTCCAGTCTTTGGTTTATAGGATTACGTATTTCAGCGATACGAGAAGAACCAGTTTATGGCAGTCATTGGTTCAATGCATGTACCATATTTGGAGATCAGTATCTTAACCACTCACAGTGTTGTTCTTTGGAGGGTGGTACACTCTCAGCAATTCCCCCAGGAATATGACATTGCTTCTCATGCACTACCTTGGTGATTCAGGATTTTATATTTATACCATGAGGGATTTTAATAAATCAGTACACCATCATGAGGGTTCTACCAGCTGCTCAGTATGTATATCCTAGGTATATATTTGGGAATCAGGAAAATATCAACATGGATCCATTGGGCCAAAATTTCATTAGTCACCCAGCTTCCATCAATTTTTACCTTAAGCATGTTGACATTCGGGTCTGATCCTGGTGTCTGGGCCGATATTTTGTCTGAGTTATGGGTATTCTTTCCTCAATAGCTCCACTGACAAATGGCCACAGGTTCCCTTAGGGAGAAAGTTGGGGAATATTTGCTTAATATACATGTGGTGCAGTTGTAGAATCCTTCCTAAGGAGACTCATCTTCCTGCTTCTATCAATGAGCTCTATCTGTGCCTGTGAACTAATTGAGATCTAGAAACTGGTGGAGGGGCGGTAATTTTTTATTTCAGGAGCCATTGTTAGCCTTTGGTTCACCATCTCTTGGTTTTTCAGCTGCTATCTATGAATTGATAACATACTAGTCAGCACTCCATCCATCTGCCTCGTGGGAGCATCACGATTCTCACGGGTCAGGGCATGTCGAGAGCCACTCCAATCTCTCTGCCCATTATGGTAATTATACCACTTTGCCTCAAGCATAAAGTGCTGCCACTTGGCCTCTCCCATTCTGCGCTCCCATTATCCCACTGCTGTTAGGTAACTCAGTGCTACCGGGTTTCTCACCTCTGCATTTCTTACCTCCTTAATGAAGTTAGTGTACTTTGGGTTCTCTTAGGCAAGAGTCAGACATGGGCTTGCAGGCTTTGTGAAATAATTTCATTCTAGTGTTTCTGCCTCCCTGAGCCTTCTAATTTTGTCTTCAATACTATGTCAAGAATGTTCTGGTTTTGCCATATCATTTATTAGATGCCATCATCAAGTCCAGACTTTAAGATGCTGCCTCATCAAATTTCTAGCATCCTTCTGAAAAAGTAACATTTTTGAGATATGGATACGGGCTCCTAAGCCAATAATTTTTCTATTCTGTCATAATTTCCCCACCAACTGGGTACAACTGCCATAAACGCTCCCTGCATTCTCCGCGATCTTGCAGATACATGTCAGGGAGTTACTGCAGTTCTCTTGGTCTGGCTTAGAGAATGGCTTATACTTGTTATTCTCAGTGGAGATCTCGGCAAAGATGACAATATTGTCTGGGATGCAGGAGTCTTCCTTGGGGGATAAAAAAAAAAGGTAGGTGAGAGAATCTGAAGACATGCCTAAAATTTCTATCTGGTATATTTAACATATCCTATGTTTTTTCCCAGTTCAAGGCAAACATCATTTAGGCTACCCCAATGAGAGAATACATCCGTATGTCTGTCAAAAGTTACAAGATGCCAGCGAAATACCACAAAAATTTACCTTCTTCTTGCAGTTTCATGATGATGAAAGTATGACATCTTTAAGGATTTGAGGCAACTTGGTCCAAACCTCCTTTGTGTTTTACAGATTGTCGTTGCTCTAAATCATTTCATGTCATTGATGCAAACTCATAGATACCTTCTAGGTTGCCATGTTTTCAAGATCTTTTTACCACTACCAGGGGTGGATCCAGGTTTTGTGGGTGTTGGAGCTTATATATTGGAGTCATTCTTTGATTATTAACCAAGATTCTTTAGAGGAACAGAACCAGTAGGAATCTTACTGGTTTCTACTGCACACACACACACACACACACATACACACATGTGTGTGTGCATATACACGTATATATTTATTTATTATAGGAATTGGTTTACACAACACGAAGACCAAGAAGCCCCACAATCTGCCATCTGCAAGCTGGAGAACCAGGCAAGCTGGTTGTGTACTTTAGTCTTCGTCTGAAGGTCTGAGATCCAGGAACACCAATGTCTGTCTGGGGCAGCACATGGATGTCCCAGCTGAAGTGAAGGGAGAAAAATGCACCTTTCCTCCACCTTTTTGTCCTATTCAGGCCCCAATAGATTGGGTGACGCCCACCCCCATTGATAAGGGTGATTGTTCCTGAGTCTGCAGATTCAAATGCTAATCTCTTCTGGAAACACCTTCACAGACACACCCAGAAATAATGTTACTAGCTTCCAGGCATACCTTAGCTCAGTCAAGTTGACTACAGAAATTGCACCGTCACATTCTTTAAGGACAAGAAAACTACATTACAAATGCAAAATTAGGTACAGGGCCTTCTCTCAGGTAAGCCTTTCAAATGAGGGGACCGAAAGCTTACACGTCATGAGCTTCACAGCTAATTCATTTCTGTTCCCATTCCAGCAGAGCGTACCTCTCAACTTTGTGGGACAGCACCCAAATCTATGCATTCTGTGTACGTGGCGGATAGACGCAGGCCCCCATCGTCTTCACGGCTCCAGCCATGTCCACCCCTGCTGTGGTCCTAAACACGTCCGTTGTGGAGCTTGATTTCCTGGTGTTTCCTTGATCTTCCTGGATCCAATTTTGTTACTTACGGACTAGATGGTATCATAAAAAGCTTTCAGACAACAGCCAGGAATCATGTGTCCAATGATCATCAAATGACTTCATGACTAAAACGTTGAGGGGCTGTCCGTCGTGTCGTTGTGTCCCCAGGAATTACCCAGTGAGTGTTAACATTTGGATCCAGTGGTATGTATGTCACAGCTCCCGTGTGGATCTGAGACAGTAAGACTGCTCGGTTTATAGGAGCGAGCCACAGGCCCAGAACTCACACCTAGGTTTCCTGATTTCAGGGCATGTTTCCGTTCCATTCTTCTGAAACATCTCCTGCTGTTGAAAAAGCCTTTGGAAGGCATCAGCAGTAGGTCCTGTGGATATCTGGAGTAGGGAAGGGTTTTTTGTTTTTTTCTTCTTTTTTCTTTTGGCTGGCAGGAAGTAGGGAAGACCTTGCTACCTGATTATAGAAGGCAAATGAAAGAATTTTGGTCTTTGGCCATTTGCCAGGTAGGTTAAAGCTTAGGGTTCCCCAACCTGTCACACCAGACTGAGACAAGCCTTTTTTTCTGACACCCCCACGGCTGACAATGCTCCCATTTCTACACACAATTTCACAAATTCCTGTTTGGCAGAGGCAAATATATTACTATGTTCTGATTGCGGCGGATTTAGTGTGGGAGGTGGGAAACGGCTTCTTTATTATTTTGATGGCAGTCCTGATGGGGAGCCAGAACATAGATTATTTCTTATCCTTTGATCTGTGTGCAATTTTTGATGTCTTAATACACCCCTAATATTTTGATCCAAATGACATTTTCATTTGGAGTCGTTTGACTCCGTGGTGAGGGAGAAGGGAAGAGGAGGACAAACTCTTTCCTGGTAAGACGTTGCCTTCTGTTGGCACTCAGTGGGAAATCGGGTGGGAGAGGAGCCCGGGTCCTTGGCCATTCTTTGCAGTCTTGTTGCTCACTAACTGGGGGAGACCCTCACTTCTGAAAAGTTGATCTCCCACACTAGGAATCTGACTCTTGCTTGTCATTTTGTCGCACTGGTCCACTCTGCTACTCTTAGGTAAAGAAATATAGGTATATTTGTTGATGTGCTACATTATTTAAAGAAAAGAAAACCTGTGATTGGAATTATTTTTGTTTTGAGATACAGCCCAAGCGCTTTAGTCAACATTAAACGTTTAAGCAGACAAGGGTATGTGTGTTTAGGAAGCATTCTAGCCACCCCCATCCCTATTTGAAACCCTCTTGAGGCATCTTATTGTTGTTTTGAATTTTCATTTCCTGGGTTCTCAGTGATATTGAGATGGTTTTTAGTGCCTTTTAGTCCTCTGTGTTTCCCTGGGAGCCGGTTCTGGTCCATCTAGCAAATCTTGATGGAATTGTGTTCAATGAGAAAGCACTGGAGCTCTGTTAAGGGAAACAACAGAGGGATGTCTAGTGGGGGTGGGTGAGAGAAGGGAAGTCGGGAGGAGAGAAGTGGAAAGGAGAGCAGGAGTTTCTGAAAAGGCTTCATTCCCAGCCTTCTTTTGGGAGCCTGATCTCCTCCTTCTTCCTGGGCTTCATTCACTCTGTTCCCAGCACTGTTTTCCTCCAGAGCTGTCTCCATCTTCCTCTAGGGTGATTTATTCTAACCAGTACCCATTTCCAGCCATCTTACCCAGAGATCCTTGAAGCCCAAGGCACAAAGTATCCTCTACCTGGAGTGTGGCCCTCTCTCAGCCTCTGAGGACACAATTCAGAGGTGATGACAGCTGCATCTCACTTTTTAATGAAATGCTGGTAAAGGCATTAAATACCTGCTAGGCCATTTACCCATGATCTCAGGTAATCTTTGCAATAGTTCTAAGTCTTGTCTTATCCCCCACCCATCCTGTCACAGATGTGGTAACTGCTACTAACACAGACGAGGGGGCTTAGGTCGGGATCCCATAGCCAGCAAGTATCTGGACTGGGATTTGAACTCAGTCCCGCACTTTCCCAAAGCATCTCTCCTTGGGCAGTGCCATGAGGAGTAGACTTATTGTCACCACAAGACAAATGGAAAAGGTGGACAGAATTCTCCTTCTCCCAATATCCCTACTTCTACTGAACGAGCTAGAAGCTTCTCACAATACTTCTGCTTTTTCAGAAAAGTGCTGGCAGAAGGCATTTTTGCTCCTCTCAACACGTCTTATGGGGTATGAGACTGACAGAGGGCAAAACCTTGAAGAGATGATCAGGTCCATAAAATACTTGTTTCAGGTTGGGGAGAGTTGAACTGAGGAGAAAATGACAGTAGATTTCATGGGCAAACTTATAAATGGAGGTCTCGGCTAGGTGTTATTCCACAACAATATAAACTCTCCTATTCATTTTGCCTGCAGAAACAGCACTGGACAAGCTGCTAAGGGCCAGAAGCTCTGGAGTAAATAAATCAAGACTTTTTTTTCTGGTTGGGAAGGGGACTAATAAAAATGTGTAAGTGAGAAAGCAACACTAATCTTGGCAGGTGCCTGTCCTTTCCCAAGTAATTGTATCCTTTCTGTGTCTTAACTGCTTTATCTGCAAAACAGACACAATTATTCTTATCTTTACAAATTGCACCAGGCTTTGGCAAAGACAGATGGGAATATATATGACAAAGAATGTAAGATCTTTAGAAACAAAGGCAGCTTTTGACTCCAAGGTATTTATGTTATTAATTTTATTCAGAAATTAAAAATGGATTAGGAAGGCCACAAAGGCA
This sequence comes from Rhinolophus hipposideros, assembly GCF_964194185.1. Lineage (NCBI taxonomy): Eukaryota > Metazoa > Chordata > Mammalia > Chiroptera > Rhinolophidae > Rhinolophus > Rhinolophus hipposideros. The sequence goes on from NC_138059.1 coordinate 7,156,694, forward strand.
TTTTATTGCTCTAAGCTGTTAGAAGGTTCCAGCTGAATGGACTCATCCAAGGTTTTCTTCAAATGAGCAGGATTAAGTTTTTATTTTTATCAATCTGGATGGTTTCTTTGCCTGGCACACTGTTTAAACTTCACTGTGATTCATTTCGACTCTCAAAACTGAGGCTGAGCACATTTTAGTAGCGAGGCAGACTGGATTGACATTTTGCAAAAGATTATATAAGACGGGTTTATAAAGCATGCAGCACGCAGGGGCAGCTGCTAATTTGGTTAGGATTTGATGCCTGCGGCAGGAAGGTCAAGAATTTGCTTTCCTCTGCAAACTACCTCCTCCTAGAAAACAAGGAAACTGTAAGCTGAAAACTTGCTTGTTCTAAACACAGATAAACATGACTTCAGATATGTTTTTCTTGTTCGATTGCAATGTGGCTTATGGCAAAGAGCATGGATGGTAAGTCAGCAGAATGTTAGTTTTCCGTGAACCAGCGACTTGAACTTGTGTAGATTGTGTTACTCCTTCAGGCTCTGCATTTGTGAAATGGAGGGACTTCATACCACCTCTGTTAGGTTTTCATGAAGTGTGGTAGACACCCTGAAATGCCTTCCTAATATCTATTCTTCTTTTCTGGGTAAGAATCTCGCTTATTTGTTCAGAGCAGCTAGCGCCCACCTAAAACCTGCAAGTCTGCAACCTGCCACGTATTAGGATTGGCAAATGGGAGCTCGGTGGAGTTCAACTGTGGGTCGCTCCGGAGTAGCTTTTGATTTTCAGAAATAAAGGGGGAAGAAAGGTCTGGTACACATTTCCCCACTTCTTTCTGTTTTGATTGTGGAAGTGTTGCCTGGAGCTGTGGCAGCCATCTTGCAAGCAAGAGAACAAAGGTAAGAACGTCAGAGCAGAAAGAGAGCACACTCCAGGGTCCAAATAGCACCAATAAAGAGTAGAAGTAAAACTAGAAATTCCCCACCTATGACATGGGAGCAAAATAAACCCTATTAGTACAAGCTACACTTAGTTTGCTTATACATATACCTGAATGTGTTCCTTCCTGATAAAGTAAACAATATAAAAGTCATCATTGCAAAGCTTGATCCTCGGCACACTGGGGAGATTCCCTGTGTTACTTCCGCTTCCTCATGTTACCTAGTGAGTGTTTTGTGCAAGGCTTCCTTAATATGCTTTTTAAAAATTTAGCTTAACAAATATTGAACACCAGTGGTGTGCTAGACATTTTGTGAAACTCTGGAAACATGAAGACAAATGAGACTGAGTTCTTGCCCTTGAGGTTTTCAGAATCTCAATGGGAAGACAGTTAATTGCAATTCAAGGTAATAAGCACAAGTGTGGGGAAATGTATATGCCACTTTAGGAACATGGAGGAGAAAACTGAGTGTCAATAAATGCAAAGTAAAAACACAAAGGGAAAGAGATGTCTTCCGTCTCAGGAGAGCATGACAACACCCAGCACGTGAGCATTAGAAAGTTCACTCAGAGGGGCTGCCGGTGACGTCACATTGAGTAGCTCAAGAACTTGAACTTAGGTTCCTGAACTATAACAAGAAAAATAATAACAGCTAACATTTATGGATCATTTCCTTGGTGTCTGGCACTCGACAAGTATTATAGCATTCAATACTCACGAGAACTCTGCCCTAAGAACTAGAATTACTTCCCATTTTACAGCTGGAGAAATTGAGATTCGGTGAGGTTAAGTGACTTGCCCAAAGCCACTTAAGTAGTGTAAAAGCTAGTGCTAGGATTGGAGCCCTGTGGATGTGACTCTGTACCTGGTATATGGTAGCAGGGAAGCCTGTCCCATTAAATACTTTGGCAGTATGTATGACATTGCATCCTTTTGCTCCCAAAATGCACTTATGATTTAATTTGTGATATTATGACTGTCATGTGAGGGGCTTTCTGATCTGGCACTTGCAACCTCTACCTGTGCACGTTATATTAAGTAGAGGACCATAGCTTATTTTCATTTTCATTTCAATTTGTTCTATTCTGGCCTGTTTGATTTTACGTCTCCACGATATTAATAACTTCTTGGAGAACGGGAATCCTAGGAATGCGAAGATTGGTAGCCAATTCAGAGGAGGATGATAAAGCTCCCAAGCTTTTGTTGGGGTGGTGATTTGGGGGGACAGTTTGCATCAGAGAAGACTTCAGGAAAGAGATGGCATTTGAGCTTCATTTAATTGGATTGGTTCACATTAATATTGTTTTGGGCGAGGTGCCAAATCTAGCATGGTAATTGAAGATCTGGCTTTGGAAAGCTATTTCCAGGATCATGGATTCATGTGGGACAAGCTGGTTGAGTCTGAAGGATGAATCATACCGGAAATCCTTTGTAAAACTGAGGAATGCTAAAGGGGGAGCTGAAAATGCAGTATTCTTGGATGACCATCAAATGTTTGTAGTGTTCTCATCTGCAGTGTTCTTTGTACAATGGGTTTCAACTCCATGTGTGTGCATAGCCCTTTATTGTTGTAAAACTCTCCATATGTGGTATTCATCTGAACTCATCAAGAAGCACATGAATTATATCTACTGTTTTGTTGAGGAAACTGAGGCTCAAGGAGGTAAAATGACTTGCCCATGGCCACTCCACTAGGAAATGGACTGAGATGGAGTTTGTGACCTTCAGGTCATGTGTCCTTCCCAGGACACCATGATGCTTTCCTGACCAGAGCACAGGAACCTGGACCCAACCATGTCTCTTGAAGTAGAGTATGGACTCCCTTCACTCTTCACCCCCATTAAATTTGGCATCTTTGAGAAAGTTAGAAGAGAAGAGAATGAGCAGCCAGGTTAGTCATGAATAAGAGCCAAAGAAGCCAGTGGGATTGGGTGTGGGGGGCAAGCAGAGAACAGGGTCTGGAAGGTGAGAGCACTTGCAAGGGAAACCAGAGGGCACCAGCAACCCTGACATGGGACCCTGGTCCTGGTTCAGCAGCATCTTTGTGGTGTATAGGCCTGGGGAATAAGGAGTTCTGGGCTCAGGGGCATTCAGCATCTATCCATGGAATTCCCGGCATGTGGGATGCACTAGGGATAACAGAATGAGCAAGAAAAGCTGCCTGACCTGGAGGTCCTTGAAGTCTAGTGGGAGAGATGGACAGTTACATAGCTACCTATAGTTCGGTGTGAGAGCAGGGCATGCAGGATCCGAAAGCTGCTTACGGGAGGGGAACTCACCAGAACTGGAAGGTTAAAAGTCAGGCAAGGCCCCCTGACAGAGGGGACCCCTAAAGTGAGATCTCATGGATAGATAGGAGCTAGTCAGGAGACGAGCAGATGGTGAGGGATGGAGAACGAATAGCTCTGCAGAGGCCAGGCACATTCTCTCTCAGCAAGGATATATCACCAACCTCTGTCCCCACTTTGTTCCCCTGACTTCCCCCACACCTTGCTCCCAACGTTTCTGCAGCTTAGCGGAAATGGGCCCTCTACTGGAGTCTCCACTTCCTGGAAAGTCCAGCACTTTCTCTGAGCCTCCCCAGGCAGATTCAAGGAAGTTCTTTTCTTTAGTTCCAGAGGACTTTGTACTTGTACACACCAAGACAAAAGCAATAGCCTGGGGTGTTATACATTTTACATATGTATCAAAATGATTGTTGAGGCAGGACTTAAATCATATTAATTTTTTTTTTTTTTTTAAATTCAGAATCTGACATTTGTCTCCCACTTCTTCTATTGGTAGAAGCAGTGACTTACTATGGAATGATTTTTCTGTGCTCTGGGAAGAATCACTGGTGGGGTCTGTCTTGGTTTTATGTCAAAGAAATACAGGTATAAACTTAGAAGAGATCTCTCGATGGCTTGGTCAAGTTACCCTCCTTAGTCCCCTTTTATCTGAAGAGCTCAAGGGTTCTGGGGATGAGGGGACAAATTTGCACTGGAGCTGAGTAGCCTCCTGGGAAGAAAGGCACCAATGATGTCTAGAGATACTCTTCCCCCCAGTTCTGCAGAGGAGGAAATCACCAAGGGGGAAGGGAAGTTCATAGAGTAAACTGGGCCCAACACTGGGGCCTAGAATTTTTGTCTCATGTGGAGAGCTGGTCCTGGAACAATGGATAGCTGGGGTTGGATGTCAGCAGTGGGCTGGCAAGCGTTCAACAATTGCCTTTTGAAAAGAGATATGCATTTATAAATGTAGTTTTTTTATTATAATTTTTATTGACATAAAAGATGTACGGCACACACTACAAATAATAATAAAATAGACAATACTCTTTATCGTAAATTCTACATAGCCAGTTGATTCTCAGAGAATGTTTTTGGTTTATTTTTGCCAAACTCTTGAATATGCAGCCAACTTACGTTGCAATTTATGATTGTGTATTCGCAACTTGAATTATTAGCATATACTTTAATTTATGTTAATGAGCAAAATGAAAGCAAAGCAACTAAATCAATGACGAGAATATTTCTTTAATGAATCAGAGTTTTTAAATACTGGAAGAATATTTTCCCAAGTTTCTTTGCAATGGCTACAGGCATGGCATACTTTTAAGTTTAATTTAAGTAATTATTTTCTCTGTCACCTAACAATGAATATGAAGCCCTGGAGCCGTTAGGAATTCCCAAAGAAAATATTTCTGAGAATGGAACCAAAATAGAGGAAGGTGGAACAGAGAAAGGCAGCTGGCAAGAGAGCATGCTGACATTGCTTTGGCCCCTGGAACCAGCCATGCCTGAATATACCCTTACTCTCTAGTTTTCTTACATGAGCCAAAAACAAACAAACAAAAACAACAACAACAACAACAAAAAAACCTTTTTGTTTCCTTTTATTTAATTTGAGTTGTTTCTCCTTGACCCAAGGAGACCTAACTAATAAATTATGCGTCCTCCCAAAGGGAGTACCCTTGAGTATTTGGATAAGGCACTTGACTTTGTGGAAACTAGGTACTCCGTGATGCAGTTTATCATTGTATCTCCAGTACCAAGTCCATTACCTACCATTTCATAGTCCCTAATTAAGTATTCTGCATTTGAATGCCTGAATGTTGTGTTTTTTCAAAGCGAGGCCCTCCTTGTTTTTCATGATCAGTGAGCCTTCTAGCTCTCTTGAGCCCAATCAATCTCATTTTCTCTTTTGCCTAGGACCTTCAGGTGGCAGATTAAACAAGCCTTAAAAGGACTTTTGGGATGCCCATCATGGTCCCAGGTCACACGTGCCCAGTACCTTGGTCGTGGATGACACACAGGATGGCGCTCCTTACAATCGGCAATGAATTAATTCACCAATCGGCAATGAATTAATTCACCAGCCAACCAGAGCCCCTAGTTGCTTCTACCTGAAGTTTTCTTTCACTTCCCCTGGAGCCTTCTGGAGCAGACAGAGATTATTTTTGGCTCAGACCCATCTCATCAAGCTCACTGCCATCTCTAATTCACAGGCTGGCACACCAGAGGCAGCTACTGAAGGCTCATGCCCAGTGGGCAGCTATTCTGGGATGTTTGTACTTGACACGCACAAGGGCTTCCTGGCTGACTCACTCCCCAGTGGAGCCCCCCTTGTGCTGAGCCAGGGTGGCTCAGCAGCCTGTTTTGTGCCCCTCATTAAAGAGCAGCACCCTCAAATCTTGCAGTCAGAGTGGCCTGGGAAGCAGTTGTGGGCTGCTAAATTTAACTGCAGCCACTTGAGGAAATGAGAGGCCAAGAGATTTTGAGAATGGAAACTGGGGAGATTCTTTGTTTTTCTCTCTCGTGTTTCTTCTGATGTTTGAATCAATTGACTGAATGAAATCCTGGTGAAACTCTTCCTTATTATCTGTGTGATCTCGGGGAAAGTTACTTTTATTACTCTGAGCCCTAGCCCCCTCTGTCCTCCCATCAAACGGTAATAATAAAATCCAAATAGTAGGGTTGTTTTAAGGATTAGAAATAAATAATTTGTTTAAAGTGTCTGATGCACTCACTGCCTGGCGTCTTGTGGATAGTTATGTTTTTCTAGCTTTCCATTCAATTTTCAGTATCTAGCATAAGGTCAACAATCTACTAGGTGCTCATTAAGTGCCAAGGAAATAAATGAATAAAATAAAGAATGAATGAATGAATGTTGATATCATAGCCTTTCTCCTTTTTCTGTCCTACTTTAACCCTTTACATGGGCTGGATGATCCATATAAATGCATACTTAGGGCACTGGACAGTCTCCCCTCCCAACAAATACACAGAGTCCATCCTGACATCTCCCATGCCAACTTGTAACTGCCGTCTCTGCCATCTCTACTGGCATCCAGCCCAGCACTCCTGAGCTCTGACCCTTTCCCCATAAGCTCACTGCTCTGAGGACCATTTTGCACGCGCCACTCTGGCTTCCCCTGACCCTACGAAGACGTGATTCTCATGGACTTTCTCACTCCCCATTGTGTAAAGACGTTCCCATTGCCAGCTTGGGAGAACCCTGCGGCCCAGCTCTCACTCACCCCTTCAGATCTCTCATCTCCAAGATAAACATACCTTCCTCTTAAGTTTAGGAAAAAGATGAAATAAGATGCTACCTGTAAGGCCCTTAGCAGAGTCTGTGACACAGCAGCCTTCAATAGATGCTAGTAAAGGTGACGATAATGAAGATGAAGATGATGGTGATGACGATGAAGTTGATGATGATGGTGTTGGTGGTGATGATGAAGATGATGATAATGATGATGGTGGTGATGGTGACGGTGATGATGATGATGGTGGTGATGGTGATGGTGATGATGATGATGGTGGTGATGGTGATGATGGTGGTGATGGTGATGGTGATGATGATGGTGATGATGGTGATGGTGATGGTGATGATGATGATGGTGGTGATGGTAATGGTGATGATGATGGTGGTGATGGTGATGGTGATGATGATGATGATGATGGTGGTGATGGTGATGGTGATGATGATGATAGTGATGATGATGGTGATGATGGTGATGGTGATGATGATAATGGTGGTGATGGTGATGGTGATGATGGTGATCATGGTGGTGATGGTGATGGTGATGGTGATGATGATGGTGATGATGGTGATGATGATGGTGATGATGATGATGATGGTGGTAGTGATGATGATGATGGTTGTGGTGATGATGGTGATGGTGGTGATGAAGGTGATGATGATGATGATGATGAAGAAGATAATGATGGTGGTGATGAAGATGATGATGATGACGAAGATGATGATGAATGCTCATCTAAAGTTCACATCCCCTCTTTAGATTATTGACTAGACTCGCAGTCAAAAGGCCTATGAACTTATTTTGTTGTTCTTAATTTTCCCAGTATTAATATTTTCTTATGAACACTTTTACAGCAAAAAACACAGCCCAGGTCTTAAATTCTGTTCCACATGGGCCTCAGTTTCCCCCTCTGGAACAACAGGGTTGATGTTTCTCAAAGTCCCTTTGAAATATAACATTCTCTGATCTCCTAAATGTTATTTATTCTGGGTTCCCTTACAACCCATAACATTCCACTTTGCACACAGTAATCACTCCGTAAACATGTACTGAATTATTAACCTCTAGAGGTAAAATCTCAGCTACAGGAAGGTATTTTTTAATTTTGACTTGGGAGAAGGAGGAAAAAATGTGACTGAATTTCAAGATGCATTACATTTGATTGTCTAGAGACTTCACCTGAGGGAAACTGGGCCATTTTTAGGTCGTGGAAATGGGGTGAGCTTTGAAAACTCAGGAAGTTGCTTTCCCAGAGGGACATCTGGCTTTCATTCTTCGCTGTCTTCAGTCAGTTTTGCAAATGTATCTGCCATTGGGTTTTATGAATGCATTGGCTGGCTCTTGCTGAGAGGGAAGGAAAGGATGAGAGAGGAAAAGAGAGTCCAGTTTAGTGAGAGAGCTGGTGTAAGGCTCCAGGTGGAGACAGCAGACAGCAACTCCTTATTTAATCTCTCTCGGGGATAGGAATAACATCTTCCTGAAAATAGAGCAAAAAGGAAAAGGGAGAAGTGGTGTGTTGTGATGATGTGCCAACTTCCTCTTTCACTCCCTCTCTTAATTGAGAGCTGCAGGTAGCTTTCCTTGACAGCTCTTCAATAAATTTATTGAATTTATTGAGCACCAGCTATGAGCCAAGTCCCACATGAGAACTTGGGATGCAGAAATGAACGGCACACAGCTCCTGTTTGCACAAATCACCATTTGGTAGGGCAGACACACACATAAGCAATCATCAGAATATACCATGATGTCTCATATGATGGAGTTGTGTGCAGGGAGTGTTGGCATTAACAAACACAAAGAGCCCCATGGGAGCAGAGATGATACAGGGAGAGGAGAAGGCTCAGAAGGGAGGGAACTTCTGAGCTGGTTATTGAAGGGTCAGTGGGAGGTGCAGGACTGGAAGCGGTGTGCAAAGTGTGAAGATGGGAAAGGCCACAGTAACTTGATTGAATGTAGTCAGTCAGTTCTCTGGGAATGTCAGCTTCCTACTCCTTTGAGAAAAAGCTGTGTTATTGGAGTGAAGGTTTGCTTGCACCCCTGTGTTTGCTCATTTGCTTCTCTTCATTTTTCTCTTTCTTTTCCCAGACTGCCTTGCAGCTAGCTGTCTTCACTCCTGGTTACAGTCTGTGAAATCAGGGAATGTGGCTGCCTCACTGACGTTCGTATTATGAACTCAGTCCGGGCCACAGGGCATCTCAGTAAATGCTCCTGGAATGGAGTCAGAGAGAATGAGATCTCCCAAATGGAGGTCAAAAAGAGAAAAAGTGCAATAGGGAAACAATTTCCAGTGGCCAAGAAATTCCAAGAGTTTCTCCAAGAAGAAACAAGCATGTTGACGTCACTAAAATCTCCCCCCAAGCCCCTCTCATCAACTCCATTCAAGTGTGTTATTCTAATGGCCTTCAGTGTTTTTGGTCTTGACCCAGCATTACATTCTTCATCTCGTCTCAGGAAGAGGGGTCATGGAAGAGGCCCCTGAGCCCCATGGAAGTGAGGGTTGTGACTCTTTGAAAAGCCCACTCCCACATTGGAGATAATTTGAATTTATGACAATTACTTAGTTCAGATAAACCAGAACACCCTTGACTTCACCCAAAGAATTGACAAATAGGATTTTAGAAACTGTGGAAGGTCATGGAGGGAGCTATCTTTTGCTAAGCAGGGTCATTGGAGAACTCCAGCACAGCCATTTAGGCAGCCACTCTGTTGGGCTTGTCCTTTAAAAGAAACAAGCCCATTGAGAGCTAAATGGATCTTAAGTGCAAATCGCTTCCTTCAATTTGCCTTTGTGTCTGATAAGCTATCTAATTATTGATAGCGATGAGTGTCCAAATATTTGTTTAAAGAGCAATTTAAAGTCTCTGATTTATATTCATGAGTTATTAAGCAGTTGCATAGCTCCTGTGTGCTTTCCCCCCCTTAGCATAATGATCCACTGAGGTTTTAATGCAGATTTAACAGATATTTTTCCAATTTTGCCTGGGATGCTATCTTCTTCTCTTCGGAAATAGCAATTATCCTTTGCTGTACTTTGTAAAGGGGTGAGAAGGATGAGAGGTTCCGGGTTTCTGACCTTGCTTTTTTAAATTAAATTTATTGGGGTGACATTGGTTAGTGAAATTATGTAGGTTTCAAGCGTACAATTCCATAATACATCATCTATATATTGCATTGTGTGTTCACCACCCAGAGTCAGTTATTCTTCCATCACCATATATTTGACCCCTTTTACCTTCTTCTACCATCTCCTTCCCTCCTTACTCTCTAGTAACCACTAAACTGTTATCTTTGTCTATGAGTTTTTGCTTATTTGTTTGTCTTGTTTGTTTGTTGCTTTCAGTTTAATTTTCCACATATTAGGGAAGTCATATAGTTTGATCTTGCTTTTTAAAAAAATATATAACTAGATGACATATAAAATATATAACTAGATGATCCATGGCAAGTTATATATAACTAGATGATATATAAAATATATAACTAGATGATCCATGGCAAGTTTTCTAACATAGGTGCTGCAGCTGAGCCTCAGCTGATGCCAATAACTGAGTTATTGGGCACCTGGACTCCTGAAGCCAGTTGATACTGAGTACATCACCTCCATCTGGACTCGAGAGTGCATCACAGATATTGTCATTTATAAGTGTACCACGGCATGAATAAGGTTGAGAAGCACTGCCCAGGAACTCACCTATTTTCTTATTGGAACAAATCTTGTTGATGTTCATGTGCTAGATTTTTAGTACTTTGTGAGGATGTTGGAAGTGCTTGGAAGGTGGGGGGAAGCATGCATGTGACTACATGAACCCACAAGTGTATACGTACGTACACATCTTTGCCATTACAAGCTCCTAATAGGGCTTTTTGAAGAGTTGGTCATTGAAACCAGGGAAATTACCCTGGTTCTCAGTCCAAAGAATTCCCATGAAGTAACTCAGGAAGAGATACAGTGCAGAAATGTACTATGCTCCTAAGCTCTTTGTGGCCGAGACTAGCTACATGCTCACCAAATCCATTTCCTTTTCTCCCAGTACATACAACTAGACTATACTTCTGGTCTTCTTTGTCTTCCTTAGGAGGGTGGTGAGAGGACTGAGCTATGACTAGTGGAATGGAAGGATGTGATACATGCCACTTTCACGTCTGGGCATAAAATGCAGGCAATTCTTTCAGTCACTTGCAGGGCTGAGTCCCAAGTGGACATTGTAGCTTGAGTCCCTGAATTACCGTATAAAGGAGAGACTCCCTCCCAAACACTTACATCTACCTCAGTGGGTTGTGAGCAGAATAAGTACATTTTACTTATGTTAAAATGCAGATTTTGTGTGTTGCTAATGCAACTGCTTTTTGGATAATCTTGGTCCCTGACACCCCTCACTTACTAGCAAAGTAAACCAGTGATTACAGTGGCAATAGCCAATGCCAGCTTGTCCCTAAGGTCTGAAGTTTGGCCAACAGGGTTGATCTCACTACCTCTTCCTTTTTCTTATTCTGGAACAAAGAGAATCTACTAACTTCATGACAAAACTATTCTTTCCTCTCAGTGGACAAAAACTACATCCATAATCTTGTATACACATCATCACATTATTTTACATTTCCTCAAAAATAAACAGGCAATAAAGGCCATATATGAAAAGCCCATAGATAATATTATACCCAACAATGTAACACTGAAACCTTCTCCTCTGAGATCAGGAACAACACAAGATACCCACTCTCACCATTTCTATTTAAAAATGGCTCTGGAATTTCTAGACAGAACAATTAGGCAAGAAAAAGAAAGAAAAAGAATCCAAGGTGGAAAGGTAAATTTATCTGTCTTCACAGGTGACATGGTCTCATATGTAGACAAGCCAAACATTTCCGTAAAAGAACTGTTCTAACAGTTCATAAACGAATTCAACAAAGTTGCAGGATACGAAATCAACATACAAAATCTGTTGTGTTTCTATATACCAACATCGAGTCACCTGAAAAGGAAATTAAGAAAACAATTTCATTTACAATAGCATCAAAACAGTCAAATACTTAGGAATAAACTTAACGGAGATGGAAGACTTGTACCCTGAAAAGTACCAATCATTGCTGAAAGAAATTTAAAAAGACATAAATAAACGGAAAGACATCTTGTATTTATGGATTAGAAGACTTAATGTCAAAAGTCTCTACTACTCATTGCAACCTAAAGATTCAATGCGAGCTCATAGATTCAGAGAATGGATTGGTGATTGCCAGAGGTGGGGCATGGGGGGTGGGTGGCGGGCAAAATAGGTGAAGGTGGTCAAAGAGACAAACTTCCAGTTATAAAATAAGTAAGCTATTGGGAGGTGATGCACACAATTGTGGCAAGAGTCAATAATATTGTATTGCATATTTGAAAGTTGCCAAGAGCCAAGCAAACAGATATTGAAGACACAGTAGTACAAGGGAGATCCTTGAGCTCTTGTTAATAATAAGGAGAAAAAGGCATCCTGGTTCCTAAATGTCCCTGAAACATCTGCCTTTCTGTCTTTTTACAATAAGTTCCAATTTCTTGAGGTAACTTGTGTGAGTTTTGGTCCTTGAAATCACAAGTCAACATTATTTACATGGTGAGGTATTACTTTTATTAAGTTATATAATGTGCAGCTCAGCACTGAGGGAGATTTACTTTGTTGTTGTGTTGCAAGACAAGTAGGAGAGCTACAGAGAGCAAGAAATATCTCTTTTGTTACAAGATGGAGGTGGCTGAGGTTGTGGAACAGCTGCTCTGGACAGTTACCTGGACACAAAGTAGACTTTGAATAGGTAAAATAACTCTGCTGTCTTAAGCCAGGGAGGTTTGGGGGCTTGTCTGTTAGCATATTCTATCATATACTGCTAATATAATTATTTAGGATTTTTGGTTGTTCCAAGCAACAGAAACAGACTCTGGCTATTAAAAGCAAAATATATTATATATTATATTATATTATAATATATTATATTATATTATGTTGTATTGTATTGTATTGTATTATATTATAAAATATTATAAAATGTAGAATTATGACAGAACGTAAATTTGTTGGAAGAATATAGGGTATCTAACAGAATCATAAGGGAAACTGAATTCAAAGAGGATACATGTCAGCCCTGGTGATCGAAGCTAAAATGAATGGGCAGCGTGAATCAATTCCAGCTACTTTCTGTCTATTTTGCTGGATTTGAAATTCCAGTTCCCATGAGAGAATGTTAGTCCGGCTTGATTTTGGGTCTTCTGTCCACACTTTGGCCTGAGGAAGGACGGGCATCTTGATAGACAGTCCCACTAAAATCTTGTGCAGGGGGGAGAAATCATCCCCCAATGGAAAATCAAGGTACATTACAAAACAAACAAATAAACAAGGAACAAACAAACAAATAAACAAAACACCCTAGGGAAAACCCAACAGAATCCTACTGCACAACTTCTATTTCACTACAAATGACTGCTTCTGCCTTCGCCCCTAGATGGGTCTTTGTGCCGGCCTGTCCTAACATGGGGTCTTTGATTTTGCATGACTGGCAATTACTTCTGCCTCTGCCTCCCATCCTGGAAGGTATAGGATGGAAACCCTCTGACAATCATCTGATCTCGTGCTAGCTCAGCCAGCTCCTCTCACCTTCCCCTTAAAGGTGGCAGGAGTGTGAATTTGTACAAGATTGGATAGCTGAGGACTAAGTGTGAAGCATAAATATGCACTGACGTGCTCCATTAATAAGGAGCCCAGCCATTGCAGGAGGCTCTGGGCTGAGAGAATCTTTATCAGCCTGAATATCAGTTAATGACCACGCAGAACTAAGATTTCCAGCCACATAATCATGCTACCAAGGAAAAACATCCCCAAACAATTAGAATGAAAAATGAGTCTGTTTGTATATTTGACAGCTGGCTAAATGAAACGTTTATTAGCAAGTTAGAAAATTGTTCCCTCTTTGCTTTCCAAGTAGGGAAGCTGGTTAAGTGCTACAGTGACTTTTGAGATGATTTTTCTACCTGAATGTTTCCCCCCCCCCCGTCATGTGGTTGTCTCCTCTCCAGAGGTTCTCGGCGAGTTCCCTTTGTGTTACAGGTACACCTGACATCCCCATTTATAGAGACTGAGAAGTGGGTGCTTTGAGAAAGAGAGAACACTGATGGATCAAATGTCACCATTTTCCTCAGACCTGTGGTTCTCAGGCCTGGCCACACACTAGAATCACTCTGGGGGAGTTTTAAAGTCTCTACTGATCCTGGGTTCTACCCTAAACCAATTGAATTATAATATTTAGGTAAAGGGTCCAGGCGTGAGTAATTTTAAAAGCGCCACAGGTGACTCTGGTATGTGGCAGGGTTGGGAAACACTGACCCCAAACAAAGAGGAGCCTGGAAAGGAGATGCGCTGGACATCAGCTATGCTCGGCTGGTGCACAGAATTTTCTGGACCCCACCACACCTTCTGAATAGTACTGTAGTTATTAGTGAGCACTGACTCTTCTTCCTAAGACACACTCACCACGGGGAGAGGAAAAAGAACAGAACTATACTTACTAAACTGTTATGGGGTGCCTGGCAGCACGTTACATGCTCCCACATACGTTATCCACAGTGAGAATGTGGGCTCTGATTGGACCATGAAAGCCCAAAGGAGGGAGGTAATTCCTCTTCTCAGTGGGCAAATGGCCTCACAATGGAAATTGAATGTTTCCTTCCAGAACTTTGAGTCTAGGGCAAGAGACATAAGAGGCAGAGGAAGCTTCTTGTTTATTACCAGAGCAGTGGCTGCTGAGAGCAAGGGATCGGGTACCAGATCGACCTGGAAGAGCTGGTGACAGCAGGCCGCTCAGTACACCTGTGTGCAGAGGGTCCCAGGAGTTTGTTTTCATCTCTTGGCTTGTCATGGGTCCCGCCGATCTTCTGAGCCATCATCCTTCTTTTTGATTCTGTGGGTTTGCCTCTATTCTTCCAAAGAATTCCCTTTCTGCCTTTATCAGAGATGGTTTCTTTCCATGTTTTGTTTGTTTGTTTGCAATGAAGAATCTTGCCTAATATTTTATTTATGATAGTAGCACCAATAGTAATGCAAATATTTTGTAGCTGTTTGCTGGTGAAAACGTGCTTTTACATACATACAATAACCCTGTGAGAAAATACATTAGTATCAGAAAACACATATAAACTCTTTACCACTTTACACCCACGTGGAGGGCTAGAATAAAAAAAGTCAGACAGTAACAAGTGTTGGTGAGGATATGGAGAAATTGGAACTCTCACACATTACTGGTGACAGTGTAAAATTGTGAAGCCACTTTGGAAAACAGTCGGCGGTCCCTCTAAAGAATTGACAACCTATGTCTACATAAAAACTTTTACACAAATATCCACAGCAATATTATTCACGATAGCCAAAAAGTGGATTCAACCCAAATATACATCCACTGAGGAATGCACAAATAAAATGAGGTCTATTCATAGCACCTGCTGTGGCCCAGGTCTTCTGCCAACTGTTGAGAACAAAGACAGGTAAGACCTAGGGGGCTGTCACCCCGAGTGGCAGGGACCTGTTACAAACACAGTTGTCCTACACTATGACTAGTGCAGCCATAACCCTGCCTATCAGGGACGAAAGAACTTCAGACAGAGACATCTCAACTAGTTCAGGGATTGGATTCAGTTTCCCAGAGAACTGTAGACCAATAATATTCTACGATTCATAGAATAATATTGCTATGAATATTTGTGTAAAAGTTTTTGTGTGGCCGTGGATTTTTAGTTCTTTAGAGGAACTGCCAAACTGTTAGCCAAAATGGCTCCACAATTTTGCTCTTTCACCAATAATGTGTGAGAGTGAGTAATAGGTACCAGATAAGAAACGCAGCAAGGATGGATGAGCCCTGGTGGCCACCGACACTATGAATCCTCAGATGACAGGCTGCTGATACTCAGAATTCAACTCTATCAATTGGAGCCTTCCCTGATTTAGTCTCCTGAAAAATCCTTATGCCTAACTCTCATGACAGTGGTGAGCAGAGAGGTAAAGTTCATACACGTCACATTAATGTGTAAAAGGCAGAGCAAAACAAAAATTGGGCTTTTGACTTTTCAAGGTAGCTAATGACAGTAGAAAAACAGTGTAGCATTGGTGGATGGCGTTTAGTTAAAGCCATGAGTGATTTAAGAGCTGCATTTTCTGAGGGGAAAATGAGCATTTCAGCGTCTGATCTGTGAAGTAATGATGGTTAAAACACCATGGTTCGCAAGGAGAAGTACAAGTATGTTCTTTCTAAACTGTTAAACATTAGGTAAATATTTGGTGACTTGGTCATCTTTCTGTTCCCTTGTTTTTTCTCAGGCCCTAACATCTTAAAAAGATAAATTAGATCCATCTTCACATTGGTTGTAGAATCTGACTAATGTGTATTAGGTTTCAATGTTTCAATCCTATGCATATTCATGAAAAACAGGAGGGGAGAAAATTTCTTCCTGCCCAATATATTCTAGTGAGGATTTGATAAGCAGAACAATCATTTAATTGGTACATTTCTAGTTCTACTACTGTCAGGCTGAGGCAAGAGTCTTCTTATGCAAATCAAGTGGATTACCAAAGATAAGTCAAGACATTGTTCTAACCTTAGGAACTCAGCTCAAAGAGCAAGGTCAAAGACACCAGCTCCAAAATGAGAGAGCAAAGAAAGTCGGGGGACCATGCTGAGTTAATGATGTTTAACCTACTTACTACTCTTATACATGAACATAACAGAATATACTATTATCCATTGCTATGGTTCAAATCGTGTCCCTCTCAAATTCATAGATTGAAGCTCTAATCTCCAGGCTGATGATATTTGGAGATAGGGCTTGTGGGAGGTAATTAAAGTTCAGTTAAGTCATAAGTGTTTAGTCCTAATCAGAGCAAGTTGGTGGCCTTATACAAAGAGGAGCTCTCTCTTTCTCTCCCTTTCTGTGTGCATGCACCCAGCAAAAACCATGGGAGCACACCATGAGAAGGCAGCTGTCTGCAAGCCAGGAAGTGAGACCTCACCAGCATCTGACCCTACTGGCACCCTGTTGTTGGACTTCCAGCCTCCAGAACTGTGAGAACATACGTTTCTGTTGTTTCAGCCACTTCAGTCTATGGTCTGTTCTTATGTTCTCTGTTATTCATGTATCTAACAAGCATTTATTTTGGGGAAATATAGTCCGTGTTAAACACTGTACTGGTCCCTGGCTTCACAAGGGCTACTGGAACCTGGTTTTTTGTTTTCCAGTGATTCGGAGTTGAGTGAAATGGACAAACATGATTGAATCAGACTTAAATAGAAGTAACAACAAAGAACATGGATACACACAGGAGAGCATATTTTATTGTACCCAGCAAGGGTCAGCAGGTGCTTATTTGAAGACATTTGAGCTAAGACATGAAAGATGTCTTGTAGGGAAATGAGGGCATACCAGGCAGAAGCAATAGGCTGTGCAAAAGTTAAGATGGAAAAAGGAAACTCGGAAAAAAATTACAGTGTTTTTATGCATGGAGCATGGGGTGGTAAGCAAAGTGGCAGGAGAAAAGGCTGGAAATATGAACAAAGAAGGGACTACAAGATCTGTTATCAGTATTCTGGGCTCAGAAGTTTAATTTTACCCTGAAAGTAAATAGGGACTTTTGAAGATGTTTTCCCTTCATTAATTTTGGGGTTCTTTTGTTAGGTGAACATATATTTGTAACTGCGATATTTTTCCGATAGAGTGACACTTTTGTCGTTATAAAACAACCTTCTTTGTCTCTGGTAACAATATCTGCCTTAAAGTATATTTTGTCTGATGTTATGGCTACTTGAGCTCTCTTTTGGTTGCTGTTTCATGGTATGTCTTTCTCCGTCCTTTTGTCTTCAACCTGTTTGTCTTTAAATCTAAAGTATATCTTTTGTGGACAGTATATGACTTTTATGAACAGTATTTGTTTGCTTTTGTTCTGCCAATCTCTGCCTTTTGATTTGAATGTTTAATTCATTTACAGATCACATAATTACTGATAAGGTAAGATTTACATCTGCTATTTTGCTGTTTGTTTCTATATGTCTTATAGCTGCTTCTCTATTTCTTCACTACTGCATAATTTTGTATTGAATGGACTTATTTTACTGCATGGTTTTAATTTCCTTGTTATTCATTTTTTACTATATTTATTAAGTTTTTTTCTCAGTGGTTGTCCTGGGAATTATAATTAACATCTTAATTTAAAACATGCTAGTTCAGATTAAAAACAGCTTAATTTTAACAGAATACAAAACTTTGCTCCAAAACAGCTCCATTTCCTCCTCCTTCTTTGTTCTATTACTGTCATACAAATTACATCTTTATACACATCAAGCCCATCAACATGTTTCTAATTATTGCTTTAAGCCATTAAATTTTAAATCCGATAGAAGAAAAAAGTTGCAAACAAAAATGAAATTTGTACTAAAGTCTTCCATAATTACCTATGCATTTCCTTTTACCTATGTGTTCTATATTTCTTCATGTTATTCATGTTGCCCTCTATTGTCTTTTCATTCCAGCCTGAAGGAGTCACTTTAGTATTTCTCAAGAGTCAGGTCTTCTAGAGATGAATTCTCTCCGTTTTTCTTTATTTGGGAAAGTCTTAATTTTCCTTTATTATTTTGAAAGATGATTTTGCTGGAGATAGAATACTTAGTTGATATTCTTTTTCTTTCAGCACAGTGAATATGTCGTCCCACTGCTTTTTGGCCATTATAGTTTCTAATACAAAATCAACTGTTAATCTTATGGAGATCCCTTGTGTGTGACGAAGTGCTTCTTAACTCTTGATACTTTCAAGATTCTCTCAGTCTTTGTCTTTTGACAGTTTGACTATGAAGTGTTTAGATGTGGATTTCTCTGAGTTTCTCCACTTATGGTTTGAGTTTCTTACATGTATAGATGAATATTTTTCATCAAAGTTGGGAAGTTTTCATACATTATTTCTTTAAATTATCTTTGTCCTCTTTCCTCTCTTTTCTCCTTCTGTGATTCCCATTATGCATATGCATATATGAAGGGGTCCCACAGTCCCTTAGATTCTGTTAAATTTTCTTCATTTTTTTCTTCTTTAATTTTTCACATTGGATAATTCCGACTGAGAAACTTTGAATTCACTATTTTTTTCTTCTGCCAGCTCATGTATTCTGTTGAGCCCTTTATCATGAGATTTTTTTATTTAAGTTATTATAGTTTTCAACTCTATAATTTCTGTTTGCTTCTTTTTATGACTTCTGTCTTTTTCATTGATAGTCTGCATTTGGGGAGACATTGTTCTCATACTTTCCTTTAATTCTTTAGACATAGTTTTCTTTATATGTTTTATATGTTTTAGCTCTTAAAACATATAAAATAGATAATTTAAAGTATTTGTCTAGTAAGTTCAACATTTGGCCTCCACAAAGATAGTTTCTATTGACCGTCTTTTGTTCCTGAGTATGGATCAGACATTGTTGTTTACATATCTCTTATTTTTTTGTTGTTGTTTTTGAAAACTGAATATTTAAAGTAATATATAACATGGTAACTTTGATAATCAAATTCTCTCCCCTACCAGGCTTTGTTATTAGTATTGCTGTTAGTAGTTATTATTTTTTGCTGTTGCTGTTTGTTTGTTTAGTACATTTTCTAGACTAATTCTGTAAAATCCATGTTTTTTGTTGTGTGCATGCATGGAAATCTCTACTCAATTAGCTTTGTGGCAGCTAATGATTAGAAAATGATAATCTTAAATGCTTTGAACCAATAAGTATCCCCTTGGTGAAGGGGTTCTGTATTTGTTAGCACATACCTTCTAAGCTCTGGCAGTTGACAAGACTTTGTGTTTGCACAAAGCCTAAAAGTCAGCAAGAGGTAAGATATTAGGGTCCTGCACATACATGTGGCCAGGAATATGTCAGAACTTATCCTATGAACATCTCTGTTCCAAGATTTTCATTTTAAGTTTTGGGGCCAGCCTGGTGTTTATCCCAAGAGGTAATGTAGCCTCAGGCAGTCACAGTGTTAGACAACTGCCTCTGATTGTTTTCAACAAAAACTCTAAGAGTAGGTTCTTTTTTCTTGGTTAATTCTGAGTCAAGTCAAATAAAGACAAGCCTATGAATGGGGCTTTTTCCAGACAGGTCAAATAGTGAGAATTTTTACAAGGCTGCCATGGAACTGGGGAAAAAGTGATGGGAATAGGGCAAGTTAAAATTTAACAAATCTTGCTGTTCTTACCAGGATTCAGCAATTTTTCTGGAATAAGTGTTCATTGTATTATTGTAAGACTTTGGCTCATTTCCAGGGTTTTGTAAAAGTTGCTTTTGAACATTTTTGCCCCTGTTATTTTTGCATTTATGGAGAAGTGGAATTTTGGATGTCTTTACTCTGCTGTTCTGGAAGTGCTTCTTGTGTACAAGGAAGTTTAAGTGCCTTTGAAGAGACTTAACCAGAGGAATGGCATAATCAGAGTTGTATTAAATTGATAGCTCTGCCCACTTTTAGAGGATGGGTATGAAAGAAAGCACGAGACACATGATGAGCCTTGACATCTAGGTAAGGAGGGGTGTGGACTTAAACTAAGGACTGTTGGTAAGAAGCACTACTGTTCTAAGTAACTACAGGCAAAGCTTCAACAAAAAGCTTTTTTAAAACAAAACTTTAATGAATTATTTTCCCCTAATGCATGAGAATTTGACCTCCAGTTAGCTGTCCTGTTGTGTTTTCCTTGTATCTAATAAGGGTAAGAATGTCAACTATGTTCCTAGGTAATGTTTCGTAGTTAAAAATATCGTCTCACTGATCAAATGCACCTGGAGAACTATACATATCTGACTGACATTCTATGGCTTGGGACCACCTTGGGTACAGTGGCTTTTGTAACTGGGCACATAACTGTGACGATTCAGGAAGCTATTCCTATGGAATTGTTATAAGATATTGATTTTCCTGGGACATGACATATTAAATTAAGCCTCTCATACCTGTTCAGTATGGATCTTGTTTTTTGGCCTCCTTGACTCGTCATCCTGATTGGGTGGTGGGGTGAGAGGTGGTCAAAGAGATAGCTCTCTTCTGCAAACACTCCTGCAGAAGAGAAATGCCTGGTGCTATGCTGCTCACAGCTCTGGTTCCTTTCCTATATCTTTCCAAGTGAATCTGATGGCATGTGTAGATTAGGATGGTGTTGTGCGTCTATATTCAGT
Source organism: Rhinolophus hipposideros (assembly GCF_964194185.1). NCBI lineage: Eukaryota > Metazoa > Chordata > Mammalia > Chiroptera > Rhinolophidae > Rhinolophus > Rhinolophus hipposideros. The sequence continues at coordinate 7,177,351 of NC_138059.1, forward strand.
GACCCTAACAAGGTGGGGTTTGCAGAGACCCTAGGGATATACTGTGGCATTTATGTAACTGGGAGTGGTACATTCTAACCTAACTGGTCTGGAACTTGTGCTGCCACAACACTTGCAGACCATCTATTGTGGATATTGTTTTACTTCCTATACCAACCTAACTCATTATTGGAATATGTATAATCAATCAATAATAACACTATTTGCATTCCAACCTATTCAGCAATAATTCAATCTCATATTTCTATATTAGTAAAACCCCATTGGATGTGATGATCTTTCAGTGCTAACAAAGTGCTGTCAAAGTCATATTCTCACCTTTTTCTCAAATAACATTGAGTTGGCTTCTTCGTCTTTATTTCATATTGGGCAATTTCAGTTCGAAGATGCTTAGTGGTTTGCTCAGTGAGACAGACAATTAATGGCAGATCTACGATGTGTACCCCGGTCTCGCAGCCCTCAGCGTAGTATTCTCCCCACTCCCATGCAAAGCAAAAGTTGTTAGCCATGTCACAGTGAGCCCCAGTGCCAAGGGAAGCCAGTCTAAACTGATTTTGTTTGAGGTGATTGTTCGAAAGTGAGACACTCGCCCACAGAGCCAACAGGAACACTTGGCAGATATTTTGAGGGCTCTTCAACCTTCCTGTTGAAAAAGGAAACTCTACTTCCTCATCAGTTAACACTCATGTCACAGTTTTGGTGAGGGCCTTGTCACAACTGGCAAAGTTCTTTTTCAGCTGAAAGCTGCTCATGCATATTCAGAAATGCAAAATAGAATGTGTGCCCTTAACGGGAAAGAAGTTAATAACCTGTAATAGCTGTCTCTGGCACGCCAGCACTTTTGTGTCTTCATTAAGCACTGGCAAGAGAGGATGGTTTCTCATGGTAACCAGTTTTGTCTTTTGACGTGTATATATTAATACCATGATGGTTTACGTTTCTGATAAAGGATACCTTCTTCTTGGGCTTTTGTTCTTCATCTGAAATTTTAAAAAATTACGAGATAAACTTGTACTCTTCAAGTGCGAGGGTCTTAGAATTGGAAATCCTATTTAAAGAATCTTCTCAGTTTTTAGCTGAGGAAACTGAGTCCCAGTGTTGGTGTGTGTGTGTGTGTGTGTGTGTGTGTGTGTGTGTGTGTATTCAGTAGCTAGCACATAGTAAATGCTCAATAAACGTTTGTTGTAAGAATGGACAATGGAATCCTCTTCTCAGATTCAGATAGCCTGGGGTATGAAATGGGAGGAAACTTGGATGGCTTAATAGTTAATTATCATCAGTTATTTGCTAGCATAAGTTGCTTGGTAGCATTACTCAACTTTAGGGCAAATTATCTAGCGATCTGATGTAAACAATGCCAGTCTTGGTGAATCCTTCTGGTCTTTCATTTTACCAAGCATTCAATAAACATTTGTTGAATTCCTACTCTGTACCTTTGCGTATGGGAATATAAATCTGATTAAAATAAAATCCCTGCTCTCAGTTACCTCTTAGTATAATAAGGAATAAGACCACACTGGGGAGAGTGGACTGTGCCATTGGTAGACTTAATAATGTTATTAACTCCTATACGTGCTTAACATGTACTGAGCAGTCTTCTAAATGCTTTACTTAAATTTACTCACTTAACACTCACAACCATCTCTTTCAGTAGGTACTGTTAACATTTCGATTTATACATCTGTAAAATGGAAAAAAAATCTTAAGTAAATTGCTAGAAATAACACAATTAGTAACTAACAGAATTGGGGACTGAATCTCAACAGTCCGGTTCCAGAGCTTCCGGTTTTCATAAAATGCCATTTTCCGAAGGGGAAATTGTGTTTACTGGAAGATCAAGGAAGGCTTTGTGGATGAATAGTAGCTCACCTAATAAAATGGTAGAGCTTAGTGAGTAAAAGCAGTCTATGGGTTGCACAGACTGGATTTGAATGCTGCCTCTGCTCTTTATTAGCTATGTTTTGGGGGCAAGTTATTTAATCTTATTTTGTGTCAAGTTCCTCAACTAAAAAATGGGGCTAATGATACCTACCTTGCAAGAATTTATAAAGATAAACTAAAGTGAACTATATAAAGTGACTGGCAAATAGCATCAAATAAATTACAACTAAAGATGGATCCACAGTGCAGGTATAAATCAGATGACATTCCAGGAAGAAGGAAAATTATTACCAACTTGTGGACACAGACAGGAAAGAGTTGGGTGCTGTGGGGAACAAAGCAAAGAAAGGTTCTCATTGGATCTCCTCAGTGTCCCCAAGGTGAGGGTGAGGTGACTCCAGGGACCCTGTACTTGTTACTTAGATGCCTTATTGTTGGCCTGGCAGTGACTTGCTTTCCGAAACAGAAGTATTCCATCCCTGAAATGAGCATAATAATATTGGACTGTAATAGGATGTAAGGAATATGCAAGGTCAACTAGGGAAGAATCTGGCACACCTTGGCTGCTCAAAGTATCTTGGTTAAATCTAAATCTGATCGTGGTAAAAGTGTTTGGAAGGTCTAGGAATTAGTGACCATGTCATGTTCCAGACTCATATTTTCTGTTCTCCTGGTGTCACTCCAGGGGTTTCGGTCAGGTACAGGGTCAGTGGCTGGCAACACAGAAAGCCAAATCAGTACTTCTTCAAAACGGGGAAATGACATGGTTGCTTCCTGTGCTGTTCTCTGTGCTGGCAGAATGACAGAACTGACCAGCTACTTTCTGTGTCACTGTTCCCTGAGGCACTGAATGTGGATAGAGAGGAATCTTTTGAAAGTGTGAAGGGAAGACTTCTTCAGAAACTGGCACACAGCATATTAGAAAAGACCAGTATTTCCCTTCTTGACCTGCTCATTGATGTCAAAAGACCATCTGTAGGACACTCACTTCCTGCTTCCTGCTTTATCATTACACTGAAGGCAGAGTGGAGCCCCGTGCAAACCCACCTGATGCAGTTAAAAGCATGCTAATGCAACCCACACACATTGAGCTCTTAAAATATATGATGTGTTGGGCTGGGTTTCATAGATAGGAAAACTAATGCTGTTTTCAGTCTTTCCAGGAAAAAAGTCAGGAGAGTACTGTACAGCCCAGTGCCGCAATAGGGATAAATTCTGCCCATAGGAAACAGAGCAGGAAGAGTTAATTCAGCTTGAGAGTAGGGGGCTTTGGAAGGTATCATTCTGGATTGAGGAGTAAGAGTTCAAAGGAAGAAGAGGACATGGACCCATGAGGATGTATGTCCAGAAGTAATGACCTAAGCAGGCACTGAGCACGTAGGACAACTTCAGGTAGTTCAGTGGGGCTATAGATTTGGATTGTTAGGCACAGAGAGGCAGGAAAAGCAGTTGAGAGTTTGGAAATAGAAAATACAGGAACTCCGATTCTCAATATGTGATATAATCTTATTGGCTCACTTTGAACAACCAGGACTTAAAAGAGAACACAGAGTACACACATACTACCTCACCCAAAGCTTGTAGGAATAGCTCCACGTGGGGTAAAGAAATCTGTACTTGAAATCTCTCAACAGACTGGAAAGATTTTTGAAACTCAGCAAGATGAATTCTAATAGGGATTTAACAAAAAAGTCTCACGGAATTAGAATCTAAACAATCAATTGCAGGAAAAAGAAAAGGTACTGGAGTCCTGGTGTGTATCTGTGCATACAAATACGCACGTACACACATGTAGGAAGACCTGATATTTTGTTTGTCCATAAAATCAAAAGGAGCCAAAAGAGTGACATGGTTGTTGAAAAAGCTAATGCCTCCTTAAGCTACACAGATGGATGGCGGCCAAGTGCATGGATGCAGTGTGATGGAGAGGAAATGGCAAGGTCTGGACTCAGAAAGACCTGGCTCCACCACCTATAATGTGTGGTCTTCAGTCCATTCTGCAGCCTGTTTAATCATCTGTAAAATAAGGCTGGTTGATAACTACCCACTTACTGGGAGATTAAATATGAACGTATATAAAGTACCTGACGTATTTGTGCTCAAGAAATGCTGAATTTACTTCTCTACCTTTGTTAGCTCCATTCTTGAATTGACACTACAAATTCAACTGGGGCATCAGCAAACACATTAGGAATTACCCAGGGAAAGAAGATTTAGATGGTCAGAGTCGGGGCTGGACTTAGCATGCTCTCCATAGTTTGTTAAAGAGAAAACAAACAAACAAGCATGAATAGGGAAAATGTATATATATATATTATTTGAGGGCTTTCATGTGGAAGGGAGAACAAGTTTGTTTAGAATAGCGTTAGAAGGCAGAGCAAACATCATTCACCCCTCTTCTCCACTTCGTCACTTAACTCCATCTTATCCCTCAGATCATAGGCCAATTACCACTGCTTTCCAGCAAGATTTTCTTTACTACAATATATTCCAACAGCATTCCTGCAGCTGATTATTATCTTTGTCTAATTATATGACTAATGCTCAACTGTAAGTTCCATGAAAGCTGGCGCAATGTCTATTTTCTAAGTCGTATGCCCAGTGCTTGGCAAGGGACCAGGTGTAGGGAAGCCCCTCCCATATTCGTTGAATGTGGTTCCTGCCCTCAAGCCTTACAGCCCTGTGAGTGGGGCTTCACAGGATACGTGGATACTACTAAAGTGCTACAACCTCAGGACAGGTAAAGACAGCCCCAAGTCAGACTTGAGCAGCAGAAGCCAAATCATTTATCCAGAGTCGTTGATGACTCCTCATCCAATGCTCTAGCTCTCTACCTCCAATTTTGGCTACTTAGTAAGGTCTTTATCTGACCATGTGCCCATATTGGTGAGCGTTAAAAGGAGAGAAATGACTTTGCCCATCTGAGGGCATTTGCAGAGTTAACGAGGTGCAAAATACCAAAGTGAAACAAGGTCACAGCCCAGGAGAGAGGCTTCCAGCAAAGGCAGCTACCGCAGGCACCAGAGCACAGGGGTTCTCGTTTGATTGGGAGGGCGTCTTAGTCATGCAAATTAATGGAAAGGAAGCCAGAGGGGGTTACCTTGGTGATGAGCAATGATGACAAGGGACTGGAGACATATGGCAAAGGAGGAAATGCAAAGTTCTGTCAGCTTGCAGTGAGGCATAAATAACAGCAAGAGGTCTGCAAAGGCAGATTGAAAGCACCCAGGGTGTTATGGATCAAGCCCCAGTGAGGCAGAAAGGCATTAAGCATTCTAATGTGCACGGTCTGACACGCCTACTCTGTCCAAAAAGCCTTGGCTTCTGTGGCCCTAGAGACACGGTTTGCACAGCTAAAACCCCCTTTAAAAAAAAAAAAAAGAGCTTTTTTAATGCTTTGACCCAAAGTTTGGTTAAATCTCTTAAATACCTCTAGGAGCCATTCCCATTTCCATCCATGCTCACCCATCCATTCATGCTCACTCATTCATCTATTCATTCATTTATTTATTCAACAAATGGTTCAGTGTCTAGTTTGTGCCAGCCCCTAGGCTAGGTGGTGTGTTATTTCCTACTGCCACTCCTCATGCTCAGGTGACAGTCATCTCTCCATGAGGTTATTGCAAGAGTCTTCGCATTGATCCCCTATCTCCAGTTGGATCATGTTTGGTTCTTTCTCCTCTCTTCAGCCAGGATGACCATTCTAAAGAGTGACGCTGGATGTTTTTCTCCCCCGCTGTAGCATACATTCTTTCCATTTTCTGTAAACAACATCTACCCACCTGCTCATTCTCTGCCTCACTGACATTTTTGACAATGTTCCATATGAGTTACCATTTATAACTTGTCCTACCTTTTGTGATTCGATTGTCTGGTCAAGGGGTGGGCCTATGTCTTGTTTGGACCAATTAGAGAATCCCACTTTCCCCTGGCTGTAGTGATTGTCTCACTTAGGCATATGCCACGCGCTGAGCTGATCACAGTAATTTTTTTGAGAGCTAACTGGAGCTAAGACAGAGGCAGGATTCAAGGGGCAAAGGCTCTTTGTGTTAATTTTCTATTGCTGCATAACTAAGTACCACAACCTTAGTGGCTTAAATGCCAATGATTTATTAGCTCACTGTTTAGGAGAGAAGGCTGGTAGGGCATGGCTAAGTTCTCTGCTCAGACTAAAGAAGTCTGAAATCACAAGGCTGAAATCAAGGTGTTGGCTCGGCTGAGTTTTCCTCTTTGGAAAGCTTTGGAAAAGCTTTGGAAAAAATTTACTTCCAAGCTCATTCTTGTTGGGAGAATTCAGTCCCTTACAGTTGTAAGACTGAGGTCCGACTTTCCTTGCTGGTTGTCAATTAGGGGCTGCTCTGACCTCCTAGAGTCTGCCTTCATTCCTGGTCATGTGGGACCGTCCATCTACAAACCCAAAATAGTGTGTCAGATCCTTCTCATTCAACTTCTGACTTCCTCTTCTGACAAGATCTGGAGAAATTTGTCTGCTTTTAAAAAGCTCATATCGTTAGATCGGGCTCACTTGTATATCTCCCTATTTTAAGTTCAACTGTGCTGTATAACACGACCTAATAAGATGTTTGAATTCTGCCTACTACATTATTCTCCTGCTTTTTATAGGTTTTTATAGCTGTGAGGGTGGAGCATTAGTGTGCTTGTCTCCATCACGTGAAGAAATGTGTCTACGAAGCAAGAGAAGGAATCTAGCAGGTACAGAGAGGGAATAAGTAGGGCTATATTGCCTTATCGTGACTTTGATTTCAGTTAGGCCTCTCCATTCAGCTGCCCTCCGAGGTATGGGAGCCAGTCACTCCCACTGACCATTCTCAGTTGGGTTATTGTCAGTTCCAGGAGAAAAACATCCTTACAAATAAACACGCTGAAAACCCACAGATTATTCCTTGTTCTTGGGACAAGGACCAAACATTGTAGGCAGGGCCATTTGGCCTCCGGTCCCTGCATGCTTCTCCACTCTCATCTTTCACTGTTCGCTCCCTATACACACATATGTACATACAAACACGCACACACAACTCACTCGCTCGTGCACACACAGACGGCACATGCATGATCCCATTATGCACACACGTACACATACCCTGAGCTGTAGTCACGGTCGAGGCCATGCGTTTTCTTGAACGTGCTGACTCTCTCTTATATAGGTTTTGTCCTTTGCCTCAAATTGCTCTTCTAACCCCATGCCACCAAACGGACTCCTATGTGTCATTTTGCTCCCAACTAAGAGATGGATTCCTCGAGGAGCTTTCCTTGACCGCCCAAGCAAGCTTTTGGAAACCTACCTTTTCCAGGTTTCCCACAGTACCGTATACTGTCTGCTTAGTCTTACACATCGTGATTGCAGCTCTGCTGTTTCTCCTAAAACAGACTTGTGTCATGAAGGAAGGACGCTATGTCACTTACAGTTATATCTCTGGAACTTAGCTCAGTGCCAAAAACATAGTGATCACTGAATATATGTTTGTTGAATGCAAGAATAATTTGGGCACCCTATAGCTGGCATCTAATGAAAAATAAAACTCTCTACAATTTAGGATATTAGATTTCACCCTGAACTTTATCACTATGTCCTACTTTGGACTCCTTTTCTTAACATTTCCTGTTGTTCTTGACCTCTTGCCTGAACCCATGAATATGGGTTTACAAATCTTGGATCTGAAAACCAATGCTATTTTCCTCTTACTGGTCTTACTATGTACCTACCCCCTTGTTTTTGCCTTTCTGATTGGGACCTGCTCTGGCTTCTCTGGCAATGTCTTGGCAAAAACACTGCTGTTCTCTCTGGTTTGAGGGTCTAATCGTGGGCTGATTCACATGGCTGCCAACCAGCAGATTGGATTTGGCTTTGGCAAAGGAGAACCAAGCAACAGCTGTCAGTGATATCAGCTTCAGTCTCTTTCAACTGGAATCAATGATTTTTTTTCCCTTCCACATGGTTGGTTCCAATAATTTCCAACCAATCCTCACCAGGACAGAAGTTATATCATCTCCTTCAGTCCATTTATGGGTGAAGTCTGGAACGCGCATAGCTGCTGAAAGCTTGGTATCCATGAGCCTGAAATGAATTCAAGTGCATGTCAAATTATAGTTCACACTACTCAGTTGTTATTAACTGGATTCTTACAAAGAAATGTAACTCATTACTGTATCAAAGTACCATCACACCCTATTACTGACATATGCTAATTTGGCTTATGTGTATGTCCTGTCAGCTCCCTGATTGCATGTAAATTTATCGCTGGACAATTTCATACCTTAGAGGTGTTGGATCCAATCCTACTCCTCATGGCTGTGTGTTCTGGAGGGGTCTTGCTGATAACACAGATTTGTACAACTGCTAACTCCCTGACTCCATTGGAAATGGACATCAACTTGTAGCCACTTGGTTCTTTTTAGGTGCTATGTATTAGGCTTCCAGGTAACGTTTTACCCCTGTCCCTTCTCTCCCCTACCCTCAATGGCCAAACCTACCAAAGGCTCATGTATGTTGACTACCTTCCTGCTTGCATCAAAATTTATTTCACTTCTTTCCTACTGGGAACATAGTTGAAGATTCAGAATATCTCATATATAATTACAAATAAGTTGTGACACTGATTATATTGTAAATATTGGTCAAGCAATTTTCTCTTCACTTTTCCCATCAGTGAAATTAACATGTTTAAACCCAAGACTCTCTCATGACCCGACTAATGTCCAATTCCTAAGTTCCACCTGAGTTCTGCCCTTCAGTTCTCTTAGGTTAGTTTTGTCATCCATTTTATACGTTCTCCCATAGATTGTCTTATTTCCTATCTTACTTCTTATTGCACAAATGATTTTAGGCTTACGTGACTGAGTACTATTGCCTCACAGGATTCAATATGTACTGTACTAATTGTCTTATCTTTGTAACAATCTCTAGTTTCTTATTTAATTTCCTTATTAATGAGTGGCTTATTTGGAAGTTTTTTGTTAGTTTGTTTGTTTGCTTTTTTGGTGTGCATATGTGTTTTACTCTTTTTAATAAAAATCACTTTTAATGAAAACAATAGAGAAAAATCAATGAAACTAAAAGCCAGCTCTTTGCAAAGATCAATAAAATTGATGAAACTCTAGCCATGCTAATCAAGAAAAAAGAGAGAAGAAACAAATTACTAATGTCAAACATGAAAGAGGAGCCATCACTACTGATGTTATGGATATTGAATGGATTATAAAGGCATATTATGAACAACTTATGCCCACAAATTTGATAACAGATGACATGGATCAATATTTTGAAAGATACAACTACCAAAACTCGCACAAAGAAGGATAATCTGAACAAGCCTATTTCAATTAAAGAATTTAAATCAATAATTAATAGCAATGAAAAACATACACGCTATTAGGGTCTGAATATTTGTGTCCTCTTAAATTAGCATGTTGAAGCCCTCCCTAACCCTCAGGCCATGGCATTAGGAGGTGGAGTCTTTGGCTGGTGATTAGGTCATGAGTGTAGAGTCTTCATGACTGGGATTAGTGTCCTTATAATGTTTTCAACATAATATTAGCCAATAAAAAGCAACAACAGGTAAAAAGAATTATACGCCATGACCAAGTGGGATTTACTCTAGGTATGAAAGGCTGGTTGAACATTCAAAGCCAATTACTCCAATCACCATACCAACAGAATAAAATGAAATAACATATGATTTAGGAATTGATACAGAAAAAGCATTTAACAAAACCCAACATGTCTTCATGGAACAACACTCAGAAAACTAGGAATAGAATGAGCTTCCTCAACTTGATAAAGAACATCTACATAAAACCTACAGCTAACATAATATATAATAATAAAAAACTAAATGCTTTCTCTGTAAGATTGATGATAAACAAGGATGTCTTCTCTCATTATGCTTTTTAAACATTTTACCAGAAGTCCTGGGTAGTACAAAAAAAAAAAATAGGGTTAAGAAGAAAGAGATGAAACTTTTTATTTGCAGAACACATGATTGTATATTTAGATAATTCTAAAGAATTACTGAAAAAAACTGGAACTAATAAGCAATTATAGCTACAAAACAGGATATAAGGTTGATGCACAAAAGTCAATTGCTTTCCTGTATATCAGCAATGAACAGTTGGAATTTGATATCGGAAAAAAATACTATTCACACTGGCACCAAAAAATAAAAATCTCGTTATAAATCTATCAAAATATATGCAGGACTTAGGTATTGAAAACTAGAAAAATCTGATGAAAGAACTCAAAGAAGGACTAAATAAACGGAGGGATATTCCATGCTCCTGGATTTTTAACATTCAATATCATTTAGATGTCAGTTCTTTCCAACTGAGCCACAACAGATTCAATGTATTTCCAATCAAAATCCCAGCAATCTATTTTTCAGATATTGGAAATGGATTCTAAGGTTTTCATGGAAAGGCAAAATATCTAGTAGAGCCAAGACAGTATTAATGGAGAGGAACAAAATTGGAAGACTCACATTACTCAACTTCAAGGCTTACTGTAAAGTTACACTAATCGAGATAGCATGGAATTGATGAAGAGTAGATTCATAAATCAATGGGACAGAAGAGAGAGCCCACGAATAAACCCACTGATGTACGACAATTAAGTTCGCAAACTTGTTGCAGCGATCTTGCTAAACTTCTTTGGATATCAGAGGGATTATTCATGATGAATTTGTACCATCTGGACAAACAGTTCACCAAGTTTACTATTTGGAAGTGCTAAAAAGGCTGCATGAAAAAGTTAGACGACCTGAGCTTTTTGCCAACAATTCATGGCTCTTGCATCACGACAATGCACCAGCTCACACGGCACTGTCTGTGAGGGAGTTTCTGGCCAGGAAACAAATAACTGTATTGGAACACCCTCCCTATTCATCTAATCTGGCCCCCAATATGACTTCTTTTTTTACCTGAAGATAAAGGAAATATTGCAAGGAAGACATGTTGATGACATTGAGGACATCAAGGGTAAAAGAACGACAGCTGTGATGGCCATTCCAGAAAGAGTTCCACATTGCTTTTAAGGGTGGACTAGGTGCTGGCATCAGTGCATAGCTTCCCAAGGGGAGTACTTTAAAAGTGACTGTAGTGATTTTCAGCAATGAGTTGTGTAGCACTTGTTCTAGGATGAGTTGGCGAACTTAATTGTCAGACCTCGTATTTACGTTCCTGAGACTTGCCCGTGATTGCCCATCTTAGTGCAAGAAATTTAAATTTGTGACTGGAGTACTCTGTCTCCTTCTCTGACATTCTCCTGCTGTCGAAAACTCTTTGCCTTCTCCTCTCTTGTAGTCTCACTATGGCACCATCTCTAGTCCTCCAAAGCTCCCTTCTGTATGTACAATGAGGTACTCACTAGGTCAGTGAAGGCTAAGATGTGGAGTAAAATAGGAAGTCTACCAGGGTAGTGAACACTCAGTCAACGGCTGTCCCAACAGTAACGTCTTTAGAGATTAAAGGACCTGGTTGATGGAGCAGGATATGTTGTGAAAGCTTTGGCTCTTACTGCTCTTGAATCTTCCTCTGCTTAGTTAATGTCACCCTGGTATTCATCTCATAACTCACAGTTAGATCACTAATGTCTTAGATATCCTGAAATAAGCTGTACAAACTTTCCCTAGCACCCACAATATTCTCAGAAGGAGGCCTGCTGGATAGCGCCAATATTATGCTTATCCCCTGCTTGGCCACCATGTCCCTCATGTGCCATTAAAATGGACATTTATCAAAAGGTGCTTCCGGTTTGCTTTCTCCGTGAAGTCCTTCTTTATATTCTCCAAAGACAAAATAATACTTCCAAGTAGTTGTGTTTTAACCACTTTTGTTATTCATCATTTAAAAGGTAGATAGATACCTTGAGACTCTGGGGCATTGCTTCAAATTGGTACACCTCCAGTGCAATGTAAGAAACTATTTTCCTCTTTTTCCTTTTAGCCAGAGGTATTTTAAAATAACCCTTCTACAAAATCTGCCCTCCCAAATATTGGCTTTCTCATCAATAGAAATTAAGAAGTTTGTGGTTTTATTCTCTGATGACTCCTCAGTGCCTGAAACAGTTCCTAGCACAGTATTTGGAGATTTGGCAGAGAATAAAATCTCTTACTCGGTGATTTATAAATAGTTGTTGAGTGGACTAATGAATGAACTGCTCTCTGAAAAACTTAGGAAACAGTGTATGATTTGGTGCTTGCCTATCCAGAATATGGTCATTATCTACACATGTATTTAGTGTTCTTTCTTATTCCTTTCCCAGAGATGGGGGCATGGGGACTATGGAATTGAGAGTTTCTGCAGTTAATCACCATTCATATGCTTTACATTCCTTGATTTAAAAGAAGAAGGCTTTCTGGATCTTTCCCTTAAAGATCAAGAACCATGAAATTTTATGGAATGTTGTTCACATTCCATTCATAGGGGCAGAGAGTATCACTCTTGCTTGACACTTTCTTTTTCCAGTCTTCTACTCTTCACATATCAGGGAATCTCAGACATCGTCATTCCTAGGATCCAATTTGGGAGATGGGCATATAGGTTACAATTCCTGAGAAAAGGCAGGGATTTGTAGGTGTTCCTCAGCTTATCCTTTCTCGTTGAGGAGGCTTCTGCACGTGGGACAAAATGAATACGACCTCTGGGTTCTCTGAGCCCTGAGGCTCCTAACTGTGCTGGGCTAGCATCTGAAAACGTTGGAGTTTGTTACAACAAACACCTCCATCCTCCATATATTTCCTGGGTCTGGAGGCTAGTCAATGAATGCTTTTTCACTGGTTCCAAGCAAACACCCACTGAGGAGTTACAGTCAATAATAACAAGCCTAAAACAGGGGCAGGCTTTGTTGTTCAATCTGCTCCAGTCTTAAACAGACCACTTCTGGGACCCACCAGACACAGGTGGCTCTCTCCTAGCAGCACAAAGGAAGGGCTCATTCCCAAGGCCCTTGTAGCCATCTCTAATCCTTTGCTTTGAGCTCCTCAGCCTCTAGGGTGCCAGGGCGGAGTTGTCCTTCAGATAGCAGTCCCTTTGCATGTGTCCCAGGCTATCTCTGAGACAGCAGATCAAAGAGGGGTTGTCTGAAGGATGCTGGGCAGATCTTGAAAAGTCCTGCAGAGACATACCCTCACCTCGCTTCCTACCCTGTAAAACTGAAGTTCGAGATTCACACCTTGACGTCTCTGCTGATCTGTGGCTCATGGAAGGGATCTCGGGCTTTCTTTCCTGAGTAGCTTCAACCACTGAAGAAGTTGAGTCATTTGATTCAGCTAAGAAATAAAGACATGTTTTACACAGATTAGCCCCAGGTGATGCTTGCTCTAAATGGTCCTGTGAAAATCTCTCCATCATGAAAACTCCAGCTCCAGGAAACAGACACCTTTGCAGTATGTACTCTCAGAAGATATGGCTCCCAATTTCTTCGAGCACCTGTTGGCTCAGGTTTTGTGGATTGCCTTTGAGACTGGGCCTCTTGTGCGTTCCATGAGCCTTTTCTTGTTCTTCTGCCTCTGATACTGGCACTTGTGTAGCATTTGGGCACTAGGGCCGAGCATCCTAAAAGTAGCTTTACATTTAGATAATATTGTTTCCCTTTAATAATGAGAGACATACTTTTCCTAATAATGGTCCCTGATGCTGACATCACCTTTTGGAGCTTGTAGGAGGCTTCTGATCCTCGGCCCAATTCCCTGACTATGCTCACTGTATATGTTCATCTAATTTTTCCTTCAGGAATTAAAAGCTTTCTAAAATACGTTGTATGTAGGAAGGTGAGTGTGCAGATCAATTTCGATTGCTGGTCCACCCATCATCCACCCTTCCTCAGGAATGTTATTAGTATTAATAGGGTGTCAGCTCATAGAAAATCATGTAGGATTCATTATTCTGTTGATGCATGGAATTTGAAATTGACCCTTGTGCTGTGTCATACCATTTCCTGGTCTCAAAAACCACTAATAGATTCTCTTAACACTGACTCACTATAAAATAGATTTCTTTTCATTTCTCTGCCCTATTTCCTCCCACTTGAATGATTCAGGAAAACTAGGAACTATATGAATCACGTATTAGCAAGACACATCCCTCAAAAAGTGTCTTGGAATGAGCTCACACAGTGAACAGGATGTGTCTTCCCCACGGTGTGCCCATTCCAAAACAGAGAGGGTGCCCCTGACCTCCCTCCTATTCTGCTAAATCTGTGTATACAAGAAAAAAATGAAAACAGGTGTTTAATGGGAAATTTGTACATGGTTGTTCATAGAAGCACTATTCACAATAGCCAAAATGTGGAAACGACCCAAATGCCCATCAGCTAATGAATGGATTAAAAAAAAAAAGTGATATATTCAGACAATGGAATGTTATGTAGCCATAAAAAAATGAAGTACTGATACATATGACAACATGAATGAACCTTGAAAGCATCATGTGAAGTGAAAGAAGCCAGACACAAGAGGGTATATGTTATCTAATTGTGTTTATATGAAATATCCAGAATTGGCAAATCCATAGAGATAGGAAGCATGTGAATGGTTGCCAGAGGATGGGGGAATGAGGAATAAGTACTAAATGGATAGCGGGTTTCCTTTTGAAGTGATGAAAATATCCTAGAATTAGGTAGTGCTGATGGTTGTGAAACATTATGAATGTACTAAATTCCATTGAATTTGTAAACTTTAAAATAATTGAAATGATACCTTTCAGGTTATGTGTATTTCACCACAATAAAATTATTGGAAAAACGATGAAAATTATACCACAAATTAAGTCAAATATTTATATATCATAGGATTGGGAAAGGCTTTTTTCTATACAAACTCCTGAAGTCATAAGTAAAGCATGAAGCGATCACTTTGGTGGATTACTACATAAACATACTTCGTTTCACTAATATTTTTTTTAAATTGAAACAAAAAACAGTTTTCAGACATACGAATTCAAGCCATTAAAAACATCGTAGGAAGACAGGAGAGTATAGAAATGGGCTCTCTTATATGCTGTCAGAAGTGTAAATTTACAGTATTTTTTCAGTTTTTAACAAAATTAAAAATATGCATAGCCTATGTCTTCACAATTCCACTTAGATTATTTTACATCATAAAAGTTTATATTACAGAAGTAATAGCATGAGGGTCTCAAGCTGTATACCAAGGGTGTCAAAAAAAATGTATACATTTAAGAGATGTTACCTATCTACTTGTTACTTTTTGAAGTTGAATTGAATTATGTAGCAATGTGTAGTATGACGTTCGCTCAAAAGATGGCATTGATCAAGTGAATGCTAGCGTCATTCATTGTATTGCAATTTTAATACAGTTTTTTAACTTTCTTAAAATGTGTATACGTGTTTTGGCGCCCTCCGTATATGTAAGAATTTTTATTGCAGTCCTATTTGTGATAACAAAAAGAGTAGAAACAACCTAAAGGGTTTCCAATGGGGTGGTGCATTCAAATTAAATAGAGTATAATGAGACGCTCTGCAACTATCGAAAATAATGAACTAGGGCTAATAAGAAAGTCCCGAAAAGGAAAGGTATCCACCACATGCAATTAGGTGGGGAAAAAAGGAAGCAGCTGAAGAATATTTATAGCCTAATCTCAAATCGTAGTACTGGAAAAAGGTAGGTGGAGGGAGAATTTCATTTCTTATTTATGTACCTCTACATGTAATTTAGTCATCGTGATTGAATTTTCATTTATTTTGTGTTTTTTTTTTTTTTTTTTTTTTTTGCATTTTTGTGTTTTTAAAGATAACTATATCTTTCTATCTCTATAACTTTGAAAATGTGTACTTTTTCTTCTGGGCTAATCATTGCTGTTCCAACCTGGTCTCTTGGAACAGTAAAGGAGTTTCTACTCTGTCTAGATGCTCTGCTTATTTGCAAAGAATCATATGCTTCCTTGATCTCAAGAGGAAATTCCCTCTCCTTCCCTCCTCTTTTGGCTTCTGGTCATAGGTCGTGGGCTCATCTCAGATGCTTGCTGGAGCTCAGATTCCCCAGTGAGTCACAAACCTCTGTTTTTCAAACAGGCTAATGGGGAGGAGATCAGCATTGGGAGTTTATGAACTGTTACCTCATTTGCACTAGCCCTTGAGGGCTCAGGTTTGCATTTATAGCTTTCTAACTTGCAAATGTGCTGCCAGAAATAGCAACGAACTATGTCTGGGGGCACCCAGAGTCTGTTTCCAGGATCTGAAATGTAAACACAGGAGAACACGTGACTAGGTGGCACCCATTCTGTTCACGTCCTCTCACTCTGTGCCTATTGCTTTCTCAATTGTCTTTCTTCATCTCTCCTTCTTCTGTTGCCCTTCTCCTCTTCTTCATCCTCATCTTCATATATACTTGGTTTTTGTAAATTTACGATTTGTTAAGAGA
Source organism: Rhinolophus hipposideros (assembly GCF_964194185.1). NCBI lineage: Eukaryota > Metazoa > Chordata > Mammalia > Chiroptera > Rhinolophidae > Rhinolophus > Rhinolophus hipposideros. Next base: position 7,193,625 of record NC_138059.1, read on the forward strand.
AATGGCTTCCTGTTTGTATCATACACCAACAATATACGACAGCCAGACAAGCCTTAAACTTGGGTGACTGGAGACCAGGATCAGTCCAGCCTATTACGTAGATTTATTGTACAGTGGCCAGAACTGTGGGTTTGTGGAGGGGATGAAAATGATCAATTCCACTTTGCTCATGTCCAATCTGAGCTATCTGAGAGGTATTTTGGTGGGATCCCCGAGTCTGGGGTCTAAGAGAGACCTGGGCTTCAGACAGTAGGTAGGGAATCACCAGCATATCTAAGATCACCCAGCTAGTAAGTGGCAGAGTTGGGAGCCACACTCGGGCTGTGTGACTCCCAAGCCCTGAATATAACTAACATGCATTATTGATGACTTCTTTCGTGACATCAAGGTCTATTCTAAAGTGGACCTTCTAAAGATGGTGTTATTTCCATTGATTGTGGTCCTTGCCATGCCTCCATCTCTAGCGCCTCCTTCCCTCATCCCACACCATTAAGGGGCCTCAGAGCCATTGCCCTTTGCTATGCTGTTGCACTTTATCTTTGCAGAAATTGGCTCTTGGCTCCTGCAGCTTCAATCTGACAGCTTTTTGCAAGTGTTAAGCTCATGTTGGCAAATGTGAACAGTAATCACATTCCAGGTAAATATGTTGGCTTTTCATCAATCTAGGAGTCAAGTAGACTGAATAACAAATTAGAGTACTTTTCTTCACAGCTCTTTATTAATACATACAGTAAATGGGTAAGAAAAGCAGTCTGCTACGGGTGTTAGGTTTCCTCAGTTATTTGATGGATTAAGCAGTTGGATGTATCTTTTCAAAGGTGGGAGCTCTGAGTCTTGGAGCAGTCATTCATTGTGGCCTTCCAGCATATTCCAGAAAAACTGAGCTTCTGTTGGCGGGAGTTGGATGGGTCCTAAGGATTGTTTATTCCCAAGGCGTCACTTTGCAGATGATGAGGAAATTGATCCCAGGAAATGTGACCTGATTTGTCCAAAGTCACACAAGCACTAGATGGCAGTGGATCCAGGCTCAGCTTTCCCCATTACTTTAGAATGTGGATTAATAGAGCCTCAAGGAGAAAATCATTGAGTAATTCTAAAGTAATCTTAAAGTAGTTTTACTCCATCTCTCTACCCACCGTTTAATCTCCTCTCAGATATCCCTGATATATCCACAACCCCAAAATATGCAACCACAAGATTTTTGTTAGACTGTTGCAAGCAGCCATTTTATATGAGACCAAGCCCCTTGTCTTGGGCAAAAAGCTAAGACTCAAAACGTTCCTCCCTGCTTGTCTTTTTTTGCACAATGAACGGAGTAAGTGGTCCTTTACGTGGGACAATGGGAAGCTTACCCCACGATAAAGTGATCTTATCATCTGTGATGGCCCATAAACACCCAATGTTTATGAAGATCATGATTTAGCTCAGCAGCTCCACAGTTTCACAAACATGGCTTAAAAGTCCAGCAGCACCAGTGATTAGTTGTGTGATGTTTGTGGAAATGACTTATCCCTCAGAACCTCAGTTTTCTAATTTGTAATTAAAAAGACCTACTCCCCATAGGATAATTGAGGGGATTTAACAGATGATGCGTGAGTAGCTCTCAGCTCAGTGCCTGATACATGGAAAGAGCTCAATTAATTGTTTTCAGAACATGGGTTGCATGAAAAGCTAAGAGATGAAAAACATACCAGCTTTTAAGACATCCCCACGAAAGGACTATATTTGAGATGTTGGCTGATATAGACAAGTGAGAATTTTAATATTTATTTAAATATTTTCCCTATCTTTCGCCTCAGTCTTTCTCTAAGCATCTTCCTAGACTAAGAAGGATCATTTTTTTTCTTACAGAGATTTAAAAAAATATCTTCTCTTGCTTATAATTTTTTAATGGCTTGAGTCAGTATTTACATGTATTCATTCATTAAAAAACAACTATTTAGCACCACTGTGTGTTAGGCATCATCTTAGACATAAAGATAAACTGGAGTCCTTTTACCGGCCTTCCAAGAGTCCACAAGTTTGATTCTTTCCCAGAAGGAAGTGACATGGGTTCAGAATTATACGAGCCGAGACTTGGAGCTGATCTTGGAGCTGAGCTTAGTGAGTATATACTGTCAGTCTCCAACATACGGTGGTTTGACTTAAACATTTTTTTTTTTTAAGATTTTATTAGGGAAGGGGAACAGGACTTTATTGGGGAACAGTGTGTAGTTTCAGGACTTTTGTCCAAGTCAAGTTGTTGTCCTTTCAATCTTAGTTGTGGAGGGTGCCATTTAGCCTCCAGTTGTTGTCCTTCCAGTCTAAGTCATGGAGGGCACAGCTCAGCTCCTGGTCCAGTTGCCGTTGCTAGTTGCAGGGGGCACAGCCCACCATCTCTTGCGGGAGTCGAAACAGCAACCTTGTGGTTGAGAGGACGCGTTCCAACCAACTGAGCCATCCGGGAGCTCAGCGGCAGCTCAGCTCAAGGTGCCGTGTTCAATCTTAGTTGCAGGGGGCACAGCCCACCATCCCTTGCAGGAGTCGAGGAGTTGAACTGGCAACCTTGTGGTTGAGAGCCCACTGGCCCAGGTGGGAATCGAACCGGCAGCCTTCAGAGTTAGGAGCATGGAGCTCTAACCTCCTGAGCCACCGGGCCGGCCCCCAAATATTTTTTTTTTAATTAAAGTTCATTGGGGTAACAATTATTAGTCAAGTTGCATAGATTTCAGGTGTACAATTCTGTAATACATCCTCTACATATCACACTGTAATTTTTCAACTTTATGATAGTGTGAAAATGATAGGCATGTAGTAGAAGCTGTACTTCAAATTTTAAATTTTGATATCTTCCAGGGTTAACGATATGTAGTGTAATACTCGCAGGAGGCTGGACAGTGGCGGCTTTCTCCTGGGTTGCTTTCAACTCAAGTTGGATTTTCCTGATAGTCCAAAAATTGTCGCCAATACTTTCTTAGCACTGTATGTCTTCGTTTTCCTATCTAGCAGGAAAGAGAGCATCTTTGATCCAGCATTTCTAGTGTTATCTAAGATTTACTACGACTGGACCGGCTTCCGTCCCATATTCTTCCCCATTGGTGATTTATGCGGTCTGAGGGAAGGCATATACTAATTAGCTTAGCTCAGCTTTCATAATATAACCCTGAGAGACAAAGAGATAAGGTGACTTTTTAAGTTCATAAAGCTAGCCATCTAGTAGGATTTTAATTAATTCTTGTTTTTTGGGTACAACACAAGCTGCAAGCTACCTGTGAGCACTGTGCCCTCTTTTATCTCTGCACCATCAGAGGAGTCTAAATCTTTGCATCTGGTCTACTCAGTCACCTCCCTAATTCCACTGATGGTTTTTTCCATTGGACCAATTCTGTGATCCTCAGGAAAGTCCGCCAGCCTGTGCCAGCCTCAGTTTCCCACCTCCAAGGTGAGGAGAATGTCTGCCCTGCCTCAGGACAGAGGCAGTCATGCCCACAGAAACACTTGTGAATTTCGGAGTCACACAACGATAGGATATAGTTGTTCCTATTAGCACTAATGGCTAGGTTCTAGTGCCAGTGGTTCGTTGCTACTGGCTATTGGGCAGCTCCTCTGACTATGATGGACACTGATAATCACTGATCCTTTGGTTGTAAATTTAAAATTTGAAGTACAGCTTCTAAGCCAAGAATCGGGTCTGTCTCTAGTAACTCTTTCTGACCACAGGGCACGGTTTGGGACACATGGTACAGGTGCTGAAGAATAATTTGAATGCATTATTTAATCCACATCGATTAGCCTGAGATTGAGAAGGCTGGAACCTTCATTATACATAGAACCTTGGGCAAGTCATTCAGCCACAATGGGCCTCTCTTTTTTCATCTAGAAACCAAGGGTAATGGTAAATTATGAGGGTCAAATGAAGGAATACATATAAAGCTCCTAGAACAGTGGCTAACACATAAGAAGCACTAAAAAAGTTGACTTATTGATGACACACTGCTGATTTCACATGTTTAGAACCAAGGACAGCCAAGCGAAGATTTATTGGTTGCTTGCTGTGTTGCTGGCCCCATGCTGGCTGTGGGGTGTACACACATAAAAGGCTCACATTCTACCTGGAGACACCCCTAATCGGTGGGCCACTAGGAGCCAAGCAGGCATGGATTCTCCTGTGTCCTGTGAGCCACCATTTCAGATTCAACAGGATGCTGTTTTCCTCTGTTTCAAAAGACAGCTGAGCTTTCAGGTTGTCGAGATGGGTTGAAACTCAAACATTTGGTGAGGGAATAGAGGGAGTCTTTATAAATAGAAAATAAGTAGGAAGAGATTTTTATTGAGAGAATTTAAAAAGCTCCTGGACAGCCTTCAAAATAGTGCAATTTCATAGAAATATCCCACTTTGAAATGGCTCACTTAAAATGGCTTGTCCCTGATTTGAAAAGTTTCATCCGTTGCATTGAACAGAATCTAAAGAAGAGCTTCAATGGCCTCTTTTTGCTTTTAAAGGACCAAAAAAGCTCAAAGTTTCTATTTTCTGTCCTATCCTGAGCCAAAGGGGTGAAAACAGGGTGTTGCACAGACACATAAGCAGCCATGATGCCATTTTGGGGGTATTATTTTAACCAGACTTTTCTGGAAATAAAAATTTCTTGGGGAGAGATGTACTAAAAACTTAAGGGTTTTAAAAATAAACCTAGCAGAAAGAAAATACAGAGCTTCCAATTCATCTAAGTTCAGCTCCACAGCTAAGACAATTTCTAGTATCTAGCCTATATGAAACATGGAGGAATTTGTTGAGAACCTATTTAGTTATCGGCCCTTATAAAAGGGGAGGCAAGAGAAGTTTTTACTTGAGAAGAGTAAAAAGCTTCTCTTGCCATGGGAAGGATTTAGAGGATTAGGGCGTTCAAGATTTTCAGGCTTGTCTATACAAATATTTCTAGCCCAGGTCTAAATATTTCATTCTTTCCTTATCAGGGACCTGGGTTTGACATATGAGACTTGTTGAGACTGTTTATTTAGTCTTCTTTGCAGTTATTATCCCCACAATCTGATTTACACATAACCTGTCTTCGGGCTACAGGGATAAAAGTCTCTTTTAATGTATCAGAGGATTCTGGGCTTTAAATCATGTTTTAAGTTGACAATTAGAAGCATTGGGATATTTTTTTTGCAAGATTTCTTGTGCCCACCCTCCCCCAAAAAAGCCATTCTATTCCACAATGCTCATGATTTTCCCTGCTACCAAATGAACTAAACATGACAGCTACTCAATCTCCCAAAGTCATGTCTTTATTCCATAAACAACAGATGAAAGCCCAAGTCTTTATGATGCCACTTATCCTACTTCCTCCCAACAATGGAGATTTTATTGCCTTCAGGCCAGTGAGAAAGCCAATTTCCAAATCCTGTCTGACAGTCTGCTTTGTAGAACCACTCCTGTTACCAATAGTCTTGGGCGGGGTTTTCTAGAAACAGAACCTAGGGTAGAAATTTAGTGTTAATGCTTGACTTGAGAAGTACAATCCCAAGGTGGCAAGAGTGAGGGAAAAGTGAAATGAGGCAGGGAAGGGTAGGAAGCAATGCAAATTTATGCCTTAATGGCAGTGACCAATGCTACATGATGAGCCACGAAGACACTTCGTTGGTTGTTATGAAGATGTGTCTCCTTGGTTATGTGGGCATTTTAGACTTCTCTGGCTATACAGAAAAGTGCATTGAAGCAGCTCATTGGATGGCAAAACATAGAAAATTAACTGTAGGTTCTCCTCTTCCTCCCACCCCACTGATCAGAATCTTACCCACTGGAAGTTAATTCCCCTGTACGTTGGGTTGGCCCCTTTAGCAGCCACTGGGGAATCCAAGACCCATGAGTACAGTGTGGCATTTCATTTGAAACAGAAGAGATAGGAAAATCAAGGAAGAGCCGTAGACTCCAGGCGTGCAACTGGTCAAGCTCAGGTCATGGACCTGCTAAGCATGTAGAAGGTTAGAGGTGGCAGCTGGGGAAGAGTTAGTGGGTGTAGGTCTGAGAGACAGTTGAGGCTAAGAGAAGTTGAGAAGGCACATAGATACGTCTAGTATATCAGATTTTGTAAGAGCAACACTGAGTGTACTCCCAGAGGAACAAGGGTGCGATGTAGGTGCCCATGGATTATCAGGGGTTTTTCATGAATTACCTTCGTCAGAAGTTGTATGCAATATAAAATATCCTACCATGAATTATAATTGGAGTATATATTTATTGAGCATGTACAGCATCTCAAATACTTTATATACTCTATTTTCTTCTGTCTGTGTAATAGCCTGTGATGTAAGTGCTAGTAATAACCCCATTTTCAGGTTAAGAAACTGAAGCTGAGAGATTTGAAGACATTTTCTGAGAACCACCCTACTACTATTAAGTGGTGGAACCATGATTCAAACCCAGCATTATGTGATTCTAAAGCACACCTCTTAGACTAAACATGAACTGCCTTGAATATTGGATCTAAGTTTAAGGAATTTCTCCAGGTGTTCTCTTTCTCCTATGCACATATACTACCATGCCAGGAGCACTGATTGCCCATAAAGGATTTGATAATTCAGCTTTGGATTTATGTAAGCTTAGCTCATAAGCTACCTTCAAATAAAATTACAAAAAGTTTCGACTCCTGTCCATTCTAGCAGGACACGACTTGTTTAGCCTGCAGTGGCCAAGCCTCTCATGAAGGAAGCACCTACCACAGAGAGCGGGTGTAGGGTGTAGGCAGAAACCCATCTGGTGGGACCCTTGGGCACTGTCAAGAGGGAGTAAGGCCTTTCTTAGTGGATGTTGGACCTTGAAGGTTCTGAGCCAGTAGTAATGGCTGCTGAATGCTTGGCCAGGGTGAGCAGGCTCCACGAAGAGAGAAAAAGTCTCAAATGCATACATCTGCAGAGTTCAACGGTTTGGAAGCAATCTTCTGCTTCGTCCAGTTACAATCCAGCAAGGGTGGACCTCACTGGCTGCTGTCATCGTAGGCACTGACTTTTTATTAGAAGGGGAATATTTTCCTTTCTCACTCTTTTATTCTTCAAGCCCAGAGATGCCAGGTATTTTTTTTCATTTCCATTTTATAAATCATAAATTTTTATTGGAGAAAGCCCTTCTTGATTCCCATAAGTATTATTTCTGCTGTTACACACTTTTAAATATGACTGTGTTTCTCCTTTCTTAACAACTGAAATCAAATTCCTCTTTTGTAGAACCACTTGTTTCATGGGGGCGTCCTCCCCTCTGTTGGACTACAAGTTCCATAAGGGTAGAGAATGTGGTTGTCCTGTTTTCTCTCATATTTCCATTGTTTGGCATAGTACTGAGTAAAGAGTATGTGCCTAAAAACATTTTTCTTTTTGAGTGAATGAATGAAAGTAGCTTTCCCTCTTAACACCTGAGAATTAGAAGAGTTATTTAGAATTAGAAGCATCAGTTTAACATTCTGAACCTGGCTTTTTTTCCTAAATATGAGGTACATATAAAGTTTGGGGTCCCTTTCTTGAGAACATCTTCTTGTAGGCTGTGCGTCCTTCAGCCACATGTTATTAATCTATACCTCGTGTCTCAGTTTCAGGAGAAGTTCCTCAAAACCCCCTTGTTTAGGATCCATCCCAGAGGCCCAGGCAAAGATGGGCCTTGAGATGAGGAAGAGATTTTTCCAGCCCTGACAAGAAAGGAAGCCGGCCAGGAAGTGCATTGCAAAGGCAGCTAGTAGATAGATTTGATGTCTAGCTGGTGCCCTTTTCTCCTTCACGAGAAACATACTGTTGGGATGACATAAAATTAATGACAATTATGCTAGTAAGAAAAGCACAACTTTTTGATATTTAGCTAATGACTATGTTATTATAGTAGCTATGAGTTAATAATTAATTGGGATGAGTATTATAATAGTAATGGGAGAACAGTTTTACAGAGAGATTTATTAGGAATAAACTTTCAAGAGGCTGGAATGTATGGAAAAAAAAGGCAAGAGGGAATGGAATAGTGGAAAGAGCACCCGCTTTAGAACTAGAGAAGAGGATTTAATTGATTGATTGATTGATTGATTGATTGATTGATTGATACATCCGCTTTTCAGTAAATATGTATTGACTACCTATAGTGTGCTGAACATTCTTTGAAGTTTTAGAGCTATAAGATTGATCAGACGAAAAGGTTGCTATCCTCATAGAGCTTATATTCTGTTATGGGTTGAGTTATGACCCCCTCCTTCTGCCCCCAAATAAGTTGAAGTCCTAACTTTGGGTATTTCAGGATATGATCTTATTTGAAAATAAGTTCATTGCAGATGTGATTAGTTAAGTTATGATGAAATCACACTGCAGTAGGATAAGCCCCTAATCCAGTTTGACTGGTGTTCTTATAAAAAGGGGACATTTCTTCCTGCCCTCAGCTTTATAACGATTTAAAAATCATTATAATTGACATATAACGATGTGTAAGTTTAAGTTGTACAACACGACTTAATATACGTATATAGTAGGAAATGATTATTATGATAACGTTAATTAACACATCCATCACTACATAGTTACCATTTTTGTGTGTGGTGAGAACTTTTAAAACATACTCTTAGCAACTTGCAAGTATACAATACAGTATTGTTAACTATGGTTGCTGTGCTGTATGTTAGATCCCCAGAACTTATACATCTTAAAACTGGAGGTTTGTATACTTGGACCACCTTCATCCATTTCCTTCACACCTCCCCTGTCCCCCCCTCTTGGCAACGACCACTGTACTCTCTGTTTCTGAGTTCAGTTTTTTTTAATTCCAGTACTTGTCTTTTTCTGTGTGACTTACTTCGTTTAGCGTAAAGCCCTTTACGTTTCATGCATGCGGTCACAAAAGGAAAGATTTCCTTATTTATAGATGATAGTATTCCATTGTATCTGTACAACATATTTTCTTCATTTGTCTGTCAACGGACACTTGGGTCGCTTCTATGTCTTGGCGATCGGGAATATTGCTGCAATGAACATAGGGGTGCAGATAGATATTGTTTTGAAATAGTGATTTCATTTCTTTCTGATACATACCCAGAAGTGGAATTGCTGGTTTCTATGGGAGCCAGTGTCTTTTCTTTTCACTTTTAGTATTTGGTGTCTTTTGTGAAGAGACGTTTTTCAATTTAATATAGTGTAACGTATGAACATTTTGTAATACGATTTGTGCTTTTTGTTTCTTGTTTAAAAAGTTCATGTCAACATCAAGGTTATAGACATATTCTTCAATATATCTTCAAATTCTTTCATGACTAGGTCTTTGATTTGACTAAAATTAATCATGTAATCAACAATTATTTTTCTTTTATATATGAAGGATACATTTTCTTAAATAGTGAACATTGCTGTAGAAATAGGTTAGGCATCTGAGATTCCTTGTCTGAACCACAGAACCTGGAAAATGATTGGAATGATGATCTTCTCCATTCTCTCAGGGATGGTCCTTAATTAGTACCATTCTAGATAGACAGAGATAAGTTAGTTTATTACATACAATACACGCCATAGGGCATTAGGTCTTGTTTCACTTGGGGAAATCCAGTGGAGAAGTACCCAGGGTTTAAAGTGCTTCTTCAACTTGTTCCAAGTATCACTTGCCAAGGTCTAAGGGTGGTACTTGTTAATATTACTACTGTTTCTTTGCAAATAAAAAAAAAACTGCGTTTTAAGAAGCCAAGTGACTTGCTTAGGATGATACAAATAATCAAGCGAAGAATGGTATAAAATCTAGGTTTCAAAGCTCCAAATGCATGCTCTTTCCTATAAGCAATCAATTAATTTAACATCAGCCTCATGCAAAATCTGAAGGGTAATCTATTGTAAACAGAAAATTCTACTGCATAATATAAGCCAAAGCCAAATTAAAATGGTCTTTTATTAATTAACTGCCTCAGATTATGTGAAACAATGTGCGCCTTTGAAGACAAAGATTCCAATGATTCTTTAAAAAGATTTTGTGTCTGTGTAGAACTCACATCCCTGGGAGTTAAGTAGGACAACATTTAACCCTTTTATTAGTCAGCTGGGGAATGCACAGTTCAGGGAGTTGGACGAGTTTGGACGGTTTCACTGGAGTCTTACAACTTTCAGTGGTGGGGTTGCAATTCTAACCCCACTTCTAGTACTCCAAATCTCATGCTCTGCCTATGAGTATTTCAATCTTATTCACCAATTGTTACTCAGCCTCCTTCATATTTAACTATTACTGATTACCATTCTCAGTTTCCTCTATTTTCAACTAATATCCTGTTCATATTGGGTTACTATGGAATCATGACATATTGTTGGCCTCTCTGTAGGACAGCGACCGGGCATAGTTAAAAATGTTCTCGGTTTCTTAGCAACTCAACCAATATTATCCATCTTTGTTTCCATGATCTGTTCTTTTGCTGCAGTAGGTTGAATTTGGGCTAGCTTCTGGGGATGGTAATGGAGTTTTTAGAAAGGAAGTGAGCATTCCATGCATCGACTATAAACTCCATTCCATCAAATGCCTGAGCAGAAGCGATTGTCATGGGGAAGCTCACTAGAAATGGCGTGTCCTATGTGATTGGATAGGGGTACATACTTGGTCTTCTCTGCTTGGTTCTAAGTTGGAAGCAGGGACAAAAATTAGGAAAGCTGCCAGTTGTTAATCCAGTCCTGGTTGTTTAGGGTCAGTTATTACAGACATCATTGTTTCACTTCCTGGATTATTATTAGAAATAGCAATCTAGCCTAATGCAAGTACGAGTTACCACAGGCTGGCTTTCTGAGTGGTTTAGTGTAGAGAAGAGGATGGTTTCCTGGGAAGGTTGCAGAAGGTTGTGGGTCAGAGTTCCATTTTTATATATGGACTGGGCATTGTCCATTTCTATAGTCATCCTCTCAACACATACATCTTTTTAACCATTTTGAAACCAAAGAATGGGCCTTAGCTGTGTATCTCTGACACCTAACCCCATGTCAGATAAATAAGGGTTGGTGGGTGGATAGTAGAAAGACAGAAGAAAGGAGAAGAAAAAGAAGGGGCAAGAGAGAAGGAGGAAAAGAAGAGGGAAGCATAAAAAGGGAGCATTTCTGTTGAGGGAATGTCATAAGCAAAAGGATGGAAACTGGATTTAATACATATCTGGGAAACACTGAATAAGTTGGCTTGACAGGAGGTAACGATTCCTATAAGTGAGTAGTGTTGAACCCAGTTGATTTATCCTAACTTTCTTGTCGGGCCTCACCTAGCAGAGAAGAATCTATGTTTGAGTAGTTAGGAGTTAAGAAAGATGGAATAATACAGCAAAAGAAAATGATGGCTGTAATGGATCTCAAATACTTTAAAATGCAGTTGTAGTTATAAAAAAACAAACAAACTTGTTTTAAAATATACTGTGGCTTTATTGTACTTCAGAAAAGTAATCGAATATACTATAGTGCTTCTCTTGAGATCTTCATTAGTTTTCTGAAACCGTTTATTTTATGAACCTGAAAGGATGGTTCGTTTGCTGGGTGGAACTTGGTGCCATAATTCCTGAAGACATTGTGTCTAAGTGGAATCCTTTCCTAAACTGTTTTTTCCAAAATGTGTTCTAGGGTGGGTGGGGGTTGGGGTCGAGGGACAGATTGATTAGCTAATTCACCATCAATAAGATTCTCCAGTCAGTTAAACCTAAAGAAATGCTTATTCTGTCACCCGCAGAGGTGTATGATGATGGCATTGACATATTGCGACTCCGAAAATCTTTCAGTTAAAAAGATTGATTAACATGTTTAAAAATGCATTGTTTCCAAAACTTAACTGACCGCAGAAGTATGTTTCTGCGAAGACACTTTTGTGAAATTGACTTGTCTATGGCTGCTTTAAATTTTAATTGTCATGGATGCCAAAATTCCATGAATAAAACAATGCCAAAATATGTCTGAAAACCTTGCTCACCATCGAGCCTTTTCCTGCAATTTTACAGTTTGAAAAGTGCCTTTATAACATTATCTCTTTTGATCATCGACTTTCTAGTGAGATAACCAGAGGAGCGATCATTATTCCCATTTTACAGTTGAGAAAACTGAGGCCTAGAGTGGGTCATATGATTACAAGTAAATGAATAAATGAGTGATTGAGTGTATCAGTTGGCTGGACCTTTACTCTTGGTTTGGAGATTTCCCCAATTTTCTGATTTCATAAAACGGGAAGAAGCTGAGGCGCAGCAGTCAGGCAGAGAGAATTCTCCCTTTCTACACTTTGTTGTTCTATTCAGGCCCTCATGAACTGGTTGGTGCCTACTCATTTGGAGAGGAAGATCTGTTTTACTCAGTCTTGCTAATCCCTTCAAGAAACACCCTAACAGACACACCCAGAAATAATGTATCTGATTTATATTAGATATCTGGGTGTCGGCCGCCCCAGTCAGGTTGACACATAAAATTCACCATCACATGGGTAAAGAAGATGTGGTACATATATATATATACAACGGAATACTACGTGGCCATCAGAAAAGATGAAATACTGCCATTAGTGACCACATGGATGGATCTTGAGATTATCATGCCAAGTGAACTAAGCCAGACAGAAAAAGTCGAGAACCACATGATTTCACTCACATGTGGGATATAAAACTGAAAGCCACAAACGAACAAGACAAACAAACAAACACCCACAGGCACAGACAAACAGTATAATGGTTACCAGAGAGAAACAGGGATGAACGGAGGCAGAAAAGGGTAAAGGGGGTCGAATATATGGTGACAGAAAGAGATTTGAACTTGGATGGTGAACATACAATGCAATATACATATAACGTAGTCTAGAATTGTACACTTGAAACCTATATAATTTTATTAACCAATATCACCCCAATAAATTTAATAATAATAATAATAATAATAAAGATGAATCACCAAAAAAACCCAAAACTAACCCTCGCACCCTTATTTGCAAAATGTCCACTATTTCTACCTCTATCCCTCTCTAAGCAGAGAATAAGCCTCTGTTTATTTACATATTCAATGTTAAATCTTTTCAGAAAAACCTAGAGTAGAAACTTGGCTCTATTACTTTGATTACTTAACCCCTCCCAAACCGGAGAACTTTGTTTCTACGCTAGGAATAATTATTTAATTGACAGGTGTACATAAGTTTACATGAAACATCCAGTGCAATGTGTGGCATAGAGCTGGACCACAGTCAATATTTTATATCCCCTGTATTCATCCTTGTCATTCTCCCTGTTACAAATATTTTGACATTTCTGGATCCAACATAAATTTCTTCTTTCCACTTATAGGACACTTTGCTTTCATTTTTAACATAGTGTGCACTAATGCATTTCCTCAAGAAAAGTGCTCTTGTTAATATTGTCCTGAATGGTAGCTATAGAATTGGATTACACAGTAAGAATACATTCAAGTATTCAATTATTAATAATGAATGGCCAACCAATTAACAAGTCAAGGTACATTTGCTGGGAAGTGGATGATGGTAATATTTTTATTCAGAGATCAGAACCGCAATTTCCAAATTTCATCTGACCATCCACAAGTGGAAAATATTATTCTCCTAGTGGCATATTATTGTGATTCATCTTTATACTCAATGAGGCTTAACAAGTTATTTTGAAATCCAAGAGCTCTTTGTTGATCTTTTATTGGCTTCTACTCATTCATATTCCAGGCAGTGTTAATAGTATTATAAAACAGAAAGCTCGATACAGCACAATCCTGGCATGATGAGCTGGCAAATATTTATTAATCCCACGCATGTAGGGAATTGAAGTTACAACATCATTCACTGTTACTCAGGGAGCATGCATGTTGAAATTTTGTTTGTTTTATATAATTGAAGAATCAACAAATTCACAATCTTTAACAGGGATCTTAAAAATAAATGCATTCAGGACCAGGAAACTGGAATGCATCAGTAGTGCAGGCCAGGTTTTTAGAAAATAATAGTCACCACAAAAAGCTGGTGAGACAGCAGTTAATAGGAAAGTATATGACCCATCTGAATGGGCAACTAGTATTCAGCATCATGGGAAATCTTGGATTTTTAAAAGAAACTGGAAGTCTGAAATTTTTTGTGTGTGCAACATTTCTCATTTTTTTTCACGTCGGCAATTAATCTGATTCGTTTTTTGCAACACTAACAAACTATGTTGGCAGGCTGGATGCCAGTTTAAACCTCTGATCTTAAATGCATCAAAGATCAGATGGATGTATCTGTTATTGTTTCTACATAGTGAAAAAAAACACACATTACAGCGTATTTTCTTGTCCCTGATCAATGATTTGACTCATCTCCTGGTGCTTGCATCATGACAGCTCTGATGACTTCCCAAGAACAGGCACTTCTGTTCACCACCTTCTTTTGGAGAATGCAAAAGAAAGACAGAAAAACAAAAAACAAACAAACAACAACAACAACAATGGACATTGGCAAGTTCTTTTCCCTGCCTCTGGGTATCTTGTCTAGGAGCCTGCTTCTGCCTGGAATAGCATTTCACCTGGTGTTCCATTCACCCTCAGTTCTCAAACCTGGCAGTCACTATTTCCACAAGCCTTCCTTATAACTGCCTCTGTTTCCCCCCACAGCACCTGGCCAGGGAGGCAGGCAGTGCAGGGTGTTAGTTGAGAGCTCAGGTTTGGAATGAGGCTGACCTGGGTTTGATTCTCAGATGAATCACTCAGGAGGCAGGAGGGTGGGGGGCCTTGTTCTCTTAACCTCCCAAGTCTTGGTTTCATTAATTGTCAAGTAGGAGAGAAAATATGTAAACTATGGAATTGTTGTTTTAAGTGAGAGGGTAGTACAGTCCTTTACCGAGTTTCTAGTACATTATCACTATTTAAAATTATCACTATTTAAAATAGTGGGTTTTTTTTAAATTAAATTTATTGGGGTGACAATTGTTAGTAAATTTACATAGATTTCAGGTGTACAATTCTGTATTACATCGTCTATAAATCCCATTGTGTGTTTACCACCCAGAGTCAGTTCTCCTTCCATCACCATATATTTGATCCCTTAAAATAGTGTTTTGTGTGCTGATGCATATATTGATGTACATCATTTAGTGTGATAAGTAGTATAATATATGTAATGTATAATATATTATAGTACTTAACACCAAATACCAATTATACTTCTTTTCCCTCAGTATTTATATATGCTTTTCCCTCTCAATAGATATACATGTATATTGAATTGTGAATTATATACACAATATATGTGTACATACATACATAAACAAGTATATGTGTGTGTGTATACACACACACAAACACACACGTTGTATACATACTGCAATACCGGGTCAATGCGCGGAGTGGATGGAGCCAGCTCCTATTCCATCTCCCAACACATTGTATACATAAATGACCTTGTCATTTTCTTTTTCCTCTCTACCTTTTTTGTTGTTTTTGTTATAGGCCAGTCCATCCACTAAGGTTTGATGGAAATTTGGGGAGAAGGGGTTTGGTAGCAGGCTCCCCAGAAAGCTGTCTGACCCGTTTAGCAATGAGAACTCCAAACATGGGGAAAAAAAAAAAATCAGCAAATCCAGTGGTCCGAGACTACTTTCCTCCAGCCACTCCCATTACAAAGGATGACATTGAATTTGCGGTAAGGTTTTAAAAAGAATTTTGCTTAAAAAGTTCCTTTTAAATGAGTAATTTAGAAAAGAAACTTGAAGTGTCGCACAGATTTTTTTTTTTATGATGAATTTAGGGTTGCAGATATAGGGGACATCTGTCAGAAGGTAGAATGGAGTCTAGGTTCATTGAATATGTTGGACTTCAAAATGCATAGGCCCAAATATTGGCAGCAATCTGATCTGAATTTGGACGTTTCTGAATGTTTCATTGTCTTCCTGGCTCGCTAACATGCCAAGTTCCCACATGAACTCGGAAATATTTTTTAATTTGGGTTTTTATTTTTCAATCCAGCAGCGTAACCATCCTCATTGTGTCTATTGGCTGTTGGTTTAAGGCATTACATTCATCTCCGTCTCTTGTTCCAAGTCATGTCCATTCTATGTTGGTATGCCCAGCCAGAAAGGGACAGTAAGCCTGTTTCCCATATCGGGAATGGTACTTACTAATTTACCCATCCTGATCTGAACATCTGCCTCCGTCTTTATGCTTTAGGGAAATTGCACTTATTGGATGTGCTGGTCAGTCTTTTCAGATGGACTCTAGACTGCATGGAAGGCTCCAGAGTTTCTCCTGCTCTGTTTCCAGATGCTCAGAATATCTTGTCTGCAGCCTGCATCTCTCAATTACCTGTGCCCCACTGGCATGTATTATTCTTCTTGTAAATCGTCATCACCTGCTTGGCATCTAGGCCTGCACATTTGTGCGAAAAGGAGCCAGGAGGCTGCCTCACCATTGTGTGGCTGTAATTATCTGCACCACACAATAACGGCTTTGGACCCTGCTGTTTTCGTGCAGCAATTAGCAGGTGGCAAATTTTGTCTGTAACATTTCTCTCCACCAGTTTCTGGAGAGAACACTGGCATCTGGGTAAATAGATTAAATATTCAAACAGAGGCTCTGAGAGGGCCTCCTCACCTGATCCTGCCACTCGCTTGGGTTTGCCAGGTCTCAGCACACTGTGAATAATGTAGTTTTAGCATAGGGATGAAGGGTGTGCCACTTGGGGTCACTTTCCATTCAAGCCCTGACTCTACCCCTTTCTGGCACATCATGAGACCTAGATAAGGGTTAGCTCCCATCATTATGATATGGCTACAGGCCAGCAGGCAAAGTCTTTGCTTTCAGTTCCTTGTCATGTCATTCGGATTCCTTCATGGCCTGATGCTAGCCATTTTCCACAGCTACCTCCAATGTGGCTTTATTTCTGGACACTGGACTACTCACCAGCCCCCAAATGTATCCTATACACCATACAGTTTAACTGTTATTATTGTTATCATTCCTTTTTTTTTTTTTATTGCTTGAAACACCCCACCCATTCTCTCTACCTTCGCAGTGGCTTTCTCAGAGGCCGGGAGGTACAGGAGACTTAATTACCTATGGGGCATATTTTGACGAAAGGAAGAAAGAATCTGGAGAGAATCCAACAGTTACATTCTTCCCTCTTCCTCTCTTCATTGCACTGTGCCAACCATGATTTCCCGTCACACAGGAGTCAGACGGGGCTGCCAGCGTGGGTACCTGACAAATGATGTCCTAGGTCTTGTTGAGGGGGGCCGGGAAACAGTGGCAGGAGCAGCAATGTACCCTTTCCCATTTGCTTCTCATCATTTCTTGTCTCCTTTCCCCTTTGACTCATTTTTGCTGCTCTGGAACGGTGCATTCCAATAAAGCACTAGCACTTAATTTTGACCTGAGGCTCTGTTGTGTAGAGAGCCAAGCTCGGCATTGTTCAAACCCATCTCAAAAGTCACCTGTTATGGAGTGCTCTCTATAAATACTCATTTCCCATCTTGCTTTCGCAGTAATCCAGTGTTACTCACAAGAAGTCAACCAATCATGATATTGAAACTCAAGAATACCCCATATGCAAAACACTGTCTGAAAGGAATGTGGCAAAGCTTTGCTTTTGAGCTTTATTTATTTTATTTTTTAAAACATTTTTTATTAGTTTCAAGTGCACCAAACAATGTAATAGTTAGACACTTATCATTTATATCCCTCACACAGTGACAACCCCCCTCCCCCATCCACTACCCCTCTGACATCGCACACAGCCATTACATTTCCACTGTCTCTATTCCTAATGCTGTACTCCGCATATGGTGACCATATATATGTGTGTGTGTGTGTGTGTGTATATATATATATATATATATATATATATATATATATATATATATATATATAATTGTAGTTGACATTCATTATTGTTCAGCTTCAGGTGTACAGTGCAGTGATCAGGCATCTACATCATCCCTGAGGTGGTCTCCCTAATGAGACAAGTATCCATCGGATACCCTACAAAATCTTTACAACATTATTGATTACATTCCCCAAATTGACTTTCATAATCCCATGGCAATCTTGTGATTACTGACTGTGCCTTCTAATCCCCTCACCTTCCCCCTTATCCCCACCCTCCCTCCCCATCTAGCAACCCTCAGTTTTTCCTCTATGTCTCTCAGACTATTTCTGATTAGTTCATTCATTTATTCTTTTCTTTACATTCCACATCTAAGTGAGATCATATGGTATTTGTCTTTCTCTGTCTGACTTATTTCACCTAACATAATGTTCTCTAGGTCTGGAAACCTTACCATTTACAACAATATGGTTGGACCTAGAGAACATTATGTTAAGCTTTTGAGCTTTAGATACTGAATCTGTTAGACTCTCAGAGCCCCAAAAGAGGTGTCTCAGAGAAGGGGAGGCCAGGCATGCTGAAGAAAGGGGCAGGATTCCTGAGTTCTCTTTCTAGATCTTTCAGTTTGTATTTCGTTCACTGAATCAAAGCCTACTAGGGTCATGCCTTGTGCTAGACAAACAAGGCATAGCCCTGCCCTCAAGAAGATTACAATCCAGTGTGAAAACCAAAGACATGAACAGGCCCTCGCACTGGCATGGTGAGCACTTTTGTGGAATATAGTTAGAGCAATGGCAGTATTTAAGAGGGGCACCAAATTCAGGCAGGTGGAGAAGGGATCAGGCAAGGATTCTCATAGGGAAGTGAAATCTAAGCTGAGACCTGAAAGGGGAATCGAAGTTACACAGTTGACTGGAGAGGGTACAAGCATTCCTGGCAGAGGGAATAGCATACACCAAGGCACAGAGTAAGACTGAGTATACCAAAATAAAGAGCTACAAATTATTTCACATGTATGGAGTATGTGTTTTGAAGTAGGGAGGACTGGTGATAAATGAAGCTGAAGAAATAATACTAATTTCTCTTTGGGCCCTTTCTTCTTTACCAATGAAATAAGTAATTAAGACTCAGTTGTGTTTAATGTGCCTTCCAAGTTTAAGCCATGACTCAGGAAATTGTGAAGAAGGCTGTGACCCCAGATGTCTGATAATGAACTTTAAGCTGATTAAGGTTTAAGGAATAGGTCTGATGTTGTACTTAATTCCAAGAAGTGACATCATACCCTCCTTAACAGAAACAAACAGAAGCTCCAAAGTGAGAACAAGAGGGCCCTGTCAGAATTGGAATTCTATCCATTTTTTTCCCCTTAATGAATAGAACTCATCCTGTCATCCTCTCTATCATCCTGTGTGTCTTTCCTAAGAATTCCTTGGAAATTATCCAACATAATTAATCTTATCTTGAAGCTGAGATCACTGAGACACAGGGCTTGATGTAATTGGAAACCTATGTTATTTGATTCTCCCAGATTTTATCAAGGGGCAGGAACAAACAATTCAACAGAGCAGTTTTCAAAGGGTTGATGTAATAAAGCATGCAGCTTCTTTTTGCTCACATCCTACCAACTCTAACTTTTCATTAAATGGCATAAATGTTATTGATATTATTTTTATTATTAATCTAGTCATGAGCTAATTTGGGCTGAGTGCTCACTCAGTTCTGTATCAGAATAGAAAGAGAAAATCTATTAAAATCAGAATGATCGAGTGTGGGATTTAAAGCCCGTTAATCGGAGGTCAAAAGTCAATGGGTCTGACTGGTACTTTCTTCGTTAAAGCCTTGACTATCAACTCCTCCCTTCCCAACCTGGGGACAATTGTCCTCTGCTCCTTTATCACCTCCGATCATCCTGTATGTGTCTGTAAGCTTATTTCCCTGTTTAACTGTGAGCTCTTTGAGATCAAGGATCCAAACTTAGCAGTAACAAGTGTTTCAAGAAGGAAAGAAAAGAGGGAGGCAGAGAGGGAAGCATTCTTATTCCCCTTCACAGTGGAGGAAGCGGAGACTCAGAGGTTAAAGTCATGGTTATATGCTGTCTCTCTTCTCCCAGCTATAGAATACGATACTGAGGCTTAGGGAGTTCTAAGACACTTGTGCTAAGAGCTCTGAGTTAAAATCCAAACCTAGAACTTTTTACACCAAATCCAGGGGATGCCACATCCCTTGGATTACGAGCGTGGGCAATGCAGTCAGACGTCACTGCCTGTGTGACATGGGATACCTGTAACTCTCTCCAGCCTGCAATTTCCTCACCTGAAACCAGAAAATAATGGTGACTGTCTCATGAGATTTTGTGATGAGTTAAGCAAAAACAATCCTTTTAAAACACTTCGTGTAGTGCCTAGCACGTGGTTGGCTGTCAAATGTTAACTGCTTTGATTATGATTATCGTCTGGTCTCCATAGCTGAATGGTGTTGTATGGAGCCAGGGTTGTGGTTGACTCCACCTGAGAGAAGCACAGGCCATGTCCACCCCCTCCCCCACAGTGCTGTGCTAGCTGGTCAGTACTTAGTGATTTTCCACCCAGATTTACTCCAAGGTCAACACTTTCTGCTCTCCACAAAACCATTTTTATTTATTGCGTCTCCTAATGTGTGCCACTGTCCAACAATAAAGAGAAAATACTTCAACATCCTGGCAGTACTTGACCTTCAACTATTACCTCTAATGAATGTTGGCATTTCTATCTGTTGACTCTCTGTGCTTCACTCTTATCTTGTTCTCAGACTGAGATGAAGAATTAAATTATGTCCAAGGATATCCGTAATTGTAAGAGTAGGAGTAACGATAACAATGTCTACAACTTGTCTCACACATACAAGTGCCAGGGGCTCTCTACCCAATATCTGCACAGTTAGTTGATCTGTTTTATTGCTAAGAGTGTAAATATTAATATATCTGTTTTTTCCGATCGAGAACTTGAACTTCCACTTGCCTTTATTAGCAGAAAATCTAGTACCTACCAATTGAATGTCTTCCACGCTGACTTTTCCCAGTACTCTCAGAGTCTGCTCAGACCCAAAATGTCAGATTTGTTCCAACACAAGGAAGGGAGAAAAATGGAAAGTGTTATAGGTCCACTAGCCCGTGGCTTTGGTTGTGGCCACATGGGTCCTTTTTCACCCGGGATGCTGTTCTGTTCATGCCTGAGCTCATCTTCTTCCTTCTGAATCTCATAGTTGAGCCCAGTCACAGCCCTTTCCTTCTCACTAGCATGGTTAGTAATTACCCCCAAAGCATGATGCCAAGCTGAGGTCCAGAGGAGCTTCCAGCCCATCCTGTAGGATGTGAAACTCTACATCCTGGTACTGACGATGTCTGAGCCATTCAGACATGCTGCCCCCACCCTTCTCAGTAGAGACCATGGGTGTTTTACTCCTGACAGGCCACATGTGGGTCATTATAATGAAGAGAGAAATTCTTCAAAGGGAATGGAGGTAGAGCCTCCATTTCCCTTCTCCCAGGGAGAAGGGAGAATCTGTAAGCCTCATATTTAATCCAGGGAATGGCTGAGAAAATGAAAATGCTATTAGGAAGGCCCTGATTTCGTCAAGGACAAATAATTCATTTACGCGTATGTACTTTTTCCAGGGCCACGAGGATAGTTTCATCTTGCGTTTGTTTAAAAAAGAGGTGGAATGGCTGAAGAACCAACTCAATTTTTCTTCTAGGCCAGGAAGCAGCTCGAAACTCCTCCTCTTAATGCCTTTTAAGTATTGTCTCATCAACAGTCCAATTAGCACCAGAATAAAGGCTAAGCTACCCTTCTTGGTAGGTATTATTATCTTCATTTTATATGTGATGAAGTAAGTTCAGAGAGGCTACCTACCTCCAGGTCACCTGGATGGTAAGCAATAAAAAATGAGATATTAATTCAGATTGACCTGGTCCTGAGCCTGTGGCTTCTCTGCAGTGTTCACCCTTGTCCTGGAGCCTAAAGGCAGCCATATCTGTGACTCCATTCATTGTGGAACACTAGAGCTCAGAGGACATTCCTTCTTTCCCCTTCCCCTCCTTCCCTTCACACACACGCACACACACTCCCCAAATAACAACCTTGGGAATTGGGTATCACTAAAAGGTATTTTTCTACGCTCCTTGTGGATTAAAAAAAAAAAAAGAAAAAGAAAAAAAGAAAAATTACCGTAATCTGAGACCTGGGAGAAATCCATTCAGGGTTTGTAACTCTTTTCCCACAATTCCAGTACTCACTAACTTTTGTAGACCCAAAAGTTAATAGGGAAATCTTCAGAGTCTGGCTTTATCCATCCTCAAGGGGACTTTTGCTATTAATTTTCCAAAAGGCTTCAGATTTTTATCCATGACTGTCCACCCACCGGCCCACTAAAATAATCTGATGGATGAAGGCTGATCCTGATGAAACCATAGGAATGAGTCCTTTATTCTTTTCAAGTGAGCCGAAGACAGTAATTGGATCGACCTCTGAAAGCAAATCTCATCTCCCATTGGAAGGCTCGTCTCCCTGTCCTAATGCAGGGGACCTGTTGCTAAGACTGCTGTATAAGTTGTTGCCAAGAGTCATAAATCTTTCACCAACCTTCCTTGAAAGCTTGTCACTCCCCTGCCCTTTCACTTGATGGATGTTCCTGGCTCCCAGTGCTATAAATGTTGAATCGGTTCTAATTTATTATCTGAGGCCAAGAGCTTTCATAAATGAGAACCACAGTGGATTTCTTGAGTGAATTCTAATTTTTAAGTGCACTTAAAAACAGAATTCAGGGGATGATGAATATTCAACAACACTTTTAAAATAATAATTTAAATAGCAATACATATTAATAGCACTGGCTATTTGCTCTTTTGAGAGCCTTGAGCTGCCATGTGAGAAGTCTAGCTATCCTGCTGCAAACATCACATGGAGATAGGACAGAAAGGTAGCATTCAGAGGCCTTGAGACAAGAGAGAAAAGGGATAGAGAGAGGGAGAAGAAGAGGGAGGAGGAAAAAAAAGGAGGAGGGGGAGGGGGTAGGAATGAGAGAGGGAGGGAAGAACAGAATGAAGGAAAACAGGAAGGGAGGGAGGAAGGAAGGGGAGAGGGAATGGAAAAGAGGAAAGGAGAGGGGAGGGGAGAAGAGGGGAAGAAAGCAGAGAGAGACCCATCTGTCTCAGCATCTCAGTCTTCCAGACAGTACTGAGGCAACTGACCTCCAGACATATAAGTAAGCCATTTAGGGTGTCTTAGTCCAGCAGAGCTCCCAATTGATTGAAGACCCAATCAATATCACACAGAACAGAAGAGCCCAGGTGAAAGTGTCTCTCCCTGCGTTCCATTGGTCGAAGTCCATCATAAGTCACTCTGAATCCAAAGGCCTGGATACAGACTCCACCTCTTAGTAGGAGGTGCTGCAAAATCACATTGTATAAAAAGTGTGAACACAGGGAGGGAGGGAAAATTGCAGCCATTTTGCAATCAACCACGAGAGACGATTACAGTAACCACGTTTGCAGATGATGAAATCAGGATTTAGAGAAGGTGAAGTGACCGGCCCAAAGTCCCATAGCAAGTGTGTGACAGAGTTGGGATTCCCAAGTGGGTGTATCTTCTCCTGAGTTCACATTCTGTCTCTTCCATCATGATGTTTCTATGCTTTGGTTATTTTGTTGTTGTTGTTGTTTATTTTAGCTCTAGTAATCTTTTCCAAGTGAATCTTCAAGGGCATTCCATGTATTTTGGTGATACTCCATAACTTAAAAATGAGAACATTATGGTTAACATGTCCAAAGTTGGATGCTAAATGCATTAACTTTTAAATCAGAACTGTCCAGGGAGCTATTAACTCCTGCTCTTGAGCAGATTGACTTGTCCTAAGCTACTCAGATGGTTTACTCATCAGTGTTTTTTAACTGCTAAACAATTGGTTCCAAATGAAAGCTTACACAGTTACTGCTGAAAAGCTGTAAGGGGGCCCTAGAGATTGGACACATTTCTGGTGAGTTGATTCATCTCCTTTCGACCATTTTCTACATTCATTTTGATGATGTGACTAGAATTTTCTCAGCTAATTAAAAAAATAATTTGGTCCAATGGGGCCACTGATGGAGTTGCATAATGAACGTGTTTGTGCTTGATGAGTTGGCCATTATTATTCAGATTTTTCTGATGAATAGACCTGGTCACCAGACTGTTTCTTTTCCCCTCACAGAGGGCCTGGGACCTGCATCAAGGGCCTGCAGCTCTCTTTGCCTCATACTGCAGCCAATGGTATAAGTATTGGTCTGAGCTCCTTCTGGAAAGTCATATTGATAATGAACTAGAATTTGGCCCGAATGCTGGAACTTCAAAATCCTCAAAATCTATCTCCCCTTTAGGCTCTTGAAGAAAAAATGAATCCTGAACTAAGTAAAATCTATTCTGTTTTAAGCCTTTTTTCAAGAAAAGCATTGACCTCACCTACTTAGCTGTGTCAGATTTCATGAGTGCTCCTTTTATTCTGATCAGAGATGAGGACCAAGCAGCTCCCTGACTCCTCTCTCCTTGACTTACATTGAAGACCTTCTTCAATGATAAGGAAAAAGGATCAAAGAAAACAACACTTCTTCTCAGCATCTAGCTTAGCTCTACTCTGTCTACACTGAGACTTTTCCAAAGGGGAGTAGATTCCACTATGAACAGTCTTATACTCGACTTACTCACCTACTGCATGGAGGTGAGACCATTTTGAAAAACAATATCACCAGTCTTTTATCACCAAGACACCATGACTTCCTTGCATTGGACCCATCTGTCCACTGCTTGTAGGTGGAGTAAGGGAATGAGGAGGGCAAAGAGGAGAGTTAAGCTCTCACAAGAGACCACCAGGTTCTCAACCGAGAGTGATACCAAGTTCATCTAACTCCCTTCTTCCTCCTCTTTTGTAGAAGATGATTCCATCAAGAACCCCATGTTGGTGAGTCCTATGTTTGGACTACTGACCTTCTACTTTCCACCTCCTCCCTCTCTGTCAAACTGAGGTAACTTTGTTCTTGTCAGTCTAAAAATATCATTGAGAAGAACTGTGTTTTTATGGAAGGAGAGCAAAAAAGGCCAGTGGGACCTGAATGGTGTTAATCGGTCCCCTCTGCTCTGGAGCACAATTTGTCCTCATTCACTCTTGACTATGGAGATATGATCAGAAAATGCTTGTGGTTTTTTTTCTCTGATTTTTTTTTTTGTTTTGGTTTATTTGTTCATGTCTATTTTAGATGATCTATCCATTGATATCCATACTTAATGGTATCCCAATTTGGACTAAGAGTGAATTTATAAAGCATTATTGAAGAGGCTGGGTCCTTTATGAAGAGGCCAGAAAAATCAGTTCCACCTGATCTGGAGATTTACACGCATGTGCAAGACATACACAGATTTTGAAGGGGTCCCTGAAGAGACAGAGTTTAGCAGGCCTACTCATGAGATTTTGTGGCAGCGTGTTTACTTTATTAGTAGAAAGTTCAATGGAAATCCTAACGTTTGTAAAGAGGACAGTTCCTTACTCTCAATGAGTGGTGTCCAGTACTATTACTACTGCTACTGCTAATTCTAAAGGAGTTGGTTCCTGTCTCTCTCAACAAGGGATATCTAATAGCAGCAGTAGTCACCGTCACCATGGTAGTATTGAGAGCAATAGCATTAGTAATAGCAACAGTGCTAGTAATAGTAGTGGAGTGGTAGTAATAATAGTGGTACGCTCCCTTACTATTCTACAAACACAGCTCCCACTTTCCTATCTTCACTCATGATATTCTCTCTCTTTTCTTCTTCTTAAGCAATTGAAGTCCTAGGTATCTTTTCAGCGTTCACTATAAATGTAACCTTTTCCAAGAATCATTTTTTCAATTATGTAAATTGGAATTAATAATTTCTTGTATTTCCTCCCACAATGATTTGCTCATACTGCTCTTAGAGTTGTCACTTTATACATATACCCAAATCATCTGTTTTTTGAGCTAGCTTTCCCTTCATGTTGTAAAGGAAGATACTGCTTTCTAACTTTTCTGAATTAAAAAAGAATATGGCAAATATCTCGCCCATCATATGCAGTAAAAGTTTGTTGAATTAATGAATAAACAATTAATGAATGCAAACTGAATCCTATGAAGGTTATATTACAGAATAAAAGAAATTTTCAATGGTCATATTCCTGAAGTATTAGGGATGATATTTTAAGATTACAGTAGGACTCCATGTTACAGATGGACTTTACTAATTAATTTTACATATTCATCCAAACATATCATGATGAAATCTAATTCTCTCCAATGATGACTTCAATTAGTCAATCTGAATATATAGATTAGGACATCTGAGTCAGGTTAAATCTTGCCAAGGGTGAGCATAAATTTGCAGTTCACCATTAAACTGGCATCCTTTTCATCCTAACATTTGAAGTGTGGAGGTGATTACTCAATGAGCACATTGTCACTCTTTGTTCTGAAGAAATAATAGTAGTTCGATATTTGATACAGTATGAAGAGGGTGATTAACATTTGTCAAAATGTTAGACCTTACAACTGTTCCTTTAATAGAAACAATTTATTTTTGTGTATAATTATTCATAAGTGTCATAGAAATTAATGTTCTAAAAAGCGACTCCATGTCTCAGTGAAATTGATAGAAATATTCCATATACTTTCTGTATATGTAAAACAGAGAATTGGATTTTAGCAAGCAGGATTCTCCAAATCCAGGGATTCAACCCTTTTAAATAAAGCAGTTTATAGAGTAATTCAGAGCAATGAATTCACCTGGTTATCAAGTGATGAACATTTGGAGAGTCATAGTCATTGTTTATAAATGATGCATTTGTTTATTTAGAAATTGCCTTATTACTGAAAAAAAATTGCGTAGGTTATAAGATTATGTAAAACACCAGAAGATAAAAGTAGGCAAGATGAAATTAAATGTGGGTGAGAAAGAAGAGGAAAAAGAGTAAAAATATGACCGAAAGCAAGAATGAGCAACTTGACCTCTGTAAGTGTCCAATGTTTATTACTGCAGGAGTGGAGAAGAGACATATACAAGCCTCTGAGACGTCTCGCTGCAGTACAAAACAAGACGTCTGTAAGTCTTTGTGGTCAAAACCAGCAAAATGCTCAGAAGAGTGTGACTGACTCGGATGAAAATGTGCAGTGAAACCTAATGGTCATTAAGATCTTCAGCCTCATCTCGATGGGAGATACAATAAGGAATTTTGCAGAATATCTTTCGCTATAGGCCATAGTATTTAGTCCGATGTCCTGAGGTAGTATTAGGTTGGTGCAAAAATAATTGTGGTTTAAAAGGTTAAAAACAATTGCAAAAACTGCAAGTACTTTTGCACGAATCTAATATATTCTAGCTGTTTCTAGACTTGTGGGGACAATGTTGGTCGTGGCCATACTCAGAAGTTGACAGGAGGACTTAAGGCCCTTGGGGACGACACCGAAAATTTCTAAACAGAGTTGCAGCGTGATCATTGGTATACTTTAGAAAGATCTTCTGCTTATTGGAGGAAATGAATGTTGCTAAAACGAGATCTACCGGTTGTCTGAATCTTTTAGAGTATGCTTCTTACTCTCCCTGGAAAGCCTGCTGCCAGCTGCCCTTTGAATCACAGCTGAGCTTGTCTGCGGCCCCTGTGGTCGTTCCCTGAATTGGTCCCACCATCAGGAGGCAAGACACTAGCTCTTATATATTCTACCCAAAATGATTTCTCCAGCAAAGCCCCTTTTGTCCATTCCACTCCCATTGTGTGACCTAAGACATCCCCTCTTCCATTTGCTAAAACCTCCTTCAAACACAGCATTGTGGCTAAGAACCTACTGACTAGACCATTTTTGTCTCTGTTTACTTATTGTGTAAACTTGGACAGGTTTTTTGGACTTTCTGAGTGAATTCTGGTTAAGTCTAGAAAGTTAATCTCTCTCAGTTCCCTCATTCTATAAAATTGAAATGATAATGATATTCACTTTGAATGTTTATTATTATTATTATTATTATTATTATTATTATTATTACTATTATTATTGGTATAAAACAGAGATACATGGCTCCATAGAGTTATTCAAATACAGAAGTTACTCTGCTTGCCTTCAGTCTTACTCTGCTTGGATCCATCTCATTGCTGATGTCTATTTGTATTTCTTGGACAAGCTTATTGCCCTGAATGCAGCTCTGAGGCGGAATGGGACAGGCCTATGGGTTGCAGAGCTTGGAACTGAGGGAGGTCTAATATCATATTGAAAGCCCAAGTCAACTGTGGATAAGTAGTCAGTCTAATAATAACATTAACCTGAAAAACATGTGTAAACACACCGTCAGGAGCTTAGGTGCAATGGCAGAGTCACAAGATGTCTCTTCATGGGCTACTTGGAAAGAAACAGGACTTAGAATAGAATTGATCGACAGGCTCCCTCCCTTTTCCTCTCCCTCACTAGTCAGTGTCCACCCAAAAGGAAGCTGATCCCCTCCTCCCTTCTAGGTTGCATCATTCAATTCTTTGGGCAGCTGCTGGAGAAGCCGGATCAAACACCTGTGAGAATGGTGACAGGCGCCAGCCACTCCAGCTGCAGCTCGTTGTCTTGGAAGCAGGATACAGTGGGAGGTGGGTGGGGTCCATCCGCTGAGATAGTGTCTGGAGCCCAAAGTAGGCATGGCAGATAGACTCTGAGGCCCATGGGTGCACCATGATATTTCTAAATTCATATGTTCTCCTTTTAGTCTTCACTTGGATTATTTCTTTTCCTCCTCTATTTAGTAGCTATGTGTACATTTATTTTATTAATTATCTTCATATATATGTGTATATATATGCATACATACACACACACACATAATATATACATATATATATATGTATTTGACTTTAGTAAAATGAAACCAATAATAGCTCTAATCTTCATCGAATCTTACAAGATATTCAGGATACTTGACTTCATCTTCCCCGAGAATGTTGCCTGTTATTTTGGTTGGACTAGGCAATAAAGTCTAGTATTGCATTATCACATTTAACATAATTAACCAATGTTTCCGGTTATGTTTTTGTTTCTGTTTTTTGGCCAAACATTGAATCTTGTATCCTATCCCTTCGCCCTAAGTTTATTACTTCATTCTTATTAATGTACATACCTAATCCTTATTTGTTTAGCAAGAATGAATGGTCCATTTCTTCAACTTTTGTTTCTCTGAAGATATCATCACATTTTCGTCACTCTTGAATGTTGTTTTAATGATGTCATTGACTGTAGATGAGAAAGTTACTCTTGCAAACTCATCCTTGGAGTCAGGCTTTTGGGGTTGGAGTCCCGGTTGCACTTCATAACAGCTGTAGCAAATGATTTTTCAAAACTCAATTTTCTAGTTATTTGTTTTGTTTCTGCTGTATATGAAGTTGGTGTCTGTATATTGATCTCAAATCCAGTCATCTTGCTTAACTTTATTACTATTTTAATAATTTGTTCATATAAATTCTTGTGTGGTCTCAATATGGACAATCATACATCTGCAAAAAGAGTTACTTTAGTAATATTTAATCTTTTTTGCAATCAATACCACGACATAATAATATTTAATACTCATTCTGAATACAAAAATAAAGAGGTCTGATAATACCAAATGTCAGGGAAGATGTTTAGTGACAGGATAGCTTATTAACTGCTGGCAAGAGTGTCAATTGCTACATCCATTTGGAAAAAAAAAATGGTTGGCATTATTTTGTACGCTACAAACTTTCACGTATCCTAAGGTTGAGTCATTTCCCTCCTAGGTTCCAAAAGGAACTCATATGTATATTCAGGAGATGTTTATAGGAATAGTCAAACAGATGTATTTTCTGTGACCATTTTGGTACAATAACAAAATGCAATATGAAGTCTAAACGAATCAACTACACATGTACACAATATGAAGGACTCCTAGCAGTGTAATATTGAATAAAAGCATATTATACTTAGTAGAATAATATTGAGTACAAAATAAATTACAAAAATGGCAGACACTGTAATATCATTTTCATGAACCAAGTAAGACAAAACGTTATATTTTTAGAAATGCAAATAAATACACAGCAATGATTTTTTTTCCCCAAAAGCAAAGGAGTGATCAGTACAAGATTTAGCATAGTGGTGTTTGCATTGGATAGGTTGAGGCAGGGGTTTGGAATGGGAGAAGACTAAATAAGCAAATGTAAGTTATAATCAGTGTACTAGTTTCAGTGTCCATGGTGGGTCCATGGGAAAACAAATAAGTAAATAACATATCTAAACAAAAGAGGACAATAGATGGGTCAATCACATTTCTTTTGGGAAATAACTAGTTGTGAGATTGCTAGGTTGTATGGTAAGTATATGTGTAACTTTATAGGAAATTGTCAATCTCTTTTCCAAAGTGGCTGTACCATTTTGTTCTTCCACTAGAAGTATATGAAAGTTCCAAATACTCTACATCCTCATCCTCAGTAACACTTGATATTGTTTTCTTTTTTTTAATTCTAGCCATTCTAGTGGTTATGTAGTGGTATTTCATGATACTATTAATTTGCATGTCTCTAAGGATGGATGATGTTGACCATCTTTTCATGTGTTTATTTGTTATCCATATATCTTTATTGGTTCATTTGTTTTCTTGTTGTTGAGTTTTGGGAAATCTTTGTATATTATGGACACATGTCCTTTATCAGATATGTGTTTGGTAAGTATGTTCCCCTAGTATGTGACTGGTCTTTTTATTATCTTACAGTTTCTTGAGAAGAACAAAAGTGCGTCATTTTTATGAAGTACAACTTATCAAATTGTCCTTTTATGGTTCCTACTTTTTCTGTCCTACCTAAGAAATTTTTGCCTAATCCAGGGTTACAAAGATTTTCCCTTATGTTTTCTTCCAGAACTTGTATAGTGCTAGCTCTTATATCTAGATCTATAGATCTATTTTAAATTAATTTTTGCATATGGTGTGAGGTAAGAGTCAAGGTTCAGTTTGTTTTTGCAAATGAATATCCACACATTATAACGCCATTTATTAAATCAGCTACCCTCTCTATGAAGATTTCCATGGAAGGTCTGTCAACAATCAATTGGCCACACATGTGTGGGCCTACATTTGAATTCTATTCTGTTCATTTGCCTATGTGTCTATCCTTACGCCAATGCCATACTACTCAGGACATTTTTCATAGCAGAAAGAGAGAATAAGATTTACATTGTCATTTGAGTCTCCACAATGGACTGAAGTGTAATACTTATATGTTGTAAATTTTTCAAACCACCACTTTTTCAGAACTGGTGTAGAGGGTGTCTTTTGTTTTTCTATAACTATAGAGAAAGAGAGAATAGTCTCTTTTTATAAAACTGATATTTCTCACACATTTTATATTGGGAATCCATTGGAAAGCTTTGCAAAGGGGAGCAAGAAGCAAGACCAAGGAAATTTAAAAGAAGATAATATTGAGAAATGGAATAAATGTATTTTGGCATGTACGTTATTGAGATTTTTTTTTTTTTTATCTCTGGTTGATTGTCTTTTCTGTCTCTGACATCTCTGTTTGGTCAAGATATGACACCCACAGAGATCATTCAGCAAAAACTTACTAAATGAAATAAAATAAAGGATCACTAACTAATGAATGAAGGATTTATTATCCTGCTTACTTTTCCAGCATATCATAAGTACTACTTCTGGTGGTGCTAGCTAATTCAACCTTGACATGTTTCTCCCAACAAATAGTTGCAGTAATTTAGTGGGGTAGATTTTGTTTTTGAAAAGCCAAATAGGAGATCATAGGCCATACCTCTGAGTATTCTTACAATGTACTCCTTAAATCAGCTTTTGTTTGACTACTGGAGTATGAGGGAATGTCAAAACAAAAATGGAAATTAGATAATGGTGTGGACCAACCCACTCATTTTATAGAAGTTAGCGATAATGAAAATAATAGCTATTGTGATACTCTAATTACTTAGATGTGTAAAAATAATAAGGGAAGTGATAATACCTTATAATCACTTACTACTTTGTACTTTAGAAAGGAATTCGACGTCTATAATTTTATTGGATCCTCACGACAATAATGTGAAATTGTATTATTACGTATTCCCATTTTACTGGCAATAATAACAGCTCACATTATTGGTTGTTTATTACTTTCCTAGTGATTTTACATGAATCAACTTATTTAATCCTCACAATTCTATGAGTTAAGCACTGTTAATATTCTCGTTTTCAAAGAGGAAGAAAATCAGAGAACTATTAAATAGCTTGACATAGCCATCTAGTTAATAATTGGCTGTAGGAATCAAAAGTATCCAGTCTGACTTTGGAGTCTATATTATTAATGACACTACTAAGTGGAAAGAAAACCATAGCCTTAGGCTAAGGAATTAGCTTCATTCTCCTGGCCTTAAAGTGGCTGACCTAAGACTTTCAACCTCAATTGGCCACCTCTAAGGTACCTGCTTCTTCTACCTCTTCAGGAAGAGAATGAGTTCTCTGGGGGATACAGTGACTTATCACCCTGCATTCAGATGCAAAAAATTAGCAATTTGCGTCAAGAAATCTGTAGTCCAGTCCTTGATTTCTCAGCGACTATGTTTTTAATTTTGTTTTTATTAGTTTCAGGTGTACAAAACAGCACAGTGATTAGACATTTACACATCTCACAAAATGATAACTGCAACAAGCCTACTGCCCATCTGACATCATACAGAGCTATTATAATACCATGAACTATATTTCCTATGCTGTACTTTATATCCCATGACTATATATATTTTTTAAATCATAGTTGACATTCAATATTATTATGTAATAGTATCAGCATAGTGGTTAGGCATTTATATAATTTATGAAGTGATCACCCCGATAAGTCTAGTATCCATCTGAGACTATACGTCATTTTACAATATTATTGACTATATTCCCCATACTGGCAGCTACTTTTTTTTTTTTTTTTTTTTTTAGGACATGCACTTAACCTGTCTTTGCCATGCTGTGGCACACATTGGAATCAGTAGGTGTGTTTGTTAAACCTAACAGGTGTATCACTTAATCTGCAGTACTCTCCTTGGCTGAACCTTGGTCTTGGCCTCTGTCAGCCATGGTAGCCATTTGAGGGGTTTCATTAGGACAGTTTCATGGGGCATCTCTATTCTGCTTCCTCCCCGAACCATGGGCAGGGACGCCATCTTGGCAATAGAGGAGCCTTGGCTGTTTCTCAGAGGAAAGGAATTCGTGCTGTTCTGCATAGTGAAAGCATTTAGCTAAGGAAATGTCTTGATGTTAAAAGCTAAATCACTCTTTCAGAGACTCCTACTTCTCTACAAACAGAATTGCTATATGATTCTGATTGCCAGGCAAGTCCAAAGAAAAGAACAAGAAAAAAAAATAAACCAACCAACCAACAAACAAAACCCTCCACCATATCCCATTTTAGGAATATTTGCTATTCCTTAGGGACAAAAATTATGCCTTATATTCATCTTTGGGAAACCAGACCCTAAGAGGCTAGCTGATGTCTATAAATTTCCAGTTAACATTTCATGGTGGGTAGGAATGATGACTAAGATACCACAAGCTAGGTACTTTACATTTGGTTATATCCCCATTTTACAGATGGGAAAACCTCAGAAAAGTGACCTTCTCCAAAGTCATACAAGTCCTTAGTGTTAGAGGTGGACAGAAAAAGCAAAAGAAAGAAGTGGGGAAACAAGAAGCAGTGAAAAGAAGGAAGAGTGGGCAGGTTTGTAGACATTTGGTTTTCAGTAAATAGCTACAAATAAATATTAATTGTTATAGTCATTGTTTTAAATTATTACAACGACTTGTTAGTTATATTCTTTAAACTGTTAGAGTAAAGCCAACATTTAAGGAGAAAAATGATTTCTTTTTGTTTTCCACCATAATTTACATCTGTGATGCTCAACTGGAGAGATTTGGCTCAAATAATAACTTTCAGAATCATCTACACACAGAAACACACACACACACACACACACACACACACACACGGGAAAATTAACAAACATTTCCCTCTCAAGCAAACAGTTCATACATTATCTATAATTGTCACTAAAAGTTAGGATGACGCTGAAGTGTGTTTGCTAGCTAAGGCACAGGTTTGGAGTTGCATAGGTCTGAGTCCATTTGCACATTTCTTGGTTCACTCAATATTTATTGTTCAATGCCATGTGCCAGGCACAAGAACTAAGGGGCTGAACAAAATATCTAGTTTCTGCCCTCAGGAAGGCACAGATAGGTAGTGAGACAGTTACACCTGAAATTTTGACAAAGCCACTGTGTGCTGTGATAATGAATTTTTAGAGTGTGCCGAGATACCCAGGGACACGAGAACTGAAATGAGCCCTGAAGGATAAGTGGCAGGAAGCCAAATTCGGACAAGAACATGAAAAAATTTTAATCCTGGGCCCACAAAGAGGGTTAAACTCTGTAACCTCAGTTCCTACGTCTGTAAAATGGGTTTCATCCTTAGGATTAAATGTCCATAAATGGGACTCATCGTTAGGATTAAATGTGATACTCTAAAATAGGGGTCATCATTAGGATTAAATCAGATAATACAAATGTTTTATCACCGACCGAACCTGACCCAGAGTGCGCTGGTTGTTTCCACTACTCTCTGTAGACACATCCCATTCCACTGGCTGTGTGCATGCTATGTTATAGCTAAATCCCCAGTTATTACTCCAGTCAACTCATAGCTTTGTAAAAGTAGCAAAATTCAAGAACTGAAAAGCCATATCAAGCAACATATTGCAGCAGGCTTTGGATCATAACAGCCGAGCATCCATAATAAGCCTGTGTGTCCCCAATACCCAGGGCCAGGTCTGACACACAGGAGATATTTTCTGTTTTTGCTGAATAAATCAATCAATTGATACTCCTTTATCAAGAGCCCAGATCTGTTTACAAAGAACTAGTTTTAAACAGTTAATGCTCATCAGTTTTTGTTAAATATGCAATGTACACAACTACTTATGACCCATCAATCGGGGAAAGAATGCAAAACCTAAGTCTTCTCTGCAATGTGTAATTTTTAAAATTATCCAGATACATAAAAAGAATTATTTCCATAGTGAATTGAATTTGAAAAGTAGGAGTTAATATTTGTAGAGAAAAAGTTAAGCAATGGAAAATGCTACCTGGCCTTTTTTCCCCGCCTACAGTTTACTTTTATTTTAACCTATTTTTGTTTTTTATTGAGTTTGCTTTGCTGAGCACAACCTTATGATTAAATTTTGATTTAAATAACAGAATTAGTTCTACTTTTGTGTCAAGTCTGAGGGAGGAGGGAATCTACCATATTGATGTTTATGATTTTCATAGCTGGGATCAACAGTAAGAAAAGTTTATCCTTCAAATACAAAATGGTGGTTCATTGTGCTGTACAAGGGGGATGCCTGAGATTTGCTTCTTGAATGTTCTTAGGGATCTAAATGGCACTGCAGCCTGATTTGTATATTACACATATGTGTAAATATACACACAAAACTAATCATTTAAAGATTGAATTCCCAGTAGTCAATCGAAGCAACCATTCCCAGCTGTTTTTAGGTTTTCACTTCCAGAAGTTTATATTTTGAGAAAGGAATCTATGCAGTGTCTTTTTCCGTGACCACTCAGTTTTGCAGAATCATATTTTTTTTCTTTCAGAGGAGCCAACATGTAAGAATTAAACATGAAAACGGATTTACTAACACTTGTTAGTAAAAAAAAAAAAAATTCTAGCACCTTTTTTAAGAGTTTCTTTTTTCCAAATAAATAGTTTGACCTAAAAGAAGGGGGGGGGGCACAGATAAAATTCAGTGTCACTCACTTGGTTTTCCTTAAAATACATACACTTCGCTCTAGTTTCCAAAGATTCTAGATCTTAAAAGATGCACTTAGGGGATAACCTCTTGTGTCCATACTAAGGTGAGATAGTTTATATTTAGGCAAAGCATTTTGTTTTAATTAATTTACAATTTCAAGAACCCACACATATTTGTGGTTTAAATACACCGATAGTCCTAAAATTCCTCTGCTGCCCTACCAAGCCCGGTGCGTCTCTTTCAAGGTTGCAACTTGAGTAACTCTAGAGCTATCCCCTCACATTGATCTCCGTACTTCTAAATAATGCGCTGGAATTTCATGATGATTATTTTTCTTTTAGAAAATAGTTCTTCGATCTCTGTAATGAAGCAGGACAATTAAGCTTTTCTACAACTTCTTCTTTCCCCTTCTCAATACCTCCCAGTGGCTGAATCACAATTCTTTGTTAAATTACTCATCAGAATTTACCTGAGAATGACTACACAAATGTTCTTTGCTGAACAGAGTAAGGTATATGATTATATCTCCTCTCTTGACAACTTTTCTTTTATCTGGGCCTAAACCTTCATCATCCTGTCTTCTGCATGCCTAGTATTATGTTCCACGGGCTGAAACCATTAGCCCCCTCTTTCCCTCAGAAGAGCCTCTATTCATCATTACCATCGGGCCTAGTTACTCTGCTGCCTAGCTGTCATCCATCAATTTCTCGGAATCATCATCATTGGACTTAACCGACACTACCTTCTGATGTTGGATCTCCTAGAGCCAAATCATATGCCTTCTTCTTTATTTGTGTATTTCCTTAGATTGCTGATTAGTTTTTTAAATATCTTCCTAAGGACAGGTTGTAGTAAATAAATGTTTATATCTTTGCATGTTTGAAAATTTCTTTTGTGGTTTTCACATTTGATTCATAGGTTGACTGTAAAGAATTCTAGATTGAAATTTTTTTTTATTTAAAATATCGAAACTATTGCTATTCTGTCTCCTAATTTCCAGGGTTATTGTCAGAAATATAACTGCTTTGGGATTTAGGGCCCTTTATATGTGACTTGTCTTTCTTTTTGGTAGATTTAAACATCTTCTTTTTATCTTTGCTGTTTTGAAATTCCTTAATAATATGCTGGGTGTGTTCTAGACACATACTGTACCAGAGACTTGGTTTTTTTCAATATTGGGTAATTACACTGTATTTTCTTTTGTTATTGTTATTAATTTTCTCTTTTCTGTTTTCTCTGTTCATTGTGTCTCACTTTTTTGTCCTTTTTGACTCCGATTTATTGAATATTGTATCTCATGGAATAATGCTCTGATTTTCATGTACTCCTATTTCTTACCTCTTGGTTTCCTGGGGAATTTTCTCAATCTTATTTTCCAACTTTACTAATGATATTTTAATTTCAGCTATTGAATTTTTGTTTTGAGCATTTTTTAGACATTCTCAAATTGTTTATATTTTTCTAACATCCTGTTCTTATTTCATGAAAACATCATCATCTTTTAGCTCTTTCGGGATATTAATTGTAATTGGGATTATTTTGTGTGGGGGGGGAGGATCGTTGACTTTTTCCTACTTTGGATATTATTTAAATTTTCTCCAGTTTCCTTTTGTTTGATTGTTTTTTCTTTCATATATATTGGAGATTTTTCTTAAATATCTGATTATCTGTTGTTTTATAATGAAAAGAAAGGACCGATTGGAATGTCTGTGTCTATGGGATTGTCCAAGATGGGATTGTCCACTGCTGGGCTTCTCTGCAAAGTGATCAAAATCAGTGTCACTTTCCTGCCTACAGAATTTTTGGAGTCTGGCAACCTTCTTTCATTTTGTCTAGTCTTTGTCCCTTTGAGACCAGGCTGGCAGCATTTCTGCTGGCATAATATTCTCCAAAAACTTATGGATCTCCTATGAATATTACCCAGATTCACACCATTAGACAAGAGGGTCCTCCACAGATCCTTCCTGAATAATCCCTGTTCCTACCCCTCATCTGTATTCCTGGTTTCTGCTCAGATGATTGTTTGGATTCATTAGTCACATGCCTATTCTTTTCAGCAAAAGGTTATCCAGCCACACTGTTGGTCATCTTTCCAGAGTATGTTTTCCAGCAGTAGATTTTCTAATTTTAGCATCCTTGGCAATCTGAATAGGCAGCAAGCCTCCCAAATCATCAAGCACTGGTTCCTTTTTACATAACAGTTCCTTCTTCAGTTTATCTCTTTCCTCTCACATTTTACTGTGAGTAGCAAGGAGAAATCAGGTTGCACTTTCAACAGTTTCAAATCCATTTCAACATTTTAAGCTATTTGTTACAGTAGGATCCCACTTCTCAGTGCTAAAATCAGTGAGACTATCCCCACTTACGGTGACCTCTAATTTTTTTTTCCCTCTGAGGCTTGTAGGTTTCTCAAAAAAGTAATCAACGAATATTCTACCTTAAAGGAGCAAGGAGGAGAATCTGTATTTCCATCATTTGGGGACAGGGCCAGACTTTTCCCAAATCCCACATTTCAGTCCTGTGCCTCCTACTCCCCGTTTACTCTGCTGTCTCTCCCTGAGCAACGAGCTTCTCACGTCCAGTTTCTCCAAAAAAATGAATCTTCAATATTCTTGAGGGCTACTGGGGATGAGAGGTGGGATCTAACTAGCTTTTTATATACAGACTGTCCACAAGTTTTTTTCATTAGGTCCCTCACTTCTGCCTTTGTGGGTGTTTTGTGCCTTCAGATTTTCATCCTTGTGAGGCTTTTGGAGGCAAAATGGGGATTCTTACTAAGCACCCCCATTGAGGCACCAAAATGTAGATTGCTTGGCTCCACTCCTGTGCTCACTGCTTCTCTACTCACTATCTTCCCAAAATATTCAGAGATGTCTCTACTATTTTCCCATCTTCTCTCTTTGTCTTTTGGGGATTTGCACGTTCAAAAAAAGAAACAAAACTATTGTCCTTTTAAGGAGCTTTGAGAGGTAGAGGTATATGGTTAATCATATATATTGAACTGGAAGTGTATAATTTGAAAAGACAACCCTGAATGTAACCTTAGCCTAATAGCACAAAACATGTAAAGGAATATTTTATAATTCGCAATTTAGAAATCTCTGTCTAATAAGGTAATGTGCTTCTTTAAATGTGTGACAATTTTTGTAGCAGATCTTATTAGCATCCCCACTGGTGAATGTCCTATAGATGAGAAGACAAAAGCAATAGAGATTTTTTCCAATGACTAAATTTTTGTGTAGGCGGCTAACTACAGAGATGAAAGTACACTCAAGCTCACACATCTGGAACTCAGTGTTAGGTATGATTAAAAGTAATTATCTTGGATATTAGCCCCTTATCGGAGGCGCTGTTTGCAAAAATCTTCTCCCATTCAGTTGGTTGCCTCTTTGTCGATGGTTTCTTTTGCTGTGCAGAAGCTTTTAAGTTTGATATAGTCCCATTCATTTATTTTAGCTTTTACTTCCCTTATATAATGTATTACAGAATTGTACACCTGAAATCTATGTAACTTTACTAACAATGGTCGCCCCAATAAACTTTAATTTAAAAAAGAAAAGTAATTATCTTTATTTTCTGTTATATCCACATTTGGATTACCCAGTAGGCAAACAGAATAAGTGCTCAGGGCACCAGTGAAGCTGGACCCCCCCCCCACACACACACACATACAAACACATGTGTTAATTTGGGTCCTTTGGGAAACAGATGTGATTGCATGTGCATGAGATTTATTGTGGGAAACATCTGTGAAGTTTAAAGAAGAGAGAGTTGGAGAAGGTGGGAGGGCTTTCCGACTGTCCTGCAGGTCTGACTCCTTTGAAGGACAGGGGGAAGGAAGTGGTAAGAAGAGTCTCAGACAGTAGTACAATTGAAAGTACAATTGAAAGTACAATTGAAAGTACAATTGAAAGAACGTTTCAGCCAAGCTGATGGGAATCCTCAAACCTACGTCGTCCACTGGGAGTCTCAATGGGACTGTGTTAGTATTTTTGTTAGGCTTCGTCATTGGCCGAACTTGGCTTTAAAACAGATAAAGTGGTGGATTTGTACTTATTAATGAATATAGGCGCAGTAGGGATGGCAGGTGGGATAATTAACTACCTTTGTTCCTTGTAGCAGGCCACTTGAGGGGCACATTTTCATGACCACCTGAAACAATCATTTTTAAAATTAGATATTTGATTTGTCATGTAAATGTTTATGTAATTGTCATGAAACAATCAGGAATATTTTGTTTTTCTTACATTTATTCTAGAGGCTATTTTTTTAAATTAATATGAAGATGGATGAACCTTGTAATCTATTCAGCCCATAGGGCCTTAAACAAGAATTACTTTGTTTTCTCTCTTTTCTGATTTTGTCTTATCTCATGTGACAATATTTCTTTGCCAACAGCAATGCCCAGTCCTGGCCTGTATACATATGTCCCCTTAAATGCTGGTAAGATGAAGTATGTAAGATTGACTTGCTACTCTTAAAGCTGATGGTGTTTCTTTCACAAACTGGAGGGGGAAAATGACTACTCGATTCAAAAAAGAGAGAGAGGAAACATTGCAGCTTACATAGTCTGAGAAAACAAAGAGAATTAAAGGTTGTATACCTCAGCGACTTCTTGCCCTGGACCTCTGAGCCTTGCTGGGACTTCATGCTCTTGTCAATAAGAATACAAGTGGGATTAAGTATAATCTCTTACATCCCTCCCAACTTGAATGGTGTGGGGCCCAGTTAAGACTTGGTTACTCTCAGGATAAGCCGTTTTTCTCCCTGATTGTTTCTCTTCTCTGCCTTGACCTTACTGTATTCCTCCCGTAGTAGTTCCAGTGAGAAGAAACATCTGTCATGCTACAAACAGCACTTATTTTTAGCCAGTGATAAGCTGCAGATGTTGGATTTTTTAACATCTTTGCTTCACGCAATACAACAGAATTTGTTCACTCCTCATTCTCTCTGTCGCCTGCTTCTCTTCCCCCAGTGAGAAACTTTATAAACTCATGTCTGGGAAATTGAGCAAATGTCTCTTGATGGACGAGTCCAACAACAGTGTTAGAATGAAAGCCCTGAGAGAAATGTCCAGATTGATGGGTTTATTTAGTTGGTCTAAATCAATACTTTCATTATACAGTACAGGGGGTGGAAGGGCTGGGCAAAGCACCTCTTCAGTAATTCAGAGAGAATCTGTCATTTCTCCTTTGGTGTTGACCACTTTGTATTGCATTCATTTGTTTACTTGTCTGTCTCTCTAACTAGACTGTTAGTGCCTTGGGGTCAAGAAATGTGTCTTATTCATCATGTCACCCACTGTCACATAACACAAACTTGGTTATGTTCACTGAGAAATGAGTGAAGGGAAGCATGAATGAACTTAAGAAATAAGTGGTTAAAGACATTGTTGAATTACAATTCTACAAAAGTTCCCAAGAGATCATCCAATAGTTTCCCTATGTTCCGGGCTGTTCTTCTAATGGGAACCTTCTTGCTATAGTCAGCAGCTCTTTAATAATCAACAAGTATGTCCTGAGCACATCTTCTGTCCTAGGTACTGTTCAAGGTGTTAAGAGTACAATAGTCAATTTGAAATATTGGATTCTTGCCTTCTGGAGACTTAGGTGGTAGCAGGGAATCAGAAAATAACCATGATAAAATGAATAAATATAATCAAGTAATAGGAGGGGCTATTAGGAAGAATGAAGTGTATTGTGGTCATCATGAATACAGCCCCTGTTCCCTCCAGGCGTAGGTTAGAATGGCACCTTCCTGCTCTCTTGATGTGATGTATGCCTGTGTGACTTTCTTTGACCAAATGAAATGTGAACAGAAATGACAGGCCTTGCTTCGGGGTGGAAGCTGTAAGAACCAGTGCTTGATTTGCTATAATGCTGTCTCCTTGCTACAGTTACTAGTGATGTTTAAATGGTGGATGGTCTGCCAGCCTGGTTCCCGGAGTGAGGAAACATGAAGCAGAGCCCACAGCTGACTTGTGATGGATAGTAAACTGGGTTCCTGGACCCAATTCCAATGTGTGTGTTGTGTATGTGTGGGGGGGGAGTGAGGGCGGTTCCCACACAACACCAAGCAATTCTCAGACACCAGCAGGGTGTCTGAGAAGTCAGCTCAGTTCTGACACTATCTGCCTGGAGATAGCGTCATATTCCACAGGTTAAGGGTTCAGTGCTTCAGACACCAGTCGTTAGGCCAGGCTGTTACCTGTGCTTCTGACCGACTGACCACAAACTGGAGGTGCCAATGACCTCCTTCGACTCAGGATGCCAATTGCAAACGCAGATTATTACCTGGGATCTGAGTGAATGGCTATAAATTGGAGGTTCCCACAACCCCTCCTTGGGTTTGATTAATCTGCTAGAGCGGCTCACAGAACTCAAGAAACCCATTCACTTTCTAGATTACCAGTTTCTTATAAAAGCATATCACTCAGGAACAGCCAGAGGGAAGAGGTGCCTAGAGCAAGGCATGGGAGAAGGGTGTGGAACTTCCATGCTCTCTCTCAGCACACGACTGTACCCGAACCTCCAACCCCAAATGTCTCCAAATCCTGCCCTTTTGGGTGTTTATGGTGGTTTCTTTACATAGGCATGATTGATTAAATTATTGGCCACTGGCAAACCATTCAACCCCCAGCCACCTGCTGAATGTTCTAGAGCAGTCAGCACTATCTGTGGTGGCTTCCCTTATTCATAAAGACTGAGTTAAAAATCTTTATTTTTAAAGTGTCACATGTGCTGCACACAGTCACATGTGAGGTAAGTCGCTCCATCGTACACTTGAGGAAACTAAAGCCTTCTTTGGAATCTGATGTCTGTCAGAAGCTTTGGGTAACACAAAGTCAAGCGCCCACTAGGTATCAGGTGATATGCTAGGATCCGGGGTACAAAAATAAATACATGGCCACAATTCTCAAATACTAATGAGAATAATTCTTATAAAATGCCAACATTTATTACGTACTTATTAAGTGCCAGAGACTGTGTTAACTGCTTTACCTTCATCATCTCCTTTAGTCTTCTTAATGACATCATAAGCATGCACTGTCATTGTCTTTATTTCACCAATGAAGAAATAAAGCAGAGAGACTTTACCTTGATCGAAATTGGATAGCCAGTAAGTGAGGGGTTGGGACTTGAACCCCAGCTTGTCTAGATGCCTTCCAACTCCAGCACCTCCCACTAACTACCTGGCACATTGTTAGATGAATTCCTAAAACCTGCTGGCTCTCTTCCCTGAGAGACTTGGGAAACCCAGCGTTTTCCTAGCTCCAGAGCATAGTTTATACTTCGTTGCTACCAGAAAGCCGGTAGTTGCCTCTAAGTTAGCCTTCTCCGGAACATAGAAATAAACAAAAAACTTTCTTACACTGGGTCAGTCAGAGGTGGCAGTTTATTAAAATGATGCCACAAGGCTATCAGCAAGGGCAGCTAGACAGGCTGCCAGCTGATATCTGCTGGCCTGAGGTCCAGGTCCTGTTTTTTAAGTGTGGGCAGTAGTTTGTTATCTGGCTGGGTCACTCTCTTGCTCTGTGTGTCACCCAGAAGCCAGCCCAGCGGGAAGTCGACCGAGACACCAGATCGATAGTAGCATATGACTCTTTAACCCCAGCTTTCCAGGGAATATGAGTAAAATACAACCGAATTTGGAATTCCACTGAAGTGCACATGTTGGATAGTTAGGCACTTGGGATTAGGGCACTGATCAAGCTGATTTTGCCACTAATCAAACTGTACTCCTGAAAAGTAAACGTGCATGTTTCTGTCCCTTCGTCTGTATGTTTATTTCTAGCTCTCAACACGTCTCTTTCTTCCTTCCAAAATACAGACATACTCATTTGATTAAAAGCTTTCACTGGTCTCTGACCTCCGATAAATATTTAAACCTCTGCATGTGGAATTCAAGGGGTGACAACATGTGGCCCCAGTTTCAGTTCTTGTTAGTCCCCCTGCCCACCTTCTTCTCAGATGACTTGGCTATCCCCAAATGTGTCACACATGTTCATACATTTGTGCCTGTAAACATTTTTCCCCTCTGCTTGGAACACGTGCCCTCTGGCCTTCTCAGTTTTCCAAGACTCAATCTAATTACCCTCATTTTTGGTATCTGTCATTTCGCCCTGGTTTTCCTCCTTGGCATTCATTGATGTGTGCCTCCAAAGCGGGACCCACCTCTTTCCATGTCTCTCTCTAGAATACCTAACACAGTGCCTGGGAGAGAAGCTGCCAAATCAGTATTAGAGAAGGGGCTTGATCTTTTCTATTTATGTGTCTCTGTGAGTCTGAGTCTCTGTCTCTTTGTTTTGGTGTCTCTCATCTCTACCACCACTTCCCAGGAAGCCAGGCCTTTTCTCCTCTCCCTATCCCAGTGGCGTTGTGCTAGTTCTTTCTAGTCTGCTCTTAGCTCTTTCTAATCAGCTAGATTAGCATTGAGTCCTCGCTCAGACTTGGTGAATTTTCTTTAAG
The DNA here is from genome assembly GCF_964194185.1 of Rhinolophus hipposideros. Classification (NCBI taxonomy): domain Eukaryota; kingdom Metazoa; phylum Chordata; class Mammalia; order Chiroptera; family Rhinolophidae; genus Rhinolophus; species Rhinolophus hipposideros. Next base: position 7,237,717 of record NC_138059.1, read on the forward strand.
CATCTTGTGGGCTAAATATTTGTCCTACTCATTAGCTAATTCAGGGTCCAGAAGCAGTAAGGATACACGTTTTAAGCTTTCCTTAGGACTATCCTCTCTGAAAACAGCTAGAAAATCCAATATAAGAATGAACTGAATTTTCAATTCTTCTTTGGGCTTTAAACAGTTAACTTATTACCACCCAGCCAGCCAATGCCACCCAGCCATAGCTCCTGTTTGGAAGGTAGGCCTGCCTGAAATATGTCAGCAGAAATAACTCATGTCAGGAAATGACTGACGCAGTATCCTTCTTTTGCAAATACATAGATAAGAGAAACTAAGGCTGGTGGAAAAACCACATAGCTTTGAGGGAGAATAGGCTTTGGATGATGTAAGCATGCAACTCCAGTTAAGAATGCCATAACTCATTCATCATTGAAAACCATGCTATAAATAATCTATGTGCCAAGCACTATACCAGGTGGAAACACAGATGAATAATATCACTTCCGGGACTTCATGGAGTTCACAGTTTAGCAGGCGAGCTCATCAGGAAAACCAACAATTACAACACAAGGTGATAAATTCCATCCTAGAAGCTGTCCAGAAGAGGTGCTGGTTTTGCACCAGTATCTAGAATTATCCTGTCACACTCAGTACAAATTTTCACAAGGTCCCCATGGTCATGGTCTCCCAAGGAAACTATCAGGCGGCATTGTCTGCCTTCGCAGACCTCCTGGAATTGCATGCAATTGAGGAGTTATTGACACACCATTTAAGAAATCGAATGAGCAGAGAATACTCTGGGATGCCCTGTGAAGCACTAACCATACAGATTGCTTGAGGTACTCTGGAGACTCTGAGAAGTCTGCGGTGACTTCGGTCTGTGTGTTAGTGCTTTATCCCTTCTCCACGCGGTGCTACTAAGATGGTTGGGCTGCGTTGCTTTGGTGTGCAGCTTCCCAGCACCCCTTGCTTCCCCGGAATGCACAAAATCTCTGCTATGATCTGCGATTCCCTCTTCTGCTCAATTCTGGTCAAAATTTCTTCTTTCTTTTCTATCCATCAGTCGGGTCTCTATTTCCTGGGTGGTTCTTCAGCATGGCCAGAAGGGACAACTCTTAAAAGTTACTTTGTCCCCACCCCAACTTTTTTTGTTCCCCCTTTGCTGGAGGGAACTGAGTTTGGAAGCCCCACCCAGTCAATCCCTTGTCCACATGGGCCTGCGCAGCAGTCTTGTCACATTCGTTTGTAACGTGCCACTAACATAGATGCTGCCAGTGCCGGAATGAGCCCAGGGTGCTTTGCTGGAGACTGACATGAGGGACATCAAGGGCCACGTACCACGAGCCCCGCCTTATTGAACGCATAGTTTTTCAGCACGTAGGCTTGGATGTTGGGCTATGATGAAGTTTAGTGTTTTAGACATGGTGTTTAGGGACAGTCTCTCAGAGACCTGAATGGCATGGAAGAGAGCCACATGGATATCTGGGGGGAAAGCATTTCCAGCAAAGGGAAATGCAAGGGCAAAAGCCCCTGATGCTGAGAATTATGAGAGTGAAATGCATTAGGACAGAATAAAAATGTTAACTGTTATCAGCTGGCATGATTTCAGGCACATAGTAGCATCTTTATAAGTGTTTACTTACTTTATTTTTTAAAATTCATGATTGATTAGGAATAAAACTAACATGCCAGACTCTGTTGAGTTTCTAATATGGACCACGGTATCCGGTGCTTCCCACCCTCACTGCAGTGTCAGAATCACCATGTGCTGTGGCTAAGAGCTCTAGAACTCTCCCTTCAGTGCCCATGGCTCCCCTGCTTATGAGCTGTGTGATCTTGAGTGAATTGTTCACGTCTCTCTGTGACTCAGTTTCCTCATTTGAAAAAATAGGGCTAATGCTTTATTCCTAGGGCTATTGTAAGGAATTACACGAGCTCATGTATGTAAAACACAACAGTCCTTGACACATGAAGCCCTCTCTCCATGTTTTTGCAATCATTGTCTTATAGATGGGGATAGCTGAGACCAGAGAGGTTAAGAAAGTGGCCTAGGGCAACCCAGACAACGTCTAGGAAGAGTTCATGACCTTTCTCAGCACACCACGTGTGAAATGGCAGTGGGGTATCGTCCAGTCTCATTGGCTTCTCCTTCCATCTCCATGGCGGATGACACTAATTACACAGTCTCAAGAATAACAATTTCTCAGCAGCATTTTTCTCCACTGGCTTTCTGAATTGGCCCGATCTTCTTTAATTATGCGACCCATACATCCTCTGAATGGAGAATTTCAGTCTCCAGCAGAAGATGTCTCTGCGTAACCTCATAAAATCTCCAAATGCTTCAAAGCAAGTGGTGGTGTTCATTCTTCTTTATTTCCTTCCCAAGAATGTGTGATTTTCACTTAATGTCTTCTGTTTACTTCCCCAAAGTGTCCCCCACATTTATTTTCTTGTTGTCAAAGGATTTAGCTTTCAGTCTCTGAACTGCATACACCCACACAGAGGCACCCTAGAGTCTTAACAAAAGGTTTATACCGAAGCTCTTAATTCCAGCATACATTATTTAGTTCTCTTCCTGATGACTTTCCTCTTTAAATTGTGGTTTCACTCTGCTGTTTTGTCTCTGCAGATGGTAAACAGACCATTCTCTTTCCATCTGGAGCTGGCACTGTGGATATTTTTGGCTTGAAAGTCCGGTGAAGGGGAAAAAGAAAGGGATTCGATTTCTGTTGGTCATTATCTTTCTAGCCCTTTTCCTGTATTTCCTCCCTGTTTATTCCTTTGCCTCTCTGACGTGGTCCACATGCATCAACTTTCCATCTCCATGGGTTTGTAATTAGTGTTATCCCTGATTTGCAGGCTTCTGGTAATTATTCAGAAACAACAGAAGGGGAGGAGAAAAGAAAGAGAGACTTCATTAGTACAATCGTCTGAGAAAACAAATATCTCATGATAACATATTTTGCTTGTTCCAAATTGGTTTGGAGTTGGTTGACTCATCAGAAATGCCAAAAGACAAATGGGGCCTCATAAGAATGAATGTGAAGTTTGCATAATTACAAACAGGCATGCATGGGTTCTGGCTGTGAGGGCACACACTTCCCGCCTACTCATTACAATGTAATTTGTCCGGGAAAATTGTCTTTTCACGAGTATTATCAAATGAGCTGCTAATAGATGGGGAAGGGTTGGTTAGAGTGGCTTGAATTTTTTTTTTTTAATTAAATTTATTGGGGTGACAATTGTTAGTAAATTTACATAGATTTCAGGTGTACGATTCTGTATTACAACGTCTATAAATCCCATTGTGTGTTCACCACCCAGAGTCAGTTCTCCTTCCATCACCATATATTTGATCCCCTTTACCCTCATCACCCACCCCCCACCCCCTTACCCTCTGGTAACCACTAAATTATTGTCTGTGTTTATGAGTTTTTGAATGAGGAATATATAAGGGGACTTACAGATCTAACCTGAGACCCTCATTTTACAAATGAAAACAGAGCATGAGTGACGACCAAAGTCTCACCAGGTGTTGAGTGGCACAGCCATTGCTAAAACCCAGCAAATGACTCAATGTACTTTTCTGTGTTGGTGGACTGAAATAAAAAGAATTGATATCTAGAATTTTCAAGAGTTGGGCTCTAATATGTAATTTAAGAGAAAACAGATTCAAGTGACTTTAGACCCCAAAAAGAAGTAAGATACTGTTTTAGCTACTAGTTTCCAAATTGCACTCCATGGAGCACTGGGCATTCTGAGAGGGGTCATCCGAGGCCACGGGCGGCAGGGGGACAGTCTGAAGTGACTGGAACTCTAGCAGACCCCCTCTCCCCCTTTATTCCTGCCTATGGCCAGCGTCAATGATTCAATTAGAGCAGCTCAGTTTTTAACATTTTGTACTTTCCTTCTTAGATTATATTTCAGCAAACGTGTTCAGCCCTCAAAGAGCATTACAAAGACCAGACTGAGTTCCAGCAGCTCGTTTGCAGATAAGCAAAGAAATGAAGTTATTTTCTCAAAGTCATTAATTGAGTTAATGAAAAATCATGAACGGGATCACAGGTCTCCAAACTCCTCACCCAGTGGATTTTCACTTAATCAGACTGCTGCAGAGGAGTCAGTTGATGAGGGCTTAAGAGTAGGGGAAGAGATGTAAACACTGCCTCTCAGAGCTTGTTCTCTCTCTGGGCTGGTACAAGGTGCAAGGTAAATCAGGAATGTCAATCAAATGAAAGAAACCAATTTTAACTACTCATACAGGGATGGATTAAAATTAATAAGAAACTGTAGGGATGGATTTTCCTCAACTCACTAAAAGGGCGAAGACAAAATTAGTCCTAAAGGAGAAAAGACTCAAATCCAACTTAGAAGGACTAGATCACAAAGGAGATAGGAATGGGGTATCTGATGCAATAGAGTGGATGGAATGCAGGTTGAGGTGTACGAGGCATCATAAGAGTCAGGTGATGGCAAGGGGGCTAATAAAGATGGCTGCTGAAAGCCAGGAGAGGGTGGAAAGAAGGGGAGTCAGCTGGCACAAGGCCAAAGGACTGGGTCCCTGAGTGGTCAGCTTTTGGCCAATTTCCTTAGGCCTTTGGGCACATCCAACCTGTGCCCCAGGAACCTTCCAAACAACCACCACAATCAGTTCACACATTTCTTGGGGTATTACCTCTCACCTTTGAATTGCCACTCTCATGAGGACAGGCTGTTCTTCTTAACTTTGGCATTACTTAGATTTTCCAATTCTGTCCAGTCCCGTGCAGGTGACAACATACTTGCAGGGTCCTTGACTTTTTTGTTGAACTTCAAGATACCATCACCTAGATCACCCTCAGGGCAAGAGGTACCTGGTCCTAGTGCAGGACCAAGTTGAATCAGGAGAGTGAGTGTGGTTCCCCAGCTTGAGGTAAGGGGCTCAGGGTGCACGCTTGTTTTGTCTCTTTAAGAGATGAGTGAAGGCCTTGGCAAAAGTACAGTGCTTTTTAATCTGACCTGAAACGTTGTCAAAGAGTGGATCATTGCTTCCATTTTCACTCCTTTCTTTCTTAGAATTATCTTTACTCTGTGCTGTATGACCTTGAAGCATCTGTTTTAGGAGTAGATAAAACCATGGATGATGGGTTTGGCCTTGTGACTTGCTTTGAATATTAATGGACTTGTTGTCCATCAGAACTTAAACATGTTTGTATTAAATACATTGTGTTAAACACTTTGGCCTATTGTGCTTCTATTATTTGTGATAAGAACAACCTCTGAGTAGGCACCTGTTCATTAACAGAGTCTGCAGCATACCTGAACCCAAACTGCAGCCTAATGCCCGTGCAGATAATCCTAAGTGAGGGCAGCAGAATCCCAGCCAACCCACAGATCTGGCAGCAAGAAAAACCAGTATCTGTTGTAAGCTGCCGGGATTAGCATTGCTTTGCTAAAACCTCATGACTGCGGATTGATATGGGTACCATTCCATCCAAAGTTCTGCATCACAGGAGACAAAACTGGGGTTCAGAGCTGAGCTCTGGAGTCACAATATTAGAGTTTGAATTCTGACTCCATTATTTATGAGCAATATGACCTTGAGAAAATGAATTAAGTACTTCACGAGTGTTTCTTTCCCCGGAAAAGCTAGGTGATAAGCTAGGTTATTATACAATTGATCCCCGTGATTCCTAGATTCCGTATCTGCAAATTCACCTACTCGCTAAAATTTATTTGGAAGCTTTGTATCCATACTCATGGTGTTTTCACCATCACTCATGAACATGTCTAGAGTGGTGAGAAATGCAAGCTCCCAGCTGAGGTTAAACAGGTTTCTTGTTTCAGCTCTCATCCTGTAAACAAATATCCTTTGTGTGGTCTAATTAGTGCCATGTCTTTCCCATTTGTGTGTTTCTGTTGGTGTTTTCCCACTTTCAATGGCCCCCAAGTGTAGTGCCCGAAGGGCTCGCTATTGTTTCTGAGTTCAGGACGTCTGTGCTGTGCCTTCTGGAGAAATTAAGTGTGTTAGATATGCTTCATTCAAAGCATAATATTGTTGACCATGAGTTCAATGTTACTGAATCAACAGTATATATTAAATGAGTTCCCTTGAAACAGAAACACATATAAAACAAGGTTAGATATTGATCAGTTGAGAAAAATGTTGTAGCTGGAGGCTCACAGGAACCGAATTCTGTATTTTCCCCCAGAAGCAGCAGCTGAGCATTCACTAATTCAGTGAAGAACAACCTCTACGAATAATAAAAATCGACTGCTTACCTCGTAAGATTCTTGCTCACGTTAAATAAGACAATGTAAGTTATGTAAGGTGCTTAGGTGCCTAGAGCATAGAAAGTGCTTATAAATGTTATCTATTATTTAGTCATCCTCACAAATCAATATGGTAATCCTAAATAGCTTAAAATTATGCAATATAGCGAGGTGGAGAGTGTTATTGACATGTTTACAGATAGAGCTTTCCTTGAGTCTGAAACAGGGAAGGGAGAAAAACCAAGGTGACCGACAGGTAGGGGTAAGACAGGAACAGGAGCAGCGTGTTATCCAAAGATTTTCTGTTCAGAGATCCAAAGAGACTAGCAGATACTTTGAAAGGAATTTAGACCCTCTGACCATTATCATGGATATTCTGAAACCTGAAAGGGTTTGGTACACGGGTTTCTTTCTTACATACTCTGGCACATTGGTTGAACGATCTTACCCATCCATTTTTCTGGGAGGCCACAGTGATTGGAGAGAGCCAGGGGTCTTTATAGCTGGCATTTCATGCACAACATGGAGATAGAATTGTTGCCACCGTCTCCCAAGCTGTGGCTCCTGTTGAACCACAATGAAATGAGAGACCACCCAATGAAGCACAGAGAGCACACAAAAATGTGAGACATGGTAATCAATCGATGTTTGTGGCCAGCAGGTAGTGATTTGTTAGCAGGTGACCACCTGTTCCTTTTTGGCCTGTGGTTGAAGGTTTTTGCAGGATGTGGGAATTTCAGTGATGAAACCTGGATGCTATCAGGCAAACCAGGATGGTTTGTTAGCAATAGATGACAGGAACCTACCCAGTGAAGTTAAGGAATTGTTCCACTGATCACCATTGTTGCACGGAGAGGATGGGGGATGAAAACCTGCTGATTTGACTGCAGTACTTATTGTGGTGTTCTGCCTTAAGAGCCCAGGAGAACGGTAGGCTGATTAAACCTTGTATGTCTTTCCAACTTCAAAACTCTATGTCTCTCGGTCTTTTTGTGAGAGAATAAGATCAAAGTTCCTTCTACTAATTCCTCTGTTCTTAGCTGAAAAGTCACAATTTCAGGGTAGTGAACCGGCGAGCCCCGTTTTTCCTCTGAACTGGATGACATTCCTGTAACATCATGTACTCACTTTGTGGTGATCATTTTTGCAATTATTTTGTTAAAATCTATTTTGTCTGCTAGATTGTGAGTTCGAATACCAAGTATCCAGCATGGTGTTTACTATATGAAAATGTCACTTAAGCATTGGTGAAAATAATAAACCCCTTAAAACTCTATATACTGATTTTACATTTACTTTGAAATGTGAGAGAATTGATTTTGATGTTGGTGAATGTCAACATTGTATTTCGGGATTGATGTATTTTGATTTTTTTTTTTTTTTTGTCTTCCACTGTAGGCGAGATAGATAGGAAAGCATAAATCGATCAACTTCTACTCCATCTTTGGAATACAGACTCAAAAGGAAGGTAATACAAATTCTCATGGTATTTGAGCAAATCAAGGGAAACTATATATTAAAACATATTTCAAATTGAACACTTAAAATGGCCATATCGACTAAAGCCTTTCTGTTTTTAATGTTTTGCAATTTAAACAAAATTGTTTTTTAAAACTCTCTTGCATGATTATTTTAAAGTGTGTGACATATTTTGGGTGACCTTTCTCTGACAGAAGTATTGAACTGTTCTGGAGTGTATCCAATTATCTCAAATCCCATTTGTAACACCAAAATCTGAAGAAAATAATAATAAGACAAAAAAAAAAACAGCTAAAAAGAAACAGTTTCCATGCCAAAACACAAAAAACAAGACTCTTGCTATCTTGGCATCAAGAAAATCCACTGGCTTTTTGTCTCACTGAGAGTCAAGAATCCAATTAAACTAAGCAATTTTAAATGACTTAATTAAGGTACACTTAAAATTGAGTCAGAAAATAGGCTGATAAATCTGAATAGGTTACAAAATTGAGTTGGGGAGATAACGGTGTGCCGTTCTTTCTTTTCTGTGGATTGTGTGACATTTAAACAGCCTTGCTTTTGTCTTTCTGTGCCTGACAAAGTTAATAGTTTACCAAAATAGAGACTCTTGTGTTCAAATTATGTTGATTTTTTAAAAAACGAAACCACATTACTCTGGAGCCCGAAGGGATTCATCTAGAATCCCTTTCCTTATTTAGTAGATGAGACAGTGAGCCCAAGCATGGACAGGTCTGAAAGGATCTTCTTCCAGAAAGCTCTAAATAGCTTCAGGTCATCAATGGCATGACCAAAACTAAAAGCCAGGTGGGCCAGTTCTCAGTTTAGTACTTTTTAGTTGGTTTATTGGTCTGTGCTTTTGTTTGTGAGAATGTGGAGAGAAGAAGGGAGGGGAGAAAAAGGGTTGGAAACATGCATTTCTTTTCGGGGTTCTTCTTTTGCATCTTTATTTATACAGGAGGCCATATTTTATTCATAATATTTCAGCCCACTTTTTAACTGAATATGATATTAAAAGCACTTTTCGTGTTGCATATACAATCTTTATACACGCCATTTTTAGTGGTTAGATACTGTTCTGTTGAGTGCATGTGACATGATTACATTGATCCTTGCTGCACTGCCATTTTGATAGCTTAAATATGATCAACATAAGGGATTGCGTATCTTTCAATCTGTAACTACATGCTATTGGATCTGTTTAGGTTTATAAATTAGCTGCAGTGGATATTTTGAGGGAAACTTCCACAACCATCACCCATGTGCTGAGTGTTACCAGAGTGTTACCACCCACTTCCTCCTGGGGAGCAGAAAGCCTTGTAGCCAGTCTCCAGGGTGGCTGGTAGGAATCAGTAATACTCCCTACTCCGCTCCTAGGCCTTGGAAGAATGGCAAAGTGATTGTTTCAAAGAGCCCAATATTGTTTGCACTCATAGTTTATGGGTAAGGACCTTTTGGGGCATTGGAAAGTCCAGAGGAACAAGCTCCTCTAATTTGGCTGTAGCTGCACCTGTGCTCTGAAGAGTTATTTTTAACATAAGTTGTATCTTTTGCCTCCATAAAGGTATCTGTAACTTTCGTCCATGTCTGTTAGCTTCTGTCCATCATGCAAAACACCAACCCTCTATGACAACTGTGTGGCATTTTGATACACCGAGCGACTGCTGCTTGGAACTAGTTCCTCAAGAGGGATTTATGAAAGAAATTTCTGGGCCAACAGATCAAAATGGGTTAAAGGGTTGCTATGTGTGTTGTCGAGTTTATTTCCAAAAGGTCATTACCAGTATTCCATCTATCAACAATTAATCAAAGAGATGGTTTGCCCCCATTGTCACCAGCATTACGGGGTATCATTTAAAAAGGAAAATCTGTGTTAGTTCTCTTGGCAACCTAGTAGTTTTATGTATTGAGGTCTTCTCTACTGCCTCAAACTATTCAAGTACAAATGGTCATTCCATTTTTCTTATGCCCATCCTCAGTTTTCACTTTGTGGAGCATTTGGGGACAAATGCTCGCAAGGAATCAGAAAAGAACAGCTTGCCTTCTATGTGTGGCCTTTGGATAAAATGGCGGCTTGACTATTCACTATACTACTATTACCTGTGGATTCAGAAATGCTTAAGAAATGAAAGTGTTTTTTGCCTGTAAACTATAGCTAGTTTAGGGTTGGAAAAAAGGCATGGTGTCCTTCCACGCTTGTGAGTCATTATTGGGATTATTAGCTAATATTTATCTCATCGTAGTCACTCATGCATGTGTATTTTTCTGGTTCAAACACACTGCTGAATGGGAAGAAGCCAAGGACGGAATTTGCTAGGCTGACCGAGTTGCATTGTTTGGGAACTTGAGCAACAATGGGGAATAGTGGGAAGAGTGAGGGATCTGGAATTGCTTGAGGTTGTAGGGGCCTCTATCAAGTACTAGGTCTGTGGCTTTAGAAAACCCTTTTTTTCTTTACAGAGTCCCAGTGTTCTCAGCACTGAGCACAGTGTGGCTGAGAAATTCCTGAGATCCTAACGGTAAAGTACATGGCACATTGTAGACGGCAAATGTTAACTAAATGGTGTGTTGATTTATACTATTAGATTATATTTTCCCTGACTTTGTTTTTGTCAAGCACTTAGAACGCAGTCACAAATGCCTTTTTTCAATCCAGATGTGCTCTCCACACCCCGCTGCTTATCAAAAAATGAACACTGTGTGTCACTTTGATCTACTTTTCTTTCCAGAGAGCTTTTAAGGAGGCAGGTTGTTTTTCTGTATGTGACACAAAAATACTTAATAATAGATGTTAATCCTTCAGGCGCTCTTTCTGTTAATGGTATCTAACTGCTTTCATTCTAAATCTTTAGTTCCTTTTAGATGCCTTAAACACGCTAAATTAAGTCCCCTTTTCACCAGATGCATGTTTGACCTTGAAAACGAAAGTTTAATCAAAAGAAAGACTGTATATATATGCGTGTGTGTACAAAGACAGATAGGTATAATAGCAGATCATAGATAGACAGAGAGATAGACAGATAGATAGCTAATAGATAGATAGATAGATAATTAGATAGATAGCTAGGCAGACATGGAGGCCCACATTTAATTATCCAGAACATGAAATTATTATACCATAAAGCCTTAATTTTTTTAGTCTCTCTCTCTCTCTCTCTCTCTCTGTCTCTTTCTGCTTTCTTACAATTAGGTCCATGTGCAAAACCATGGGCCTCCTCTGCCAATTTCTGCCTAGCTAGCCCCTAAATTGGACACGTCTTAATGGTTAACCTCCAGATGATATGATCAAATTTCTATAGGCTAGCAAAACCCAAGTAATAATCCCAATCATCTGTCACTTAAATAAGGGCTATATCACTTATCTAAAAGGACACATGATAGTAGGAATGGTGTTAAACGTCCATGAAAACCAGAGATTTGCCTAACATCAGCCTTGCCCTGGTTATTCAGCCAAAATCTGCTCTTCAACTTCAGGTTTAGCCGTTAGAAGGCTTTATGACTGAATTTCTGCTCTATTTCTTCCATCCCTGAACCTATGAACACACAGCTGCATGCAAAAACATAGAAATAAAAATGTAAGTAAGGAGCAATTAGCTTAGGTTTGCTTTTCTCCCAGAATGATCAGCAGGCTAGGCTCCGGCATGGACTTCATCACACATCACGGTTTAAACCACAGGAACTACAGCACTGAGGTCATTTGGATCCAGGAGGACACTCTGGGTCCTCCTGCCCCACTAATCTTATCAGAGAGCTGAGACACAGCCTTCTGAGCAGCTCCCGTAAAGGGCCAGGAGATGAAATGCTGAAGGTGTGGTGAAGTCGTTGTCTCACTCGGTGAGATTTGACCCAATGGAGAGAGAAGATGAGAGACAGCCAACATGTCAAATATTCCATTCCTCCCCTGAGAACTGTCATGTGAGATATCCCCCACATGACAGCAACTGGCTGTGTCTCCTTGTGGAGATGAAAATGACTTCATAATTCACCAACTTAAGTTTCTTCCCCCCTTCCCAGCTTTAGTCCTTTTTCTCCTACTTTTGTTTAGTTGGAATTACGTCTCTTCATACATAACATTTAAGCTTTGACTCAGGCTGTTTCTTAGGGAAACTTGGATAAGACAGTTGCCTCTAGGAGGAGTCCTAGAAAATAGACCTAAAGGTTAAGATTTAGTGCTAAGATTCACTCTCTGTCTAGAAGCGCTGTTGCAGATAGGTTTAGTGTTAATAACCCCTGGCAGGTGATAACATCACTATTAATACAATTTTCATCTGTAAATAATGGGATGAGGTACAGAATGAGCTCAAGTCATTGCAAGATCAAGGAGCTGCTGTAATTAATCCCAATAAAGGAAATGGTAATTACAGAATTGCAAAGTATGGTACAGGGGAGTTAATACCCTTGGCGTGATCACAGATAAACGATAGACAAGAGTAGACAGGAGACAGGAAAGAATCATAATATGATCTCGCTCTTCCTTCCTTGGAAGAAATATTCTATGGCAGGGTGTTGCTTTTGGGCCTGGTTGGAGGTGTCCTGTATGACCAAATGTCTGATTCCACATTTTTATTGAGCTTGCTCATAGATGCACCCACTTGTATATGCTTTCCACCTTCTTGCGTTTTCATATCACTTTCCCCTCAATCTCAACTGTTATGAATCACATTTCCCAGTAAAGCCTTAGTACATGAAATTTTCCGTAGTCTCTTTTTTCTAGAAAACCTGGACTAAATCAGTGTCTTCTTTAAGGAGTACACAAGCTTCACACTAACAGTCTTATTCAATAAAAATTTTCAACACCATCAACTAAATCTTTACGTTCATGACTTGAAGAGGATACAAGAATATACTTAGATCCCTGAAAATCAGAGCAGAAAGCAAGCTCACAAACTTGGAGAAAACATTTAGCCTATTTCTTCAGAGACAGCAAATAAAGGAAAAAGACCTGCTCCACAACTGATCCTAAAAGAAAGCAAATAATTAATTCAGTCTCATGAAGTACCGTAGAGGGACAGAAAGATCAATCTGATATCTGACAGTGCTGGGAAATTATTATTCATAAACTTCTACAAATAAAAGTATCACAATTTTCAAGATTACTAAATTTGAACAATGAAATATTTACCTTTTAAAATAAATTCCAGATTTAATTTTGTATCCCATAAGATGAGGTGGTAATACGACCCTCTGGCTTTGGCCTTGGCCAAACGGTGATTTTTATACCCAGACCTTTGTCAATTGTATTTTGAACTGTCAATTGTATTGACTCATGACAATTAAATATATGAGTATTTAAGACACCTCTAAAAGTTTATCCCCTTCGTTAAATGCCACTGAATAGAATTTGTAAGAAAGCAGTACAGAATCTGGAGTTTAGCCAACTGTGTTCATAGTAGTAGTAATAATAACTAGTTAAATGTATTAGCACCAACTTTGTTACAGGCACTTCACTGGGCGCTTCAATTGCACAATCAACTTTAATCTTTGTGGTAATTTCTTCCGGCAAGTACGTGATATACCCACTTATCAATGAGGAAGTTAAAGAACAGAGAGTTTAATAAATGACTCAGTGTCACCCGGCTTATTCGTGGTAGACCTAGATATGATTCCAGGTCAGTTTCACCCAGAGTTATGCTCTTTACTCTTTATCATAGTGAGTAATGTTTGAGTATTTAGTCTGTGTCTGGCATTGTCCTATGATGCTTTCCATGTTTCAAAGTCCAACAAACAAAAGAGGTGGTTATTATAATGATTCCTATTTGACCAATGAGGAAGTCAAGGCACCAAGAAATTGAGTAATTTGCCCAAAGTTATACAAGTGGAAGTGCAGGGATTCCAGAAATCTGGCCCCAAACCTGCTTTTTATCAGTTGTCCATTTTTTCCATTCGCAACCAGACATGAAGTCTACCTTTAAGGATTACTATAATTGACTCATGTACTATATTTATTTTCAGATTGTGACCTCAGTCATTCTCAACAAATCCTTTCCCGACATTATAGAGTCTTTATTTCAAGAATTCCTCCAAATTTTTACGTGAAGGGATACCTAGAACAGGTAGTCCCACGCACAGTGGGGCGCCAGACACACAGCACCTAGAGAGAGAATGGTTTCATCACAAGACTATCATATCATATCTTTCCATATCATATATACACAGGGTAGAATGATCCTGACATTCTCTTGGAGAGCAAAGACCGGAAAAAAATCATATATCTTAGAAGATAAGACAGAGCTAGCTTTTGGCACTATAGAATGGATAAAAGGAAGACACTCCAGGCTGTACTTTTTTTTTATCCTTCAGAGTTCCTGACGCCCTTATAAAAAGAAGCACTGTGCAGTCTTCATTTTATCAGAACTGCCATTGGCCTACTTGGAACGCTCTGGAAGATAGGAGGTTACTAAAATATATAAGCTCAGTCCAGCTGATTCTGATACCTCATTAACTTTGTCAATAGTTGAAAAGGTCCACAGTTTAAGATTATATAAAACATTAGGAGGGATATTTACACAACAATAAATATTTCTGGGGACAGAAGCAGTCACAGAGCATTTTACATTAACATCAATGAACACACACCGAAAAAAATTGTTTTAAATGTAACATTGTAGTGATTCTAATGTTAAGAAACAATGCACCCTCGCTGTACTATAATAGTTACGTACGATGGACTACTTTTAGTGTGTGGGCAACCTTCACATTGCTAAATCCACTCAGAGTTGTGTTCTCCACAAGTTCAAAGGCTGTAATTATGTATATTCATATTTCTATGATGTAGTCTATAGAAATCTTATGGAATGATATTTAAATAACCTTTTATTCCACTTTTATGATTTTCATGCAGTAAAATTTCCCTCTTTTAGTGTTAGGCAAGTTTTGAGAAATGCATACAATCTTGTAAGAACCACCAAAAATCAAGATATAAGAATATAGAACACGTCCATCATCTCAAAAAATTCTCCCCTGCACCCCACTCTAGCTTTGCCAGGATCTTGCAGAGGGGCCCATGATTCGGGTCTGCCACCTCTGAACTTCTTTTACTTGTGAGGTAAACTCATTCGTTTAAACCTATGTTATTTGGGGCTTTTCTTTGATGTACAACCAAACGGAGTTGCACTTGATAGGGTTTACTATCTGTGATGCACTCTGAGGCTAGAAATCTCAGAGTCCTATTGGATGTCATCTGTGTGAAGCTCAGACAGTGAGATGAATTAGCATAAGACAATTCATGGACCCTGAGCAAATTGACTTTAGTTTACTCCCGAGAACTTAAAATTCCTTTCACAGAAAGACTTGGAAAATTTTCAAAGAAAGTGGTAAATTTGAGCCTTCAGAAAATGACCCTGCTCCCACTAGCCACTGGAGAAATTGCTTTGGTTTCTGTTTGATTTAGCAAAATTAGTAGAAGATTCATTCGCTTGTACCTTTATTGTCTGTCATCTCTCTTTCCTCGTCAGTTTTCCTAGGAAAGAGGGTGATTATGTTAAATCGGTAATTAAGTTGAAGCTTCTGTTCTTTAGGACTTGGTTCCCAAGATAAAGCAGCTCCTTACAAGTAGCAAACACACAAATAACAGCAGAGGAGGGCAACTGACAGATGAAGCCAGTGGTCCCAGTATCTCAGCACATCTGCTGCCTTTCAGCAGGCGTCATCCATCACTGCATGCCTGGAAGAGGCCAAGCACCCCAAGTCCTGCTCCATGTCTCCGCCTCCAGCTGCCTGGCTAAACATGGCGGTCATTCTCGTGCCTGAGTGGCTGGCTCAGCATCCCACATCTCAGCCTGCTCTGAAAACTTGATGGATGCTTTCATCTTGGCCCTGGTGACGGGCAGCATACATTTCAATTAAGATGGGGCCCCAAATCCCCCCTGATCAATCTCACAGAGGTAGTAAGTAGAGAGAACTTGGAGTTAGGTTACTTGATTTCAAATACTACATTATTCACCTGCAGATTTTGTGAGCCTGGGTAAGTCACTTTGCTGGTATGAGTCTATGTTTCTTATGCTACAAATGACGGACATTTACTGGAGGCTATGCTAGGAGACATGAAAAAAAGAAGATGCAGTTCCTGACCCAAAGGAGCTCACAGATTAGTGAAGAAAGTATAGTCTGTATAGTCGGTATTATCTTTCCTCATACGGTTTTTGAGGAAGTTCAATGAGATGATATATATGAAAGGATTTTAAAGCTCAAATACTCACAAGTGATGATTTTATCAATCAATGGGACACATTTAATGGCAAGCTTAAATTTATGAAGGCAGCTCTAAGACTTGGCATGGTAGAGGTTTCTAGTGTTCACTCATTTTTTTAAAAAGATTTTATTAAATATAGATAACACATAATATTATGTTAGTTTCAGTGGTATACTCTAGTTGCCCAACATTTATAATACTTAAAAAAGTAACCACTATAAGACCAGCAACCCTCTGACACTATACCATGCTATCGCAATATTATTGATTATATTCCCCATGCTGTATGTTACATCCCCGTAATATTTGTTTTATACCTGGAAATTTGGATGTCTTATTCTCCTTCGCCTCCCCCTCCCAACTTTTAAATTTTTCAATTACAGTTGCCATTCAATATTATTTTATCTCACTTTCAGGTATATAGTATAGTGGTTAGACATTTAAACAATTTAAGAAATGGCCCCCCTCCTAGTCTAGTACCTACCTGGCACTATCCATAGTTATTACCACATCTGTCGTGTGTACTCGGTGAGTTAATTCACTGGAAAGTACTTGTGAACTACCCAGAGTTACAGAGATCAGAACTTTATAACGAAGGTGTTGTAGCTGTTAATTCCGGGCTCAGCATCTTCTCCTGCTTGAGGAAGTGAGGAGGGAGCAGGGGAGGGAGAAAGGAAGGCAGCCTGGGTCTCTATCGGGTTGGCTTTGATATGAAGCTGCCTCCAGTTCCCGCCCACAGGGGGCAGAACCAGAGCTGCTGCTGAGGCAGAAAACTTTCTTTGAAGAATATAGACGCTGTTTGTGTATTCACAGGAGGAAGGGAGCCCTGAGTGGAAAGAAGAATCCAGGTTCTTGAACAGGACAATTGTCTTCCATCAGTTTTCCTTTTGTCATTTTTATTCCCGCTTACCCTAGCCTTCTGAAACGTTTACACCGGGGTTGCTAAAAACATGTATACGCATGACGTGTATAATCTTTTGTTATTGGTATATATTGAGTATTACAATTTTAATACAGTTTTTTTTTCCTTTCTTAAAATGTGTATACATTTTTGGGGGCACCCTCTGTATTTATTGGGCAGTAGGCAAGGGGCATGTTGTGGCCTCACTGGTATGGCTGACAAATGGCCCTCAAAGCTCAATCCCATTCCATTAAACTCCTCAAACCTATTAGGTACTCACTTTAATTCTCCCCAAGTATTTTATATGTGTGCAGAGTGGCTGGGAAGGGATGGCTTCAATTATGTGAAGGACTCGTATGTGCAAGAGAAGTCTGGCTTGTTCTGCGCCGCCCTCAAGGGCTGGGAAAGAATCGATGGGTAAAACTTTAGTGAGATGAGTTCTGATCAATGCTGGAGTACTGTGGGCTACACAGACTGGAGGCCATTAACGACAAAACTCCATTTTCTCTGTTCTCAAGGAACTCAAGAATAGAGTAGGAGAAATGAACATGTAAACAAAGACACGGAAAATAATATGATTGCAATACTACAATGTTATGTAAAGTTCCGGTGCACATCTCAGTAAGAATAAGTACAACACAAAATACCGCTCACTCTACCTTCAAAACACTATGGGCATTCTGAATTTCCAGAATTCAACTCTTTTCACGGTCAACATTGTTACCACTCTGGTCTAAGACCCTATGATAGCAGCTCCTGGGTAATTGAAGTGGGTTGCTGATTCCCAAAGTGTGGCCCCCACCAAAGAATCCTTGTTAAAACATAAGGTAGCCATTTCATATCTAGCTACGCTGGAGGACCTGATACAGATCAAGGCCTCTTGTGGGATAAAATATAGGAAATAATTGTTTTCTTATGTCACTCCTTTGCTTAAAACCTTCCAATTGTTTCCCATTTCAATTAATGTCAAAGTAAACATTCTTACCGTGGTCTATGAGATTTTGCTGATGTGGCCTCTTCTTATTTCTCCATCCTCTCCTTTTGTCCTCTGCCTTTTACTCACTCTGACCAGACACACTGGACTCCACTATTCTTCCCACACTAGGGGCATTTCCATCTCAGGAACTTGGCCATTTCTATTCCTTTGGCACAGAATGAGCTTCCAAAATACACCCACCTCAGGTGTTTGTTCTCAGTGAGGTCTTTCCTGATTCCTTATTTAAAATGGATTCTTCTATCTACTGGCACGCCACACATCATCGCTACTTCACTCTTCTCTTTAGTGCTTATAATGATAGAACATTCTGGATAATTTGCGTATCGATGTCTACTTTGCTTCTTCCTACTAGAAGGTAAGTCCCATGAGAGCAAGGAATTTGTCTACTTTTATCCCTCGGAACTGCCTGTCCAACAGCAGGTGCTCGGTCATATTTACTCACGTATAAATCAATGGATGTCTTTTACTTTAGCAAAACCATCCGTCAGAGTGGTAAGTGCAGTTCATTTATAGTTACCATTCCCAGAGGAAGTTAACACAGATTTAAAAATACATGTGCTATAATATTTAGCATCTCTACTGAAATGTCACCTCCATAGAGCCTTCCCTTAATGTCATATCTAAAATAATATTCTCACTACTCCATCCCTTTATCTTTGTTCACAGCACTTATAATTACTTCATATTTTGTCCCATGTTGGTTTGCCTATTTATACTCTGTCGTCTCCACTACAGTGTCAGAAATCATGTCTGTTTTACTCACTGCTATCCCAGTACTGTGTACATGTCTTGCATTGCTTAGAGGGGAAAAAATGCTAAATTAATGCATTAGTTTTTAAAGTGATCAACAAAAGAAAAACCTTTTAAATTAATGGCAGAGAAGTGAAGTGGTAGCATGAAACTTGTCACAGATAACATTTATAAAAACTATATAAATTTAAAAAGAAATAGTTAATAATACCAGAAAGAATACAAAACAACCAGAAGTCTCAGAGAGGTTAGTTTTGGAATAATGCAAACAGAAGGGGTATAATATTGTGAGCTTGTGGCTGTCTGGCATGAGAGAACTGTCCAACCACTGTGATTACAGCTTCAGAAATGTAGCTTATTGGCTAAATGTGGCAGAGATAAAATTTTAGGGCTATAAAAAGCAGCTGTAATTTAAAGGGTGGGTTCCTTGCTAAGAGAGAACAGAAAGAATAAGAACTCAAACCTGACAAATGAACTTCAGGCTATATCCCTGATATCAGTTAAATTATGCTGTATGAAGCAGCCCCCAGGGGACTGATGTAAAATGCAGACAAAAAGGAGAAATCTAATCTAGAAAGATAAGCCTATATGGGGCCGAACCTGTGTGTTTGCTGGGTTTTGTTTTAATTGATTGCATTCCCCAACCCTGAACAGCTCAGGTGACAAAACACTGAAGCTTCACAGGTTTGAAGTATCAGAGGACAAAACTCTAAACGAGCAGAACAGCTGAAAACTAGGAGAGTTTCCTATTAGATGATTGCCAAATGATGAGTTACTTCTTTTTTTTCCACGGCTTATCTTGCTATTTTTTACCTTTAGCACTTTGTTCAAGCATCTACTCCTTCATCAAAACATATCCTCTAAGCCTATCTTTTGAAACTGTATCCATTAAAAAAAAAATCTCCTCTAAATTGTGAGCTACACGGTGGTAAGGGCTATATCTATTATGTTCACTGCTGAAGCTCTTGTTCCCCTCTCCTCCCCTCCTCCAGGAGGCTTACCCGTGGTGATGATGATGATGATAAAGATGATGATGATAATATATGCTAAATGCATATTAGTTGAATAAGTGATGTATGAAGAAACTACTCATGATGACCCTAACTCTTCGAGTGGGGTTGTAGTGGAGGTCCTTTTGTAAACCTCAGCACCAGGAATCCATAATTGATGGCTGGAAGGTAAGCAAGGTGGCATAGAGCATTGATTTTAAATAAAGAGTACATTGGAGAAGGTTTGCCTGAAGGAATTAACCAGCCATGTATGGATGGGATGAGCACAGACTTGTGGAACTGGAGACCTTGAGTAACGCTTCAACGAAGTCCTGGGTTTAGGAAAATAATTCACGAAGGGATAGACCCTGAGCCCATTCATGTCAGTGGGGTAAGACCAGGAGCTCTACAGAGCAGTGATCTTAACTGTGACATCAACAGACCTCTGTGCCACAGCGAGTTGTCCTGCGTTCCACTAGTAGTCTGTCATTGCTGATAACACAGACTATAGGAAGGATGCAATTTGGATGTTTTAAAGTCAAGTGGATTCAAGAGTAATTCAGTCATAAAGCTGCTCTCACTCATGTGCCTCCTGACATATTTTTGTGAGTGGGTCAGTAAAAGTTGGGGTTCGTGTTGATGCGTACTTTGAGTCTACAGGTCTCCCAGAGTGTGTTGCACTGGAGCCTGTCTTCTGTTACATGCATGGTAACATAATATAGATAGAGAAGTGCTGCTCTGAATTAGAGGGGAGTGGGTTGAGTGCCAGGCCTGAGTCTGGGGTCTCGTGAGGCAACAATGGAGTTGGATTTTCAGGTCTGGTAAAGCTTACCCTGGGTGCTGCCATGACCAGCGTGTTCTCCAATTGACTTCAACTGTCTCACAGTAAGTGGCAGTTGCTAGGGAGATAAGCATGAACTGGAAACAGAGCCTGTCCCTAAGAAATCTCAAGTATTTCAGGGGATCTCAAATTCTTCTCTCAGGCTTGATTTGCATGGCTCTGCTTTAAAGAGTGACTTCCTAAAAAACTTTATCAAAGTACATTCTCCTCGTGAGTCTCCTTCTACCTTCTTTCCCACCATTTGTATTAATATGAGGATGGGTATTTATGTCCGGTATACTCGATGAGAGCAGGGACCATTTCTTTTTATGCACAAGATGTGCTCTGTACTCCACAACGTTCCCAGCATGGAGAGATACTCCATAAATATTTACTGAACAAATGGATATAAGGATACATGAGTTAAAAGGTGAGCAGATGAATAAATATCTATCTCTTTAAAAGCTCAGGGAAAGCTGTTTGGAGGGGAGAGGTTATTTTCAAAGGCTGTTCGTAGGGGTCTATGAGATGTGTCGAGAAGACTATTCTGATCAGTATGCATTTGTCCAGCAGCACCAGCTGTGATTAATTCACTTTTGTTCCCAGGGAGTGACTTCTGAGCTCATGTAATGAATGGCTACAGTCCCTCTAATCATGGGCACAAGGAATGCCCAGCAGGCAGCTCTCTCAGTCAGTACAGGGCCAGTACCGGTGGTCAGTTGTTCAAAGCCCAGAAATATTTTGTACCAGTCTTACCACAAACTGCCCATTATTTAGACTGAACCAATTATTGATGTCCTACAAATGTCGAAGGAGACGTTAATAACTGGATTCTAGACTCGCGGGTATCTATGTGTGTACCAGGTTGATTTGGGAATTGGTGTGTGGGCGGTGACCATGGGCCACAGGAAGGTCCTTGGCCGGAGAAAGAAAATCAACTTACCACCCTCTGACCTTGGAAGGTCATTTATCTCCCTTGAGCCTCTGTTTGCTCAGCCTTCCAATGGTGCAGATAATTTTCCAACAATCTGTGAAGGATAAAATAAAATGGAGACACACGCCAATTATTGGTGTTAGGAATATATGTGTGCGCACATACAAGGAAGTGCATGTACACAGACACAGCTTATGTCTACTTGTTTTTTAAAATAAGTATATACTTTTGTTTTTAGTTAGAATATTAAAAATAATTTAAGGCATACAAAAAGATAGAAAATGATTTAAGAAGATATACAAGGCGGTCTAAAGCATAATAAAGTCAACATTCACTACTCTACCATCCACTTTAAAGAGTAGAATCTTTTCATTACAGATCAGCCTTCCAGAATTATCACACCAGTTGCATACTTTGCTTTCCCTCCACAGAGGTAATAACTAGCTTGAATTTAGTGTTGGTCTCTTTTGGATTTCTTCCTAATTTACTACTGCTTTGCCTCCTCTTAAACTATATAAATTGTAGCATACTGAATGTATTCTGTAATTTACTTTTCTTGCTGCTGATTCTAAGTGAGGTTCTTCCGTATGGATATATAAAATTTGGCTCACTCACTTTCACTCCTACTTCATGGTCGTTTAAGTGAATACATAACAATTTATATACAGTTTTCTACTGGTGGACATTTAGAACATTTCTAGTTGTTTTTTTTCTCTTTTGGATACATATATAAATTTACTAGATTTTGCTAAAGTGTTTGTTAAGAGAGTTGTAGCAATTTATATACCCACAAGCCAAGCTGTGGATAAGCGTTCCTTTTGTTGCACATCTTTGCTAAATCTCCCGTGTTTCCCCGAAAATAAGACCTAGCCGGACAATGAGCTCTAATGTGCTTTTTGGTGCAAAAATTAATACAAGACCCGGTCTTACACTGTTTTATATAAGACCGGGCCTTATATTATAGTAAAATAAGACCAAGTCTTAAATTAATTTTTGCTCCAAAAGACACATTAAAGCTGATTGTCCGGCTAAGTCTTATTTTCAGGGAAAGACGGTTGGTATGGTTATATAGGTACTCTTTTACAAATCTATTGGGCATGGAATGGTCTCTTAATTTGTATTTCCTGGTTACCAGTAAAATTGTGATGTAAAGCTTTCTTTTCACATGTATTTATATTTGTGATTTCTTTTCTATATTTTATAATTTTACTTTCATCAGTCAGGAATGCTGTAAAAATAACGAAAAGCAAAATCAGTTCTTTTTGGTGTTTTGTTTTCTGTTTTTTATATCTAAGGAGAATACAGAGGAGGACAGGTCACTGCTGGCCCCGACCTATGAGGCTATCAGTGCTTCACGAAGCTTCCACTGTGAATTCTTCCAGCCTTAGTGTGCTAGGCTTCTCCTGTCACGGTCACGAGGAGACTACAGTGTCTCTGGCATAGCATCGTGGTTTCAGGCAGAGAAGCTCTTGTTTCAGAAAAACGAAACTTTCTCAGAAACCCTCAGGACATCTTGGCTTATATCTTAATGGCCAAAACTATGTCCTTTGCCACCAATTTCAAATGAGACAAGGGAATTGACGTTGAGCAGAGAAAACTGGCCCCAAGTACAACATCAAAAGTACTTTCACTAAGAGAGGAGGGGTGAAAGGCTACTGATTATGCAATCAGCAGTGCCTACCATAAAAGCATTTGTGTATTTTATGCTGCTTTTTTTTTTTGGTCTCTTTCTTCTTGATTTCTAGAAATTCTTGATATCTTATAGATTCATATTCCTTATTAGTCATTTATATTATAAATATCTTATCCTTTAATCAATAATATATGATCATTTCAAAAGATGCAAAAAAAATTTGATAAAATTAAACATAAATTCATAATGAATTCATATATTGAAACCTAATCCCCAATGAAGTAGGATCCTTGGGTGGTGATTAAGTCATGAGGGTAGAGCCCTCTTGAATGGGATCGGTGCCCTTCTAAAGGAGACCACATAGAGCTTCCTCACCCTTTCCACCATGTGAAGACACAGTGAGAAGACAAGATAGTCAAACAGGAAGTGGGCCCTCACCAGACATTGAGTCTGTTGGCACCTTGATCTTGGACTTCCCGTCTCCAGAACAGTGAGAAATAAATTCTGTTGTGTCCAAGCCACCCAGGCTATGGTATTTTGTTATTGCAGCCTGAATAGACTAAGATAAGGATGAAAGGTCAAGATTACATTTGATTTGCAAAGGAAGACCTGAACACTAGCAAAAATGCACAGAAACATGCAAATGGGATACCCAAAGGCTGGTGCTCATAATAAACCAATTAGCAGGGTTTGAAACTTGTCAATCTATAGTCTTCAGGTGAAGTGAAGAAGACACAGGCACATTGGGTGGAGCCATATCCAACTTTCCTGCTCGAGATGAAAATACTTCTTTGTAGTCTAGAAAAGTGAAAAAGGCATAATGCAGACAAAATCAACTATGATTTTGAATTTAGCAGCTGGTTTTTTCTCATGAGGAAAAAAGAAAAAGAAATTGGCTACAAAGCCTCACAAATATCAAGGAAATAATATCTTTTGGGCAACGTTCTCTAACCATAATGAAATAATAAAATATGTCCCCAGAAGACAATAGAAAGCTAAATTTGTAAACAGACAAAAAAACAAACAGAAAGAACAGTTGAAAATAATTTCTTGGAACAAAAAATTACTAGGAAATACAAATATTTACAAGTAATTAGAAATAAACCAAATGAAAGAATTAAATAGCAAAACTTATGGGATTAGCTAAAGCATAGGAAAAATGTGTAGCATAAACACATTATATCTGAAAATAAAAAGGACTGTATATTAGTAAGCATTGAACAAAGAAGATAAACTGAAAACCACAATAGCACCAAAATAAGGCCAAAGAAATTACCAGAAAGGAAAAAATAAAGCAGAGAAGAGAAACTAATTATGAAAAAAACAGACATAAGAGGTGATCAACTAAACCAAAAAACGCTAAATCTTTCAAAAGACTATTGAAATAGACATTGTGACAAGATTAGACAAGCAGAAAGAAAGGAGAAGTAGCAAATAATACTAGAAATCAAAATAGAGAAAACGAAGAGTAGCTATCTTTGCAATACTTCATTAGAGGAGGTAATGGAGAGTGGATCACAGTTTGCAAAGGAATGGGAAAAGCTTTGAGGAAAGAATTTTAAAAGGTCCATCATCATCTCTTAGAGGTTTAGTTGGGTTGACAATATCTGGAACGTGAGAGATGGATTGCCAAAAAAAGCGGCTCCTTGCCAGCACCCACTGGGCCTCAGACATTCCAAGGACACTTTTCTTGCTTGACAACCAGGAAATCCAGAAGTCAAGATTTTACAATATATAGTATTTAGTCAACCCCGTGGCCTGGGACTAAAGTCTTAAGTCTTTAACATTTTTACAAGGGTCTGTAGATCTAACTCTGGCCTACCTCTCCACTGACCTTACCTCATTTTCCCCACACTTTTCTTCACTTCAACCTGATGAAATTCACTTCCGTTTCTTGCTTGAGCCAGACCTTGTCTAGCGTCAGGACTTTGGCACAAATTTTCCCTCTGAAGGATTCTACTTCCTTTTCCACCTATGCAGCACCTCCTCATCCTTAAACATCACTTCCTCAGGGAAGTTTTCCTTGGAGTCCAAAGTTAGATTACAGCTCCCTGCCATGGGGACCCACAGTTTAAAAGCAGGTGTATCACACAGCTCTTATTTGTGTCCTGACACAGGTCCTCTGGCCTCACCTGTGTCCAGGGCTCTTGACCCTTTGTCTATGTCATGCACCTCTGTGGCCAATGTGCCTCTAGCTCTCAAGTTCCTGGTTTCCAAGCAACCAGCACTGCATCAGCCTCATCTCCTGGGGCTGACCTGGCTCACCACCTGCAACTTCAACTTGGGGTTTCTGGGTCCAGGGCAGGACCCAAATGAGCCCCACCCAGAGGTGTGACTTGCCCAGCAGCTGCGGAAGGGGCCAAGTGATAATCTAGAAGTGCAAAGGCATTGGCTCCTCTAGGTTGAAAGATGGCCAGTAGGAGACAGGAAGGAGCAATCTGAAAAATTCCCCCAGCCCAGCCATGAGCCAAGAGCATACCATAACATTATCACGATTTATAGACGAGTACCACCTTATCTTTTCTTCAGAAACACCGTCTGCCTTTTGAGGCTCTGTGGCAGTTGTATTAAATTTGTCTATAATATGTTATTCCTGAAACCTTTCAAAGGGGAATGATTGAAAATTACATGGTTGCTCAGGCCTTCTGGAAATTATGGGAGGAAAATGTGCTGACATTATGTTAGCTTTTGAAATTCACCCAGAAATGAAATGGGTTTTGTTTTTTCGTGTGTGTTTGGTTTTTTTTTTTTTTCGTTTTTTTTTTTTTTATTTAAGGCTTTCAACATGGACAACATGACTGGCTGAGTGGGAAATTGTTCTGCGTTTGCAGTTGGAATTCCTGTGGTGCCCAAGGAATCCAATTACAGTTGGGAGGTCATATAACAATGCGTGAACCTGTCCTGATCAAAACAATATTTTCCCAAGTTCACTGAAGATTAAGGTTTAATAATGCTGAAGCATGACATTTTCAATTAAGCATTCAGTGCCAAAAAAAGAGGTGCCTCTTTGCCAAATATTTGTGATTTTTCTCACCCTAGAAATATTGAATGTGAACCCTCTGAGATTGCTGCAAAATGCAGTTTGTAAACATGAATAAACAAAATGGAATGACTGCACTATGGGTTCTCTGCCACAGTAACCTTGTTGTCATTTTAGATGTATGAGGAGGTGGTGTGCGGCAGTGGAAAGGAGGGACTGACCCAGGAGACGCAGGTTTGAGTCCTTGCTCTGCCTCTTTCTTATTATCATCTAACTCTGAGCATGGAGCTCCCCCACTCTGGGCCTCAGTTCCCTCTCTGTTAATAGCATGATATGATTGCATTATTAGATGAGTAACGGCATTCCCTCAGCAATACGGCTCTATAGTTCTTGGAATGAAATAGTAATATTATTAGCCAGGGCTTTGCAATTTGGGATTTCAAAATCAACACAATTTAAACAAACAAACTAAGAAACAAAAAGATTGCTCTACCATCACCAGAGTTTTCTTTTTTCCAAATATAGGAATTTTTTTTTTTTTTAAATATTCCCTTCTCCAAGAACCATAATTACAAGATGGGACGGGGGTTGGGGAATGGGAGAAAAGGTGAAGGGATTAGAATGTACAAATTGGTAGTCACAAAATAGTCACGGGAATGTGAAATATAGTATGGGGAATATAATCAACAATGTTGTATAGATTATGTCGGATGCCAGATGGGTACTGGATTTACCAGGGGGTCACTTCATAAACTGTGTATATGCCTAACTACTGCACTGTTCACCTGAAGCTGATGTAGAATCACGTTGAATTTCAACTATAATATGTATATATACATTCATAGGATGTAAAATACGCATAGGGAATAGAATCAATGGTATAATAACAGCTGTATACGATGTCAGAGAGGTAGCCGACTGGGAAAGGGGTTATCACTTTGTGAAGGGTGTGAATGTCTAGTCATTATGTTGTTTTGTACCTGAAACTAATTTTTTAAAAGCCTAAAAAAAAAATAATTATCGACCCAGCAGAAAAACACACACACACAAAAACCACATAATTACCGTGTTTCCCCGAAAATAAGACCTAGCCAGACAATCAGCTCTAATGCATCTTTTGGAGCAAAAATTAATATAAGTCCCAGTCTTATTTTACTGTAATATAAGACTGAGTCTTATATAATATAACATAACATAACATAACATAGGATAATACTGGGTTTTACATTAATTTTTGCTCCAAAAGATGCATTAGAGCTGATTGTCTGGCTAGGTCTTATTTTCAGGGAAATACAGTGCATTACATGAAAGAAAGAAAAATTCAAAAAGCAGAAAAAATAATCTCTAATACAGAAAAGACCACTGACAAATTAGGACATACACACACGCACACACACACAAAATTATCCATATTCTCATTTCACATTGTCTGGTGAGAATTTTATCATGTTCCTTTGGGGAATAAAATGAGTAGAAATAAAATTGTCAAATATATTAGAATAATCAAATTCTAATCATATTTTAGAAAAATGTTGACAACCAATCTGTCTTGCATGCACAAAAAGGAAAGAACCCTAAATACATGGGAAAGAATAAATTAGATGAATCTGTTTAATGTCAATCAGTGTTTATATGATAGAACACGAAGTGATGTCTAGATAGCCGTAGAATTTTAATTACAGAAAAATCATAGTTTTCAAAAATTTTGGAAAAATTCAAGTAGACAGGCAAGACTTTGCAGGTACCAAAAAATGAAACAGCTAGTCTAGGATATGCCATCCCCATTCCTCCAGGGTGATCTGGTCATACAAAGAGGTGCCTGCACACATCTAATTTTTTTGGCCAGGAACCTATGAGGAGTGAAAACAGGTAAGAATGGAAGGGAGATAATTTTTTGTTTGTTTTTACGAAAATGTATAAATTCAAGAGTGTTAGAGAACTTCTAGAGGAAATTCCAAGCTGTGGCTTTCGACACTAATTCCAGTTAAGATTAGTGAAGTTAACAAATCCTGTGCTTGTAAAAGCTCATTGCCTCATTTCTCCTGCCCATCAGGTAGCATCATTGCCTGAAGGAAAAGGTGAAAGTTCACGCTTCTGATGCCTGGTATGAGCCAGTAAGGGAAAGACTTTCTCTGTCTCTCCGGTCTCCAAGGATGACATCTGCCCAGGTAGGAAAGCACAGTGGGAGTCAAGAGGAAAACATGCCTTGCGCCTTGGAGAACGACACTTCTTTTGGCCCCACTTGTTTGGTTGAGTTTATTGACTTGGCAATTACTATGTGGCGGGCATTATTCCAGGCCCTGTAGATACATGGATGAATAAATCAGACCCTGTTTTCTTGAAGCTTCTAGTGGACAGGGGAGAGCGCTGATTAACATATAATTACAAGGCAGAGGGAGAAGTTACCACATCAGCAAAGAAAGTGACTGTGGGAGTGCATAGTCCGGAATAGGTTTCGCCTGTGGTGGTAATAGTGGGATGGAGGCAGTATGCCAGGCTTGTGTTTGAATCCATACGTCTGTTTCTTGCCTTCTGTGGGATTTCTGTGTGTCCCTATTTCAGCATGCTTCTCTGAGGCAACCCCCTCACCTATTTCTCTGTCTTTAATCTGTGGCGACCTATTTGCAAAGGAAGCAGCATGAGCAAAATAAGAGTCCATAGGCTTTGAGGGATGCTAATCGGTGGAAACGGAGAGGCAGCTGGCGACAGGCTGCATGTTTTCACTTGGAAAAGCTGCTTTTCCATTGTGACATCCTCTTAATTATGCTCTGTCATCATTCACATGGGCTTTCATTCATTTAATAGCAATTATGTCCTGAGCGTTTAAGGGGATGAAGGCAATGAGATAGGCAGTTGCTTTGAGTGTCAGAGAGGCCCTGTTCTAGTAATTATAGGTCAAGTAATTGTCCCTCTTAAAGGATTCTGAGTGTCTTTTAGCAGTTCTTCAAATTCCCTCTGCTTGTTTGCAGCCTGCTGTCTTAAAAGCTCACTGTGTGCGTGTGAAATTTCAAAATATCCATTGCATCTGACTCTGTGCCAGTTAGTATCTAGTTTAATGCATGAAGAACATCCTCCAGTTCAAGGATTTGATTTTACTCACTGGGGGCAATGACCTCCTTTGAGAATATCATACACGTAGCAAAGTCTTTCTCCAGACAAGCTGCGTTCTGTGTTGCTATATATGGATTTATAGATTTCTGGGGCCCGACTATGAAATTCTTAGCGCCTGTGATCAGATTAAGTAACTTGGAATCTTTACATCAGCCATCCAGCTCCAAACTGGGAAAGATCTTTTCACTGACACCTGGTGCCACAAAATGGGCTGAGGCCTACCTGCTAGCTCTGGCTAGGTGCCTTATCCAAGGACGTCATCCAGCTGCTGTCTGAGGTCTTGCTCCCAGGGCCCTGATTCCTGAAGCCCTCCGGTCTACTCTATCTGACTGAATATCTTGTGTGTATGTGTGTGTGTGTGTGTGTGTGTGTGTGTGTGTTGGTGTGGGTGTGTGTTAGATAGATAGATAGATAGATAGATAGATAGATAGATAGATCAATCTTCTGCGTCAGACCTCCCAGAATGATTTCTCTACCACAAATACAGTGACATCAGCTCCCAACCCCTTAGTAACTGTTCTTCACAATAGTACAAAGTATTCGGTTATAATGGGAATGAATACTGTCTTGGTCCAGCTCCCATTAAACGAGAGTGAGATAAATTCTCACTTTCCTCAAGGAAGGGAGGAATGAAAGTGAGAGGTAAAGCAGGCAAAGAAAAGCAGGAATGGATGAGGAAGACCTTCATATCCCCCCAAATCCCCTTGGTTCACGTCTCTCTGGATTGCATCCATGAAATGATACCAGGCTGCCAGGAGACTCCTGGAGTAGCTGTGAGTGTCCTACAAGCCCCAGCTGGTCACATAACTACAGTCATCCCCACCAATAGTCACGCTGATGTAGATAATGCCATCTTGGTGGCTCCAAACTACAGTGAAAACTAAGAATCTGGGGAGCACGCAGAACTCCTGACTCAGCTAATTGCTTGGGCTTGTCTTGCTCTTTTTCTTCTTCTTTTTTTTTTTCTTTTAATTTATTAGTTTCAGGTGTACAAGACAAGGTAATACTTAGACGTTCATCATTTATATCCCTCACACTGTGAAACCCCCTGCCCCCATCCACTATCCCTCCGACCTCGCACCGAGCCATCACATTATATTTATATGCGGAATCTAAAGAAAAGAATAAGTGAATGAACTAATCTTGCTCTTTTCTTTAACCTCCTATAATACAACCATGCCATCAGATTTAAATTTTGAAGCATTATGATGCTTTTGCATTATGATGGGGTGTTTCTTTGTTACTACGACTGCTATCTCATTGCCCATTATAACCACGTGGTATGTATCAGATCCTTAACTAGTTCTTCCACTTATTTCAGGCTTGGTGATCTTCATTTCTTGATCTAGAATTTAAATCAAGAAGCTGAGACTCTGAAGGTCAGGTGGCTTTTCCAAGGCCACCCAGGCAGGCAGTACCAGATCAGTGATTTGAACCCACGTCTGTCTGATTGCAAAGACCGCTGAGCTTTTCTCTTCACACCATTATGTGTGGTTCCCCATCTGTGTGGGTTTTTGTTTGTTTGTTTGTTTTGTTTTGTTTTGAGGATAGGAAATGATTCTCTGAGTTCTCAATCCTGGTTGTGTACTAAGTGCTCAATAAACGTTGGTGGCACTAAATTTGAATTGCAGAAGGAGGACATCAGTTTCTTATTGGAGCTGCTGGCAAAAACCCACACTTGGTAACAGGAGCATGTATGCAGTTCCCTGCTGTCCTAGCATAAAGCTTCAGAGTCTGCTTCCCAGGGTCTCTGGGAGCCTGGTCTTAGGGGAAAAGCCTGGCGCACAGGCACTTTTACAAGAGCTCTGCAGCCAGCAAAATCCTGGGGAAAAAATGTACAGGGCTAAATTTTGCTATTGAAGGAGGCAATCTTGAGCTTTGAGAGTTTAATTACTTATGCCAAAACAAAAGAGCCAGTTTAATAGGATAATTGCCCATGAAAGGGAATTAAATAGAATCAAAAGAAAAACTGAAGCCACAATATTCTCTTGCCTGCTGGAGGAGCAAAACTAATTGTTTTCCATCTGAAACTCCCTTTTGGGTGTTTCAACCCAGCTAATTTTTCAAGTTATTTGAATTGCCCTGCACATACTCGTTTTAACTACTTAGGAAGTAAGATTTCTCTAATTCTGGCTTTTAGAGTTGATCAGTTTCACTTGAATGCAAAGCTTTGGGTTGAAAAAGTCAACATCGGAAAGCATAGAAGAAAGGGACGACATGAATAGTTGTAGAGAGCTCAGTTCTTGCATGTGAAACCAATTTTACAGTGCTTCGAAAACCCACCTTTGTAATAATCTGGGTTTGTTTTTTTTAAAGGGAAATTGGATTTAGAACAAGCCGAGTATAATTCTGCTGTACTTTGCAGTAATCATAGTACACTTAACCATTCAATGGTGACTTACTAAGATCTGACAGTGTGAGGAGCGCTGGCAATGGTCCCCAGAACAAGAAGGTGGCAGGCTATGCACTGTTTCAAAAGATAAAATGATCATATCCAGTGCTAGCATGACTGTGGGGGAACGGGCCCTCTCGTGCGCTGTTGAAATGAATGTGAACTACTGCCTTGTTTCAGGACACCTGGCATCACCCCCAAAGGTTTTGAGATGTGTGTATGCCCTGTGACACATCTCACACTCCTAGAAATGTACTCCAACGGAAGAGTTGTCCAAGTGCCGCATGGATGCTATGTTGTAATATATTTTTTAATTTGAGCTACTGGAAATTATATCCATTTTATAAATGGATATTAGCTAAATTTAGTGTTCACGGGGGTATACTATGTAGCCAGAAATGAAATTTTAGGTCACTATTTATTGACTTGGCTCCTCCACAGGGCCATTGAGTTGTTTGGGGAGAGAAATGAAATTAAGTGGAGATTATGGAAATCTGGGCTGTAAGCACCTTTTTCTACATTGTGCTTGGGCCGGGATATTGTTTAACTCTCTTTACAAGCTGGATGCCATGTGTCAAGAAATGTCTCTGAGGATGTGGCTGGCCAGTCTCCAAATTATTCTAAAATAATCTGAGCACCAAAGGGATCCCTGGGGGACTAGGTCGTAGTAACAGTAACCAGCTTCACGTGTTTATTTTAGGGGACTGAGGATCTTTCAGGTGGAGGTAGCCTCTGGAATGTTTGCTAGATAGACTGAAACTCACACGAGAGTTTTGGGGTACAGAAATAAGAGATAAAATAAAGCCGTGGATGTGGATGAGATTGATAGGAAACAGGTAGCATGAGAAAATGCGAGGGTCTGGAACACGAGCCCAAGGACACTCTCTGTCCAAGGATAGACCTTGGAGTCATAGCCAGCAAAACCCATTGTACAGAACCGACTGGTGACGGAGAACGAAGGGACAAAGTTAGAACTAAGGAACGAAAATTTCCAAGTCAGAAGAGAGATGCCAACCTAAAGAGAAGTCAGGCAATCTGAGGACTGAAATGCGTTTATAATCTCTAACCACCAGAGACCAGGAGTGACCCAGCTAAAGGTATTTTAGGGGAGAAGGAAGGGGGAGACCAGATTGGAGTGGGTTCAGAAGCATGAGGTCAAGATTCAAGTTTGATCGGACAGGGAAGGGGATAGGTAAAGAATTGGCTAAAGGAATAAAGTTGCTGGAGATTGTATTCCCACTCCCCTCCTTTTTTTCTTGTTTGTTTAACAAAGGGAGAGGACTTTACGATGTTTACATGCTATTGGAAGGAGCCGGTTTATAAAGGGAACGGGGGATATTGCAGTGCATGCCTGGAAAATGGAGTCGGAGGCTATGGACATATAGGTGGACGGCTCATCCTTAGGTGGGGGAAAGACTGGCTTTCCACCATGTACAGATGAGACATGAGAAAAGAGTGTGCAACCACAGGAGTGCAGAATGTGTGGTGTCATAGACAACAGATGAGACGCCTGAGCCAGAGAAGCACACGCTGAGGGATAACGCTGATGACACAGGTAAATATCTAGAGGCACCAACCTCTCATTTTCTCTGGCTTCATCCAATAGCCCAGGAGGTGGAGAGAGCAAGACTACAGGCTCTTTCTCTGCTGAGTAAGGTTAAACAACTACGCCAATATCCACAGCGAGTTCCTTCACTTAACAAATTCTTCCTGCACATCTATTCCGACTCAGGCAATGTATTTTAAGCAACTATGAACAAATAGACCCCCAAATGTCTATACTTAGAGAGTTTACATTTTAGCAGACTCAGTGTTAGAATCAGATTCCTATCTGTATACATTCAAAATGTTTCAGTCTCTTTATGATGAATCTCTCTTCCTACCTCTGGGGGCAAAAATAAAATCGCAAACTTTTTAAGCGTAACACATAAAATGTCAGTGGAACTAAAGTTTATATGTTCAGCATATATGCTGCACAGTAGAGAATGTAGTGTTTGGCACAAAGGAGCCAATCTTTTTCTAAACGCATAAAACTTTGACACTAGTGTTTCTTCCCCTAGACTCTTGGACTCTTTTAATGAAGAGAATGTTTCTTATTTACGTTTATGTTCCTAATGCCTAACACAATATCTGGCATATATTTTATGTCCAACAAAAGTTTGTCGAATTAATGAATGAATTAGTTCAAACATGATCGTGAGATAAATGGAAACAATGATCTATAATAAGAATTTGAAAATCACATCAGTGGAAAATATGATGCTTCCAGATTATCTCTCATCAGGTTCAATGCCAGACGAACACAGAACTCATTAACAAGATGCATCCATCATTACCCTCAGTATAACAACAACAACACCATAATAACCCTATGTGGTAGCCATAAAAAAAATATGGAAAATCTGTGTGATGAATTATAGCCGCAACAATGTTAATTTCAGAAATTTTCGCTCAAGCTGCAAGTTCTGGGGTGTTTTATCGATAGACTTTTATCACCTTCAAACTCTTGCCATAAACTTCAATGAATTTTGAGAGGGAGATCCACTTAGCTGTGAAATACAGTTATGGCCTTGATGTAGTCTGGGCAATTTGGGGCCATAAAACTTTGGGGGACAGAAGAAACAAGGTTGTTTGTGGTGGTCATATTCTTGCTGAAAATAAAGAACAAAAGTTGGTGTGATAGAAGAGGCCTCCCCTTCACAAATCTCCTGTTGTTTAACCTGTGCAAATGCTCTGTTTAATTATCTATATCATGAGCATTGCATTAATAATGAACATAACAGTTTGATAAATGTGTTAGGCTGGGTGTTCTGCAAAGAGCATAATTTATGGAGACAGGAGACCTGAGTTCAAATCCTGCCCTTGACATGGACGTGTGCAAATGTACATGGGTGTGTGTGCATGCGTGTGTGTGTGTGTGTGTGTGTGTGTGTGAGAGAGAGAGAGAGAGAGAGAAAGAGAGAGAGAGAAAGAGCAGAAAATGTATATTTCAACATTAATCTTAGGTAGGTGTAGTTTAGATAGTATTAGAAGGAATTTTGTGAAAATGAAAAATGGTAAACTTCTGTTTCCTATAATGCTACTTTATGTGGAACGTCTCATTTCTTCACCATGTCAGATAGATGAAGTATTATACGTGTTCTCCTCCATTTTAAATGTCTCTATGATAAATAACAAATATAAAGAAGTGGCAATATTTGGAACCAAGTAATGAAAACTGTATAGTTTTATTTTGAGTATAAAGGAGCAAACCTTTGAGACTTGTCCCATAAATAAAGCAAGCATAATGGCCTAATTATCTCTGGGAATAAGTCTGAACTGCTAAACCTGCTTTCAAGGTCTCCACAACCCAGCACGTGACCACCTCTCTACTCCGAACCCCCTGTGCTCCCCACATAAGCTTTCTTCTCTGTGATTTCCCATCTTAGCCTTGGCCCCTGTCTTGCCATGGTCCATAAGCTTCTCATCATTAGCCCATTTTACCGTCTTATCCATCCATTAAGGCCAAACACAGCTCTGCCTCCTCTTAGTTCACTTTCGTCCTAGAAATCCATTACTTTTCCCTTGATTCATTAGGGGTTTGTGTGTGTGTGTGTGTTTAATCTGCTCCGCCCATGATAGCTCACTGCACCGTTCTATGTATCCAGTATCCAGTCACCACATAGAATGATAACCTTGTAAATGACAGTAAGGCCGTTTAGTCCATATTGTGGAGTAAGCCTTTGCACAGCTCAAAATTTAAGTTATATGTTAAACTGGTGGCAGCTGAATGCACCAGTCTGTTTCTTCTTGGCATAAACATCAGAGGAAGACTGCATTTTCTATCTCCATCGCAATACTGCTGGAATTTGGGGCTAAATTATGGTTAGAGTAATGTAGACAAAAATCTTGTTCTCCCTTTGCTCATTCATTGTATCTGTCAGTAAAGGACGCCAATTGGCCCGAGTTACGTGAAGGAAGGAATCTGGACCCCTCAGTCATTGCTCTCCTGGAAGATACCCAGGAAAAGGTGTACCTGAGATGATGTCTTCGGACTTTTTCAGGAGTAAGAATTCACAATTGCATCTTGGTCAGAAAATCAAAGGTTACGGAAGTCAGCCCTGGAAACCAGTTAGTGAGATCCTAATTTTGTGTATGAATTGCTCTCCCCTGCAACAGGCTGTGCTCTGACATTGTTCTGGAAGTTACGATTCCGCCTCATAACCACAATGTATCACCGAGGAAGATATAGTGAATTTCCAATTCCATCATCAATTAAAACGCAATCTTCAGAGGTGTTGTACAACACAAGACGACATAGAGAATTTACATATCATAGAGTTTGCAAAGGTGTTTCCCACAATGACCTTCCCTTTTCAAGGCAAGATAGCGTGTTTTAGCATGAGTTTGGGGATCCCAACTCTACCATTTACCATTTGTGGGACCCTACGGGCCCAAAACGCACCTTTCATTATTTGTACAATGAGAGTAGTTACATTGTAGAGTTTATTATTATTAATTATTACTATTGTCATCATTATCATTATTATTAATTGTGTGAAAGTTGGGATGAAAACAGGGAAGTTGGTTTCAATCTTTTCTACTAGTGTTTTTTCTCCTTCTCAAAAAAAATTAAAACAAAGGAAATCTATCTTAGTGTTCAAGATTCACAGCATGTATATATGTTTATTTAAGTTGTTTTTTGAGTAACAGACATCTTTGTTAAGAGTCAATAAGACTCAGGGAGAGGAGAGTGGTGGCTTGCTAAAAGCAGAGACTTTCGGGTTAAATTTCTGGTTCTTCCATTTAACAGCAAAGCAGACCAGGGTGAAATCAGTATTCTCCTACGTCCCAATGTTTAAAATGGGTTGAATAATGTCATGCAGACAATGTCATTTTGACAAACAAGTCATGGCAATAAAAGTGCTCCTGAGAGCATTTCTCCCCAAATGCCTATAATTCCACCAGCCAGGTTCCAGAAGGGCTGTGAGGCACTTGTCTTTAACAGCGCTCGTTCGCCTCAATGGTCAGGTAATGACACTCTTTATTTGCATGTCTCGAGAAATGAGGAAGGACACTGGCTGGGAGTCCCATGCCAGTGAATCCTCTTGTTTCCAGCAGGTGACCTTGCATTAAGTTATCTCACCTATGTGTGCTTTTGTTTTCTTCCCCTGGAAAACAGGGAACAAGGTAAGCACCCCCAAGCACAGTGGTGAGGAGTAAATGAGATAATGTCTTGACAAAAGTATCAAAGACCTACAGTACATCACAGCCGTATTTGCTTCTAAGCCTTTGTTCTCTGCAGGGTAAAAACGGACATCAATTTTTCAATCAGAGAAGCTAATTGGACTTTCATGCAAACCATCCACCGTGTTTCCCCTCTCCTTACCTGCCATGGAGGATCAATGAGAACATGCAGGCATGTAATTCCCCTGAAAGTGCTTTGGAAAGTATAAAGCACTCTAAAATGTAGGTTGTCATTGCAATTCTTATTAGGGGTCTGAGTCAATGTTATTATAATTCAACAGCAGGTGGCATGGGAAAGGCAGGCAGATTTCCAAACAGATAATAACTTATCAGCATCAGACTGTATCCAAAGCATGTGTGCCCTTCTGATCAGCAATGAAAATAGCTGCAATTAATCTGACAGCCAAGCAAAGCCATGAATTAATGGGAAGTCATTCTCTAAAATGAAATATTTCCTCATGGATGGAAAAACAATGACTGAAATAATTGAGCAGATATGTTGTTCGTGCTGGTATGAGGGCAAACTTCACTTGTGAGTACACCATGGCCACATTCTCGTATGTGGGAAGATCAAAGTGTGACCAAATGCAGAGAAAGTCTACAGCATTGGGAGGTCATCAGAGGCCACCCAGGCGCTGTCGTTGTGCAAATAGAGAAATGGAAAATCAGACATGAAGCAACAACATTGCTTTAGGTCACCCAACTTATACGAAGTGAAACCAGGCCCAGAACTTATGTTTCTCAAATGTCACGTTGAAAAGAATAATGAACCTAAATTCAAAAGACCTTGATCTGAGTCCAGACTTTGCTACACTTAAGAGTATGACCTCAGTCAAAGGTTGTTCTTTCTAGGTTCCCTGCAAGCCTTATCATTTAACAAGTGTTGGATGAGCATTCCAGTGCCTTTTTTGCACATGTGACCTAAAATTGCTTCACCAAAACCGTAATTGGTTACCAAGTGTGGGTTATTTCCTCATTTGTTGGCCGAATCTGGAATCCAAACCTGACGTAGAGCAGTGCTTCTTAACCTGTTGTGCAAGTCAATCACCCAATGCACTCGTAGAACTTTAGGGTCTTATTTAGACTGTTGGAGATAGTTTCTGAGATTCTGCATTTCTAACAAGGTCCATGTCGTGCTGGTGCTGCTGGGCCATGGGCTGCCCCTTCTGGTTCAAGGGCAGAGGTAATGCAGACACCATCTCCCACATAGACCCGTAGGATATGGTTATCTGAAGGATGTCCACCAGCATCATGGACATATGCTATGCTAGGTGTGATTCAACTCTATATCAAGCAAAGATGGGCAAGAGTTGACTTAAGACTAGGTCCTCACTGCAAGATCTTTCTCAATGTTTTTCCAGTTTAGTCATCTTTCTATCACCCTCACAAGTGTCATGACACAATAAGTATCAGGGTTGTTCGTGTTGCAGTGTCATAGTAGTTGTCTTCAGGCATTGATCTGATCATTTTGGGGAGACGTATGTCTCCTCATTAGCAGTGGACAGTTTCCTAACTAACAAGGGGTGTTATGATTCCTTAACAGCAAGAAAACTGTTTAGATCTATCTAAGTCTTCCTTATGCTCCCCCCAGCTGCATTTCAGAATCTTCCTTGATCTCACACTGAGAAGACTTCCGTTGAGTGGATAAGGATAATGATGATAGCATCATTTATTAAGCACTTAAATGCATAAAGCATTGTTTTAGGCATTTTACTGTGTGATGTTGTTCACTCTTGACAAAGACACTGAGCTAGATATTATCATTAGTTGTCATTGTTAACCAACCTGCCCAAAGTTCCACCTCTCATAAGTGGAAAGTCAAGATTAAACCTGAATGATTGGAGTCGAATCCACACCCTTAAGACTTACATGATGAAGATAAATGCATGTTCCTATTGTATAGGCTGCCGTGACACTGCAACACAAAACCCTCCAGTCACAAACTCAGCCTTCTTTCCTTTACCGTACCCCCTACCTGTCCAAACTCTGCTCAGGTCTCAATTCTCAGCTCAAGTGGAATTTCCAGAAAACCCTCAGGTTGATGGAAATCCTTCTCTTCTCTTTTTGCTCCAATGAAACCTCGTGAGAGTCTCTGAACATTCTCTCATTCAGGACTACCTTAGTTTCCTAGTTCACAATCATCACTCTTGAATAAGATGTGTTTTATCATTTCGTCAAAATGTAATGATTTCCTTCAAATGCTTCACTTTTATTCTCTAGCATTTAACAGAAAGTGTGCTGTTTGCGAATCTATTTCCCCATTGGTCTAACAGCACTTGGAGGGTGGGACTCAGATCCACTTCGTCTCTGTATTCCCAAAGCCTCGCCCCTCCTCGCTGCTTGCTAAACACCTGTGGGACTGAAACCCACTACGGGTCCATGTCATCCGGTGAGTTAGGGGCAGATCCAGGGGTTAACCCCTGGTTACATGACTCATGAACCACTGATTGTCCCCCTACACTCTTTGAACATGGCTCCATCTACCATACACACACTTTTAAAAATTCATACTGAGACAACTGGAGAATATTAATTCTCGTATCATGAGTAGGAAAGTTACTATTCTAGAGAAGCCGAAGGGGAGTATTTGAGAGGAATTACATTTTGACAACATATTTAAAAAGCCTCCTGACCTCATTCAAGGGGAATGAATGGGGAAAACTGTACCAGAAGATACTCAGATAAACAACTGGTGCCTGTTCTCATGTGAAGAGGCCCTCTAGTCTTGTTTCATTTCCATTCCAAGCCACTATTTGGGAACTAAATTGCTAAAGCCCAATTGTTTCCTTTTCGAGTGCTTCTGAATTGGTGAGGCCATTATCGGTGGCATGAAGCACCGGATATAAAATGCACATTTCAAGTGTAATTTGGGACTCATACATGCTATGGAATTGTACACTAAGAAAAATAATTGGGTTTAGTGAACATTTTCTCTTTCGTATAGAGGCATTTTCTCTTTCTTTTGGGAAGAAGCACATTTTACACATTCATTCATCATTCAATTATCCATTCAACAAACCAGCCCACATCTATTCATTCATTCTTTACCTTCATTCAAAGTGTCTGTGAGCTTCTTTTGTACAGGTACTATGCATTGGGCAGGGCATAGAATGATGACTGAAACAGATCAGGCATCTGCCCTTTCTTTGTTTCTAGTCTATGGGCTGCAAATAGTAAAATGACTGCTCCTGCCCTCAAAGCTTAGTTCCACAAGTGCATACTGAGAAGCTCTGTACCTTTCAGTTCTCTCTGCATGTGACTATCATTAGTTTGTTCACAGAATGAGCAGTTTGTTCAGAGAGCAAGGAGCAAGCAGGCTGGATTGACACACACATTTCCTTGTACACATATGGTTCCTCCCCATAGCCATTTTACCAATGCAAAATCTATAAGGAGTTAAGGAAGGCTTACTTGAGTTGCCCAGCATGACACAGAGGAAAAGGAAGGAGAAAATGAATGACAAATCAGGCCTGTCACCCTACATGTACTCTGTACCTTTCCCACTACATTACTCGAGTCAACACATGACATTTTTCATATATTCAGTGTATAATTAATATGATAGTGATAGACCTCATTTGACTTACTAGATGTTTATTAGATATTTAATAGGGATTAAGTCTTTTGAGATACAGCCAAAAGAACACATGATCCCCAGGCACCAGAGCAGTAACCGGCTTCCATTAATGCACAGTGGGTGGAACTGGCTTTTTTGCCTTTGTTTGTACTCTTTCTAGTCCCTCTGTTGTCACTACCTAAAGCAAATGACCTAACACCCACGCCCTGTCTCCAGCTCTATTTTTTATGAGAATCCAAGCTAAGACAACACGTAAAACAATGTTTTGGAATCCTTTAACATGGATGTGTGACACGACAAAGAGTAAAGAAGAGTCATAGGCCAAAACATGGAGAAAGCACATTCGTGTATTCAGAGAGGTGAGTAAGCAGCTAGGTCAGGTGCTACCCTGGGCCACCTGCTGACTGTGGCCCAAAACTTTGGTTTTAAAGAAATGCATGGGGGACAGGAGATAACACTTTGACCCATTCAATGGAAGACATAGATTGGATCCCCTCTCCCTGACATAAAATCAGAACCCCCAAAATATGACACCTTCAGAAAAAAGCTGAAAAACACCCAGATAAGAGATAAGAAAATTTGATTGTTTGGCCTTGGCGCTCGCAGAGGGTGAGGTGGATAAACTAGTCTCCTTTGAAGGTTTGTAATTATACTACAGTGATCATGAGATTTGAGGGCTAAAATTGGAGCTCTTTGAAATGAAGAATTTATTTTAAAGGGGTCCTAGATTTATAAAACCTGGGTCTTTGCACAATTCTGGGTCATCCCTAAAATGCACTTTTTCACTTTGGCCGCCTCTTCCATTTTGTTGTGATTCCATTTGGATGTGATTCACCTAACCTTTCTCCAGTTTACTTAAAACCCACCAACTTTATCTTTTAGAAGCCATATTATGAAATTTGTGTATGGTTTCATAGACTGTGAGAGTCATGAAAATCTACTTAGTAATGTGATTCAAATAGTGGAAATTTCTTAGGATGGACTATTCTACAGGCTTCTGTGTTTACTACCGAGCGATTCTTCTGATGTTTTATGGTGATTTGATGATGAGAGAACAATGCTCCATAGGTTGGAAAAACATTGAATGAATAAAAAGCAATATACATTAAATCACTGTAGGAGTAGATTCTTAGTAGCCCCAAATCCATCTATACTGATTTTTCTTTTAAAACGTGTGGCTTAGAAAGGAAGGTAATAACCATTTCAATTCAAATAGAAACTGAAATATTTTAGTTTGTTTTGAAACCAGCTAAGGGCAAGGAATTCTCTACAAATACTCTTACAAATAAAGTGCTTCCTTTTTGCAGAGCTGAGGAACAGAGCAGTGAGTTTCCCACTTTCATTGGATTAGTGAGAGTGGCTCAAATCTTGAGGCAAGACTGGGAAGTCCCAGTTCTATAACATGGTGTCGGTGGGGAACAGAACTCAGCCCTTGACTCCTTATTTTACCTTGATGAATCTGTCTCCAAAGCCCCGTACCAACAGCTGCTTTGCGATGCCTTCTGCTAAATGAATCTGAGCAGCAAGAGGACTGAAGTCATACCGTTGTCCGCCCCCCCAGCTTTATTGAGATATAATAGATATATAGCACTGTGTAAGTGTAAGGTGTACCACATGTTCGTTTGATATGTTTCTACATTGTAAAATGATAATTACCGCAATAGCATTAGTTAACACCTACCTCCCATTCCATAAGTCCCATTTCTTTCTTTGTGGTGAGAACATTTAAGATTGCTATAATCACCATGCTGTACACTGGATCTGCAGAACTTGTTAATATTATAGGTAGAAGTTTGTACCCTTTGACCAATATCTCCCCATTTCCCCCACCTCCAACCCCTGGCAACCATCACTCCACTCTCTGTTTCTCTGAATTATGCATTTTCCCCCCTTTATTTACTTTTTTTACTGCACATATAAGTGATGTCTTTTATTTTTGATGTATCCATTCCAGTTCTCAACCTGGCTTCACTCCAGGGCTCACAGTATTAAAATTCCTTCCAGAGTAGAGGTTGTTGCCCTTTGGAAGAGTTAATGGCTGTGAAAAATTACTTTCCACCCTAATGCTGCCTCGTGTAGCTTACAGCAAGTCAAAGGACTCCTTTTTTATGACACCGATTTGTTACCCCTTGTTTTGTGGCCTGATATCTGGCCCACCATTATGAACATTTCATTTGTGCTTCCGAGGAATGTATGTTCTCTAATTATGGGGCATAGAGTTCTATATTTGTCCATTAGTTTGCGCTTATTGATGTATTGTTCATATCATTTATGTGCTTATTAGTTTTGGATTTGCTCCTCTATCAATTACAGAGAGAAATGTGTTTATTCAAACTCTCAGTATCAGTGGATTTGTCAATTCCAATTTTGAATTCCATTGATTTTAAGAAACGTTATATTCTTAAAATTTGCTTGATTTTAATATTGCTCCATCAATTGTTTTTATTGCTTAGGGTTTGCTTAATGTCTATTTCTCTACTTTTAAGTTTCAACATTTCTGAACACTTGTATTCTTATAGGTAGTATGCAGTTAAGTAATCCTTTTATTTTCCTTTTACTGGAAAGTCTCTTTCAATCTTACAATCTATATTGGTAATTGCAGTTACATTTTTGTTTTACCATCTTCTTTTTTGCTTTCTACATATCCTGCTTTTTCTAAGTTTCTTTCCCCTTCCTGCCTTCTTTTGAGTGACCAGATTTCTTTTAAAATTTGTTTTCCTTCACCCCAATAAACTTTTCAAAAAATTATTTTCCTTCTATTTGTTGAAAGTTATAGACTTTATCTTTTCTCTTAGGTTGTACTTAAAATATTAACATTCATACTAAAGAGATTCTAATATAAATAAATTTTTCTACCTGACTCTTGAAAATTATAAGGCCCCACAACACTTAAACTCTTAGCATTTGCCTCCTCTCCTACATTATGACTGCCTATATTTTTTCATTTTTCCCCATTCTCTGCCACAACATTGATCCTCAATAGTTCTGTTATTGTTTTATACAGAAGTTGTTTCTTTCAGCTGACCCCTTCTGCCCATTTCTTTCTATATCATTCTTGTTGAACCATAGTCCTTCCCTCTGGATTTAATTTCCTTCTATTTGAAATTTCTCTTTTAGAATAAGTTCATTCAGTGAAGTTCTGCTGCGGGTAAACATACTGATGGAGACTCCAGATGCTGGAGGAAAACTGGCTTCAAATCCCAGCTTTGCTATTCCTAAATCTGCAATGAACTGCCCTGTGCTTCAGTTTCCTCATTTGTAGAATGAGGACATTAACAGTATCTGCCTCCTATAGTATTGGGGAGAATTAAATATGTTATGCGTGTAAAGTATTTAGAACAGTTTGTTATGAATCGAACACCCGTTGTTATTTTTAAAGGATTTAGACCAAATCATTATTCAATAAAGAGTAAATAATTTCTGTTGATTATTTTAAGGTAAAGAGACCAGGATTTCATATCAAAAGAGTATGTTTGAGTCCTGATCCTTGGCAGG
This sequence comes from Rhinolophus hipposideros, assembly GCF_964194185.1. Classification (NCBI taxonomy): domain Eukaryota; kingdom Metazoa; phylum Chordata; class Mammalia; order Chiroptera; family Rhinolophidae; genus Rhinolophus; species Rhinolophus hipposideros. The sequence continues at coordinate 7,281,426 of NC_138059.1, forward strand.
ACACTTGGCTCTTCGGGTCCTGAGTTCCCGTCATCTTGCCCAAGGGACTCGGTGATGAATCTTGTTTACCACACAGCAGGCGGCCTGGACAACGCTGGATTTGTCTCCTCTGGGCTCTCATAGAGTCCCTTTGCCTCCTTTTGGTGGTATTCGTCATGCAGTTTTGAAATGATCTTTTTTTGTTTGGCTTTCCCATCCGTTCCTTAGAAGCAGAGATTCCATTCTTCTAGCTCGTTGGGGAAGAAACATTTCTGCTAATGCCCCTGAGCGCATTCTCTTTACTTATCCGTTTTCAAGACAGGTAGAGTTGCTCATCAAAGGCAGGACTTTTCCCGGGTGTTGTATTACAAGGATGGGTTACTACTCTTTAAATGTCAGGACCCTTGGGGTCCGTATTCTTTTTTTCTTCTTCCTGAAACCCAGTAGCTATTAGAGAAAATGTGTTGAGTGAATAAATAAATGAATGATGTGTGAACGTGTTCTATAAGCTTTGAAGGGTCGAACAAATGTCAGCTGTACATAAAAGCATGAAACATTAGGCATATATTGTAAATTTCTTGTCTCCCCAAGGCTTCATCCTGACATTTTCCCCTATTTAATTCATTTTGGTGGGCTTCCCTACAAAAGACTTCTCCCCTTAGCTTGCAGACATTGTTAAAAAGCGTTATCGTGCGTGCCACAGTTCAACCTGCTTATATCTGTAAAAACAGCAGTTCCCCTTAGGGCCATGCAGCCTGTATCTGCAGGAGTGTTTCTTTGTTATCTCCCTTTCATCAGATAAATGCACATCTCAGAGGCATGTCCTCCTAACTCACCTGGCGCTTCTGTTTGGATTATTCAGAGTGTAAATTCAAGAAACCATCATGTACAAGGGCAGAAAGGACTCGGGCAAAAGGCTAATGTGGTTACCCACACCAATCATCATTTTCTGAGAAAACATAATTTGCATCATCTATAAATATCTAATCTGTTAATTCCATATTGAAATGTGTTTGGAGGGAGACAAAGAATGAAAGAGGAGGAAGGGACAGAAAGAGGCTGAAAGAATCATGTCTTAGTAAATAATTATGACATAGGTCTTAGCTTACAGAATTTATATACCATTTAATCCTTCCAAAAGTAGGGATATACTCACATGTTGTAGAATCAGCTTGTATTCAGATTCTGCGTTCATTTATCCAGTAAATGTGCACTAGTCCCTATTGCAGCCGAGTTTTATACTAGATGGGAATACCAAGATAAATAAGACATTGGCCTACCCTCCAACCACTCATGTTTTGTAGGGTCTGCAAAACAGAAATGAAAGAAACAGAATCCAAAGGACACAAATAAAAATGATTAACGTCATCATCTCAGGTAAATAGGTCTGAGTGAGTTGATATGTTACCGCAAGCATGTATTACTTTGGTAATTAAAAAAAAATCTAGTAAAATGCATATAAAGAGGGTTATTTATTCCTAGGTATAAATAGACTATCAGAAATGCTATTATCTACGCTGGCAATGTCTAGGGCGAGAATGGTTGTTTATCTGCTCCCCTGTGACTTGGGGAAAAGACTAGTCCCTTATCACCCACTCCTACCTCCTGCACTGTAAATGGGAGAATTAGAATCCTACAGCTTGACTGATTCCTCATTTATAAGCCAGTCACCATAAATCCACAAAGGACTGAATTTAATTTCACAGGCAGGATGCTTCTGCCTAGCATTTGCAGAGCTGGGACACTTGGCTGCCTTTTATGGATAGTCATTCTATCACATCTTAAACCAACTCCATAATGGCTCTCAAACTAGGATCTATTTCATGTTTATCCTCGCTCATGGCCTGTCATTGTTTGAAAGCCCAGATCTCTTCCAAAGTGCCACACATCACCCAGACAAATAAAGGCTGCAGAGGTCGATGGGATGGCAGTTGTTGGGACTGTGAGCAGGCTGGCCTCTGCATAACTTCTCAGCACAATCTTGTAATAGCATTTTACATGCCGGTGGGAAGACTGTAAAACGCCTTCATGCTTTTTGGGAGGACAGCAGTTAATTCTGACCATTCTTCAGGTTTTATATCATCACATTGTTCTGATTGAGTTGATGGGATGGTGGACACCCTGACACTGACCTCGGGAGAAGGATTTGGGAGGTTGTGGGGAAAAAAGATACTGCCACCTTCTATTTATGAATTTTTACTAAATAATTCATTCATTCACTTAGCACACATTCTTTTTGTTCTCATCAAGGGACAACTTAATATAAAGGTTAAGAGTAGGGGCTCTGAGGCCACACTGCTTGGGTTTGAATCTTAGTTCTGCCACCTAATAGCTTTGTGATTATAGGAAATTAATTTAATCTTTGCAAGCCTCACTCTGCCATCCATAAAATGGGATTAAGAATTATATATATATATATATATATATATATATATATATATATATATATATATCTCAAGGTTATAGCAAGGACAAAAGAAGATAATATCTGTAAAGTGCTTAGCATAATACCTGGCACATAATAAATGCCCAACACATTTTAGTTGCTATATGCTGGACACTAAAAAAATTAGTAAAAAGTAGATTATTTAGCTGGAACCATTGCTACAAATGGGTGGTACAAATTTCCTTCACTCTTTTAGTGTATGAATCCAAAGATGAAACATTTATTGAAATAACTAATCTAGAGCTGGAGAAAGGTAGACATCGGTCAGTTGCAAACATGAGATCATCGAGGTACCTTTATAATGCAGAGCATCTGATTCTCTTACTAAAACTAACAAAAACAGAAAAACACACAAGAGGAAATAAAAACACTAAGCGTAAGAATAAGGAAACTCAACCCAACCAAAAATGAAAATTAGCAAAGCAGGAACAATTTGAAAGAGATTTTAAAAATTATAATAATTAAAGAGGGTCTTAAAAAATAATTTCTATTCAAAACCAGGAGATATAAAACAGATTTGAAAAGAAACACATGAAATTTTAAAATAAGAATTACATAGACAAATTAAATATTAAGTACATGAGTTTAACAATAGATAAGAACATCTCCAGAGAGAATAAATGTAGTAAAGATAATCTGTATTAGGAGATAATTATCTGTGTATTTATCACACTTCTCCACATCCAGGTATTCCAAGACTATCTTTTCAGGAATGCTTATATAAGCCAGCAGCCCTGGAAAGATAGAGACAGAAACTCCCTCCAGAGAACATTTATTTACATTGGGTAAGTAAAGGTAAAGATCAAAATAGGCACTCCTTCTGGAGAGATTTTGAGATGTCTTTCCCTGAAGATATTCCGGGGTAATAAACCTAGAGATATTCCTTTCTTTGCTCAGAGAGATTTGCTTTCCTGCAAGGGAAATAGAAATCATGTCTCTTTGGAAGAGACAATAGTCAGATTTGTCAGAAGCCTCTATATAAGATCAGTCTCTTCAACTCAAGTTTTTTCTTCTATAACCCATCGCTGCTGTACTACCTGGCCCTCACCATGTCACCCTGTGGGAGTGGGGACGCGTCGACCCAAAGCGACAATGTAACTCTGGCAGTTGCTTTTGCTGTGAGTAACAAACTGTCTTTGTCTCTGATCCAGAGGTCTTCTGTTTTCCTGCCAGTGTGTGCATAAAACTGACAAGCGACCTTGATCGTAAGTAGTGTAAATCTCAGACTCTTCACAGTTCATTAAGTAGCAAAGTCAGGGCATCCTGCAGAACATAGCTCAGAGACATGAAGAAAGCAAAACTATAAAAAAATACAAATAGACATTATGAAGAACAAATGAAGAAGATCCAAATACATCTAAAAGGTGTTTCAGGATGAATAAATTAAAGAATGGGAAAGTGATGATATTCAAAGACATTCCAAGGCATAATGCTTTAGAACTTCACACACACACACACACACACACACACACACACACACACACACACACACACACGGAAGTCTCGAGATGCAGTGAGGTGAAATCACCAAGTCCTGAGGAAGATTAAGACAAAAAGACTTCAGTAAAACTTAGACCGTCGCTGCAATGGTAGAAGTGGATGACATTGTTCCTGATATAAGTTCTAATTCTATTTAGCTGGGATTCAGAGCTTAGTGGAATTAAGGTGGCTTCATGGATTTATATAAATTCACCTTTCTTTCCTCTCGGCTCTTGGTTATATACAGGACCCACAATACAAGGGCTCTCTCCATGTGGAGAAAGTCCTGTTAGACCTAAGAAAGAAGGGAAAGTAGGTACCGCTTTTCATTTTTACACTCAGTCTTACATCATAAGTGAGTGTCAGAATTATAACCTATACTAACAATCTCTGCACTTTGTGTTCATTGTTTACAAACATTGAACTCTCTCGAAGCCACATTCTAATACCAAGGCAAAGAAAGCTGAGTTGGTGCCCAGACAGCACTTAAAAAGTCATTCTGCCTCCAGAGTGTTTCCATTTATAGACTAATGACTCCTCTCCTAGACTAATTTAATTCAACTATCTCTAAATGCCTCTGATGCTACATTGGTCCAAGGACTTATATTAATAGGAATATATACTGTGTTTACAGATAGGAAGAATAAACTACCATAAAGATGTCATTTTATCCCAAGGTAATCAATAAACATAATGAAATTTCAAAAAATCACAGTAGATGGATGTGTGTGTGTGTGTGTGTGTGTGTGTGTACGTGACACTTAAGTGGCTGATTCTAAAATGTATATACAAACATGAAAAGCCAAGGATAGCCAAGCAATTTTGTAGATGAAGAAGGAGAAAAAGAAGAAGGTAAAGAACTATTTAATCAGATATCAATGCATTTTTAAAAAGTGGAAATAAAAAGTTCTCAGTGTGTTATAGGAATAAGCAAATTGAGACACAGAGCAGAATAAAGAACCCAGAAACAACCCATTCACACAAGGAAACTTGGCATGTGGCAGAGTTGTCATTTCTGCTCAGAGATGAAAGATGAGCAATGTAATAAATAACATTGTGGGGCAACTGAGTACTTTTATGTAAAGACAAATATCAATAGATTCCTATCGCATACCACACAGAAAAAAATTAGATAAATTAAAGGTTGCCATTAAAATGTTTAAAATTTAGATTAAATTAGAATGATCTATTTTAGATAGTTAAAATAAAATAGAATAACCTTTACTAATTTGGGATAAAAAAATGAAAACTTAAGTAAAATGTTAAAAGTGAAAACCAGAAATAAAAGGATTAATATATATAACCACAGTAAAATTAAAATGTTCTCTGTCAAAAATTCACTTTCAGCAAATTTGAAAGGCAATCAATAGAGTGGAAAATTTTATTTACAATCCACATACACTAAAAGTATTAGAGTTCATAGAATATTTTGAAAAATACCCTCCCTCCAAGTAGTTTTTTTAAATGTTAAATAACAATAGAAATATGGACAAAGTATGTAAAGTTCAGTTTACCATAGAGGAAACTTGAAATGTGATAAATATTTTAAAATGTTCTCAACCTTTCTTGGATTCACAGAAAACGTAATTTGTAATAAAATTAGATGCAATTTTACTCTTCAATTTGGCAAAAATTTATATTTATGTATAAAAATTTATACATAGTTAGGAACTCATATGCCACTGGAAGAAATATAAATATTTTCAAATACATTGAAGGCCAGTGGTCATATGTACATATGAATGTCTCCTAAAGCACATGGCACCAGTAAGCATGGATAGTGATTTGTCAGTATCCTCAACTCAAAGGGTGATTAATATTAGTCACTGCACAAGAAAACTTAATTCACCCTGAAATATTACAGCTCATATATGAAGGGAACTTTATCAAGTTTTCCCCAAACTGGACAATAATCCCCCAAGTTTATAAGACATTACTATGCTGAAGTAAAGCTTAAATAAGTTATGAGATCGGATAATTACATTTGTGAACTCATCCTAGAAAAAGTGCAACATACCTCATTGCTGAATATCGCTAGTCACCTTTGAAGTACTCCCCTTGGGAAGCCATGCACCAATGCCAGCGCCTAGTCCACCCTTCAAAGCAATTTTGGAACTCTTTTTCTGGAATGGCCATCAGAGCTGTCATTGTATCACCCTTGATGTCCTGAATGTCATCAAAATGTCTTCCTTTTAATATTTCCTTTATTTTCGGGTAAAGAAAGACATCATTGGGGGCCAGATGAGGTGAGTAGGGAGGGTGTTCCAATACAGTTATTTGTTTACTGGCTAAAAACTCCCTCACAGACAGTGCTGTGTGAGCTGGTGCATTGTCGTGATGCAAGAGCCATGAATTGTTGGCAAAAAGTTCAGATCGCCTAACTTTTTCACGCAGCCTTTTCAGCACTTCCAAATAGTAAACTTGGTGAACTGTTTGTCCAGATGGTACAAATTCATCATGAATAATCCCTCTGATATCCAAAAAAGGTTAGCAACATCATTGCAACAAGTTCGCGAACTTAATTGTTAGACTTCATATTCTAAACTATCAATAACAAAAAAAACAAGTTCTAATTGACTATGATGGAGGAAAAAATTGAATTACCTTTCTGTACTCTATAGAAAATGGTATTTACAAAGCATTCCAATTTGAAGTGCCAATCAAAGAATATGCCACCAAAACTGTAGGGAAAAGATATTATAGAGGTGCACTGAGCCTTTCATTAATAAGATATTATGTTAAATCCTTCTCTCTTGGTAGGCTAGAGACTTCCCTGGGGAAGGTTAAAAATCAGGACATATTACTCTACAGAGACACAGAATGAATAGTTAAATTCCTAACCTGAACCAGAATGCCAAGCTTTACTGCTGACTAAAATACTATATTCTTCAAATAAAAATAAAGAAAGTAATGTTTCCTTGAAAAAAAAAAAAAGATATTATGTTAGTTTTCTGGCTTTTGTCACTTATTTAACATCTGTCAGTTTAATTTTTTTCAATTGTTTTTCAAAGTCTAAATAATTATAAATGTTGGTGCCTAATTTTGAATTCATAATTTTGTTCTTTTTTTCTTTATGTAGCCACCCCCACCATATTGCACAAGCCTTAGGACACAAAACATGTGCATCTCCTCTTCATGGTTCCAATTTGGAAATAATCGCTCAGAGGGATACACACCATCTTTAGGGTAGCGTGTGCCTCTGTAATGGGAGAAGAAATCAGAACTGTGAGATACACAGATCAAGATTTCAATACAAATTATGTTTTATTTTTTGAAAAGCTATCTGAGACAAATGGCAAAATTCACATGTGTTAATTCCAAATGTAGAATGTAGTTACATATAGTTTCCTATTATTTTCTGAGTTTTCTACATTTGAAATATTTCACTTTTTTTAAAAAAAACAAAAATAATAATTCAACATATATGCTGCATGGATTGAATATAGGAGAACTAGTTAGAAAGCTAGTGCAGTGGCCCAGATAAGAGATGCTGGTGCCCTGAGCTACAAAAATAGCAGTGACAATAGAAAGCAATGGGTGAATGTGAGAAATGGGTGAAGAATAGAATCAATGGGGCTTAGTGATTGATTGATTAATTGATTGTGAGTAGGTGCTTCAACAGAAGCCCAGGATAATGTCCAAGTTATAGACAACTGAGTGAATGCTGGTAGCACTGGGAAGTCCTCTGGGCTTCCTAGATGGGAGGGAAAAATTGGTTCCATTTGATCTCAGCCCCCTTCTCCCCACACTACAGATGGAAAAACTGAGAACCAGAGGAGTGTAATCACTCCTTTGAATGCCCTTTCTGGCATGAACTTTGAGAAGATCTTAAAATGCAATGTCTCTATATAAATCAATCATGAGTTTTAGGGTTATATGAATCTGAAATCCAAGAACTAAATGAGAAGCAAAGTAACTATATACCTCAGACACATTGCTGAACCTCTCTGAGCCTCGTTTCTTATATCTATCATGGGGTTATGATGCTTACCAATCCAAATTTCAGGGGAAATTATTAATATTATTTACTACTAATTTATTATTAATATAAATTTATTAACAGCAAAGGGCTCATTATTCAATAATTGAATATACCTTCAAGTCTCTCGTCTTCTTCTGCTCCATACTCAGCAAAATATATTCAAAAGATCTAACTATTAAAGAATGAATTAGCAGAGAACATAGATGGCAAGCAGTTGGTTTTGAAATTCAGACCCAACTTCTTCACTGAAAAATAACCAAATCTGATGCTATCATCATTAAAAATGAATGTAGAATATAAATATTTTTGCCAGACAAATAACAACCCGTCCCGTCTCCATTTATTTTTACCCACATATTTACTGCCTCCAATGCTCTTAATTCCATTGGTAGATTTGATTTTACCTCCAATTTCATTTTTCTTGAAGAATGTCCTTTAATATTTCTTGCACTGAAAGTCTGTTGTTGAAATATTCTTTAATCCTTTGTCTATAAATATCTTAATTTAGCCTTTAGTTTTCAAGGGTTTTTTATCAGAATATAGAATTCTAGGATTCTAACTTTAATTTTATTTTAACACTTTAAAAAAATATCAGTCACTTGCATCATTTTCTGGCTTGTGTCATTTCTGATGAGTCAGTGAATTTCTTAATATTATTCTCCTGGGCATAACATATCTCTTCTCTAGCTGCTTTAGGTTTTCTCTTCTGATTGTTTTTCAACAATTTCATCATGTGGTGTGCCACGGCTTGAGAGTATGGGACAAGCCTAGAAATATTATCCATTCAAGGAGATACTGTGGAATGGTAGATTCTATGATATCCAGCATGTCAGCAGTTAACTGGAGGAAAAAGAAGGGGCCCTAGCTAATCATATATTCTGTTGATAACAGAGACCATATTCAGATCATTGTTTTTCAAAGAATAAAAGACTCCAGGTTTCTTACCCAAAATGATTTTCATTGTTTCTCCAACATCATGCTATATACAGGAGCTTAGAGATCATCTAACAAAATGATAACAAAACTGAGGGCTAAGGTGACTAACCTGTCCTGGATTGGAAAATGCTGCGTGGAAGAATCTCCTTGAGAAAGAGTGATCAGGGAAACTGCTATTTTGGGGTCAAATGGTCATAGTTTGAATATCCAAAAATATGGAGTGAAAAATTGACCTCTAGAGAGGAAAGGAGGAAGCATAGCTGAAGGGGGGACTGAGGTATGATGCTTGTATAGCTCACTGAACAAATCGTTCAGATTGTCAGATTGCAGCAAATAAACACGGGTGGACATATGTCCTCTTTTCCACACAGTCCCCATTTATACTTATTGACTCAGCAATAAGTATACTTTATACTTAATACCTGCAGTGAGTCTCCATTTTATTCTTAAATATGTAACAGGTTTGGGTGATAAATTATGGGGCCACCTCCGAGCAGATATATAATTGAGAAGGTCCAGGAACAGGGTTGAACAGGTTGAGAAAGGTGATCACAGAATCCTTAAAAAAAAAAAAAAAAAAAAAAAAAAAAAAAAAAAAAAGATTAGCAGAGCATACCTGTAACCCCATGGGTAAATTAACATAATACAAGAGTTTAGGCAGCAGGCCCATTAGGCTCTCACTCCAAGCCACATACTCCAGCTCTGCCTTTATAGTCATGAAGAAGAGATGTGGGTGCTTTATCAGCCAAGGTATTATTTTTTCCCCTTCAATTTGTCTAGAGCTTGGGTAGGGAATAGGGGTGCTATTTACCAAGCATTCTAGGACACTAAAATAATCTAACAGCGTTCAAATGCTCTTTAGGGAATCCAAAAAATTGGAGAGCAAATTTTTTGGAAGTAGGATGTGATAGGGGGGAGAGCACAGGAGTCAAATCCTGGCGACCATCCCAGAATGACCACTGACCTGCTGTGTGCCCAAACATGCCATTTGACCTCTACTACAATTGACCTCTACAATTTCGCTACTGCTGAAATTGGGATGTTAATTCCTGCTAGGACTATTGTGAGGATCAAATAAATCAAATAGAATTACATTCATGGAAGCACTTTGTCCAGTGAAGAACAGCATATATGTTTAAGGGAACCACAATTATTATTGAAATAGAACAATGCTACAGATTGTCATAATCATTACTGGCCTAAATATAATGATTAAATTCTCTTTTCCTGAAAAGAACATAAAATATTGTGCATGTTTCTCGATATAGTTTAAGCTCTATAAACTGATTTATTAAAATAAGAGCATTATTTCTGTTTTTGCCTACAAAAGAAGTATTTTTCCTAAATTGTCTAAAAAGATGCCATTTCTTAATTATGGAATGGATTTTTTTTAATCCCATACTTATAACCGAATGTGATTTTACTCTTTACATGTCTTCAGTACGTAGATTTCTTCTGTGAAAAGCTGTGTATTAGTAAATTCATTCACATTTAATTTCAGAAAGCACAAAGGTAACAGTGGAGACATCATGGGAATTCAAACTCATTGCTTAATTGTCCATTTCACATTTTAAACTGGAAAAAATTCATTGGGGTTGGTATTTTATTACTTGCAAGGAACATGGGTTTGAAGTCCTGGTTTCAACTTTTTGACTTTTTGGCTACTTTATGTGACTTAGGCAGCTCACCTAACCTAACCTCTCAGAGCCTTAGTTTCCTCGCCTTAAAAGAGATGTGAGGGAATTGGATGAGGTAATGTGTCTGAAATGAAGAATAAGGTTCAGATTAGAAACTCCATAAATATTCACTTAATTCTCCTTTCTTGGGTACTGGATAAAAATCAACTTTGTATAATATAACGTCTGGATTTTACGGCTGAAGAACCTGGAGTAAGAAACAGCCAAAGAAGTCTAAATCAATAGAATTCTGTTGGCAGAGATCTCTGGGTCATTTGCCAGAATAGTTTAGAGATGCATTAACTTGGCATCATTGGGAAGTCTTTTTTTTTTTTTAATTGTTTTAAGTATTGAGTGATCATTACGTTTAGTAGATTATCATCAGTTTCAAATCATAATTAACTAGCTCTTCTTAGAAAACCCAGTAAGTCATTTTAACCAGTTGGAGAGTACCTTTAACTCCTTTAGACAATAATGGAATAATTTGGAATTTTTTACTGTGAGACCAACTACAAGGCCAAAGCTTATTCATTGTGTAAAATTAAGAAAAGGCCCATTAGAACCCTTCAGAATAGACATCTATGGTATGGTTGGCTGAGGGATAGAAAACAGCATCAAGTGACTCATTACAGAGGAGGGTTTACAAGCTCAGCGACATTATATGAAGTTATCATTTCTGCCAACTCAGTGCGCTGAAGAAGGAACTGCCCTAGAAATGGGCGTGTGTGTACCAGGGAGCTTGAGGCAAAGGATGAAACACAACAGCACTGAAGAGCTCTTTCTTTCACTTGAATAACGTATTCATTCTTCCAATACCTTCATGAGAAGAAAGCCGAGAGTGGGTAAAAAAGGAAAATTGAACTCATGTTTTGGTGTTTGAAGGGGCTTGGGAATAATACTTCTTTCCCACCCAACTTCCAAATAAAATGAGATACAGATACAGGGGTCAGGCAGAGAGAGATGAAAATCTCACCTATACTTAGTATGATTAGAAAACTCCGTTTCTGCAGGGAAACAGACAGTGCTAAGTTTCCTGCGGAGCCAAAAGCTGATGACTATGTCTGCTTAAAAAAAAAGGCAGGTGCATGTGTGAATGTGCAAGAAAACATTCAGTCCTGAAAACTGACCTACAGGCATTCTTGAGTCCACTCACCACAGATTGATTAGTCACCTGTCCTTCCTGCCCCACTTCCTAAAATGTCCCCAGTTCCCCTAGTTTCTATCCCTACCACAACTGCTGTAGTGCCAGTCCTTACCTGCACTGTTGCACCAGGGTCCCCTCCCATTTCTCTTTCTGCCCACCTTGAGTCTTCCTGCATCCTCTCCCATCATGGCCCCTCTTGCAACACTATGGCTGCAGGAGCCATAATGAGCAAGGGATCATCAGCAAATCACCAGTTTAGGTCATGCCTCTGTGTCCTTGCACATGCTGTTCTCTCTCCCTGGAGAACAATAACAGCCTTGCTATATGCACTTGCTCCACCTCCTTGTTCATAATCCATCCCAGATATTGCTCCTTCCTGTTCCTCCTGCTCACCATTCCTTCTTCTGTGCAACCCCTGCACCTTTTCTCAGGGCCATTTCCTTGGCCTTGCTATGCTGGACTCTCAATCTGTGTGTACTTTCCTCTCTCCGCTATTAAGTTTTGAGGTTCATGAGGACAGGAACCGCATCTTTTGTAATGCTTAGATTCCCAACATCTAACACAGAGCTCAATAATGCTTGAGAAATTGAATCAAATGGAATATGTTATCTGAAAAATATGAGGCATGACTTCATTAAGCAAATATAAGGAGGGTTTCCATCACAAAGACGGTTTCTTAAAGGAGAGAATTTTTCCTTGCGTCCAAATGCACCAGGGCTATAACCCACCAAATTATTGCTGTGCATGTAGACATAAACACAAGAATTTAAATTCCACTCTGCGGATGTTGCCGTATAATTCAAATGAATCCACATTTTGCACCATCTGTTAATAACCTTTTCATGTTCTTATTGCTGCAAACAAAGGGAAGAGACAGGTAATGCTCTGCAGAATGTCACAAAGAAGCGAATGCATATCTTACCTCTGGTCTTGGCAAGATTGAGTATTCAGATGCATGCTCTGTGCAGATTAAATTCACTGTCTTTTCAGCGAAAGTTATGAACCCTTTGAGGCAGGAGAACTGAGCACTTGAGACCCAAAGCACTAATGAATTTTTTATGGAACAATCTTCCTTACTGGGAAGGAAAGAGGATGTATAGCCAGCCAACTCAGGGTTCTCATGAACTTCTGCAGAAAAGAGGATAATTGGGGAGCCATTTTCCTTTTATCTATGAATCTCTACTGGATCGCGGCTAAATTTAAAGTTCTCTGCTCAAGGATGAAACAAGGAAGCTGTGGGGAAATGTGCAACTGGATGGTGAGGAGGCATTTTCAGCCCATGTGCCTACAAAAAATGCATCATTAAACTCAGCACGGCACACAGGGAGACACCTGGAAAGTGATGGGCTCAGATCCATTTTACAGATAAGGAAATTGAGGCATAGGGAGAATTGACATGGTAAAGTATCGTCCAGTTCAAAACCTGACTTTTTTTTCTACCCTAGACTATTGCAAATAGTTTCTGTAGTTGTGAATATTTTTTCTTGCATTTTCTTTTTTCCAAATGGCAGAAATTCCAGCTTTGACGTGAGCTTAAGCAAAATGTGAAACGTATTAGCTGAATAAATGTCCTGAATAGTTCTCAGGCGTGACTTGATCCAGGCACTGAACATTAGCCCCTATCTCTTGGCTCTGCTCTCATGTGTCGCCCTTGTTTTCAGACTCCACATGGTGACAAGAAGTCTGCCTAATACACCAGGCTTATATCCTCCTAGATTCAAGCCCAACAGAAAAAGCACCCACCTCGCTCAGCAGACTTGGTAGAAGTTTTCTTGCATCTCATGAACTTGGAATGGATCCTGTACCCATCCCTGAAACTTACTGTGGTCAAGAGGGAGTAATGTTCTGATTGGCCAGACGGGAGTCACTTGCCCATCATTAAAGCAAGAGGTGAAATCAACTCCAGCTGAAGCACAGCATTGGGAGTGGGAGGTTACAATGGTCCTGTTACAGGAGTCTCAGCTCTTCTTGCCAAGCAGTGAAGAATCAAAGGTCAGCAAGCTGATTAGTATGCAAGCAGGGTTTAATAGTGATATGTTCTTGGGGAAGAGAATGGGCCTAGCCGAGGGGCTGGGGGTGGAGGAGGGGAAGGCGTGACTTTCTAAGATGGGTGGAGGCCTGTTAACTCAGATCCTTATCTTGCTCCAGACCACCTTTTGTCATCTGCTGTTGTAAAAACAGATACATGGCTGGAGGCAGTTAAACAAAACTAGTTGTGAGCTTTTTCTATAAGCACTACGGACCCCCTTCCATGCCTCCTCCTTCTCCCACATGTTCCAACTTCTACTTAACAGTTCTTTAGAATGAAATGGGGGTAGGCTTATCCAAAAGAGAGTAAGTATATGCAGGAAGGAGATAAATGCTGTCTGTCAGAGTGTTAGCCAGTTTTCCTATCACTTTTCTCATCACTTGCACTCCGCACTCTCCTTAAATTCCTTAACGCTATTATTTCAAATGCAACCAGAGTGATCTCTCTTGCCTGAAAATCTGGCTTGATACTGTCAGGGAGAGTAAACTTTTTCCTTTACCCTCTTAGTTTCAGTTTGGGGACACCAGCAATTTAAACTGACAAAAGAATGAATTGCAAGAGAAAGATTTAATCACATACACATAGGAGTTCACAGAAAAATGTGACTCAGAGGTGTTGTGAGAAATTGGGGCTTATGTAATATCTAAATAGGGGAAGGGACGCCAGAGAAGGACCCTTACAGGAAAACAAATGACTTCTTAATAAAAGTAAGGGAGAGAGAGGACTTATAGGAGAAAGGGTACTAAAAGGAAAGCAAATAACTTTTTGGAAAAATAAAATGGCCCTCACGAGATTGGATGAGCGATAGCTTTGTGACAACTGTCTAAGTTTTGTTGTGGAGACTTCTCATCTTCAGTGGTAAGGGTCAATCTTCCGGGTTGCTCTGGGGGAGGGGATTTATGACAACTGAGGTCTCTGGGGAGAATCTGCTTTCGGGGCTGATAAGGGATGTCAGGAACTCAAATGCCTTGTGCTCAAAATAACTTTTATGCCACAGTGGTTTTCTGTGGACCACTTCACAACCCATCAAGGTCTGCCTGCCCATTGGACAAGCCCAAGTTTACAAAATATTCCAGAATCCTATCACTTGAACACGCACAGGGCCTCTCCATGACCTTGCCTTAAAGCTATTTATCAAGTTTCATCTCATCTCCTGCCACTCACTTCCTGCCCCACCCACCTTCCTTTTCTCCCCAAATCTCGCTGATCCCAGAGTCAGCTAAGGAGAGCATCATGTTCTCCAGGAAATCATTCTGGAACAGCAACTTAAGTTCACATTTCCCAAGCACTCTTCTCATCATGCTACTTACTTCTTTGTAGTGAAATTCCGTTTGTGTCTATTGCTTTTTCTATCCTCTGTACTCCTCAAAGGTAGGAACAAACTTATCTATAGAGTCCCAGAAACTTACACAGTACCTGACACATTGAGAATGCTCAATCAATATTTACTAAATTGATTCTATATTGAACTATGGATAAAGCCAATATGAAATATTGGAACGGTATAGAGGTTGGGTGCAGGCATAGAAGTGAGCTCTGACCTCTGGGGTCTCCCAGGGTGGCACCGGGAAAGTCACTGAATCTCTTAGCCTTAGTTTCTTTAGCTGCAAAAGACGGAACAGTGATTCTTCACCTTGAAAATGTATTGTGATATGGGTGAAGGGGAAATTCTCCCCCTACATCTCCTGAGTTCTTATGGCTGGTCTAATACAAATGAAAAGAGACAGATTAACAGGAGAAAAGATTTAAATTTAATCTAGGCAGAGTTTTATTTACACAGCCTTTTTCGGCCCTGAATTTTCATTCTCTGGCGATAAGGATGTCTCTCTCTGTCCTGGTGCAGGGAAGGTACCTCTCACGTAGGAGATTCATTGCCTGCTTTCAAGGGAACAGGAAGGGTCAGGGTGCCCTTTTTGCACCAGTTTCTCAAGTAACTTTAATTCAAAATAGTTAATATCCCACTTTAGCATATTTTGGAACAGTCTGCCCTGAACTCCACCAGTGAGATCGTTGTAAAGCTCTCAGCATTGTTTCAGGCATATAGCATATGCTTGAGAAATGTACACCATGGTGGGCTTGGAAACCAGACCCCCTGAATCAATGCACTGTTCCCACCAGCCTTCCCCCAAGCTCCTCTGAGTGTCTGCTGATTCTGGACCCTTACTGACCCCTATCGTTTTATTATCTTCACTACATGGAAATACCATCAGTCACTTGGCACAAGCATAAAATGTTAAGAATCCTCTTAGTATGGCTTAACAGCTCAGAATGGGGTTTGGTAAATGGAAGGGTGTATTGCTTAATTCTTGGGAGTCTCCTTGTTTCCAGGAGATTCCACCAGTTATGGGAGTGCAGTAAATGATGGTTAACTAAATATGACTGTCATACATTGGCATTGAAGATTCCTGAAATTATATTAAATGTCTTTGCTACAAATGTTCGTTCTACTTTCTGCCTTTTTTAATGTGTTATCACAGTTGCAGTGTCTTATAGGAACACATGAATACAGGTAGCACATGTGAACATAGTATTGGAACCATAGAAAGTGTCAGACAACTGGTACTGTAATTTGTCCTAGCAGTTTAAGACATAGAAGTCTAAATTTTGTCTTCGTATAAGACACTTTCCCAGAGACTTGAAGAAATGTGGGCTTTGTCCTCAAATAATCACCTTAACTCCTCAAATTGTATCCAACAAAAAACCCTTTAACTTCAACCCCCCGCCCCACCTCCACTACCTTCCTTTCCATTCACTTTATTTTTTGTTTTTTTTATTTATTTTATTTTATTTATTTATTTTTATAGTAGGCATTCGTTATTATTCAGCTTCAGGTGTACAGTTCCATTCTCATTACCAGTGGTCCACTGGCAGGCTTCCACTGTCTGCAATAACTTCCTAACTCATTTTCTCACCTCCAAACTTGTCTCTCACAAATCTTTCCTCCTTACCACCAAAGAGATGTTTCCCAAGCAAGATCTGATCATTC
This sequence comes from Rhinolophus hipposideros, assembly GCF_964194185.1. NCBI lineage: Eukaryota > Metazoa > Chordata > Mammalia > Chiroptera > Rhinolophidae > Rhinolophus > Rhinolophus hipposideros. The sequence goes on from NC_138059.1 coordinate 7,298,083, forward strand.
ACTCTAGGGTTAGAAGAGGCCTTCCGTGGCTTCCATAGCTTATGGGACAGAGACAAACTTTTGCAGTTTGTGGAATGATCTGGCTCCTTTTCATCATTCTCGCTATCTCTGAAAGCGTATTTCTCACTCCCCTGACTCTCACCTGACACTTTCTCGAACATGCTGTGTTCTTTACCTTTTTGATTCTGTTCTATAATTCTCCCTCTGTTGAAATGCTGTCACTCACCATCTTTATTGAGTCTAGTCCTCATTATCCAGGACACTGGAAAGGGGTGTGATGGGAGCGAGGGTTTTACTGGGTCTGGGGCCACAGGACTTTGCCAAACCTAATCATTCAAAAATATCTCCTAATATACTTGAAACTGTTTACAAGGTGTCTGACTCGTAACAGTAAAACAACTTGATGGGAGGGCAGGACCTGGGACCTAATTCTATGTCTTCTGTTTTCAGATACAATACTAATTTTACAATTAGTCAGGAAAAAAAAAAACACCAAATGAACAAATGAAAACTTGAGAGAAACATAGAGACAGAGAGAAAATGATGAGAGAAAGATAGAGACAGACACAGAGAGAAAATGAGAATTTTGCAATTTTGTCAGGGATCCTAGAATTAAATTTTCCTTGTGTGGGTGGTTCTGATAATCATTTCTTCCTTTCTGAGAGCAGAAGGATATATTCTGTATTGAGATGTTTGGAGATAAATTCTCTGTCACTTTTCACACACAATGCAGGAAAATAAAGGTAAGCCTGACACACCTGCTGCTTCCCCTTCTCCACCACCCAGCCTTTCCTCAAAGAAGAACTCCCCAAGAACACAGACTCCTTCGCTAAAAGAAGTCATGAAACCCACCACAGTTTTACAAGACCCAGTTCTCTCCTAGACTATATTGTATGCTCCTGGTGAAGAGGGGGTATTTATTTCTTATATCTCCAGAGCTTCATATACTAATTAGAACATCAAGTGAGTCAAAAAATATATATATTTTTTCTAAATGAATGAGTTAAAAGGAAGTGTTACATACGTGGCTACATGTTCCTGGGTTTCTCTCTCTCCCTTTCTTCTCTGGCTCTGCTGCCTTGCAGGCTCCAGAAGGGTGCTACCTGACCAAACTGCCTTCCCTGTTTCTCTTTCGTGCAGCCTGGAAGCCGGCATCCACTAAGAGAACCTCACTGAACTCAACAGGTCACAGATTCCTGCAAAGATGACAGAGTTCTGGGGTTATGGTTCAGAAGCTCCCACTTTGCACTTCAGCCCTATGTATTAGAACAGTGGCTCAGCCACTGGCCCAGCTGCCACCTTTCCTAAAACTCAATCTGCTTTGGTATAAACAGTTTGTATGGCTTTGTGTCTTTTCTTACCCTCCCTCTCCATGATATGTTTTCACGTACCTTGGTCTCTGTGAAGGCCAAGTCCACAGAAATCAGGCTGCCACTCTCCCTTGACTCCTTCTTTCACGTCTGTGTCCTCTTACCTGGCTTAACCCTGGAATCTAATATGAAGGAAACTCACATCCACAGTCCATTGGCAAATGTGGCCGTGAATAACCCCTCCCCAAGCATCATCTTCTTGTGTGCACCTGAACAAAAGATGTCTATGCGGCCACTCAGATCTCCCTTCAAGAGAACCTACAGTGACAAACGTTTAATGGGTGGACAGCCTTCTGATGTGGCACTTTGGAACTTGCTGTGGTCAGCACACTAAGGTCATGAGGTGTGTGGGTTGTTCCTAGGCGATGACAACATGATAGGGTCACTAGAGCTGTGCTATTTCTGTCCACCACAGGACTCCACTAATCGTCAGTCTTTACTAGAGATCTTTCCGTTGGTTTGTCCCAGATGCTCAGAACTGCCCCGCAGTGTGAGCTGCTTGCACCCAGTCATCTTGACTCCCCGCTCTCCTTTCACAGGTGTCACACCTACATCGTATTCTGAAGGGTATCCCTGCCTATTCCTGCTCCCTTCCCCCTGTTTCTTTCACAGGCATTTCCCTTCATACATGTCTTGCATATCTTAATTCCATTTTGGTGTGTATTTCTCAGAGACCTAAAACTGGCACAAAGTGTATCATTCAAAAGTCACAATTGGTACATTAGAGTTGGGGTAAATATGTTCTTTCTGTTTCTTATGTAACTGGAATATTTGGTTTCATGTTCTAAGGGAATGGATTAAAGTCATAAAGACCTGAGGTCAAACTCTGTCTTTGTCCCTTATAAGCTGTGTGAGCTTGGAAAACATAACAAATCTCAACATCAAAACAATTCCCCAAATGGGGATGGGAGTAAAACACTTATCTTTGTCTGTCGTTCTAAATTAACAGTCAATTGGGAGAAAGATTAGGAAATATGGGAATATTACGAAGGAGGGAAAGTGCCTGGAAGAGTAGATGACAGGTCAATGCTTGTTCTCACCCAAAGTTTATCACCAGGCCAAAGTCTATATTCAATAAAACTGTGATGAATGCAAAATAGGTGGATCGTGGCCTTTGGAGCCAGGCTGCCTGAGTTCAAGTCCTAGCCCTCGAACCCCAAAAACCAACACACACATTATTTTATTTTATTTTTTTTTACCATTTTGATGTGTGGATTTTAAATGATGATTCTCATAATCGAAGTCAGGAAGAAAAAAAAGATGTGTTGGATGCAATTGAATTAATATTGCCCCAGGGTATTTTTCTTAGCTTTTTTTTCTTCTTCCTTTTTTTTTTTTTTTTGTAAGTGCTAGATGTCAGCTCATTTTCTTGTGATTTTCCTCATTCTCTGCAAATTAGAAGCACACTATCCTGCTAATTAAGGAAATTGGTTAGCTTGGTTTCAGTCTATTGAAGATCTGATTAGAAACTGTTCTCATACATTTGGTTCTAGATGAAATAGGCTCACTTCCTAACATTTATAGATGATATTAAAATGCAGTCCCTTTAGCTACATTGTCTCATTGAAAACTCACAAAGTCCTTAAGAGATAGGGATTTTTATTTCCATCCCATGGATAATAAAACAGGTGCAACTACTGACCTTCCACAATTAGTAAGAGGCAGGGCAGGGGTAAAATCCTCAGCGATTAAAGTCTTTGGGCTCAAATTCCATTTTCAATACTTCCTGTGTGACTGTAAGTTCCTTAACTTCTCTGATCCTGTCAAACAAAGCCTCCTTGGGCAATTGTTGGAAGGTTGCAGGGAGACAATTCATGCTATAGGAGATCTCAATGTATAAATTAGTAAAGTCCTTCCTCTCCCGTGGATTAACCTCCCATAGAGAACAGTACATATTTTAGACATTTGTGTTTTCTTTTATGAGTGTCTCAAGAGTCAATCAGTGACTTTATAGGAAGTCGTATAAGTGGAAATGAGGTACAATGATTGCATATGTTATCAAAAGTGCCTGTCACTCCAATGTACATAAAGATGCCTCTTAGATATCATGTTTTATTTTCACCCAGAAACTGGGGATGTCGTGGGGAGCACAATGGAAAGGCCTGTCCAGGAGCACGAATGGAGAAGGGTGTGGACACTGGGCACAGCTGGGCCCCATCATAGAATCATGGTTTTTTTAAGTGGACAATGACTGTAGAGAAAGCCAAGTGCCCTTCTCTTTACGTGGTAAGAAACAAAGATACAACAGGGATCATGATTTGTAGAAGCGTTTCCGAAAACGTAATGTGCTCTCGTTAAACTGAAGGCTCCTGGGTAGTAGGTCTGGGATGGGGCTTGAGAGTCTATGTTTCTAAGAAGCTCCCAGGTGATGCTGACATTGCTGGTTCCCAAACCCCACTTTTAACGGCAGAAGTTCCAACCTCGGCTTTGCAGTCTCTGATTTGGTGACATATATATGTGGCCCTTAACACCAGGCAGCTATTAAAACGTGAGCTGCACATATTCAGTGGTCTCCTCTCAGCGAAGTTTCACTTTCTGCGGTTTCAGTTGCCGGAGGGCCCACCTCTGTCTAAAAATGTTAAGTGGAAAAATCCCAGAAACAAACAATTTATCAGTTTTAAATTTCACACAGTTCGGAAGAGTCTCGTGGTGAAATCTTGCGTGGCTCAGGACGTGAATCACCCCTTTGATTGTGCTGGAGACACTGTCAGCCATCTTGGCCAGCAGATTGGTAGGCTATCTTGGGATCACAGGGCTTGTGTTTAAGTTACCCTTATCTTACTTAATGATGGCCCCAAAATGCAAGCTAGTGATGGTGGCAATTCAGATGTGCCAAAGAGAAGTCGTCCAGTGCTTCTTTTAGGTGAAAAGGTGAAAGTTCTCGACGTAGGAATGGAAAAATCATAGGATGGCCTGGCTAACATCTATGGTAAGAACGAACCTTCTAGTGTGAAACTCAAAGAAAAATAAATGTGTGCTAGTTTTGCTGTTACACGCCAAACTGCAGAAGTTACAGCCACAGTGTGTGATAAGTGCTTCGTTAAGAGGGAAAGGCCTGAATGGAAGACAGGAACAGAGAATGTGTTTGGAGGGACGGCAACGTGTTGTGCCAGAAAGTCTGAGCCTGTACAAAGATGTCAGCAATGGAGCCCTCGAAATGAGCGACGCCAAGCCATGTAGTGCAAGTAAGGGATGGCTACAGACTCGGGATTAGGTTTGGACTGAAAAATATAAAAATTCCTGGAGAGTCTGCATCTGCCAGCGAAGAAGCTGCTGACACTTTTCCGGCAGAGTTTAAGAAGTTGATTAAAGAGAAAGGATACCGTCCAAAGCAAGCCTTCAACTGCACTGAAACCAGGCTCTTCTGGAAGCGGAGGCCCAGTACAACCTACATCCATAAAAATGCAAAGGAAGCACTTTTGCATAAAACATGGAAGGACAGATGGACTCTCGTACTCTGGGGCCATGCTGAAGGGCTTATGCAGAGTGAAGAAGTCACGTGCTCTCAAAAATTACCTGCCCATGTTCTGGCAACATAATTAGAAAGCGTGGGGGACAGCCACCAAAACATCACAAGAAGAAGAAGGGTGAGTACATACAGTTTTAGATATATAACGTATATTGTTATAATTGTTCTATTTTATTATGTTATTGTTGTTCATCTCTTACTGTGCCTAATTTATAAGTTAAACTTTATCTTAGGTATGTATAGGGCAAAAAACATATATGAGGTGTGTTATTATCTGTGGTTTCAGGCACTCTGGGGGTCTTGGAACTTATCCCTGTGGATAATGGGGGAATTATTCAGGGTTCTATGTACATATATGACGTATGTAAATGTGTATTATCATGGAACAATACACAGAAGAGAATGGGGCGACTGCTGAAATATGAGGCTGAAAGTCTTTGTTTTAAACCGTCTGCTCTATTTTCTTGTTCGCATTTATAATTATAACAGAAGTTCAATTAAAAAAGAAAAATAAATTGATGAAACATTTAAAGAGCATACGATTTTAAAGCCAAGTATGTAAGAGAAGGTATCATATGCAGTAGCCAGTATTTTTAAATTAAACTTTTCATTTTGAGATTCATAGTATAGATTTACATGCAATTGTAAGAAGTAATATATCTTGCAAAATTATAGTACAACATGACTACCAGGGTATTGTTATTTGGCAATCAGTATTGAGAACAGCTCCATCACCACTGGGATCTTTGTGCTGCCCTTTTATGGCCACCGTCATCTCCCTCTCTGCCTCGCCCTCCCCCTCACCTCTGGTACACACCAATTTGCTCTCCATTTCTTTTTCTTTTTTCTTTTTTTTTTTTTTTTTCATTGAAGTGTTATAAATGGAACCATATAGTTTGTGACCTTTGGGGATTTTTTTTATTCATTCAATACAATCCCCTAGAATTCACCCAAGTTGTCACATTCATCGTCTACTCTTTTTTATTGCTGACTTGTAGTCCATGGTACAGATGCACCGCTGTCTCTTTAACCATTCACCCCCCGAAGGACCTCTGGGATGTTTCCAATCTGGGGCTATTAAGACTAAAACTTCTGCAACTACCTATGTACAAATTCTTATGTGATCATAAGTTTGTGTTTCTCTGGAATAAATGCCTATGAGCTCAACTGTTGGGTTATGTGGTAGTTGCATGTTTAGTTTTATAAAAAATCTGAAAAAAATGTTTTCCAGAGGGACTGTGGGTGCCTTTTGACATTCCCACCAGCAAGGTGGGAGAGATCCAGTTTCTCCATATCCTCAGCATCATGTGGTGGTGTCACAATTTTTTACTTTTTGCATTCTAGTAGGTGTGTAGAGACATCTCATGTGTTAATTGGCATTTTTAATGGCTAATGATGTTGAATATCTGTTCATGTGCTTATTTGCTCTCTATAACATCCTCTTCACTTAAATATCATTTGCCTGTTTTTACTGGAATGTTTTTCTTTATTATTGAGTGAGAATTCTTTATATATTCTAGTCCCCAGTCTTTGTTGGTTATGTGATTTGCAAATATTTTTTTCCTAGATTGTACCTTATGCTTCCTTTATCATCATATGGGCTTTTGCTGAGCAAAACTTTTTAATTTTGATGAAGAATATTTTGTCCATCTTTATGTTTGTGGGTCATGCTTTGGATTTCAAGTCTGAAAACTCTTTGCTTAGTCATGGATACCAGTTTCCTTTTATGGTTTTTTTTTTCTAAAAGTTTTATAATTTCATTTTTTACATTTAATTTGGTGGTACATGTTGAGTTCATTTTCATATAAGATGGGAGGTGTAAGTCTGGGTTAATTTTTTTTTCCTGTTTTTGTCTGTCGGTGCCCAATTGCTCTAGTATTCTTTGTTGAAAAGTCTATGTTTCCTTCATTGAACTGTGTGTCTAGCCCTCTGCCAAAACTACACAATCTTCATTATTGCCGCTGTATAGTAGGACTGGATATTGGGTAGAGTGATTCTTCCCACTTGGTTCTTCTTTGTCAAGATTTTTAAGCTGTTCTAAGGCCTGTGCTTTCCCACATAATTTTTAGAGTGTGTCTGTCTTTGTCTACAATTGCACTCAATCTACAGTTAAATTTGGAGAGACTTGACAGCTTTGCTATGTATAGTTTCCCAATCCAGGAACACAATATGTGTCTTTATTTAAATCTTCTTTGATCTTTCATCAGCATTTTGTAATTTTCAGCATGTAGACCCTGTACGTGTTTTGTTATGTTTATACTAAGTATTTTATTTTCTTTGGAGTGCTCATAAATGGTATTGTGTTTCTGTCATGCAGGGTATCACGCGGGGGACTCTGCTCCCGCTCCCCACATAAGAACACAGGATATGGAGAGGCCAAAAAGGAACACCCACAGAGCCATAGATAGGGGAATCACACCACTATATTCTCGCTGGCGGCTGGGTTGGAGAGACACAGGGAGCAGGAGCCACACTGTTCGCAACCCTCACTACACCGCTTGCAGGCTCACCATCTTCTTGCTAGCCCCCATTTGCTGCTAGCAAAGCCATGGCAGTTATATTAGTGGCCAATGGCTCACTGGTTACAGCTGACGGCCAACTAGCCACAGCTGATGGCCATCCAATCACAGTTGATGGCCATTTACTACCTGAGCCAGCACCTTTCCATGTGAGGCAGAGAGCCTGGAAACTGCACTTTGGGGCTCTATCCCCACAGTTTCTAATTTTAGTTTCTACATGTTCATGTTAGTGCCTAGAAATGTGATTGATTTTTGTGCATGTCAGTGTTTTTAATGAAATTATTCAGTAAAAATATCTGGTTTAAAAGTATTCTCTCAAGCCACAGATCCCAGACTTCTGCTCTCTTCCAAAACAGGCAAACCTAAATCCTCACCACATGGGTTTTAATTTGAATTTCATTCACTTGTGGGCAATTGGCTCAGGGAAAGGGAGAGTGAGAAGGGGCTCAGCTGTAGAGGCCAGGAGATATGGGTGTGAATTCTAGTGGGCCAGCTACAAGCTCTGTGACCTGGAACAGGTTAATCAAGTTCTCGAAGCTCCATTGCTGTAATAATAATAAAACAGCAACAGTAATAAGAGTTATTTCAATAAAGCACTAATGTGAGACCCAGTTTGTGTTAAGAGCTTTACACTTAACCTCATTTAAACTTTATATCCCTTTGTGAAGTAGGAATTGCAGGTCTGTGATGCTTTCTCTGCAATGCCAGTATTGTACAAGGTCAGAAAAAGAATTCTTTTTTTTAAGTATAAGTCTGCCGCTAGTTCTTTTGGCATAAAGACTTGGCCTGAAGTGATGTGAAGCCATTTATCATTTATCTTTCCTTATGTTGCCTATTGTGAATAGTCATTTGTGAATGTTTATCTTTCCTTATGTTGCCTATTGTGAATGTTTTTACTGTGGAAATATTAATGCTTTTGATTACAGTGTGTTTTATTACAGCTGTATCTCCCTTCTTGTTGTTACACAAATTATTCCATACGTATCATGTTAGCTTTCAAACTTCCAAACAAGCTTTGAAATCTGAAACATTTCTGATCTGATGATGGTCAGATAAGGGATAAGTAACTTATATCATTGTCCCCATTTTATGATTCAGGAAACTGAGACAGGGACTGGTGAAGTCACCTGTCCAATCACACTCACACACCTGTTAGGTCGTCGAGAAGACTGTGAGGCCAGGCAGTCTGACCTCACAGCTCTAGTCTCAGTCACCACGTTCCAGCTAATCCTTGGGCTACGTGAACATTAGGAAAAGGCCTGGGATGGAGTCCATGGGGGAATCTTGAAGACACACTTACCTCCACCTGGAAATCTTCAGGGTCTGCTTTTGTGGATTAAGAGGTATATCTCGCAGGCAAAGAAGGCCACCACTTGTCCCGCAGGGAGCTGGGCACCTACTATGAAGGGCATTCACACGTCCAGACGATTCGTAGCAGGTGCTATGATGTCCCTTCATTGCCTGCAGCCTGAGATTTCCTCCAAAGGTGTAACTGAGTGACCCCTGTGGCAGCTGCACTCCAGTGTGATTATGTTTATTCATTGCCACTTTTATTCCAACTGTGGCAGACTCAATATTATATTACCAGTGACATCTCCTTTTCAATTCTTCATTCTTTGTGGCAACTGAACATGATATGTCCACCCGCTGCCCCCAACCCTGACAAAAGTAATACAAAGCCTTATCATTTAACTTGGATTTAATTGCTTTCGAATGGGCCTGATTATTTCCCATGGCCAAGATGAATGATGCATCACAGTGCCACCAATAAGGCTGGAAGGGGTCAGCACTCAGCCAACACCAATGTCACATTGACCACAGTGCTAAAGGGGTCTGGACTCAGTGCCAGCGAGACAGCCAGGCTGAGTGACAGAAGCCACTGGAGGCTGGAAGAAATTTTTTAAATATATAAGGAAAAGATTTAGAAGGAAAGAAAAAGGGAATTGGAAGAGACCTTAATGATCATTCAGCTTTCTGATCTTACAAATGTAAAAACTGAGACTCAAAGAAGGAAAGAGATATACCCAAGGTCACATAACCATTTCTAGAAGAATTATTTGGGCAGTTACCCAAGCCATGAACCCTGAAGTCATTCAAGATTCATCTTTTAAAGATGTATTGCATACCTTTGCCAATTCCATTTTCTTAAAGTTTCAATGGCTAGCTCACCATTTCATGCATGTTTATCTCAATTTCCTTTAACTGCAGGTACTTAAAAGAAATCAGGGCCAGTAATGTCTGTTCACATGGAAAATACCTTATGAAGTTCCTCTTTTTTAATATTGCTGCGTCCTTTCCTTTTCTCCAGTCTACACTGCTTTTCCTCTAGTTAGTTAGTTTTCAGGAGAAAAATTCATTACTCTGGCACTATAATGAATCTACTATGATTACTTAGGAAATCATATATGTATGTGTGACTGACTTTATATTCTAGTCAAGTTTTAAATGGCTTTAAATAAGAAGATGAAAAAAAATTATTTGATGTAAGCACAAGACAGGTTTTGCCCTGGATATGTATATGTCGAACTTTTTAATTAAAATATAATTAACATATGATATATTAGTCTCAGGTGTACAATAGTTATTCAACATTTATATACCTAAGTGAGCACCACAAACCTAGTAACCATCTGACACCATACAAAGTTATTACAATATTATCAACTATATTATCTATACTGTACATTACATCCCCGTGGCTTATTTATTTTATACCTGGAAATTTGGACCTCGTATTTCCCTGTACCTTTTCACTCTTCCCCTGACCCCTTCCCCTCTGTCAATCATCAGTTTGTTCTCTATGTCTATGAGTCTGTTTCTGTTTTGTATTGTTTGTTTGTTTGTTCTGTTTCTGTAGATTCCACATATAAGTAAAACCATACAATGTTTGTCTTTCTCTGTCTGACTTATTTCACTTAGCATAATACCCTCTAGGTCCATCCATGTTGCAAAAGGCAAGATTTCATTCTTTTTTATGTCTGAACAGTATTCCATTTTGAATATATATATATATATATATATATATATATATATATATATATATCACATCTTCTTTATCCAATCATCTATCAATGGACACTTAGGTTGTTTCCATATCTTGGCTATTGTAAATAATGCTGCAATGAACAAAAGGGTGCAGATATCTTTTAGAATTAGTGTTTTTGTTTTCTTCAGATAGATACCTAGAAGTAGAATTGCTGAGCTATATGGTAGTTCTATTTTTCAGTTAACAAGTCATTGATTTATAAATAAATGTCTGTAGGATTCAGTTTGTTAAAAAAGAAAAAAAACATAGCTTAATAGATAGACTCTTTTCGGGGGTAAATTATTCTTTGACCCAAAATGTGAGTGTCAGGGTTAGGGAGGAGGAGTAAGCAAGGGAGAAGCTTGTTTACCAGTCTGGAAATTGACCTCTTTGGAATTCTATCGCCAGACAGTAAGTATTTACTGAGGTTCCATTATTGCCTCAATTATCCTACCTCACCCCATTGCCTTGGAGAAGGATGACACATCTGCTCTTATTGCTCTGTGACTTGCAGTGTCTGCCCTCACCATGGAAGTAGAATTTATCCCTGATCCCCTCGTGTTGGACTTGACTTTGTGACTTGCTTTGAACAATGAATATGAGTGGAGGGAACCTTTTTCAGTCCAATCAGAGGTAGTGTGGTTTCCCGTTAGACTCTTGCTATTTCCCTCCTCTGGGATGAGTATTCTTCAAAGAGGGACTGTTTGTTCAGCCTTAGCTCCCAAATGAGAAGGTAACGGAGGAGAACATTAGCAGCCCCTCTGTAGCTGCTGATGTATAATCTGAGTGAGAAATGGAGGCTCCTTGTTATGAGCCACTGAGGTTATGGACTGTTTGTTACTGTAGCAAAGATGACGAATACACACAGGAAATTTAAAGCGTTTCATTCATCAGCGGTCACAAATGATCTGTTTCCAAAACAAAATGTGTTATGTAGGGAAGATTCGTTTATTTAAAGTACAGATATTAAAATTCAGCTCTTATTGACCTCTGATAATTCTATAACATAATTTTTTCCTGTATCGTATTGCTGTAAGCTGTCCATTCTATCAAGTCATGGGCTCTATGATTAAGTATTGACTAACCTTTCAGGTATCTTTAAAAATTCTAATATTTCAATGTGTTTCTCTCTTTATAAAGCTATACAAGTTTATTATACGGAAATTACAGGCTCATTATGGAAAATGCACCAATGGGTATATTAACTTAGAAAAAGCTGATATCATACCAATATTCTGTCTTTCTTTTCAACAATATAGTTTTTTATGGCATTTACTCAAGCTATATTTCTTTTTTGAAAATTTCCACACATAAGTCCTGAACATTTTTGTTAACTATATTACTATGTATTTCCTTAAATCAATGTTCATATTATGAGAATGGGGTTTTATTCACAAAATTTTCCATCTGGTTACAGCTGTAGTGTAGGAAAACTGAATATTTATTCTTTATAAAGCTACTTCATAGAATACTTTTGGTTCTAATAGTTCTAATAATTTGGTTCTAATAGTTTCCAGATGACGTTTGAGTTTTCTCATCTCATTGCCTATAAATAATAAGTTTATATCATGTTCTCTACTTCATGTATTTGGCAAAAATTCCCGGGGAAATATTTACCAAAAATGGTAATTCAGTTATCCTTGCTTTTTTCTTATTTTTGATAAGAATATTAAAGTAAGATTTTTTTAATCAAAGCATGAAAATATTATTTTATTCTTAAATAATGATATACTTATTTGTTTCACTAGGAGTTGCTGTTTAATTTTCTCAAATGCTTTTTCAACATCTGTTAAAATAATCAAATTTATATTGTATATATAAAGGAGACTAATATAGCATATACATTTGGGAATCATGAAAATATTGATGTGATTTAAAGCTGTGGCATTGGATGGGTTAATTTAAGGTGTGTGGAAATGGCAGAGAGGTCAAAGAGCTGAGTCCTGCAGCATCCAAAGTGTAGAGGTCAGGGGATGGAGACGATAAAGCAAAGGTAACAAAGAAGGTCCAGTCATCAGCTTAAGAGGTGAGTCCAAAGACACTGGGACTTAAGGCCAGAGAAAGTAAATGTTTCCAGATGACAGTGGGGCTATGGACGGGTTCTCAGAAGGAGCATCTGGGAGAGTCCTCTTTAACAATTTTAATATCGAAATGTGTTCCTTTCCTATATTTAATTATCTATTTATTTAGTGTTTAATAAGGTCAATCATATAAAATCATTCATCAGGTCATCTACAAGCCACACTTTTTAAAAGTTAAAGTGACGTATAATTAAAAAGCATATTCACTAAGGAGTCAGGAAAGTAGGTTGTGGCGTCGGTTTGGACAAGCCCCATATCATCTTGTGCATATGACTTCATTTCTGGATTCACAATGTGGATGGGTCTTCATCCAAAGAATGCAGAAGTTGGAGTAGATGATATTAAAGCTCCTCGCCAGGAGCAGAAGGACTGGTCTATGATGACAAGTGCTCAACTAACATTTGAATAAATGCATAAATCAATGAACAAGCACATGTTCTTTCCAGCTCCAAAATTTTATAATTGGCACCCCGGCTGCCTTTCCCTTAAAGGCATATGGGCAGAACTGAGTTGGAATGGCATCAGCCCTTGGCAGCTATTTTTCCTTTAGCCCTACTGGCTTGCTTGTAGAGATGCTTAATTATTTATAGTACCACCTTTAGGAAGTGCCACTGGGCTCTACTGCTTTGGATGCCACTTCTATTATTAGCCCCATAGCTATTTCTTATTTCCTGCAGCACAATGGAGCTGGTGAAATAAGTAACCACACTTCCCTTTTCCAGAGCCCTTGAAGTGCTCAGCTCAGCAGTAGTCAGACTCCTGGAGCATTTAATGAGAACTCTGGAAGACCTAATTTCCTTTGTTGCTCTTTGTTCCCTTGACCTCAGCTAATCAGATAAGGAGCAGTACAAGAGAACCAGTGGGTTACTTCAGTGATTTCTCTCCATTATTTTTCTGTTCATGTGCAATCACAGCATACCTACGTTTCTTTTTGTGGTTGCTGTTAGCCTTTTCTTAAAACTATGCCATCGCATTCTCTTTCTTTGCTACAAAAAATATCTGCAAATACTAGATATTTGCTTGCTAGATGGAGACAGGAGTGTCATTTTTTTGTGGCTTTCTTTCTTCTCCTTCCTTTCCCTCAATCTTTCAGTTGTTTTCTTTTGAGCAGAATACTAATTTAGATTCTGGAATATTCTAAGACATCCAAGTTGATTAATAATTGTTTATTGCATGGCTCAGTGCTATGAACAGTGTTTACAAAGTTAGAAGCACATTGTCTCTTTCACGGAGATGAATGCACTCCAGTTTAAAAGGAGATGTCAACATATCTGGTATTCAGGTGCAGAGATCATGATTTAATAAATTAAATCTATTACCAATATATATTGAGGTCCTGCTTTGTGAAGGAGTCTACATTGGAACTAGTAGTAAATGGTGGCTCTCTCTGGGTCCATGGCTTAGTGGGAGAGGTTTACATATAACTGTGATTATTTTTGCAAAGCTGACAGACAATAGATAGGTTTTAAAAAACCATGGATACCGAAGGTGAAAAATATCTTAATACAGTTGTATCTTGAGCTAGGATTTGAGGCAAGGGCAGAACTTCAACAGGTAGATATGAATTTGTGAACATCCCAGAAATAGATGTGCTTGATGGAAAAAAAAAAAAAATCTTAGCATGACAGGTAGGCATAAAGGGAAGGTTTTCAAAAAGGAAAAAGAGGTTAAGCATACATGAGATTTCTCTATTTATTTCAACTAACTGTGAATCAACAATTTTCTCAAAATAAATATTTAATTTAAAAAATGAGAGGAGAATCACATAATGGCAAAGTAAGAATGTCTACTCTATAATGGAGGAGTTGGTCCTCTCGCCAAATCAACTCTTTGAGTTGAAAAGAGTGATTAGAATCAACTCTATTGGAACTCTGGAACCTGACTCGACACTTATCACAACCAGGACAGTGCTCAATGAAGGGAGAGGCTGCAGATCTTCTCTGAATGAGTGGCAAGCTAGAACCAATTGCCACCTCTCATTCCTCAGCTACAAGGATAGCATCTCACGTTTTGGATTGGCAGGCAGTGGGAACTTGTCCTCTAAAAACTTAAGGTTGTGTGTTTAGGTTGGTCTGGCAGCACCCTAAAGGACCTGTGCAGAGGCTAGCCTTGGTTCTGGCTCTCGCAGCAGAAGCAGCTCATCCATCCCAGTAGCGCTGCTTATCAGAAGAGTTGAAGAGACTGGACACCTTCCTATTTCATTTCCTTTTTTAGAACCAGACATTTAAGGAAATATTTTTCTGGCCACTGGCTGATTACAGAGATAATGGAACAGAAATGTCAGTGACCACACACAACAAGGAATACACACTTCATCAAAATAGTTTGTGAAAGTCATATATCTAAATTTAAAGCTAAAACTGTAATAAACTCGGGAAAAATATAGGGGGAAATCATCATGATCTTAGATTTAGCAAATGATCTCTTCAATATGACACCAAAAACTACAGGCAATAAATAAATAGAATTTCATCAAAATTAAATTAAAAGAAAAACAGAAACCACTTTTGAACATTAAGAGACACTACCATGCTAGTGAAAAGACAACCTACAGAATGGGAGAAAATATTTATAAATCTTACATATAATGAGATTAATATCCAGAATATAGAAAGAACTCATATAACTCAATAACAAAACAATAAACAACCAAATTAAAAACCGGGCAAAGGACTTGAAATTTTTCCACAGAAAATATACAAATGACTAATAAGTACATGAAAAGATGTTCAACATTATTAGTCATCAGGAAAATGCAAATCAAACTGCAATGAGATAACGTGTCACGTTCGCAGGATGGCTATTACCAATAAAGAAAGAAGAAGAAAATATATGTTGGCAAGGGTGGAGAGAAATTTAAATTTTTGTGAATTGGCTGGTGAGAATGTCAAATGGTATAGCCACTGTGGAAAACATTTTGGTAGTTCCTCAAAATGTTAAATATAGAATTACCATTTCACTCAGAAATTCCAGTTTGGTATATACCCCAATAATTCAAGAACGGCACTCAACCAGATATTTGTACACCAGTGTTCATAGCAGCATTATTCACAATAGCCAATAGGTGTAAACAACCCATGTTTGTCCATCAACAAATGAATGGACAAACAAAATATTATATATATATATATATATATATATATATATATACCATGAAGTATCATTCAGCCAAAAAAAATTATGAAGTTCCAATACATGGATGAATTTTGAAAACATTATGCTAAGTGAAATAAGACAGACACAAAAGATTAAATTATTGGGGCCGGCCTGGTGGCTCAGGTGGTTAGAGCTCCATGCTCCTAACTCCGAAGGCTGCCGGTTCGATTCCCACATGGGCCAGTGGGCTCTCAAAAAAAAAAAAAAAAAAAGATTGAATTATTGTATGGTTACAATGATATGTGGTAACTAGAATAGACAAATTTATAGAAACAGAAAATAGAAAAGTGATTACCATGGCTGGGGCAGGAGAGAATTGGGACTTACTGCTTAATAGGTATAGAGTTTCTGTTTGAAATGATGAAAATATCTGGAGATAATTGTGAGTGCTGCATGCCATTGTGAAGATGCTTAATGCTAGTGAATTTTACAATTAAAATGGTAACATTTTTACATTACATGTATTTTTCACAAAAAAGAAAAAATAGTCCTACTCCCATTAGAAAAATTAGAATGAAATAAAATGTTAAGTCATATAAAAAAATGACTGCGAAACATTCTTCACGGTTCAGCTGTTGTTTCTTCTCTACTTGGGTGGTCTTGCTGATTCACCTGTGGTTCAATGGCAGTAGCTGGGCAGCTCTGCTTCTGGATGTTAGTAGGCTCTCAGTTGGGGCGATCAGGTCCCCATGTTTCTCATGTACTCCCGGGTAGCCATCACCAGAAGGTCAGCCCAGACTTGTGTAGGTTTCAAGGAAGGGAATGGAAATCAGCAAGTTCTCTGGGTGTATAGACTCAGAGCCAACACTGTCACACTCTGTTGGTCAAAGCAAGTCATAGAGACCAATGATGAAACAGACTTCATCTTTTGACAGGACTTTCAAACCTGCATTGTAGGAATACAGAGAAGGGTGAACATCTGTGGTCATGTGTTGCAATCTGTCAGTATGTAACCCCCTCCCATAATAAGAAATTGAATAAATGACTGATCAAATGTTGAAATAATAAATAGCTAGGGCAATTTTTAAAAATAGTTAATGAAATGGAAGGAAATAACATATAAAATTAATAACATATAAGATATTGATATACATGCACACGTAAGTATATAGTGATATGTATTTATACTGATATGTATAAGATATTGATAATATACTGATAATAATATTATTATACTGATAATAATAAGATATTGATACACATGCACACATAAGTATATAGTGATATGTATTTATAGTGATATGTATTTATAGAGAATATATTTATTCTCTATATTTTCTAAATTCTTAATTCACATGTTCCCGTGAAAATTAGGAAAAATTAAGTTTCTCAAATTATATTTTTAAAAAATGTGCTTGGATTTTTTTTAATTCCAATATATTCTTGAACTTACTTGAACCTTGGGAGATAGTTTATAAAGATCAAAAAATTTAGTATGGCTTTTGTTTTATCTCTCATACGATGATCATAAAATATTAATAATCCAGGATTAATTTAGATCCTACTATACTGGCACTGCTCAAAATATAATAACAGATATTTTTAGCAATCTACAATCCATCTTTATCTCAACCTTGATCTTTTAATCTAGATAGTCTCTGCTAGGAGCAAGAAGCTTAAATAACTAGGCCAACAAATCAGAACCGATGTCCTTTCTTGAATTTGACTGACAGGAAGAGAAGAAAAGCATTCCATTCTACGTACTTGTTAGTGTTCACTGTTGGTTAAAAGCTCACTTCCCAAATCATGCTTTCCATAAATGAAAAGCATTCATTCCATAACAGTTCACTGCATGGTTTGCGCAGTCCCTGTTTTGGAAGAGTTGAGAATCCAGGGGGATGACAAGCTAATGGACACACATATGTTTATTGCAGTATCTGCTTATTTTATTTCCTATGGTAGAAGCCAGTAGACAGTGCTATGTGAAGCCCTCTGACTCAGATATATTTCTGATGTCTTGACGTTGTGGGAGAGGGAGGTGCTGGAGGAAGTTTAAGATCTTTAAGAATATGAATTTGCATTTATTCTTTCACCAAATATTAAAGTCTGCCTACTGTGTGCTGATAAAACGTGCCCATGCTGTACTGGGTGCTTTGAGTAGAGCAGTGAACAAAACCAAGCTCCTTCCCTTCTTCGAGGCACGTTCTAGGTGAGGAGAGAGACAGCAAACGAGTGAATATACAATGCATCACGTAGTAATAAGAGCTATGAAGAACAATGAGTGAGGGAAAGAGCTAAGAGAAGATTTGGAAAAGTGTTGTCAGGTCGGTACTACATTGCATGGCCCTGGCTCATTCTTCGCCTGCCTCCCTCCTTCCTCTGACACTTTGGAGATGCAGGCTTTCCTTCAGGTGTCTTCAACCTCACCAGGTCTCTGGAGCTAGTGTGGTCATGTCACTCTTCTTCTCTGGGAATCAAAGTTGATTAAGCCAACACAGTCTTTCTAAACACACATACTTGCCAACTCCCTATAAGCCCAGGGTTTCCATTTAAATATCAGCACAGACCAGGTGGGTAACACAGATGAGTGAGTTGGGTGAAGTATAAAACACTAGAGGTGTTGTGGGGCCTGAGGTGTACCAGATAGAAACTGTTTCAAATAAACTAAAGTATAATTATTCATAAATCACTCCTTTTTGGAGCCGCAGTTTTTGATCCCTTCCGTAAGAAGTTTTTGGCTCTGCGTGACTTAACTGAGGTGTGCATTAAATTGCCAAGAATGAATGAAATCTTTCGAGCAGCAGATACAAATTATATTTGCCAGAGCCAACTGGATCTTTCTTTTGGTATGCGAATTTGGGAGATGAGAATTTGGGAGATTAATAGTTTGTGACTATAGAGGATTAATCTCCATCACATACCTCTGCAGGAAGCATCATTGCTTCCTCTTCTTCCACTCTGACCTGAGTGTTCTTCGGGAACCAATCCTTCCTCCTTGTGGCAGTCTGGGTGGAGGCGACAATTAACATGCACTTTGCTCCACTAACCTTCTCCGCCACCCTGTGACCTCTGCCCCCAGCCAAGGAGCAGGCATAAGATCCAAGACTAGGCTAATAATAGCATTCTTTCTCCTAAGGCATGTGTCCCCCATTTTATTGTGATAAAATATGTGTAACATAGTATCATTGTAACCATTTGTGTATGTACAATTAAGTGGTATTAAGTACATTCGCAATATTGTGGAACCATCACTGCCTATACCCAAAATTTTCATCATCTCATCAACTCTGTACTCCTTACACAATAACTCCCTATTCCTCTCTCTCCCAGCCCCTGGGAACCTCTATTCTATTTTGTGTCTCTATGCATTTGTGTCTCCATTCTAGGGACCTCATACAAGTGGAGTCATATAGTGTCTGGCCTTTTGTGTCTGGCTTATTTCCTTTAGTGTAATGTTTTCAAGGTTCATCCTATATCAAAATTGCATTCCTTTTTCTGGATGAATGCTGTTCCGTGGTATATGTACACCACAATTTGTTTATCTATGCATGCGTTGCTGGTCACTTGGGTTTTTCCACTTTTTTGGCTTTTGTGGATAATGGTGCTATGAACATTGGGGTACAGATAACTGTTGGAGTCCCTGCTCTTAATCCTCGGATATGTGTGTATATATATTGCAGCATCCTGTTGTGAGAGAGGAATATTTAATCAACCTTTGTTTAACTTTTTAAGGAACAAGCAAACTTTTTCATAGTGACTGCACCATTTTACCTTCCTGCCAGCAACACACCAGGAGTCTAATTTCTCACATACTTGCCAGCACTTACTTTCTGGGCTTTTGCTTGATTTTGTTTTTGTTTTTGTTTTTGTTTTTGGTTTTGGTTTTGGTTTTGGTTTTTATATTAGACATCCTAATGAGTGTGCAGTGAAGTGATATCTCTTCGCTTTGATTTTGATTTTGATTTCCCTAATGACTGATGATATTAAGTATCTTTTTATACTCATACCAGCCATTTATATATCTTCCCTGGAACAATATCTATTTAAGTCCTTTGCCCATTTTTGAATTAGATTGTTTGTGGGTTTTGTTGTTGAGTTGTAGGAGTTCTTTAAATAGCCTATTAGGTTGGTGCAAAAATAATTGCGGTCTAAAAGGTTAAAAATAATTGCAAAAACCACCATTGCTTTTGCACCAACCTAATAGATATTGATTTCTTATCAGGTATATGATTCGCACATATTTTCTCCCATTCTGTAGATTGTTTTTTTACTATCTTGATAGTGTTTTTTGATGAATAAATGTTCTTAACTTTGATGACATTCAATTTGTCTATTTTTTCTTTTTTTGCCTGTGCTTTTGGCACAATATCTATGAAATCATTTCCAAATCCAATGTCATAAAGATTTTCTCCAATGTTTTCTTCTAAGAGTTTCATAGTTGTAACTCAGGTTTAGGTTTTTGATCCATTTTGAGTTAATTTTTTATATATGGTGTTAGGTAAGGGTCCAGCTTCATTCTTTTGCATGTGGATATGCAGTTGGTCAAGCAACATTGTAGTCTTGACACCCTTGTCGAAAATCATTTGATCATAGATGTGAGAAAGTTTATTTCTGGGCTCTTCGTTCCATTGATCTGTCTTTATACCAGTACCATACTATTTTAATTACTGTAGCTTTGTAGTAAGTTTCAAAGGTGGAAAGTGTGAGTCCTCCAATTTTATTTTTCTTTTTCAAGATTGTTTTGGCTAGTCAGAACCCCTTGCAATTCCACATGAATTTGAGAATTGGCTTTTCCATATCTGCAAAAAAATAAAAAAATGCTGCTGAAATTTTGATAGGAATTATGTTGAATCTATGGTTTGCATGTTAAGTCTTCCTTTCCATGAACACAATGTGTTTTTCTATTTATTTAGATCTTCCTTAATTTCAACAATATCTTATAGTTTTCCATTTATAAGAGTTTAATCTCTTTGGTTATATTTATTCCTTACGTTTAATTTTTTAAAATACTGTTGTACATAGAATTGCTTTCTTAATTTCCTTTTTGGGTTGTTCATTGGTGGTGTGTAGAAACAGCTGATTTTTATGTGTTGATCTTGTATCCTGCAACTTTGCCAAATTTATTTATTAGTTGTAATAACTTTCTTATGGATTCTTTGGGACTTTCTTTTCTTTAAAATTAAATTTATTGGGGTAACATTGATTAATAACATTATGTAAGTTTCAGGTGTACAATTTTATAATGTATCATCTGGATATTCCATTGTGTGCTTATCACCCAAAGTCTAGTCTCCCTAATCACCTTATATTTGACCCCCCTTTACCCTCTTCATCCTCCCCTCACTCCCCTTCCCCTCTGGTAGTCACCATATTGTTCTGTGCCGATGAGTGTGATTATTTGTTCGTTTGTTGTTTTCTATTTTGTGTCCCACATATGAGTGAAACCATGTGGTTCCTTTTCCATCTGACTTATTTTACTTAGTGTGATACTCTCAAGGTCTATCCATGTTGTTGCAAACGGCAGGATTTCATCTCCTGTCTGGCTGAATAGTATCCCCTTGTATATATGTACCACATCTTTATCCAGTCATCGGTTGAAGGATACTTATGTTGTTAGATTACATCATTTGTGAATAGAGAGAGCTTTACCTCTCCCTCTACAATTTGGATAACTTTCTCTTAAAATTCTAAATCTTAAGCTGGGAATCTGAAGTTAACTAAAACTGAGTTATCCCAGAAGCAATGCTCTGAGGAGACAGCTCTTACTGCTGTTCAGGTTTACAAGAGTACAGCAGGTCACGTGCTTTCAAAGGCTGTGCTTT
Organism: Rhinolophus hipposideros; assembly: GCF_964194185.1. Lineage (NCBI taxonomy): Eukaryota > Metazoa > Chordata > Mammalia > Chiroptera > Rhinolophidae > Rhinolophus > Rhinolophus hipposideros. The sequence goes on from NC_138059.1 coordinate 7,319,465, forward strand.
TTACTGTTTTCTCTCTGAATCTGTGATAATTTTTCACAGAATTTGCTTCTATTGCTTATGACTCGGAAACCCCAGTTGAAAGTAATACCCCATCCTTACTTCTTTCAAACAAACAGAATTCTATTAAAGAAAAACATAAAGCGAGAGGGAAAATGTGGCCTAAAATGGGACCTGATTATCACCTTGTTTATTTCTTCTCACTAAGAGTTGTCAGATTTTATCGTCTACCAGAATTTGTCTGTTAAATTATTTAAAGTACACATTCCTAAACTTAATCACCAGGTTTTTGTTTTTTTTGTGGGTTTTTTTTTTCCCACCCGGTTATAATGATTCTTTTTTAACAAATACCTCAGGGGATATTCAAATACATGAACCATGAACCACGCTTTGAGAACCACTGCATGTTTTGTAGGATTCACCTCTACAGTAGATTTGCCAAATAATGTTCTAGTTTATGATTTAGCACTTCTAGGGATGCTGAACTCTCTACCCCACATGGTGATTTTATGGTTATAGAATAATAGGGGATTTTTCATTCTACTTCACTTAAAAGGAGCAATTTTAAGGAATCACATGAGCCTAATGAGACACGTGTCTTCACGTAAATGTTTTCTTTTGAAAAACACATTTTCTTTTGTTGTAAACAATTTAATTTCACATCAGCATTTGTATATGTATTTCCAATGATCTCATACCCGTGGTCAAACAAACAAACAAAAACAAAACAAGCAAACAAAAAAACAAGGTGACTTGGGCGTTTCTTAGCAGGACCCCAGATCCCAAAATAGCAATTCTTGTTCCCATTAGAGGTTTATTTCCTTTGGGTCTTGACAACTTTTCTGTCTTGAAGAGTGAAATAATGCACACCCTCAGTGAGGTGCTAAGCGTTACCAGCCAACGCCTTGGAATCCAGGGACTCCAGGAGGAGGGTGCTGAGGGGGACAGGGAAGAGCTGTCACTGTGAGAACTGTGTCAGATTGGTTTGCATTTCTTAAATTCCCCTTGTTCCTGATTTTCATTGCCCCACCTGTTTCTTCATACTGATTGGTATTTAAACTCTTAAAAGAAAAGAAACATGTGCTGTGGGGAAAAAGATGTTTCATTTAAATAAAAGGATAAATGTCCGATAATTTCCTGTTGAGATTTCCCCAAGGTTCTTAGCATGAAGGTGATCAAAGCCTTAAACTCACAGAATGAAATTATGACACCATGATAGAATTGTTCGTAGCAGCATTTGGGATGGACTACTTAGTGGGGATCATGGGGGGTGTAAATCATGGGTTTTCTGTGTGCAGTCTAAAGCCCCCCAAGTTCACTAACTTGGCTGTGCTAAATAATAACCTTACGAAAGAGAATGGTTTAGTGAAATGAAAGTAGACTAGAATCAGGCACATTTAGTTTCAAATTCTAACTGCATTTGTTTGTGCTGTAGGTGAGACACCTGGTTCCATTGACTCTCACTGTCTTTACTTGCAAATAGCAAACTCCCAGAATCATTGAAGAAGGTGATTTAATTCGATTTCATTTGATTAAGCAGATATTTATTTAGCACATACACTGCAAACTGGCAGGCACAAGAGACACAGTGGTGTTTGAGAGAGTCCCTACCTTTGTTGAGCTTAAAGTTCAGCAGGAGAGGCAAACAAAAGAGTAAGAAAAGCGTCAGACAAGGATCAATCACAGTAAAATGCATACATTATACAGTAAGGTAAGAATTTTAATAGATGTGCCACAGATTAAATAAGAAAGCACAATGGTTTTTCCTTCTTTCTTTTTTCTCTTGACCATGGCAATGGTGTAGCAATTTAATAAAATTCATCCTCAAGTTCTGACATATTTATTCTCAGAAGGCATTATTACCAGTTTTCCGGTGTGTGTGTGTGTGTTTACTTTTTTTTTTTTTTATTGGGGAATATTAAGGAACAGTGTATTTTTCCAGGACCCATCAGCTTCAAGCTGTTGTCCTTCAATCTACTTGTGGAGGGCGCAGCTCAGCTCCAAGTCCAGTCGCCGTTTTCAATCTTTAGTTGCAGGGGGCGCAGCCCACCACCCCATGCGGGAATTAAACCAGCAACCTTATTGTTAAGAGCTCGCGCTCTAACCAGCTGAGCCATCCAGCAGCCCCACTGGCAGCTCAGTGGCAGCTTGTTATTTTCAGTCTAGCTGTGGAGGGCGGAGCTCACTGGCCCATGTGGGAATCGAACTAGCAACCCTGTCCTTCAGAGCTCGCGCTCTAACCAGCTGAGCCATCTGGCCGCCCCCGTGTGTATTTACTTCGGTCACCATTTTCCTCATGTGTTAAACAGCACAATTGAATTAACAGATTCTTCCTCTGGACTAGATTCTTATTTGAGACGCACAAAATTGGCATCATGACTAGAAAACAAAAGCAACCACACAAACAAAATAAACATGTCACTAGACTTGCATTTGATAGATGGTGTGAACTGAAATTCATCACCCACCTGACCTTGTTAAACTATTCTCAGCTCAGGAAGGGGAATGACTTACCAAGGTCAATAAATGGTAAGATACTCAGCCATAAGAGAACTCTGGTCTCTCTATTCCCAGCCTAGTGCCAATAACGTCAACCAGTCATGTTGTCAGAAGTGCCATCTATCCCAAGATTGAACCCCTTTTGAAAAGAAGCATGACTTTATCTGCAAAGCGAAAGAGATGAATGGGTTATCTTTAGCCTGATAGCCAGATGCAGCCACCTGACTCTCCAGCAGGCTATTTGTCTGATAAGACTGTCCCTGCTCCAGAGAAAGCACGGGCGCAGGCATTGTGCAAGCAGAGGTTCACAGAGAGCTTTGGAAACAGCAGCTTGACTGAACAGAAGAGCCCCAAGTGCTCTCTAGCATGCTGACATGGATAAAATGCTGGCTGAGAACTGATTAATCCTGAAGGGATAGCATTTTAGCACTTCCTGTCCATTTACCTGAGACCTTTGAGAGCACTTAAACCAATGAACTCCCTTAATAGCTCCACATCTATCTGGGGCTCATATCAGGCAGGAGAAAGTCCCAGAGTCCCCACCTGTCAAAGTAGGTAAGTCTTGATAAAGGAGGGAACATTGAGGTAAGAGCTTTAGGAATGAAATAAACTCCTGCAGTCCATTAATATAGTCAAAGCCTTTCCTTCTGTTTTACGTAGTAACTAACTGGGAAATCAATAAAGGCAGACCTGGGTAAGTCTACTGTGTTTCCCCGAAAATAAGACCTAGCCGGACAATCAGCTCTAATGTGTCTTTTGGAGCAAAAATTAATATAAGACCTGGTCTTATTTTACTATAATATAAGACCGGGTCTTATATAATGTAATGTCATATGATATGATATGATATGATATGACATGATATGATATAATATGATATGATATAAGAAAAGGTTTTATATAAGACCAAGTCTTATATTAATTTTTGCTCCAAAAGACGCATTAGAGCTGATTATCCAGCTAGATTTTATTTTGGGGAAACACGGTATAAAGCCACAATGCCTTTACCACGCAAATAAAGTATTATTTCATAATTTCATCTAGTAGACAGCCCCTACTCATAGTTCCTCAATTGTCCTTCTATAAATTTTTAAATATAGTTTAATCAATATCCTATCAAAATTTTATGCATTATCTTTGGTAATTATGTTTCTTCAATCTCTTTTATTTAAAAGAAACCTAACGGGATGGCTAGTTAGCTCAGTTGGTTACAGCGTGATGCTTGTAACACCAGGGTTGCTGGTTCGATCCCCGTATGGGCCACTGTGGGCTGCGCCCTCCACAACTAGATTGAAACAACCGCTTGACTTGGAGCTGATGGGGCCTGGAAAAACCCATTTACAATAAATAAATAAATAAATAAATAATAAAAGAAACCTACCAAACTTATTTTTTTCCCCCAACTAACAGTGATTTCTGGAAGATTCTAGGCAAGTGATAATTTAGAATATTCCGCATCTATATTTATCTAATTATTTCCTCCTGATGTCATTAAATATTTTGATTTGTTTTCCTGCCTTCTCTAGTTTCTATAAATTAATCATTGGTTCTAAGGCTTTTTTAGGTTCAAGTTAAACTTTTTTGACAAGGCCATATTATATCGCAAAAGAAGAAAAATAATGTTGGTTTTTCTGGCTGTTGGGCAACGTTTGGTCATTTGGTTGAGGTGGTGGTCAATATTTAAGATGGTACATGTTTCCTTCTGCTATTAGGAAGTTTCCTGTAGGCCTGCTGGGGGCAGGAGTCTAGTTTCCCTTAAACTTTTCATTTTACGATTTTTGCTTCCATTAATCGGTTTCTAAATCAAAGAAAATGACTGTTGTTTTTTTGAATTCTGTGATTCTTTCTACATATTCTTTCTGATATTATTCTGTATAGAAGTTTTTTTTCCCCTTTGTTTTCTCCTCTCTTTCTCATCATTATAGATTTATTGATTTTTAAAAATTTAATGACTGTTATTCGTTTTGATGTTTACACTTCCCAAAATTGGTCAGTGGGAGACTCTTGCCTCTGCTCCTATATTCTTTGGACTTGGTCCATTGGTCTTTGAGTTCTTTCTTGCTTTCCGGCACAAGATATCACAGGCTTACCTTGTACTTTCCCTGTCTCTCTCAGACCTGGAGTTACCCATTTCTCCAAGGATCTCTGGTTCTTTATTGGATAATGGTATTTAGAAATCAAAATCTAGGCAATGCAATGGTCATTACTATCGAGTGACTTTTTCCCCCTAGGGTTTTCCAATGTACACATGTTTGGATACACACTTACATAAAATCATAAGTTTATATTAGGCAGCAGGATTCTTCTGATTACAAATGAAAGGCAACCAACCAAAAATGCTTAAGGCGTAAAAGAAGTTGGGGCTGTTAACATGCTGTGTAAGAGGAAGCATGGCTTTCGGAATAGCTAGATCTAAATTCCCAAATGATGCTTTAGGTCTTAGTTAACTTCTCAGCTCAAACTTGCCTCTGTATCAGATTCTTTCCCAAGTACCACCACTCCTCCCTCCTACAAGTGATGTCAAAGCTATAAAGCGATAGTTCCAGTCTATTGTAAACTAAAAAATAGACCTCCCATCCCTGAAGTTCTATCAGCATTACTGGGATGGAAGTTCAGCAAAGACCATGAGGGTTTTCCCCTAAGTCTCACTTGTTCCTCATAATTGATAACATCTGGTGAAAGAAGGTCTCCACCTGATTTTAGTGTTCTCTAGCATCCCTTCATTGCATTGAGCTGGCCCTGATCCACTATTTTTCTTTCACACGAATTGCCCAATAGCAGCTCTCAATTTCCTAAGCTCTGGCTCTATTTCCCTTACCTATAAACCTTTGAGCTGGTCTCTTAGAGGCTGCAGGCATGTCCACTGCTTTTTGCTGATATCTCTTTTAGAGGAATTTTCGTCTGCTTCTGGTTTAATTGCTGTGTCCCCGAGGATCTGCAGTATTCTTCCATTCATGGCCTGCTCAGTGATGCTCAGCTGATTTCTTAATTTCCTCAAATCTCCTGTCATAAAGCTCTTTCCCATCCAAAGCTGTAGAGTGTGACTCTTTCTCAGCAAACTCTAGCTAAACTTAGAATATAATATCATCTCTGAAATGCACCGTGGAGATCATTCAGTCTATTCCCCAACGCACACCATTTTACCATGAAGAAGGGAGGAGAGAACAGGCCTAAGATCAAACAGTAGTTTGGAAGATACAGAATCTAGCTTCTTAATATGTGCTGTGACATATAACCTCATGAACTTGCCCAGCTGGTTCCTCTCTGTTGCTGGATTATGGAACCACTTTGGATGAGAGACTTGCCCTAATCACCTCAGCTGGAATAAGCAGATATCGAACTAAACCTTCCCTCATGCCCAGGATACAATCTGATAGCAAGTGAACTCCCAAACTCTCCCTCCAACATCCCCACTGCCTCTCTGATTATGTCTTCCTTCCTATATCCTAAATGCAATTTAAATATGTTGAATGTTTGGAATATGAACTATAATAGGCACTTCTCTAGCAATAGCCACACTCATCCCTTCCACACATAGTCCCAATGGTATATCCTCTCTGCTCCCACACTCTCCCATGTTTTCCTCTGTCATTACATGTATTAGGTAGTACTACAAACTGTCAGTTTACTGTTCATTTTCCTCAAAGGACTCAAGCTAACTGACAAGATTCATGTTTTCTTTATCTCTATGTGCACAACCCCTAGCACTCTGACTTGCTCATGGAAGAAACTTGATGGTGGAAGAAACTTGATGGTATTTCTTGATCTGAACAGAATCTGATGAAAATAGGACCCCAGTAAAATTGAGGTACTTTGTGGTCTTTATGCTTCTGAATGATGTTTCATTGAGAAGAAGCACAAATTAGGCATTTAAAAGAATTGAAAAGCAATGGAAATATTTACAGAATCACTCACTTCCCTTTCCAGGGAAAAGGGGGTCCAATGTAATAAACTTGTCACCAAGTAGTGGATTGGTCACTTTGAGAGTTGGTGCTGTATGGTGTCTCAGCATAAGTATCTGATACTGGCAGTTAGCATATCAGACAGGAGTAGTAGCTAGATGAGCCGTACAAAAGGCAGCTATGCTGTTGGGTCGAGGCATGGCCTCCATTGCTGCTATCATGTTTCCTCCATCCCTGTGTCCATTCTGCCGATTGATGTCAACCAGCTAAGTTATCTCTCTACTGGATTGTTTAGTGCTTCTTGCATGATGAATGATCTCCACTGTGCTTCAACATCTGAGACAAAGCTTTTTTTATAATTTGTGCCAACTATCATAGATCCATCCACATGGCACTTCCTGAGGCCTCCCTACCCCTGGTCATTCAATGTTTCTCCATCTAGAAACTCGAAGAACCAGCCAAGCAATTCATCACTGCCTGTGTGTGTGTGTGTGTGTGTGTGTGTGTGTATACATGTACTTTAGACTACTTCTCTTTCCACTCAAGTTGTATTACTTTCACTGAACTTTTCAAATCCCTGAGATACTGCACTTGCCAATGTATCCCTACCAATTGCTATGCTATCCCAGGACAACATTTGTAAAGGTTTTTGAATTTGCACTGCTACAGTATGCTAGGGGTTATCCATAGTCCATCTGCCACCACTGATGGGGTCCTCATTGTCGGCCAGCTGATAGCAACGCAGATCCCAAACCCTATTTTAGATTCTACTTTCTTAGACCACTCCCGGCTCCAACTCTCTTTGGTTGTGTTTCCAGGCAACTGACTATGCGACAGTATTTTCTTAGAGGAAGTTTATTGGCAGTTCTCTCAGAAACAACACCTGTGAGAATGAAGGAAGTAGGGTTAGACAGAAGAGGATAAATTGAGATGCAGTTCAACAGAGACGTCATCTGGGTAACCCTTCGGAGTTGTCCCCAGTTGAAGCAATGTGGGCTGTCTCCAGGGAGGGAATGCATACTTAGTGAAGCAGCTTCCCTAGGCTGATGGTAGAGCCCCAGCTCTGAGCAATCAGCAGGCAACAGTCCTGACAGCAGGGAAATGAGTTCTTTGTTCCTGCACAAGGAGATCTGTGCAGGGTAGTATGGCATCTACTAAAATCATTAAGTGCCCACACCTCTCCCACCTACAAAAATACACTGACCCAACCCTAAGTTCTCCAAAAGTCTATTCACTCAACACATCAGTCTTCAAGTCCAGAGTTGTATATTCTACGGTAAGTGCAATTGGAGCTAATCTTGATACAGTAACTAATGGACAAAAAGACAAGTTGTTTTCCTTTCTCACACCCAACATACAGTGTTAGAACATGTACAGGATAACTGCAATAAACACCTTTGAAACTGGGAGAATAAGAGGTGCATAATAGTACCTGGCTTTTGGTCATTCTGAAATCTCATTGGGCTAACGTTTACCTTGTAAAAATTGTTCTTCATTCTGCTTTCCAGAAGTGACTCCTCAGTCCACTGTTATTCACTGCTCCTGGTTCTACTTTGTGGGAGATCTTCTTCCTTGGTCACTTCTGAAGAAAGCGTTGAAGAATAAACCCTTTGTCATCTGAGCAGATTTCTCAGCCTGCTTCCTCCCTGTAAAAGCTGGGGGAGCACAGGAGTTTTTACGTGTTTAGAAGTGTGTGTGTGTGTGTGTGTGTGTGTGTGTGTGTGTGTGTGTTCCAATATAGATTTCTCTTTTGAAAGATGGGTAGAGTCAACAAGCAAAGTAGGAATGGAAGAATCTTCCAGGAAGAGGGTATAGCTTAATGAAAGGGTTGGAGAATGAAAAGCAAAGAACATTTTTAATAACCTAATTTGGATGTAAGGAATAGAATACCCAGATCCCAGATCAATGACCGACAGAGCATTGCTCCCCTTTTTTCAGGCTGTTGCTAGTTTTTGAATTTCAGGGCAGATATCCATGACTGATATATATATATATATTCAGCTACATAGAAGTAAAGGAATATGAATAGAGAAAAAAAATGATATAGCTAGAGCTTTGGAAGCAGTTCTTTTCAAAATGAAATGACTTCAAAACTCTCTCATAGGCCCTAATTCATGGACTGTGTTACTGATATATTATATATTACATATGTAACATTAAAAATAAACCTATGCCACCTGATGAGCCACTATTTTAATATTCTTCTTGATCCTTGAGAGCTGTGTTGCCATGGAAACCTAAGTCTGCTTAGTCATCAGCACCGTTTTTTACACAGAAATTTGAGTGTAATTTTATTCCCCCAGCAAGAGTTAAATGAGCAGTTATTCACCTGAAAAGAACATCAGTGAGATCCAAGCAGAAACACAGCACTAATAATTTGTTAAGTTCACATACATTATCTTTGAATTATGCCATGGTCATGATAATAGGATAGCTTGTACATACATTGGATGCTTGAAGAGAAGAGCCCGGGAAGGCTCTCAGACTTCCCCTGAGCTGTGTATCTAATAATCTTGTCTGCCCAGAATCTAGTCCCCCTTCTTCTGGTAACTGTCCTTGTTTTCTTCTGGAGAGCTAGTCCTGCTTAGTTCATGCAGTCTTAGTGGGATTGTTAAAAGGAGGTGTGCTAACTTCTTGTAGTACCTTCTGCTGGTGGCCCTATCCCACATCAACATGCAGCCTTTCAAGTCCCCTCACCATGGGAGCTCATTTTTTGCAAACCAAGGAAATCCAGAAGTATGGGGTATTAACGCACTTGGGAAAATCTCAAACAATGGGGTCTGGCAGTCTGAGAAGAAAGCTTTCAGCTTCCCACCCTCCAAAAGGATGATTCAGAAATTGTTCTGTATGGTTTATCAGAAGGTCTTTTCTCCATTTCCTGTCTCACTATTTCTATTGTCTCATTCATAGTTAGTTCCTGGAAACACTTTCCAAATAAACTGCAAATACCCAGGTCTTTGTTTCTGGATCTGCTGTTGGAGAAATCCAAGCTAAGACACCTCCTCAGGCTTGGATGTTGTATACGGACCAAGGTTAGCCAACGTAGATCCTCTCCCATGAATTGAGATATGAATTGGAATCTGGAGCAGTGACAGAAGGATGGGAATTGGTTGGAGTTGGTGGACTAACATTATTTCCCTTTAGACACTGCCCTGTGGTTGCTGCTTCCAAAACCTGCAGATTGGTCTACACAGTTGTCCTTTCCAAGCAGCAGCTTTGTGTGTGTGTGTGTGTGTGTGTGTGTGTGTGTGTGTGTGTGTGTGTACACTGAGGTGGAGCTAGGGAAGAGTAGAGTTTCATGAGATGCTGCTCAAGGTCTTTATACCAGGAGACCGCCTGTCTTTGTGCACGGCTGGGGCACATTGTATAACTAAGTGGTCAGCAATGAGGATGGAGACCCCTAGTATGTCACGAAAAGTTTGGTCAGCCGTGCTTAGGGAGTTAGATTTTATCTGGTGCCAAAACTGAGAACTATTGGAATGAATAGGAGAGAAACAGGAGTTCCTTTGTGTAACCTTTCTGCTCAGGCTGGTAAATGATGAGGCCTTCTGCTGAAAGGGAAGAAGAACAGAGCAGAGTTAGGTACTTGCAGAGAACAGCGATGCTTTAGGGCAGTCTGCAGAGTTGTGACAGGGATCAGTGATGGGTAACGACGCAGAAGGCGTCCATAAGATTAAGGGATTGTTTCTCCTTTGCAGTTCTTAACACTGACGGTATAGCGGTGAATATGTGGCTGCAGTTCTGACACTTGGGGATAAACCAGGACCACCTAGACGACCTGTAACAGCACAGACTGGTGGGCCTTGCACCCACACTTTCTGACTCAGGAGGTTCGGCTGGGCCTCAGTGTTTTCATTTCTAACAAGCTCCCAGTTGATGGAGACGCTGCTGGTCTGAGCCCCACACTGAGACCCACTTATATACGGACCCTGCCCTCGAGAACGCTGTGTGCTGGGAAGGGCACAAATTTAAAGCAACATAAAAGAGGGAGACCTCATGAATCTCTGTAGTCACCCAGCGTCTGATGAAAAGGCAAGAGGACATTACCCAGACCCTCTCTAGGTTATTCCAGGTGGAGTCCTGATCATTCAATCATTAAGTTACCTGTTTATTCAACAAATGCCTGGAAGGCCTGCTGCATGGCAGACGTTATGATTGGTATAGAAGTAGAAATACAAACAAGACACGCCTCAGCCTGCAGGAATCTCCATCTACCTAGGGAGGCAGACGCATAAATGATCAGCTGTTGTAAAAGGCTCTAGATACTGTGATAGCTGCCTGGAGAGGCAGTAGCGGGATCCATAGTTGGTAGAAACCGGTTCTACACAGGAAGAAACCAAATTGTCAGGAAGAGTATTATGAGGAAGTGACCCTTGAACTGAATTATGAATAGTGAGAAAAGTGAGTGCTGCCATGGAGAGTTGTGTCAGGTATCTTGTAGGATGCCTCTCTATTGGACTTTTACTGTTTTCGTTTGTTTTGTTTTGTTTTTTATGACTATGGTTGTAGGTTTGACAAGGAAGACCACAGAAGTTAAGTGCTATTTTTCTCCCATAATATCAAGGGTACATATTATCAATCTGATGTGTAACTGTCGATATTGACCTTGATCACCTGGTCCCAATAGTATTATACTTCTCGTGTTTTTTCACTGTAAAGTTATTCTTCTTTTCCACTTTCCATACTGTATCCATTGTAAGGAATTCACTACCCCACCCTCAAGGAATAGAGAGTTATGTCCCCTTCCTTTAGGGTAAAGTATCTACATAGCTCATTGTTATTTTTATCTGCCACCGGATTTAGTATATTTGGATTACTCTAATAAAACATTGCCTCTTGATTTTTAATTCTGTCCAACCTAATTCATCGTTAGTACAATTTAAGGTACTCAGAATTAAGCAGGCTGTCAGTAGTTAAAGTAGAAATTGGCGTTTCTAATTTGTGCTGACCTCCAGAGAAATTTCATCAATTTAGAATCCTGCTAGACTAACCCTCCCTTGGGAGAAGGAAGCAAATCAGACTGGGATCCATCTGAGTATCTATTTTGGGTCCTTTTTTCTGGGCATCCAGGATGCCTTGCAAAACACATGTAATCAGTGTAGCTGTGGAAACTGCTTTGCTCAGCTCCAGAGAGTGGCTGGATCTGGGGAGATTGGGTATGAACTTATTTGCAGATAAGCAAATTCATTTCACATTTCACAGGCCACACTTAATGGCCAAAATAACTTGTACACAAATGGTCAGTCCAATTACTTTGTTCATTCAATGCTTCTAGCAACCATTTAACAATTTAATAGTTAGTTGACTATTAAGGCAATTAAAAAAATGGATTCAGTCTTTATGAGGTTGTCTTGATTTGCCTGTAGAAAATTCCTTAATTGCTCTTCTGATGCTAATCAACTTTTGCAATCCACCACTATTTTTTTTTTCAAAGCTAGGGCTCTACAAACGTAGGAAACTTATGATACAACTGAAAAGGGTACAAGGCTTGGTGTCACACCTGAAGTCAAACCAGTACTCTTCCCCCTACTTCTAGCTGTGTGACTCTGACTAAGTCCCAGTATCTTCTGATTTAGTCTCTCCATTGTAAAACAGCAATACAAATCCTTGCTTGTGAAATGCTTTATCAATTTATAAAGGAGAACCTAGTATTATAGTGGTGTTCATAGAAACAGAGACCTGTTACCTGTGTACGTACAGGAGCACATAGAAATATGAGGCTCAAAGACGTAACCAAAGCAAGCAGCGTTTATTTGTGAAGAATTAGCAAGAAAAGAGGTTTGAGCTTGGGATAGTGAATTAGTGAAGAAGTGTCAGGGTTTGTTTATACTACATGCTAGGCCTTGAATTTCCTATGTCTGGTGATAAGGATGCCTTCTACCCTCTTGGTACAGGGAGATTCCCTTTCACGGGGGAGATTTATTTCCTTTTTTTAAGGGGCTTCTTTCGTTGGTTGTTTCTTAAGTAACTTTATCTCAAAATAATCAATATGCCAAGGTGGTATACTTTGGGGTGGCGTATTGTGCTCCCTTCAGAGTCTTATTTGGGGCAAGCCGGTACAGGTCTAAGGGGTGGGGGCTTGACACCCACTGGGGAAAGAGTGTTTCTCCTTGTTGCTCAGGTAGAACATTATGAGAAGCATTTTATAAGCTCCTGAGAATGACCTTTAGAGAGAGGTCCAAGTTCCCTTCGGCAGTGACTGGTTCCATGATGCTTCTTTATATTTGCCATCCCTTCTTCCCTCGTTCACTCTCCGTGGTCCCTGTGATCACCTCCCAGGATAAAGTACCTGCACCCAAGTCTTTGCTTATACTGGGTTTGTGGAGGGGGAACCCAGGTTACCACAAATGTAATGCAGAGAACACAGGCTGTGGCACGGAAGACATTGCTCAGGTTCGTCAGCTGCAAAATGAAGAGCAATAATTCATGCAGTTGTTGTAAGGATTAAACAAAGCAATGGATGTAAAACACTGGGGGCAAACCAAGGGCCTGACAGCTATTAATTCCTTCTCTGCTCTCTCCCGTTATATTTTCATCGCCATCCTAAAGAAGGAGTGGATACATTTATTTTCTTTTACTTTTAAGTTTTTTTTAAAAGAAAGAGATCAGGAGAAAGAAAATAAAACTCCTTATACGTTCAATTTCTTTTCTTCTGGAAAAGTCACATGGGGCCCGGACAGTCAACCTGCTAAGCAGCTGGCAAGTCAGACCAGAGAGAGAGGAGAGAAAAGCAGGTGTGCCAACAATGACAAAGGGATCCATGCAGAGAGAGAAAGAAAATTGTAAAGAATAACTACCTGACCTTCAGAAACCCTTTGCACCCGCTTATGCCCGTTGATGGCAGAATTTTAGCTTGGGCCAGAGGGAGAGTATTTTTGTCAGGGGACACTTTCAATACCCTCCTATGTGGTGTGCGGTCTGATATGACAGGAGACCTCTGCTGAACTCCCCCAGGCTCTCTGAGCAGGAAGTGCTGTCCTACTATGCACTCCAAAGGAATTCCTGAGGATTAGGAGGGGGGATATTTATACTTTTCACTCGAAGGTGAGAAAAATTTGCCCCCTAAAATATATCTCTTTGCCATAAGGATTATCTTGAGCTGATTTTTTTTTTTTTTTAAGAAACAGCCGACACAGGGAAAGCTCTGAAAAAGGAGTAGAAGTTACTCTTTTGTGAGACACATTTACATTTACAAGGGAAATCTCCATTTGGAAAGGTGTCTCCCTCTCTGTGCCAGGACCCCAAATCTCTAGAAACTCTTATCAGTGGAGAAGGCATTGATTTAAATCTGTACAACAACGATAGCCTTGTTTGCTGTGCTTTTCTGGCAGCCTCCCATAATTGCTCTCTCTCTACCCCACGTCTTTTGTCTTTAGCTGAAGATGGCATTTAAGGTGATAGCTCTGGTCATTTCAGGGAGTTACTCAGTTTTCCTGGGTATCTCTCATGTGTATAGGAAAGATGCTAGTTGTTAATCTTCAGTTTATTTTTCTCCTGTTAATTTGTCCTTTATTATGGGTGGGGGGGACGGGTCTCAGCCAAGAACCTAGAAGGGTAGAGGGAAAATTGTTTTTCCTCCCCTATACATCCTTTAGAAAAAAGATGCCATGTAGACTCCTCAATGTCTAGGCAGGCTATGGATGGGTTCTGATGAACAGAGCTAATACAAAGGGAAAGTATGGCAAAGGGAAAAGAATGGCAGGTGAAATTATAATTTCCTCTGGAGAAAACTTCAACCCCAGAAATGCACTGCTCAGTGTAAAGAATATGAAGCTAAAAGGAAAGAGGCAGAATTCTGGAGGCTGAGGAGGAAATCCTCAGGCTTCTTTGAGAATTTTAGGCTAGAAGTTGGGGGAGGGAGAAATATTTTCTTTAAGGTTTTAAAGAGTAGTGAATAAGACAGATGATAGAGGAGATAGATGGGAGCATGCGGATAGAAAATGAGGTGAAATAAGTATTAGTTCCTGTCCGTCCCAGTGGAAAATGGGATGTATCAGGGGATACTATATGAATCATTCATTAGATGCCTGTCACTACCGGGTTATGTGCAAAATAAAAAATATTTAGTATAAGCTTTATATATGCAAGACAATGTACCAGGGTGACATATCTTCTTGAACCATCATAACAGTGCTTTGAATTGAGTTCTGTTATTATTCCCATTTTGCAGACTATGCAATAGAAATGCAGGATGATTGTAGCATTTCAACCTGAGTCAATACTTTTAGAGCATATAGGGATGAAATCTGGAATAAAGGCTGTGTCATGCCAGAGCCCATGCACATAACACTTAAAAATCACACTTGAGAATGAGACTTTCTTTTATAAACCTGATGTCATAGCTTGGAATAAGCCTTTGTACCTGTGTGTTTACTAGTCATGGCCAGCAACCCTGCCCCCCACTATTTGCCCTAATGTTCTTACCTGGAATATCGTCCTGGTTTCCTTTGGGGTTTTTAACTTTGCCCCTACTCTTTCTTGTCCTGTTTTTCCTGGGGTTGGGGCCATATAGGTAATGTGCAATATGGCAGAAGGTAAACTTTCCAAGTGCCTAGCTATTCTTTCTTCTGGTGCATATTGCCTGTCCTCTGTAACTCTTTTTCATCTTTGGGAAAACAGAGAAACTTCAATACAGTAGTCCTCCCTTGTCTGTGGTTTCACTTTCCCTGGTTTCAGTTACCCACATTCAACCTCTGTCCGAAATATTAAATGGAAAATTCCAGAAATACACAATTCATACGTTTTAAATTCTACGCTGTTCTGAGCAGTGCGATGAGATCCTGAGCCACCCCACTCCTTTCCACGTGGGATGTGAATCATTCCTTTTTCCAGAATATTCTTGCTATACGTGCCCCCAGCCATTCGTCACTGGGTGGTCTCAGCAGACTGACTGTCCCAGCATCACAGTGTTCATGTTAGGCCACCCTGATAGTAGCCTAACCCTGCATCGCGATGCTTATGTCACTCACCTCACTCCATCTCCTCTGCAGGCAATGTGTTATCCCACATCCTCACAAGAAGGGGGAGCATATGGACAAATATAAGGTATTTGGAGAGAGGGCTCGTACTCACATAACTTTTATTACAGTTTATTGTTATGATTGTTGCATTTTATTACTCGTTATTGTTGTGAATCTCTTACTGTGCCTAATTTGTAAATTAAACTTTATCATAGGTATGTATGTATAGGAAAAAAATATACATATATATAGGGTTCCGTAGTGGAGACTGTGAACCAGGCCCATTTTTAAATAAACGTAAAATTTCATCAATAGAGGAAAGAAATACCTCTCTTTTTTATTTCCCATTGAACGGATTATAATTGAGTTTCATTGTATGTGCTCGGGCCAGCCCAAATGTACAAGGCTTTCATATAGTGAGAAAATCTGCTTAACAAACTTGCGTTGTGTTCATGATTTATAATAAGAAGTATTTTTATGTGTTTCAATCTTTTATATTTCTGATAGTATACAATCTATCAGAAATAATGGATCTAGTCTGGGAAATGGCTTGCAGTTAGGAAAAATCAGCATTGACGAACCTCTCTTTTCATTAACAAAAAATTTTTTTAATGTCACTTGTGAGACAATTTAGTGCTCAATAGCACCACCTACTGGGAGAAGTCACATCCAACTAGCATTTCTGCCACTGTATCCTTAGAATAAGTAAAATAAGAGTTGGAGGGAAATTTAGGCGTGAATGGGTCCCACTCTTCATATTTTATTGATAAAGTTACTAAGTTTGGCTCAGAGCGATGTTAATTTCCCAAACTTGCACAGTCCAATGGTGAGTGGAGAGGTGGATTTTTCCTGCTACTTGTATCTATTTCCTTTGACAGCCAACCTTCCAATTCAGTGGATTCGAGTGATGGCTTCTGATATCTTACATTTACCTGAGTGAAAAGTTGACATAAGTGGAACCATTTTAAAATACAGCAAAGGCAGCCATCCCAGAAAAACTGCCTTGCAGGTCTTACTCCTCAAACCTTTGGAATGTTTGAAATGGGCAAAAACAACCTTTGGATCGGGCCAATATAACATTGTGTTTTAAATAACTGTTTGCAAAGCTAGCAGGAAAGCAGACATTTTGACTACCAGACTGAAAATTAAAGACATTCTTTAGAATTAGCACCACCATGAATAGCTAAATATTTGTACCTATAGAAATTCCTTCTTTCTCTTCATGTAATTATTTCACTTCCCTTTCTCATAAAAATCCCTTGCCTTCTCCCCCTAATCAGAATAATATTTGGATTCCTGCACTAATCAGTGCTTCCTGAATAGCTATTCTTCTTGATGTCAGATAAATGCTTATTGCCTCTCACTTCAGCCTTTTATTTTTAGGTTAACACCTAACATGCTATAGTTTACAAAGCATTTCCACAGATATTATTCCAATTATATCTTATAATCGCTCTGTGTCCCTATCGTCATTCCCCAAGGGCACACAGCTGGTAAGAGACAGCTGAAACTCAAACTCAAGACCCTAGCTCTGCCTATCCTGGTGAGCTGCAGTCTGTCTGCTTTCCTGAAGCCTCTCTCCTTTTGGGTCTGTGCAGAATCACCTACAAGGAACCAGGAGAAGCTGTAGTGGTAATTTGGACTATCCCCATTTTGATTCATTGTTCTACTGTCAAATGTCTACTCTGCTGGTACAGCCAATTGGTATCTCTCTGGGTGGTTACAAATGCTTCCGGTAAAAGTTGCTCTTTTTATAAACACATGTATAGTGAAACAAATCCAGGAACAAAGAGAAAGAATAGAAGGTAATGCTGATAATACATGGAGAGCTCAAGTCAGACATTTTTTTCATTCATGGGATTTTCACTCAAATCAAGGAAAGGATGCTTGCAGATAAAGGAGATTAGCCATTTACAGCCTGAATAACATTTGATTTTATGACTGTAACCAATCTCTCCGCCTCCCCTACCTGCCCCAGCTCAGTCTGAGGCCTCTTGGAAATTTCCGTAATTTATTCACCCCGTGGTAGAATAGAAGCCAGAAAAGAGCAAACAGGATAAAAAAAAAAAAAAAGCAAATAACACTAGATGTTACTGAAGCATTTCACAACTCAATAACCATTTTTCTGTGATTGTTCTACTATGTGTCAGGCACTCATCTAGACATTAAGAATATAGTGATGCTCAGAGCTGTTACGGTCCCCCATCCACGCAAGTCACATTCTTGAGGGCTGTAGAAAGACAATGCACACCTCAACAAGTAAATCTATAACTGCATAGAATGAGATGTAAAAGGAATGATAACAAACAGATTGATCTGGTAGAAAAAAAATGCATAGAGGAGGTCAGGAAAGGCATTGCTGAAAGGCGATGTTTAAGCTGAAATCCAGATGACAGAAAGTTTGGCATCATCTGTATTTAGGAGTAGGGTCTCCCAGGGGAAGAGGAGCAATGCCAAAACTGCAAGGCTTGAATGCGCTCAGCCTAAAAGAAGTTAGGGAGTCTGAAGCGGTGTGATTTCAAGTGCAAGGTGGGTGAGACGAGAGATCAGACAGAGACAGACATCCTCGTCTTGGCTTTTGTATTCTTTCCCAATGCCAATGGAAATGCATTGGAGAATCTGAAATGGGAGCGATATGATCTGATTTATGTTTTAAGATGTTACATTGGCTGCTGGTGACAAACAAACCATGGGAGGCATCGGGCAACCTAGAAAGGAGGGAGAACAATTAGATGCTACAGTGGTGGTTGTGGAGAGAAATTGCAATGGTAGTGATTAGGGAGGTGTATGTAGAGATAATGAGAATTATATGAGTTCAGAATGCAAAGCCGACAAGACAGCTGATGGATCAGACATGAGCATTGAAGGAATACTCCTCGGTCTTTAACTTGACTAGGTTGGTAGTGATGCCATTCTCTGATTTGGGAAGACGGAGATTATTGATGCATGTTGGGGCAGGGTAAAGGAAGACTCAGTCAGCATTTTGGTTTGGTCATGTTGCGTTGGAGACGCATGCTAAGTATGTGAGAGTAGAAAGCAAATAAGTAGCTAGATGGAAGAGCCTGGAGTGCAGTGAGAGGTCAGGACTAGAAGTGCAAATTTGGGAATCATCACTGTGTAGATGACACCTAATCTTATGATACTGGAGGAACTAATTTGAGGAGAAAGGACAGAAAGAGAAGATGGTAGGGCGCCAGAAACCAGAGCCAGGAGTACACCAAGGCAGAGGTCAAAGAAAAGAGGACGAGGTGGGACGGAATTTGAGAACGAGTGGTCCGGGGGGCAGGAGGAATGCCAGGGAGTGTGGTGCCTGGGAAAGCCAAGGAGTTGATGGTCAGCTCTGTTGAAGGCGGATGACAAGTCGAGCAATGTGAGAAAATAAAATTTTCCAAAAATAAGAGAGCAGAGGCCTTGGCAATGGCTATGGGGACCATGTCCGTGGAATGTGGGAAGATGTGCTGGGAAGAAGAGCAAAGAAATGGACCAGGATTGTTCAGGAGAGAAAGAAGGAAGAAAGCTGCTTGTTTTCGGGGAGAAGCGTCTCCCACACCAATAATAATGAATAGATTGGAGTACATTTGTTTCTCATTTTTTAGTATGTCCAGGTTTTTTAAACTATTTTGTGTCTTACTTTCCCCTTGACATTATGATGATACCAGTTTACTAAGTTATTATAGATTCTGCATAAAGATCATTTTTAATGGATAGATGATATCCCATTGAATGATTTACCATAATTTATATATCATTTGAGTATTTATAGTGCCTCTAAATTTTCACACTTAGAAATGGATATTTTTCTGCGTAGCTCTTTTCCATATTTTGGACCGTTTCTTTAGGTCCCAGAAGTGACTCCTAGAAAAATTGCCAAATGGCTTGTCCTAACTATTATACCGATTTAAAATGCCATCCACAATGTGTGCATTATTTCGTTCACCCGCCTCCGCCCCCCCATCATTAGCATTGAATCTAATTATTTGGCAGCTGATAATTAATAGGTGAATCAAGCACTTGGCCTTTTAATCCACATGTCTCATGGTCATTTGCAACAGTATTTTTTTCTGTTTGTTTTCTAGCTGGGACATATCTATTTATGTTCTTTCCCTATGTGTCTGGCAGGCATTAGTATTTTTGTTTATTTAAATTGCTAGTCAGAAGAGTCCCAACTTTTGATTGAATATATATCTTGAGCCTGCCCTTTATCTTATTATTTTGGTTAAGTGTTTAGCCTTTTTTTGGTCACATATGGAAACTTTTAATTTTGATGTAATTAAGTATATTGAGCTCATGAACGTTTGATTCTCTTATTGTGCGTTTTCTTCTTCACAGATTGTCTGTGATACAGTCTTAACTTCAGATTTCAGGACTGTCTTCCCCTTTATATCCCTTGGCATATGTTTGAGGAAAGCACGCTCATTTAATAATATTGTTCATTTAGATTGCTAGTATAGATATATATCAGCCAAGAACCAACTGTGTTGTCAAAAGAGCTCACAAAATTCCTCCTGAAAAACAAATATATGGTAAAGCTTTTGTTGTTGTTGTTGTTTTTAAATCTATATTCAAAACAATGTCAGAGATCTCCTGATTCATGGGATCAGAAACCGCCACAAAACCAAGGATTCTGTCCAGGATGAATGCACACCAATTAGAAGAGGAAAGGGACACCCCGCCTCTCTAACTGGGCCACGTTAGTACAATCCCACCAAACCCCTGCTGTAGATTCTGTTAATAACACAAGCCACCGTTGACTGAGCCCTTGCCATATGTTAAATACTTGGTGTACATCATCTCATTTAATGCTGTCAATGGCCCTTCCAGATAAGTATTATCTTCATTTTATAAGCAGTAGCACAGCCAGGATTCCAGGCCAGCTATGTTGGACGCTCGGACTCATTGCTTTAACTAACCCCTGTGCTCTCTCAGTATTGCCCCTGCCCAAGGTTCTGTATCTTGGCTCGAAGACCTATTCTCATTAGTGCAGGCCAATATGGGGCTCAGTGCTGAGCTTTCTTCTCCAGAGTTGAACACAACCACCTTGGACTTCTCACTTTTTTCACTCTTACTTCACTCTCTGACTCTGTCACTTGATAGGGTACAAGAAAACAACCAATACTCTTAAGAGCTCAGGATTATTTTGATGGAGATATTTAATACAATTAAAGATACAAAAAACCATTACTCTGTGAATTGAAAGTACTCTAACATGGGGCAGCCAGTTAGCTCAATTGGTTAGAGCGCGGTGCTGTTAACAACAAGGTCGCCGGTTCCATCCCCACATAGACCACTGTGAGCTGTGCCCTCCACAACTAGATTGAAACAACTACTTGACTTGGAGCTGATGGGTCCTGGAAAAACACACTTAAAAAATATGAAAGTTTAAAAAGAAATGAAAAGAAAGTACTCGAATATGTTCATTGTTATCTTTACAGCAAAGGTGTAGTAGGCACCTCTTAACTCTTCAAAAATTACCAAAGTGTATAAGGAACCTAGTAGTCTTAAGATTTTGTGTCTTTAGAGTTTTCAACAACCCTAGGGATCAACTTCATCTCCATTTCCAGCTCTCTATTTTATTTATTTTATTTTTTTAATTGTATTGGGGAATATTGGGGGACAGTGTGCTTCTCCAGGGCCCATCAGCTCCAAGTCTTTGTCCTTCAATCTAGTTGTGAAGGGCGCAGCTCAGCTCCAAGTCCGGTCGCCATTTTTAATCTTAGTTGCAGGGGGCGCAGCCCACTATCCCATGTGGGAATTGAACCAGCAATCTTGTAGTTAAGAATTCGTGCTCTAACCAATGGAGACATCCGACAGCCCCACCCAGCTCTGTATTTTAGAGGTAAGTATCTTACAATAAACAAAGTTTCCCAAGGTTGCATATGTCCTTGCAGAGCTGGGACCCGATCTGGAATTTTCTTCCTGTTTCTTCCTGTTAACCCAGCTGCTATTGCCTG
This sequence comes from Rhinolophus hipposideros, assembly GCF_964194185.1. Lineage (NCBI taxonomy): Eukaryota > Metazoa > Chordata > Mammalia > Chiroptera > Rhinolophidae > Rhinolophus > Rhinolophus hipposideros. The sequence goes on from NC_138059.1 coordinate 7,340,774, forward strand.
CTGATTTCTCCATCCAGACAAAGAGAAAAGGAAGATAACTAAGATTTATGGGGCAACTTACGTATCTGACACCTCATTCAGGGCTTTACATGAATCTTCCCATTTAATTCTCTCAATACCATTAGTATCCTTATCTCCACAGTGCAGATGAAAAAAAATGAGGCAGATAATTGAATCACTTGGCCACGATCAGTAAGTGGTAGAGCCAGGATTTGAATCCATATCTGTATAACTCTATGTAGTACACATTAGCATCCCACTAATAGCAACTAAGAAAATCACACAGGGACTCTGACCCCTGGGTTCACCCCCATCACAATGTAAATCCTTCGCTACAATATTCCAAGGATGAACTGTCAGTTGCCATTCATTACACACGTTGAACCAACAAAATGGAGCAGGGTGAGGGTGGAAAGCAGTCCTCCTGACTGCCATACGCATCGTTGTATGTCATCCTCTCCCTCTGCTGCCCCCAGCTTGGGATGAGTGATTGACATGTCCCTGCAGAGGTAGTTCCTGCATTCCTGACATGGGCCTCCCAGCAGGGTCCCCAGAAGCCTCTGCACTCGGTCAAGACAGAGGAAATCCCTCACCTGCTTGGGTATCTTCTGTGACAAGCCTGCGTTGCGTGGCTGACATGTACTATCTGAAACTGGGGTTCCTTGATTTTCATTTTCCTACACTTTAAAAGTCATGTCAACTCCAGTTCATTCAAGAAGGCTTCCTAAACACCTCGGAGACCAAGACATGGGCACCAGAGCTTTCTTTTTTCTTCATCTCATTAGAGCTCCCTTTCCATAAGTCTGGTGGGAGAGTGTAAGGATGAGGGTTGCTTGGGACAGACAAAAATTTAAGTAATAGTCACTGGGTAGTGCTCCAAAGTGCTTCTCTCTTTCAATCCCTGCCCTAAGCAGCCTGGGTGCTGGAAGAGAGTCCCCGTTAGAATAAGCTTTGACCCATGAGGTCCACCGCTGGAGATGCTGAGGCGCCATCTTGTTTCCCGGTGCTTGAAGGAGGAGGAAAAGGGGGCATATTAATATGTGTCATGTGTCTGGATAAACACGGGGTTACAGGCTGTATATATCATTCAGTTCTCACCATAACATGACAATGTAGACAACACTATTTCTATTTTCTGTGATGGACCAGATGCTGAGTGAGAATTGCCCAAGCAACACAGCTAGTAAGTGACAGAGCCGGAAGCCACCACATCTTTGTCTCCCAGATACTGAACTCACAGTACCATGCTACCTTCCACGCGAGTTACTGTCCTTCCCACAGGACATGAAAAGGATCAGTAAGCACCCAATTTAACAACCTAGCTGGTGCATAACACGTGAGGAAACTGAGGGAAGTGGACTGGATGAGGGAAGTGACTTAGCTGCAGTCGCTTGGCCAGCTAGTGTCTGAGGCGGTGTCTCCCGACTTTTCCACCAGTGTTTTATTTTACCCCCAAATCACTACAGTTAGCAGATTGGGGACATCACAGGAAGAGGGTGTTTACTTATCTCTGAAAGTCCCCAGCCATAACTTCACAAGTGGCATGGATGACAAATTATGGCCCCATGAGCTTCAGACATTCTCTTCTAATCTGCAGAGCGCTTCATGCAGCTTTGGGGGCTGGAGGAGGGACCCAGCTTGGTTAATGTCTAAGGAAACTATGGAGCAAGTGACTTTGAGATAAACAAGTATTTATTTGCTCTTGAAATGACCTTAATTACAGTCGTCAAGATATTTCTGCTTGAACAAATTTAACAAGAAAACTAGAGGGTGAGTGGACATTTAGAGCTCCAAATCTGAGAAGTTCAGCAATTATGTTCCTCGGGGGCTCCTTTCTCTGGGCTGGTACCAGCCTGAAGTGCTGTGGGCAGCCAAGAGCAGGCGGAGCGGCAGTGGGGTCTGAGGCAGGCCTCACTGGGCAGGGTGGCTTCTTTATCACGACACCTCTTGTTCCTCCCACCCTCTGAGAGCAGGAATCCCAGAGGCTCGATCCCACAAACTCCAATCCTGGATACTGAAACCAAACTGAAGATTTTCTCTTACCCCAACCCAGGGCTGCCCCACCGCCATGTTATCCCTACTAAGATCTTGCAGCCTCTGTTTGCATTGCTCCGGGACAATGAACTCGCCATCGAACTTTGTCTCCATTAGGCAGTTGTGGGCACAGAAATGAAGGTTGGACTCTGAAGTGTCAAGATGTGTGTTTAAAAATGGGATTTCTGGCTGATAAACTGTGATTTGGATCCAGTGTTCTTAGCCGCTCTGATCCTCTGTTTCCCTGTCTGTGAAATGGGGATATTAACCCAATCACAGTAGGTGGTACATCAGTGACAGAATATCTGGCTCTGCCTGGCACAGTGCTTGATATCTGGTACAAAGTCTATCAGTCCTAGTCCTTTTCTTTCCCTTCTCTTCCAATACAGTCTTTCCACAATACCATGTGATTGGACAATATCATGTAATTTAAATGTTTAAAATAGTACCTCTTTAGAGGTTACTTCTAAGAATATAACCCTGGCCTTGATCATCTCCTACTATCTTCCCTAATAGCTCCACATTTTTTAAAGAGCATCTCCACATCAATGTCCCTGTGACAACTCCAGTGAATTTGACCTGTTAATTATCAGACTAAACCCATGCAGGTACACCCTCACTGTATAACAAGCTCTTTTTCTTATTTTCAATCCTCTTCCTCCGTGTTTAGCTTTGTTGCTGGGTCATAGATGGAGGTCTGTACAAGTTTGCTGGCAGAGGAGATGAATCACACATGTATATCCAGTGCTAGAATTTGACAGCTCTATCCTGGGCGCCATAAGATCTCTGTTCACAGGCACCATGTTAAGCACCTGGGAATCAGTGGGCCTCACAAAACACAGAATTTGCAGTCTATGCAGGGGAAAATGGAACAATTGTTTAAATCATTCACATACACATAAAACTGTTAACTGGCACATGGTGAATGCTATGTGTCTACCAAATCCTGTTTCAAAATCCATTCTTCCTTGACCAAGGGAATACTAGACTTCTCAGCACCTTGCAGCTAGGTAAGGCCATGTGCGATTTCTTGCCCATGGCATGCAAACAGAAGTAAAGTGATGAGTATTCCTTTTAGGTTGATCTAGTTTATAATACCGAGCAATTCTCCAGTCTTTCTCTTCCTCCGCCATAGTGAATTGACAAGTCACGTGTTAAAATAGTGGGATCTCCATTAGCCTGGGTCCTTGAGTACCTCTGTGGAGTAGAATACCCCTTCACCAATCTGCATTGAATGTGTACAGGAAATAAACATATGTTTGTTTATACCACTGATGTTTCAAGGTTTATTTGTAACTGCAGCATAACCTAACTTATCCTGACTAATGTGGCACTCATTAATTACAAAAAGGGTAGGACTGAATATGAGTGAAAGACATATATTATTGAAGGAAGTATATGCTTTAGAAAATGCCTTTTCTCAAAATTCATCTCAATTTTCCTAAGCAAATTGTTATTTTATAACACAGGTTGGTGGTTAAAAGGCCAGACACCATCGTGAGGGTCCAGCAGTCACGACCACTAATAAATAGCCAATTAAAACCATGTAACATTTACTTCAAGAGAAACCCAGCGTAAAATATTTTCTTACTAGTATAGGTGTATAGTCCCTTTTTACTTTTTAGACTAGAAATCTGTCCTCTTTGACCTCTGCCACATGTCATAAACCATGTTATCTCCCTTTCCTGACTCCTCAGATAACTAATTGCTTGAATTTGGATTGATTTCTAAGTGCTTATTTGGAGCTGACATTTGAGAGCATATGAAAATGTCTTCATGGTACAATAGGGCACAGAAAAAGGTAAAGCAAGCCCCTCTATCAGGCACTTTGCCTCTATTGTTTTATTTAATCCTTCCTCCAACCAGTGAGGGAAATGTCATAGGCCCTGGTATACCTCCAAGAAAGCTGAAACTCGATGCACCAAAGTGACTGACAGAAATGACACCAGTAACAAATGGCTGAGCCAGTATTCCAGTCTGTAAGTGTCCAAGTCCATAGCCTGCAATCCAGGGATCAAGAGTCCAGCTCTTATTCCTGACTTTTCCTCCACCCAGCTGTCTTTGGTGAAGAGGATCATTCATTCTGCCATGGAACAACCGTTAATTGAGTGCTTGAAATTTTACAAGACACTTTAGAGTTAATGACTCATTTCCACTTCTTTTTCCTTTTGTCTGCTCTTCACAACCTTCCCTTGGATTGGCTTAGTATATAGGTTACAATTTTAGGAAGCAAATAGCCTGGCTCTGTAGCTCACTAACTGTGGGGGATCAGGCACATTTTAGCATCATGGTGTAGCTTGAATTTTCTCTTCTGTGCGATTATGGGGACGAGGCATTGATTGTATAGACATCCTAGGGTTTTTAGAATGAGATGAGATAATTGATGGCAAGCAAAGCATGTTAGATTGATGGTTGAGCCTGGAACAGGGCACATGCCCCGTCAGTGCCATCTTGTGTTATTCATGCTGCTCAGTCTTATTGAATGGAGGCCATGAAAACTCGAGGGTAGGAGAAGATGGGAAAGGAAAGGAAACAGGTTCATCTGCAGTGACTTTCCCATGTGGCATAGAGTTAAATGGCAAAGCTGTGACTGAGGCAGGCCTTCTCCCCGTTTGTGCTCTATTCAGCCTGCCTGACCTCCATCTGATAGTCCGAGTTGTCTCCAGACATAGGCTGAGCAATCTGTCACCTGTACAAGACATAGAATAAGAAACGAAATTATGTAAACTAAGGTAGTCCAGATTTGCAAAATGCTGGCAGTGTTACTTAATTATTGCTAGTGCAGGGGAAAGTGATAGAACAAGGTAACTGTCCCTTGGAGTCAGACCGACAGGCGATTGCATGCTCTGCCATTTACAGTCTGTGTGATTTGGGACGAGTTACTTAAATCTTCCAATACGTACCAATGCTTTAAATGCGAGAACTATAGACATTAGCAGGACTTCGTTTTGCGAGCTATTTTGGGACATCCTCTTCTTTTACTGGAGCCTCGGCAGTCAGCTCTGAGTCAAGTGGAGGGAACTGGAACAGACAGATTTTGTTTTAAACAACTGACGTTTTAGAAATGAGGTGGGAAACGCTGTGAGAAATCGCGTCTAAGGTGTGAATACTTTCCAGTTCTTGGAATAAATGTTGAAATTCAGAAGTTAGGAGTAGGGTCTTTGTTCTCCTCCAAACAAAAGCTTGGGCTTCTGAAACTCATTGCTGAAATTGAGTTTTATTTCCTTATTGAAAATTCACCGAATCTAGAAAATGGATCAAACTAGAAAACAACTTTTTTAATGGAAATTTTAATTGCCCTGAAAATGGGTTGGCTGAAGTTTACATGAGGCAATTGAAGCAAAACAATTTGCATATTCGTAATAAGCACCAGATAATTATTAACCGCTATTAATTATATTGCTGCTATTATCATCTCTAATCCGAATGTTTCATGCTGAATATGTGATCTCTCAGGGGCTTTTTCAGTCTAAATCTGTGGCTGTGAAGACTGGTATATGGATTTCTCCTTTCAGGAGGAAGAGCTTCTTCCTGTTTGAGGCTTCCCCCATTGTTCGAGGAAATGCTACATTCAACATCCAATAACTTACTGGGGCAGTACATTAAGAATACTAATATTGAATCATTTCACACTCTGTCACATGGGTTACAGTTTCACACAATATGTTCTCATTTAACCATCTCAACGTTATTTTTGTAATACCTAAAAATTTTGACACTTAGATTGTACATTTTTCCATAAATTTTATTGTTATTTAGGGAGAGTGCTAGGAAACAAACCTACAGTTTCCTGTTGCAAGTTGAATGAGTGTTGTATTCTTCTGGATAGGTCAGTGAAGTTTGTTAAATTGGGTATGAATTTAGTGCTTACTCCATCTATGTACCCCTAGTACCTACCTATTGGGGCACTTCACATTAAGCCAATGGGGTGCTAGAACCAGCTCAGGAATTTTGCAAATCAGTTGTTTCAAACAAATAGCTTGAATTGGACGGACGTGTTGGGAGTATTTTCACCACAGTAATCAGTAGACACTACAAATTTAGGCTCCCATCACTAAAATAAAACATCTGGTTTTATGAAGCATTTACCAGCAAACCACTGGAAATAACTCAATAATTCACCGGTGAATTAATATCATCTTAAATAACCCATTCCCCTCTTTTGAACATGTCCAGTGTTAAATATGAAACCTTATTGTCAGTTATAGAAAATTCCACAGTATTGACAGAGTTTGAGAAAGCTCATATTATTTTTGGAATAAATGGGAACTATCAACATTATGTTAGAGGTAGAAAATAAGGTCCATCCATTTAATTAATATTAAAATTATTAATTTGTAAATAGCTGTACTTTCGAAACTGTAATATAACTCTATGTCTGCCTGCCTAATTATTTTTAGCCAAATTAGTACTATGCACTTGCTCTCTAGGAGCAAAAAGTGGCGACATACAATGGAAATAGAAGTAGATTGTCTGAGAAAATGAATGACAAGAGCAGTTAGGTAAGTGAGAGCCCAGAGCAGCGGTGGTCTCCCAAGAGAAAATTATTATCAGATATGCCACATACACGCAGACTTTGCTCTCACATGCATGTGTGTGTGTGAGCATACATGTATGTGCACACACACAGACTGCGTATGCACACATTGCCTGTTTGCACATGGTAACTGGAGACGGCATTTACCTCGTGCTGATTCTGTGCTAGGAGCTGCTGGAGCACATGTATTGTCACTGGTCATGTGCAGAGCAACTCCTCGAGATAAAATACTAATACCATGTTTCCCCGAAAATAAGACCTACCCCGAAAATAAGCCCCAGTTAAGATCGTCAGCCAGACGGACGTGTTTAGTACATTATGACGATGTCCCAGAAGATGACATGACTGTATTTGAATACATGTAGATTGTTGTCCATGAAGAAATAAGATGTCCCTTGAACATAAGCCCTAATGCATCTTTTGGAGCAAAAATTAACATAAGACCCAGTCTTTCTGGGGGGGAAACACGGTATTATCTTCATTCTAGAGATGAGAATCTGAAGCACAGGTTAGTCAGGTCATGAGGCCGGCCAGTGGTGGAACGTGGCAGTCGGAGCTGTGAGCTTTAACACCATGGCAATTATGAGGTGGTAAAGGGAATGTGTGTTGGAAGTTCAAGTCTGACCCTGCCATTTTGCATCTGGGCCGCCTTGAAGAAGTGTATTAATCTCTCTGAGCCTCAGTGTCCTTTGCTACAGAGATTAAATTACACTTACCTCCAGGAGTGGTGATGAAATTATATGGTGATGGTCATGGCAAGTATTGGGCAGAGTAGATTTTTTAACACATACTACATCCTCCCTTTGCCTTCTGCCTCTTTCATGACGGATGTGGGCACCGGAAGGGGCCTCTACCTGTCTGTGAAGATCCTCAGACCTCGCCCTGCTGGGAGGGTCAGAGAAAGAGAGAGGTGAGAGCAGTAAGACATGCCCACCTTACTGTACTGTACTGTGCCTGTTTGCTCGCTGCTGGCTGAAGATAACAGTGCTTAGCTTACAGGGTTTTTATGAAAATCAGATGAGATCAGTTTTGTGTAAATGCCCTACTAATGTGACATAAGGGCACGTCAGGTATTATAATTCATTCCAATCTGTCTCATTCAGCATCATAAAGGCAGGAAGAATCCCACAGCCTAAGCATTGTTAGGAGACTGATTTGTGTTTTCAATTGTTCTTCTGGAAATTTTAAAAGTGGTTTCAGCCTAAATGAGTATTGAAGCAATTTCTATTTCCCTTTAAATTCAGAGATGCCAAAACCTTGTGGTTTAGACTCCCAGCAAATACCACTGGAGCTGGCTGCCTGCTCACAGTTTTAATCAAGCACTTAGTACTTTGCTGAAAGGAAGAAAATGTCCTCAATCATGGTTAAGCCTTTTAGTAAGACGGACAAGCTCACCTATTGAGGACCCACTATGGTTTGAAGGTCCAAATTCATTAGCCTGGTTTCCAAGGCCCTTCAAGGTTTGAATTCTGTTTTATCTCTATCCCTCTGCCCTTCTCCTGCAGCTTCCCTGGGTCCCTGATCTACCCACCATTCAATAAATACATCATTACATTCCATATCTCTGTGCCCTTACCCATGCCTTCCCCCTTGTCTGGAATGCTTTTGCCTCCACCAGCCTGCCACCACTTCATACAGATGTCCGTGTTTACAGTGAAATCTTACTCATCATTCAGCTATAACTCGAACATCCCCTATCCCAGAAAGTCTTCCTTCTCCGTCTCACTCTCAACCTGAATGTATGTCTCTCTCCCTTATGTTTCTCTTGGAGTCATTTATGCAGCCCTCCATCCATCTCTCTGTCCATCTATCTGTCTCGCCGTCCTTTCCTTCCTCTCTCCCTCTTTCTCTCCCTCCATTCTTCCCTCCTTCTATACCAACATATATTTCTCCCTCATTCTCATTCCTTTTCTTCTTCCCTCCCTTTCTTCATCCATCATCAAACATCTGAATGTCTTTTATATTCTAGGCACTATCCAAAACCTTAAAGTCCTAAAAAAAAAAAAAAAAAAAGGTGAAAACAAACAAAACCTACACTAGGTCTCAGTCTTAAACATCCCCTTATTTAATATTGAAAATTTGTAACATATTGTAGTTGCAGTGGGTAATTGAGATAAAGGATGGAAGAATGTTTTTCCTGGGTAGGTCAAAGAAGACTTAAGATAAGAGGCGATATCCACACTTACCCATTTTAAAGAATGCATAAGAAATTGCCATGCAGACCTCACGGATTGCAGTAATTTTCATGCTGTTGTGTGCTTCCTTGTAGGTATGGTTTTCTACCTCTGTTATTCTGGGAATCATTTCAGGGCATAACTCATATATAGTTATTCATTCTGAGCCCCTTGAGGAATGCCTGGAAAATTGAAATGAATGAACGGATAGATGCATGGTGATGTTTTGGGAAGAGAACAATATTTTCTTTTTATTAACATGAAGGTGCTCATGATGGCAAGACAGGAAGAAATCCAGTCTTAGAGATGAGCGCTATGAAGGCGAATCTCACACTACATTGTGAAGCAATACTAACCAATGCGTATTAAACACTTTATATGTGCCAGACGCTTGCTGTATATTTTTCCTTCATTTTTATAATCAATCGACAATACCATCTTGGCTCATAGGGATTATTATTATCTTTATTTTTAAGACTGACAAAAACTATCACACAAAGAGGTAAGGAAAGTTTTCCCAGGTCACACAGTTGTGACTCAGCTGAGATTGAACTCTAGCCCTGGTTCCTGAGCCCAGACTCTTAGCCCCTGCATGATACCCATCCACACTGGTCCTCTTTCGAGTGCGGCAGAGGCCAGCCGAGGGCATTCTGGAAGATGTTTCACCCGCACATCAAACCTGTACTGTGTATCTCTACCTGAAAACTCAGTTCAACCTTGGGGGACACAATGATAGGTCACTTGAATCATTTTAGTAGGTACGTAAAAATCTCTTCTCTGGGATTTCGATCCAAAGCAATAATGAGTGACATATTCTAGATGGCACTGTGATTTAGCATTGTCTCTGCTGCCAGGCACCCCAAACTTCAACTCGAAGTTCGGCTGTGCCCAAAAGATTTCAGGCAAAAAAATGAACAAAAAGCTATTCAATTCAGCTCAGCCTACATTTTGTCATCTATAATAACAGTATAATGACAACTAATGTTTCAAAATTAAATGAGATAATATATGTCAAATGCTTATATGTCAAATAGTGCCGATCTTATGGTAAGTGGTTAATAAATATTTTGTTAACCCTCAATATTGTTAGCTGAGATAGATATGTAATTTATGTTATATACAAATATTTAACAGCAAAACTCTAAAATATTACACGTTCTGCACCATGTGTTATTTAGCATAATGTATACTATAATCTATTATCCCAGACTATAAAACTATTTTGTTCTATACATACCATGTTTCCCCCAAAATAAGACCTAACCTGAAAATAAGCCCTAGCATGATTTTTCAGGATGACATCCCCTGAACGTAAGCCTTAATGTGTCTTTTGAAGCAAAACTTAACATAAGACCCGGTCTTATTTTGGGGGAAACATGGTAGTATAGTCCTTAAAATTTTTTCCTTTCATTTCCATTCCATCTTTTAGCAGCTGCCCTACAATGAGCTTAGTATAAGCACAGGTTTTAAAGTCTTCATTCAGTTGAATCTTATTCTTTCATTTATTAGCTATGTGACCTTAGCCAAGACATTGGACATTAATAAGAACGATAATAGTCATCCCAGGCTCATTAGGTCTTCTGAGGATTAAACGAGGCACAAATCAGTAATCTCTAAGCACACTGTTTGACAAACAGTAAGCACTTTAAAAATGTTATTATTGCTTTTAGCATCATCACCACTATTTTCCTTGTCTCCCCAAAACCCCTGAGCATATTGTGTGTACACAGCACACATCCCAAAGATGATGCAGAAATGGCTGAAGCTTGGGAAATACTTGCTCAATTCCAGAGCATTCTGCCTACTCTTAGATCCCTTCCAACTCTCGCTTGTTACGACTCTACATTAATAGGAGAATAAGATCCAGAGCTTGAGAACTTGCTGGCACCAGTTCTCCAGGGAAGCAGGACAGATGCCAATTTACCAGCTGCCTTTTTGTTTGTCCCAAGACTTTGGGTATAAGGACCAATATTGGCAGCTGGGGATGCTAGATGTTCTGCATTGTCAAGGACAGTCCCTCACGCAAAGAATTGTTTGATCTGTCATATGATTTCAAAGGTTTTGCTGTACAGTTGTTAATAAATTGCTTATAATTATTACAATCACACAATCATTACAGACACACACACAGAGTATGTTTCTCATGGTTTTAAAATAAAGATAACTGTCTGGGAACACAACCACCCTGTTGAGTGACAAAAGATTTATTTATTTATTTTATTAATTAAATTTTACTGGGGTGACAGTGGTTAGTAAAGTTACATAGGTCCCAGGTGTACAATTCTGTAATATATCATCTGTATATCACATTGTGTGTTCACCACCGAGGCAGTTCTCCTTCCATCACCATATATTTGATCCCCTTTACCCTCATCTCCCTCCCCCCACCCCCCCTTACCCTCTTGTAACCACTAAACTACTGTCTGTGTCTATGAGTTTTTGTTTCTTCATTTGTTTGTCTTATTCCTTTGTTTTCAGTTTTATATCCCACATATGAGTAACATCGTATGGTTCTTGACTTTTTCTGTCTGACTTATTTCACTTAACATGATAATCTCAAGATCCATCCATGTTGTTGCAAATGGCTCTTAATTTGTTATTTTTAGACTGTTACCAAGAGTTGTTACCCATTGAGAAAATCACCAAGAGTAATAACTTCATGATAATTGAATTGCCAATATAACACCCTCTAATCAGCCTTATTTGTAGCTGTCAAATTCCGGGGAACTTATGATGCTGGCAACATTGGAGAATTTGCTAGGTCTTCTGGAGTGTTTATGTGTCAGTAATTATACACTCGTACAATAAAATATGTATAATAAGCGATAAGGAATAGTTATGTACATAATAAAATGTTTATATGTGGTAATATGTTTTATTTATTATAGATTTAATTTTCTCATAAACTAATTTTAGTTCATATACTATAATACATTCAGGTGTTTCTGTTGGCTTTTCTTGAAATCATTATTGTAACTAGGTGATATTAACTGTGAATTTCATGTCAGGATTTTGCTAAGCAGCCTTGCAAAATATTTATTAGAAAGTGGAAGTGTTGGAACAAATCGTGTCTCGGAGTTGAAGAGCTGCTGGCTCTGTGGAGTCCTGCAGTGTGGCTTCTCCACTTTCTCCCGGTGTGATGTTGGGCAGTCCTTGACTTCAAAGCCTGAGTTCCCCCTGAAAGAGGGGATTCCATCCATGTACCCAGGGTTATATCAGACCCTAAAAGTGCTTAGCAGAGCTCCTGGCACATGAGAAGCAGTCGGATACAGAGTTGAAGACAAATAAATGATAGGTTTTATAGATACATAATTCAGACATACAGGAACAGCAAACAGCCAAATTAAATATTCAAAAGAATACATATTGACTAGAAGCATTAGGCATCATCTTTAATTTATGTATTGGTTGATTGTTCAAATACCTTTGTACAACTTACTTTTGGACAAGAATTAACATTCCCATTGGGTAGAGATGAGTCTTGAATGTCATGCTAAGTGGCTGGGACTTGATCCTAGGATTTAATATCAGCAGTAAAATCTGAGTAAACAAAAGACTAACAGAATGTCATACAAATGATACCAACTTATTGCTCAGTCCAATCCAAGTCCTAACTTTTCCCTAGAAATGCACAGATCTCTTAGTGAGCTTTCTGAATCAATAACAGACCTGGTTAGTTCTCTGTCCAATGGCTCCCCATTTTACATACAGTAAAAACTGAAGTCCTTGAGGTAGTTGGCAAAGCCCTACCTAATCTGGCCTCTGTTATTCTTCTACTCATCTTCTCTCCTCTTCCCCTTGTTCACTCTACTCCTGCCACACTCACCTACTTGTTACTTAACACGCCAAATCATCTTCCTCTTTTGCTTTGGCCTTTTCTTTTGCCTGGACTATCCTTTCCCTAGATGCTCATGTTGCCTGCTTTCTTTTCACGCCTTGGCTCAAACATCACTTAGGGAGGTCTACCATGTTCTCTGTATTTAAAATCGCAGCACTCCTCCCTGTTCTCCCTTCCCCATATCCGATTTGATGTTTATCCATAAAAGTAGGTAAACCCTCTACCATAATATGTGATTTACTACTTCACCCTACTAGAATATCAAATCCAGGAAATCAGGAAGTTCCACCTCTTTTATCCTCTGCTATATCCCCCGCAGGGCATAGCTCTTGGTAAGAGCTTAATATTTGTTGGATAAATGAAAGAATAAGTGAATTGCTCCAACGCTAAATCTTTTTCCCACAGTCAGTATTCAAGACGAAAGAACCACAGTGCCTTCAATTCGCCCTCATAAATTCCTATTTCATAACCAATTCATTCTGAGGGTAATTTTTTATTGCGTACAATTTTATTGTTACATTTCCACCAATTCTGACCAAAGAGCTAAAGAGAAATGAGCATGATGAAAATAGACAAAAGTAATATACATACTTTCTATATGTGTAATTTTCACTTGAATCATTTGTCCTCTTTTAATGAGGAACTGATGCTATGCAAAAGCAATCCTCAGATCTGAAAGAACTCAGGAGGAACACAAAAATCACTGTGCTGACATCCCACCAGGCATTTCCTTTATGTTAATTACTTTCATTGCATAGACCCTAAACTCATTCATTTAATGCTCACTTTGATAGGCTTTCTCCTTTCTTCAAGTTGCGTAATGACATTCTTTCAGGCACTCCTTTTCCCAGTGTTCCTATATAAAACTTGTGTAATGTTTTTCCTCTTTCCAAATCACCCAATATAGTAATATGTTAAAACCATCTTTAGTACCTTCTCTTGATTTTTGGTAGCAAGTAAGAAGGTTTTTATTTTAATTCCTGCCCCCAAAGTTATTTTCTTTTTCTTTTTACTGTTAAATGCTGATGTTACTTCTGGAGTATCAGAGTAAAGGACTTTGAAAGTCCTATATCCAAAAATCAACAGTATAATTGGACAAAACTGACCAAAATAACTATTTTGGGACTCTAGAAATTGATCAAAGACATACATCAAATGGAGAGGTATTTACTTACGAAAAAAAACTATTAAAAGCCTACTAACCTAAGTAAAAACAGCAATTTACTTTTCCTGTTTTCTCCTTGTGATTCTTTCATCTGACCTTCTGGGCTGCAGGGTCTCCTATCCTTGATGCCACTAGGAAGAAAGTCTCTACCTAATCAAGTTAAGTCTTACCTAAGCAGGTTAGATTTTTACCTGAGTTTTAGCTATCATTGCCATACAACTTATAACAAGGACTCACTCTTTCAGCAAAGCCAAAAATAACATTGGAACACAACCCAAAGTGGGTAACTTTCATAAATTTTGACCCTCCTCCACAATTTCCCCACTTTTGTTTATTGTTAAGGGTCATCGAGTAAAAGAGTTTACACTTCCAGAGTGGAACAGAAACTCTGGATGAATGGTTGGCAAACTTTTTCTGCAAAAGCCAGTTAGCAAACATTTTAGGCTTTGAGAGATGCACGTGGTCTCTGTCACACATTCTTATTTCTAAACACCGCGGAGAAATAAAAAAAAACAAAAACACAATCTTAGCTTGTAGGTTATTAAAAAGGGGAATAGGATTTGGCCCATGGTCCATAGCTTGCCAAACTCTACCATAGATATTTGCCTTTTCAAAAATTAAACTTTTTATTTTGAGATCATTGTAGATTAATAAGCAGTTCTAAGAAATAGTACAGAAGAATCTCTTGTACCCTTTCCCCATTTTCCCCTATTGTTAACATCTTCAAGTTTTATAGCACAATATCATAACCAGAAAATTGACATTGGCATAATCAAGAAAATGTTATTGAGGTTTAAGCCTTTCTACAATTTTAATAATATCAGTTAAAGTTAAGAGTTTTCCTGAAACCACTGTTTTGGCTACATCCTATGAGTTTTAACATGTTGTGCTTTTATGACCATTCCTTTTACCATAAATATTTTCTAATTTCTCTTGTGAATTTTTCTTTAACCCATGGATTCATTACACGTGTGTTGTCTAGTGATAAATTTGGAGATTTATTTTCAGACTACCATACTGATATCTAATTTCATACGGTTGAAGTCAGAAAACACAATCTGTAAGATTACAGACTTCTAATAGTTAGCCTTTTCTTGTGGCCCATCATCTGGCCTATGGTATTGAATGTCCCATGCGCATTTCAAACTTTGCACATTCTGCAGCTTTTGGGTTTATACTCTGTCAATGTCAAAGTAGTGTCAGATTATAAACCACAGTATAAAATAAATATCTGAGCCCAAACCGATATAAATAAATGATTAAATATCAAAAATTGAATTATAAGAGACACAGCTCCCATGCAGAAAAATTCCAAATAATTTATATAGATATCACACCCTCACAAAGTGCAGCATTCCCGCTCTGTAAGTATGGGTTATGCACAGTGAATGGCTTCCAAAGAGTACAGTGTAAAGAGGAGGGGAACGTGAAACTACTAAAGAGAAATCTGACAATCACTACCTCGGCCAAGTGATCAAGTTCAACATCAGTAGCCATAAGTCATGTTGATAGTCTATGCCCTTGATATAATGTGATGAGAATGGCACTTCACCTCTTTGGATTTCCTGACAAAAAACCTACAGTCTCAGTCTAATCATGAAAAAAAAAATTCGAAAAATCCCAACAGAAAAACATTTTACAAAATAACTGACCAACACTCTGCAAAACTGTTAGGCTCATCAGAAGCAAGGAAAATTTTAGAATCTGTCACAGACAAGAGGAGCATAAGGAGACATAATCACTAAGTAGCATAAGATACCTGGTTAGGGTCTTGGAATTTTAAAAAATTCATTAGATGAAAGCTAAGGAAGTATGAATAAAATATGGTCTTAATACTAGTATATCAATATCAGTTCATTAATTGTAACAAATATGCCATACTAATGTAATATGTTAATAACAGAAAACTGACCTCAGGTAACTCTATAGTATCCTCAAAATTTTTCTATAAATCTAAAACTATTCTAACAATTAAACTTATTACAAATTTAAAAACTCATCTTCCCCCCAAAAGCTGTAACTTTACAATTTCATAAAAAATTGACATACTTTTGGATAAATCTGAAAAATATGTATAAAATCTGTACACTGAAAATTATAAAACCTAGCTGAGAGAAATTAAAGAAGCTCTAAAATGGAGAGATATACTGGTAAATTCAATAATGCTGTCCATTATACCCAATTTATCTACAGATTTGATGGAATTTCAAACAAAATTCCAGAAAACTTTTTTTAATTGGCAAGGTGATTCTAAAAGCCACATGGAAATGCAAAGGATTTAATAAAGTCAAAACATCTCTGAAAACAAAAACAAAGTTGGACAAACACTACCTGATTTCAAGACTAATTATAGAGCTACAGTCCTCAAGAGAATGTGATTCTAACATTGAGACAGACAAATATGTCACTGGAAGGAGATAGACAGTCCAGAACACATCAACTGATTTTCAACAAAGATGCAAATGTAATTCAATGAGGAAAGGGCAGCCTCATTAAATGGAACTCAAACAATTAGATAGTCATATGTAAAAATATGGACTTTGATCCATATTTTGTACAATATATGAAAAATAACTCCAGATGGATGATAGACCTCAATGTAAAACCTAAAACTAAAATTGTCAGAGGAAAACATGAGGAAAAATCTGTTACTTTGGAAAACCACAGCCAATAATTTTTTTAAACTAAAACCTATGTAACTTTACTAAACACTGTCACCCCAATAAACTGTAATTTTAAAAAAATTCATGTTTATCTAGCTTTAAATAAATTTTTAAGAGCAAACCGAAACCCTCCAATAATACCGTCTCATCATTAAAAGCATTTGCCTCTTTTATCATGTACCTTGAGTATTGATGTTGACATTCTCTCTCCTCCTGGATTTGAGTCCTATTCCTGCCTAAACAGCCCACCATAGAAACTGGCACGGGGTATTTGCTCAATAGATATTTCTCTTAAAAAGTATGAACAGTGAATGAGAACAACGAAAACATCCATAATAGCTGTGATTGCTAAAGTGACTGTCTAGAGTGAAGCATTAGTTTATTTAAAATTTTTTAGGTATCCACTCCATGGCAGACATTGTATAAAATATGTGGCATAAGAAAACTCACATAACCACACACAACTCTTTATGGTAGGTTCTATTGTCCTATTTCATAGATGAGAAGCTGAGGTTTAGAGAGATTTACTTATTTGCACAAGTTTGCTATGCTAAAAAAAGGTTAAGTGATGGCCAGATGATTCTGAAAGAACATTGACCTTGATGAATTTTTCTAAGTACTAAGTAGGTGAACTTGGATAAGTCCTTTTCTTATCTGACCTTTATTTTCCTCATCTGAAAAATGAAAGTAAGGATTTTGATGTGTGTTATCGCTATTACCATTTGTCAAGAGTCTGAGGCTTTCAGGTTTTTCCATCCCATATGACTTAGCCTAGAGATGTCATGGCTACTCTGAAAAATAGGGATTCTGCTTTCATCCAACTTTGAAATTGCCAACCCTGTGTTCTCCATCACCCACATCTTTGATTGCATCATAATTCCATAGCTAAGTGTCATTTATCTTCCCTTTCACGAACTTTGAGACCTTGTGCAAACATTGCCCCATCTGAGAAATCAAAGCCTTGAGCAGAGACGCATTTCAAACTGTGTACACAGTAAAAACAAATTTTCCCATTTTTAAAACTGACTGCAAGAAACATCTTGGGGATAACGCAATGATAATATCTGATCTGATTATATGTAAAGAAACAAATATACACACTCTTACCCTATTAGAGGGTATGCCAACAGGACTCTAGCTCAGGCCAGAAAAAAAGGAAACAATAAAAAAGGCAGCATATTGTGAAGCTGATGGCTTGATAAAAAGCAGCACTGTGACATTTATGAAAGATTCTTTTATTTTTTTTTTTTTATTACTTTGGAAGGAAAGGAGGAAATGTCCCTAGTCCCTTTCCTTTTTTGAAAGGCATTTGTACAATGCCTTTCTGAGGTGAGAAGAACAACCGTATAGGAAACTGTAGGAATCTGCCTTTGACTAAGCCTATTGTGGTTCTTGAGACTGTTAGATGAGATTTTTTTTTAAGAGGCTCTGGGTTGGAACATACCATGTTTAATTAATTGAGTGGGAATCAGTTTGATTCCACAGAGAACAGGACCACAGAAAGAGCCTTGGATGTAGTGAATGGAGGTCATATGGATCCCGGTTTCTGGTCAGTTCCGTCACCACAAACATCTAACTTCCTACTTCAGCCTCAGTGGACCCACTAGTTCAGTTAGAACACTTCAAAGTCAGTATTCGCTCTTCAAGACACCATGAAATTTTGGTTTATGAAAAATCAAATAACCTCTTACATATTTTACCCTGTGAAGATAATTTTAGCACTTAGGAAGCCTGAAAACATGCCAGGTACTACAGTAAATACATCTGTTGCCTCATTGCCCCACCCCCCAGCTTTATTGAAGTATCATTGACAAATAAAATGGTGAGATGAAGCGTATACATTGTGGAAGGCTTCCCCCTGAGTTAATTAACACATTTACCTCATATGTTTCCTTTTTTATGTGTGAGAATGTGTACATGCTACTCTCTTAGCAAATTTCAATTATACAGTACAATGTTATCAACTACAGTCACCGTGTTATCGTTAGATTCTCAGACCTTATTCCTCTTTGACCTTTCACAATGGTAAAAGTTGATATCCTGTTATCAACCTTCCCCTCCTTCTCCCAACCCCCCAGCCTCTGGCAACCACTTTTTTACTCTGTGTCTATGAGTTCAACTTTATTTATGTATTTTTAATTTTTTTAAAGATTCCACATATAAATGGTACCGTTCAAGATTTGTCTTTCTCTGTCTGGCTTATGTCACTTAGCAAAATGCCCTCTAGTTTCATTCATGTTGTCACAAATGACAGGATTTCCTTCTTTTTAAAAACTAAATAATATCCCATTGTGTATTTATTCCACATTTTCTCTTGATCTGTTCACCCACTGATGGAAACTTAGGTCGTTTTCATTCCTTGGCTACCATCCAAAATGTTGCAATAAACATGGGAGTGTAGCTATCTCTTTGAGATAATGGTTTTGTTTTCTTTGGATATATACCCAGAAATGGGATTGCTAGCTCATATGGTAGTTCTATTTTTAATTTTTTGAGGAACCCCCATACAGTTTTTATAGTGGCTGTACCAGCTTACATGCCAGCAACAGTGTCCAAGAGTTCCCTTTTCTCTCCATTTTCACTAGCATTTGTTATCTCTTGTCTTTTTGATAATAGCCATCTAACAGGTGGAGGTGGTATCTCATTGTGGTTTTGATTTACATTTCCCTGATGATTAGTGATGTTGAACACCTTTTCCTGTATGTATTGGCTATTTTTTATGTATCTTCTGTGTAACAATGTCTATTCAGGTTCTTTGCCCATTTTTAAATTAGATTATTTGATTGTTTGCTATTGAATTGTATGAGTTACTTGTATCTTTTGGATATTAACTCCTTATCAGACATGTGTTTTGCAAATATATTATCTCCCATTCTGTAGGTTGCCTTTTCCTTTCATTGGTAGTTTCTTTTGCTGAGCAGAAGCTTTTCAGTTTGATGTAGTACACGTGTTTATTTGTGCTTTTGTTGCTTTTGCTTTTGGTGTCAAACCCCAAAAATCATTGTCAAGACCAATGTCAAGGAAATTAACTGCTGTGTTGTCTTCCAGGAGTTTTATGGTTTCAGGTCTTATATTCAAGTCTTTAATTCATTTTGAATTGTTTTTTTATTTATGGGATAAGATAGTGATCCAGTTTCATTCTTTTGCATGTGGCTGTCTAGTTTTCTTAACACCATTTATTGAAGAAGCTATCTTTTTCCTGTTGCATATTCTTGGAAACTTTGTCAAAAATTAATTGACCACATATGCACGGGTTTATTTCTGGGCTTTCTATCTTGTTCAATTAATCTGTGCATCTGTTTTTATGCTAATACCCTATTGTTTTGATTATTATAGCTTTGTAATATAGTTTGAAATTGGGAAGTGTGATGCCTCTAGCTTTGTTCTTCTTTCTCAAGATTGTTTTTGGCTTTTCAGGGTCTTCTGTGGTTCCATACAAATTTTAGGATTTTTTTTCTATTTCTGTGAAAAATGTCATTGTAACTTTGATAGAGATTGCATAGACTCTGTAGATTACTTTGGGTAGTATGGACATTTTAACAATTTAATTCTTCCAGTTCATTAACATGGACTAGCTTTCCATTTATTTGTGTCGTCTTCAATTTCTTTCATCAATGTCTTAGAGTTTTCGGTGTAATGTGTTGTCTCATTTAATCTTTACGAGAACTCTGAAAGGTAGCTGTCATTATAAGTCTTTCATTGATGAAGAGATTGAGGCTCAGAGGGGTAAATAATTTGTCCCAAGTCACACAGCAAACAAATTGGTAGAACCTAAATTTGAATCCAGATAATTTGAGTGACCATGAAATAGGTAAATCGGAGAGCCCTAAAAACCACTATGGGAGACCAAATAGGGAGACTTAGTACCATGGAGTGTATCTGACATCCATCTGGCCAGGTCAGCATTTCTCAAGCCACACTTATTTATAAACTTACTTCTTCATGTTTGCCATATCCTCCAGTTAACTGGGTCTCCCTGGTGGTGACTGCAGTCTGTATAAGCATCTCAAGATGACATTTACTTAGTCCTAAGTACTAATGTCTGGAAAGTCAGAGTTTGGATATGTCAGTTACATATTTTAAAGAAAAGAAAAACAAATAGAATTATTTTTTAAAAAAATAATAAAAACATACCCATCAATAATTGCCCTTCTACCTAAAACCGTCTTTGTATATAAGCCCTGCACTTAAGGAAGTGCAGAGTCACTAATGATAAGCCCTCAATAAACACTTGTTAAATTGTGTTGAATCCATTTTCAATTCCCAATGAAAGAATTTGGGCCCAACTCTGGGAGTTATGCTGCCTGCACTCTCTCCCTTCACACACGTCACAGTAGTAGATAGAAAGCAGGGGTCAGGTGCTATGATCATGGAGGGACAGGTCTAGCGGGAATTCCACCTAGACAGCAGGAAGCATTTCCCAGTTAAGGTGCGACCCAGGAGTCAGGCATGTACTAGAGTTATTGCAGGAAGTAAGACTCCAGTGACAAAGCCAATTAAAGGTGATCATTGCCCAAGTGGGTAAGTGGAGACAAAGGCCGAGTGTATCCTGATAAAGTGAAATTCCAGAATTGACCAGAAAGGGCAGGGACAGAGTGAAGCACAAAGAGCTGATTCAGTACAACTAAAAGATGTCAAGATGGATGTCGTGAAATCAGTCCCCTGCCTCAGGGTTTCTGCTAATTCCTTAAGAAGTGACTCTTACCTTTACATCAGATCTTCCTACTACACGACTTTAGCATCAGAGCACGTATACCGTGGGTGCCAAACAAATGGACACACATTTTAAGAAAGGAAAAAAGAAACTGTATTAAAATTACACGGATGGGAACCACTTTGAGCACCTCTTGTAATTGCAGAAGTCAAATGTGACTTGTATTCATCGTTTGTTATTGGTATATATTGAGTATTACAATTTTAATACAGTTTTTTCCTTTCTTAAAATGTGCATACATTTTTTGGCACCCTCCCTGTATTTGCTTACATGAACCAAATAGGAAGATCTATTGAGCCTTCATTCCAGACAGTGGATGACAAAGTCAGTTGGCCTTTCTAAAACCAAGAGTGGAAGAAACCCTCAAGGCATTGTAGATAGAACTGGATAAAATGTGACCTTATTGTCCCTTTGGTTGCAATGCCCAGACAAATCTGTTAAGAAGTTCCCTGTTATTAAAAAATAAGACTCATTCCTTCTTGGATTTGCCGTACATAGACAAATGGTAGAAAGCACAGAAAATATGAGAACATTTTAAGTGCAAAAAAAAAAGAAAATTTTATTTGACTTTGATTTGTATGAACTGAGAAAAAAACTAACTCAGAGAGTGCTGCTTACAAAATTGAGCTGGAAATACTGGCCTGATTCATTTCTGACTCAACCACAGATTTATTAACAAATCTTAACTAGTTATTCAACCGCTCAAAATCTCAATTTACATATTTGAAAAATGGGTACAAAAATAGCATCAAATCTCATAGAGGTATGGTGAGGTTTAAATGAGAAATTCTTAGCAGAGAGCCTATAGAGGGAACACAGTAATCACCCATTAAATGCTCAGGTTTTTTCCTTACTTTTTCGTAGAACATTTTGGTCCACATTCTTGATCAAGATTCAGAAGAAGCCTAGTACGCCGATTGCAATGGTTGTCATAGCGATTGAGTTATAAATTGCAGTGAGTCCTTGGGTACGTTGTGGAGCATTTGTGAAAATCACAGGAAGGAATAAGTGATCGCAAAGATGATAAGGAAGTTTTCTCAACCTTACTTTGTATGTTTTTACATTTCAAAGCGTTGTCGTGCCTCTCTCTGAAGGGATTTCAAATAAATGAGGAGGCCTGAACAGGTACAATCCTATTGCAGAGGTCACATGAATTACTAAGTTAAGGAATAGATAGAGGGCTAAAGTCCAGAAATTCAAAAAGACGTACTAGAAGTCATTATCAGTAGAGCCCAAGGACAAAGAAAAATGGAGGACATACTAACATTTCCTGTGATCTCACCTAAAGACGCTGAGTTCCGTTCTCCAGGTCGGGTAAATGAAGCTCAGAGAGCTTCAGTGTAGTGATCTAGTCTCTGGAATCTCTCAGCTTGGGACCAAATCCCAGCCCCTGCACTTATTAGCTGTATGAACTTGGGCATATAATTTAAATTCATCTGTGAACTCGGATAATGTTAGTGTCTCTGCTCACAGATTGTTGTAAAGATTCAATGAAGTATTTCATATAAAGCTTTAGAGCTACCCCGGCACATGACGAGAACTTCACACACATCAGCCATTGTTGTTTGTTGCTGTTGTTGGCAAGTGTACAAGGTATAGATATCCCTAGTGGGAGAATTTTTCCAATTTCATTTTATCAAATATTTGCCCACATTCATGAAAAATATTTCAGTTTTTATTCATCTGTGATATTGGGCTTTATGTTCCATCAGTAAGACCCTTGGAGGAGAAGAGTAAACGTCTAACACAAACTCATTCATATTTCTATGTCTCACTCTCCCAGGGAAGGCTTCCCAGAGGGACAGGTTTTAAGTGCTTTTTCTGGCTTTCTTCCAAGAAGATGGAGAAGTACACATATTATTCCATTGAAAATGCCCTCTGGGCCTATGAGAAAGGTCTCACCTAATGTCAAGTATAGAGAAGAGATATGTATTGTCAAATTAGAAAGTACAATACAATGGCACTCCCTCCCACCCCCCAAAAAGAAAAGAAATGCAGACCACAAATTTAAAGTGAACAAACAGAGAGAAGGCAGAGGTCTTACTATCTGATGACTTTGAAAGATATTTGAATGAGAATAAATCTCAGAATTCAAGACAGATCTGATTTTAAGTTCTAGCTCAGTCATCAAAAATCCATATGACTTTAAGCAGGTCAGTTGTTCAGTCTGCTCTCCAGTATCTCTACATGTAGAGAGAGAAATACTTACAATGGCTGTCAACTGTTGCCAAACTTGTAATACACAAATAAATAAATGAAGTTATAGCTACGACAGGAACATTAAAATGCCAGAAAGAGGCAGGAATTTATTATTTACTTCAGGAGATAAGATAAGAAGTGCTTGAATGCAGTAGAAAGAAAATGGGATTTGGAGTCAAACTTAGTCCAAATTCTGAGTTCACCCCTAATGAACTGTATTACCTTATATGTCATTTTATACCTCTCAGCCTTATTTTTCATATCACCATGCTTGTTTCATGGAGTTCTTCTGACATATCATCATGTGATCTAGAATTATGTGAGGCCCAGAGTGGGTAGTCACTAAAGATTGGGTATTACTGAAATGCATAAAATAGAACATGTAAGGCAAGGAAGGCAGAATGGAGAACTATGATCTCATCTGTAAGAAACTTACCCTTCTGTCCCCACAAATTTACTTAACTTTGGAGAGAAATGTGAACTCCGGGATGTAAAGAGCAACCTTATTTCTTAATATTTAAAAATGGTCTCCTAATGATGTCATGAAGGAAATGTCCCTGTTTCAAAGGTAATATCTTCCCAGGAAAAGGCCTAAGGCATGTAAAAGGAGTCCAAAATACTGACCTTGGGGACATTTAATTGGGTGAACTTGGGCAAATTCTTTAAGCTCTATGAACCCCAATTTCCCCTCTGTTAAATGAATGCCCTGCCTCCCTCAAACGTTAGTTGCACAGATCACATATGATCGTATTTTTATAAACTCTGAATATAATGGTACAAATTGTCATTGGGTGGTCGTGGTTGTGGTGGTGGTTGCCATTGTTGTTTGGCTCTTGCCTTAAGAATTCTGTAAAAGAAAAAGAGGACAGCATTCTAGATCTGTTTATAAATTTTTCAAGGAGCCATAGCTGATTTTTGCAGGTTATCACTGTAAGAAACCATACATGTTTTAGATATAAAACAGGATATATATTCATAGAAGAAAAATAAATAAAATTCAGATCATGATTTTTTAAATGAATAAGGTAGACCCACAGATCTACTGGAATTACATACTCTGTGGGATGGGAGGAATGTAGTCAATTACAAAAAAGCAGCCAACATTTTTGACTCATTCAGTATCCACACACTTTGCAGTGAGTATTTACAGTTCCTCTCATTGAAGAGTTAGAGTCTATTTCTCCACCCCTTGAATCCTGGCTGGTCTTGTGACTTATTTTGGCCAGTGAGATGCATTTAAAAATGCTAGTTTCAAGGTTAGGCCTCAAGGGACCATGCGTTTCTTGTTCTCTTGGATCCCTACAACCACTATATGAACAAGTCTGTCCTAGCTTGCTGGAATATGAAAGACCTCATGAAAGAGCATTCATTTGTTCCAGCCAATGCCATTCTCAACCAGACCATAGCCTGCCTCTCCCAAATATATGGGAATGCCCAACTTAGATCAGCAAAGCCACCTTCACCCAGATAAGCTGAATGCAAAGAAGACTAAAAGAACCATTCAGCTGCCCCATAGCCCATGTGAGCAATAATATATCCTGATTGGTTTAAGGCATGGAGGTTTGAAATGATTTGTTACACAGCAATAACTAACTCATGCAGGAATTTAAAAACTCGAATCCCATCTCTCTTGTGATATTGGAGCCCCATCTCTAACATACCACCAAATGTCAATCTGGGCTCTGTGAGCAACATGTCTATGCTTTCTTGATGTGTGGATCTTCTCCTAATAAAGATCATTCCATCTCGGGAGAGATCTGACTGCTGGAAGGTTTTCCTTGACTTTGAGCAAAGTTGGCAGCCCAGAAACTTGTATCCCTTGAATCACCCAAGAGAGGTCTAATGGCTCATCTACATTTCACTTAACTAAAAGAATTCTCAATTAGGATTACAACCTAAAAGGTTACTGAACTAACCCTGTACCCTTAGAGGATGAGAAAAGTTTGCTTTGTTGTGCCTGTTTTAACATTATTTCGCTGGGTCTGGTTTCCACCATGAATGAAAAATTAAGACATTCCAGAAAGTTGTTGAAGCCAAGAGATGTGAGAATCTTTAGAACTATATGTGTCCTGGTGAAATTAATGGAAGGCAGCTTCTTCCAGAAGGTCTGGATCAAGAATGAAGAGCTTAAATAAGGACAAGTAGCTGTAGTGGATATGAACGGATTCTACAGACCTTTGAGAGGTGAGCTAGCCTTCTAGACTGCTAAGTTTCTGCATGAGGCTGCTTTGGAGACCTGGGAGAGAGAAGATATGTTAAAGGGTAGCTACTTCTGCAGGTCCATCCAAGGGCCACCTTTTGAACTATCCTCAGCAAGGCAGCACCTTTGCTCTAGAAGCAGCCACATCAACCGATTGCTCCAAATTCATTGTTCATGTGTTGGGTTGAGTTCTGGCCATTTGCTCATTTGGTATCTGAACCGGAGAATTTCTCATCCTTGAATTAATTTACCACTCATTCAATTGGACTTTGGTCTCAGTTTTCTGTTCAGCACCTTGCTTTCTAATCCTCGGTCTTATTTTGTTTCCTCAAGCATGGAAGCTGCTTTTTGTAGCAGGAGCCTAGAGTTCACTGCCAATGAATAAATAGCCCAGAATTTAGACTTAATGATGACGAGACAGTTTCACCCAATACGCGGGAACATATTTACCAGCATTACATTAATGGTAGAATGATTGAAAGTAGCAGGATTTAGAGAGAAACAGAGCAACTTCTACCACTTTTAACTTATGTTATCTGTGACAAATTATTTAACCTGTTCAATTATTCAGATTCTTCTTTTATTAAGTGAGGAGCGTTATTACTAATTCATGAAGATGCAGTAAATATTAAAGGTGACATTGTAGGTAAATATCCTAGCAAAGAGCCTAGAACATAGGCATTCAATAACTAAGAGGTGATGTTGGTATCAGTATTAGTATTATTGCTAATATTAATATTATTAAATTAACACTTTCACAAATCATAAATCAATACTATTTATAATCCCAAAGCTTCCAGTCCTGGTTTTTCCCCTTTTCTAAGAGGCTCATATAGTGAGGACCGACTCAAAACTAAGCCCATTTCAGTCCTGATGAATTCAGTGGAGGGAGGGTGTCCATGGAGGTTGGCAGGCTCCTATAGAGACACTACATTCCATGGTCGCAAAACAACTAAGCGCTACTTTTCTCTAAAGTTACTCCGAGTTCTCTGTTAATAACTTTAATTGTACTAGTGCAATACTGGTACAACAGCTTATCTGTCAGGCCTGCCTACTATAATCAAGAATGAGCAAAACAATAGACCTGCCCACAGTAAGTTTCATCAATCACAGCACAGTCTTATGTGTGACAGAGTTCCAACTTGGCCGCCCACAGTGTAGTAACTCTAAAATATAAATTCAGGGATGCCTGAGGACTCCAGAAAAGACCTGGTAGGGAGCTACGTGCATGAAGGACAAAGTGGTACCTTGGAATATAATTTCTCTGGAGGGAAAAGAGGGCTGGAGCACCTGTATCTGCTCTAAGGCAATGGGGCAGTGACAGGGAGTTGGAGTGATTCTGAGTACAGCTCAGGACATGTTCAAAAGTGTCTGGTAGCCTTGCTCTCATGAACACACGCCTGACTTCTATAAAGAAAGAATTGCAATTAAATGTGGAAATGAACTAGCATGGACCATTGGAACGCAAACAACTGTAGCAGATGTATCCATTTCTAGAGAAAGGGGAGATGGCTTCAGCAGAAGTAGGAGACCCCAGTCTTCCCTCTGCATCTATGTCCCGATAATGCAAGCAGATGATTTCTATTAGTTGAATCTTTTTTCCAGCTTTATTGAGATGTAATTGTGGAAACCATTCCACAGTATATAAGTGTATCAAATTAACATGTTATATACCTTAAACTTACAAAATGTTTTATGTGCATTAGTTGAATCACGTCTTCATATATTTGATTACCTGATAAGAAACACCCTATCAATAATCCAAATAAATACTATAACTTTTATTTTTTTCCTGATTATATGAACAATATATATTCTTCATAAAACTGAAAAATAAAGAAAATTATAAGGAAGTTGGTTAGCATCTGCTTATTAGCTATTTTATTTGATTATAAAACTGATAGGAAACCTTTCTATGTGAACAGTATATAGTAGGCTTCCAGAATGATAGCACAATGACCAATAAGACTTAAAGTAAGAAAACCTTTATTTCTAGTAGAATTTTGCAAAGAGTGACAGCCACATACCAAAAACACTGAGCACTTGCTGCAAAATTAAGTAAAAACAAGACGGGGTTGAAGAAAATGTCAACATGACCAATAATTGACCACATCCCAAGGAACAAGAGTCTTAGGAATTGCATACAGGGACCCACTCAGCTCTGAGAGAAGCTCTCTATCATTCCATTCATGGAAAATATAGAGACCTCAGTGGCAGAATGGGAGACAGAGAAAAATCAGAGATATGAGGAAAAAATACTATAGTTTAAAAGATTCTAAAAATGGGTAACTAGGAGAAAAAAAGAGAAACCTTACACATCTTTAATATTCTCATCAAGAGACAAGAGGACTTAGAATCTTTAAAACCAGAGATTGCAGCCATAGAAAGAAAATAATTATTTATCAAAAAAAGACTGAAGAGAGGTGAAAAACATGTTTGTCATACTAAAAAAACAATGGAATTAATACACATCAGTTTGGACTAAAACAGAACAAGTCCACCAATTATGCCCAAATTTAAATTCAGAAACAAAGCCAATATGAAATTCACAGTAGAACACAAATGACATGGAAGGCAGAACAAAGTAAATAATTTCATTAATAAAATAATAATAATGATAAAGAACTTCTCCAGCTTAATAAAAAACAAGGAGCTTGCAAATGAAAAATACGCACTAGGCAATATTAATAAAATGACAGTAATCCCTTAACACAACTTGTTGTGATTTTCTTTAACTTCCAAGTATATTAAAAAAAAATTTTTTTTTAAAATGAAGTCCTATTTAGGGAGAAAAACTAAACTCAAGTTTCTCTATAAAGGAGCATAAGTTAATTTGTGCTCAGGATGCACTTCCAGCACAAATGAACTTTTGTAAGTGTAACTATGATGTGGTCTTCAATTTGCTTCATGTGTGATTTTCAATTGCACAGCTCATCTCTCAGCAAATTGTTACAGCTGGGAAAACTCAGAATGTTTTAAATAGTGTGACAAGTGGTTGGGACCCAAAGCTCCAAAGAGCACATCTTTCTCCTCGATGACTTCACAGAAGAGGGGGAGTGGTAGAAACATAGGTAAAGGTAGAACTAAGTATGGAGTGCAAGGATGAATGAATGAAGATAAACTCAGACAGTAAATGGTATCCAGAATAGTGGTATCTAATCAGATGGGGATTGGGAGTGGGAGGGCTCAGGACATACTCTCTGAAGCTGGTGATGCCTGAGCTGCATTTTAAAGTCGATGTAAAAATTAATCAGATGAAGAGGGCATGAGCAAAGGGAGGGCAGCCTACACAGCAGCGCAAGCCTGAGGACCACTGGAGGTTAAGATCAAAGGAACATGCCCCGTTTGACTGAGGATTCTTAATTACGCCTATGCCCACAATTTACTAAACATTACTAAACCTTGGTTTCTTTGTCTATAAAGCAAAAAATAAACAACAAAAACCCCTAAATGCTAGTATTGTGAAAATATAGTCGTGTCGCACAGAAGGATGGTTCAGTCAACAACCCTTCATCTACAAAGGTGGTCCCATAAGATTATAAGGGAGTTGAAAATTTCCTATCACCTAGTGGCAGCTTTGTGACCATCTGTAAGGTTGTAGCCATAGGAAAGTCATTGCACAATGCATGACTCACATGTTTGTGATGGCGCTGGTATAACCAAACCCACTGAGCTGCCAGTCCTGTAAAAGCATCACACGTACAATTATGTACAGTACACGATACTTGATAATGATAATAAACAACTATGGTTATCATTATTTTGAGTGTACTTTTTCTACTTATAAAAAACAAACTTTGCTGTAAAACACTATGCTGTGTTATGCCAGCAGCGCAGCAGCAGCTCCATACCTATTGTGTTTTCTGCATCTCTAGATTGCATTATATCCTCTTGTGCTTGATTTAATCTCGTGTTGTATAGAGTAACATGCTGTACTGTATGTAGCCTTGGAGCAAGAAGGCAATACCGTATAGCCTAGGTGTGCAGTAGGCAATACCATCTTGGTTTGTTGTAAATGTACTCTATGTTGTTTGCACAATAACGGAATCGCCTAATGGCTCATTTCTCAGAACATATCCCCTTCATTAAGGGGATAGTACATGACTATACTATGAGGTTAAAATCTCAAATCCTTACTATTAAAAGCAACATAAACTCTCCACACATTATTGTTGTGTATATATTTTCTCCTTGAAAGCTGTCATTTTTTTCCCTCACAGTAGTCATCTTCCCTTTGTATTTTGGTAGAACTGCTCAAATTTTCCCTCCACATCACGAAATTTGTGTCCTGCTGTCAGTTTGCCCCTTCATTACTTCTACTAGGAATTTTAATTCTTCTATTGCATTGTTGGCTTCTTTGCAGTACTTCTTTATCTCTGCTAGCTCTTTGGTCTTACCAGCCTGCTGCCTTTTGCATCTCAAGTGGTTCTCTGCTTAAGCCTTTCTGCTCCTATTTTGTAAGATTATTACTTCTTGCATTCTATTGATACATTTAGTTTTCTAAAATGTTTCTGTGATTCATAGGTGTAAGATGATTTTTTTCCACTTGTTCTGCAGTAGGTTTGATGTTTACTTTTCACTTGACTCACTTTCAAATGTGATAAGATTGATCTATACCATGCTTATGTGATGAGATTTATCTATACTGTGTTCCTGAGCTGTGTATCTATACACTATGTGTTTGCCAGCCTTCGTTTCCAGGCACTGTTCACTTGGATGATGGTTAAATACCATTCTTAAACAAGAAATGGAGCTCTGAGGCTCTGTGATGTGTTCCACGTATAATAGGGAACACTGAGTATAGACAAAGGACAAAACGAAAAGGATGGGAATGGAAGCTTCATGTTGACTGCTTTTAACAGAATGCCCCATATAAAAGAGGACTATTGGCTCCATTTTCTGTTGGTTTAGGCTTTATATTTCAGAGCCACAGGATATAAACTAGAGAATTTCCTACAGTTTTTTTCCAAAAGATAAATTTGATGTGTTTCCACTGGCTCCATAGAAACTTGTTAAATTTTTTTTCTATTGTTTTAATCTCTGGTTATTTGTCAAAAATAGTTTGAATTCCAGTAATTTTTAACAGATTTTTAAAAATGATGCTGTTGACAAGTTTTATCTTTTAAAAAAATGTATTTTCAAAGATATTTTTAGTGGTAAGTTGGAGAGAAACTGCATCAAAGACTGTTAGCCAGTATCCATTTTAAAATTAAAGTGAGAAATCATATTTAAGAGACATTTAAGAGGTAAATTCTATAGGGACTGGTGATAGATTAAATTGGGAAACAGGAAAAAGTTTAACAAGACGCTTAGGTTTTGGCAAATGAATATATGGGTGTAAGCTTTAGGAAGAAGTCTGGGCTGGAAATAAGAAATTGAAAGTCGTGTAGCCACTTGCCATCTGAAACCTGAAAATCAGGCGTGGAAGACCCCCAAGCACTTATTTTCCTCACATGTTGAGCCTGGAAAAATGCTGAAAGATAACCCAGGTGAATCAAACTTTTCTGTATGTGGCACAACTCGACACTTAACAATAATAATAATTGATAATATTATATTTCTACTATACTTATCAAGGGTCTTCACCCATTTTTCCTTAACTACAAACCCTGCTCAAAAAGCGTCCCTCAATTCAGATATATTTTACTCATTTTAGAATAAGTCAATTAGTTTCCCAGCATGATAAAATGGAGACTTTAGTAAGTAGGTGACAATGCAATGGAGAGTATAGTATATAGTGAAGAACTCTGTGATTTCTATCTATTTCTCTACACCCTCCTCACTTTTTCTTATTCAGAAGGTCCTCTCTTGTTCTTCCTATTACTATGACTGATTCCTTACTTGTCTCTCATAATCTTGCTTTATTACTTCCTAATCCACTCTCCACTTTCCTATTAACATTTGTCTATGTGTCTGTTTTTCCTAAATTCAAGTAAGGAACTCACAGCTTGATTCTTGCTTTAACAACCAGGAAAAAATCACAACCTTCCCCAGTCTTCCTCTATAAAATGGGGAACATTGGATTGCCTTGCATCTTTCATAATATAAAAGAGTAAAAAAGAAAAAATATGAGAAAGTGAACACAAATTTTACACATATGATTGTATGTTATATTTGTTAGGGTAACACTCGCGGTGTAAGAGATAAAACTCTGACATCTTAATAGCTTATCCAAATAAGATTTGTTTTTCCATCGTTCAATAATCCAATGGGTAATCTTTACAGTGATCTAAGGTCCAAGGCTTCTTCCAGCTCAACCTCTCCAAGGAACTCATAATTCTTCATTCTCTGCCAGCAAACAAGAAAATGGGATGGGAGAGTCACCCATGGGCGGCTTTTAAGAGCCAGGCTTGGAATTAATCTAGAATCATCTACTTCCAGTCCCATCCAACTGGTGACAACACAGTCATGAGGTCATATGTAACGGGGATGGGAAACTTTCTTTAGCTATTTACAGAGGATGAACATACAGCAATCTCTGCCATTTCATGAAGTCCCTATGAACTTAAATGGATGCTGAAGGAGAAGTACAATACAGTTTTCACTGATACAGTAAATCTCTGTCTTAGAGGAGTCAGTCTTTGGGATGAATCAAACATACAGATGACCCGTTAGAACTTCAGATAAAATAAATACTGCTGAGAATTTGTAGTACACCAGAACATACTGAGAGCTTACGAAGTGCCCCAGCAATTTGTGTATATGTATTTATTTACTAGTATACCATCCTTATATTTACATACGAGAAACATTCAGGTTCAGTTAAATCAGATTACTCACCAAAGTTCAAATGACTATGGATATTGGTAGACCTACACTCAAGCCCAAGGTAAAGGAAGGACTGATTTTGCCTGGAGATCTGAGGGAAGAATATTTGACAGAAAAAAAAAAACAAGAAAAAAAAAAAAACAGCAACACTTGAAATGGGTCCTGAAGGAGAAGTACAATGCAGTTTTCACAAGGCTGACACACAGTGAAAAATTTTTAAAGTAAATCAGAACTTGTTACTTCCCTCTTTAAAAACCACTAATGGCTTCTGCCACACTTAGAATAAATCCAAACTCCTCTTTGCACTAACTTGCAAAGCCTTGTGCAATCTGGTTTCTGACCATCTCTATGACCTTATCTTGTACCACTTGTCAGGTTCATTCCAGCCCCTGACCCATTGTCTGTTCTTTCTGTGTGCCCAAATTACTATAGGGCCTTAGAAATAGCTATTTCCTTTGTTTAGAATGCTCTGTTCTTGACCTTCACGTGCCTTGGAGAGGCTTTTACTGACACCCTTTTATTCTCTATTATCTAACCCTATTGTAATTCTCTTCCCAACATTTACCATTATCTCTCTCTCTCTCTCTCTCTCTCTCTCTCTCTCTCTCTCTCTCTCCCCCCCCTCTCTCTCCCTCCCTCCCTCCCTCCCTCCCTCCCTCCCTTCCTCCCCTCCACCAGTCCCTCCCTCCCTTCCTTCTTTTCACCCTCTTCCATTACAATGCAAGCCCCTTGAAAACTTGACCTTTTCCTGTCTTTCTCACTGCCGTAGCCACCGGGCAAAAGCTCAAAGATTAAGTGTTGAATAAATGAGTCCAATTTTAACAGGTAGGGAAGCAGGGAGAGTAAAGATACTAGACTTGAGAGTAAAGATACAAGAGCCAAGACAAGTTACAGATATTAACATAAGGGGTTACACACTTTCATACCTAACATTTTCCTCTTAAATCTGAGTATGTCATACTCTCCCATTTTACAAGACCCAGGGTGTCTGTGGGTGGAATATGGTGTGCACTTCTGGTACTTGTTCTTTCAGAAAGACTTAATGATGCTTGGGATGTTCTCAAAAAGGGCAAAGTCCAGCAGAGGCTGCTGTACTGTTCCAGACTAAAAATATCAAGATTGTTTAGCCTTGAAATACGAGGTTGATAAGAGGTGGGAACAAAATCCGAAGGGAGTTGGAGAGAGTAAACAGAGTTTTAGTCAGCAAAACCCCAAAATCCTATTTTCAGCCTCTTATTAAGGCTTGGAAAAAATACACATTTAGGGCAAATAAAATACCATTACTTTTTTTTTTTTTATTAGTTTCAAGTACACAAGACAAAGTAATACTTAGACGTTCATCATTTATATCCCTCACACTGTGTGAACCCCCCTCCCCCCATTACTTTTCACTGGCATGACACTTTATATTGACAAAATGCCTTTTTATTTATTTTTATTTTTTTTGAAATACCCACATAACATCTGTATGGTGAGCGTAATTATTCAATTTACCCTCTAAATTGAGGGTATCACGCATGGCTCTGAGAAGTAGCTTGCCTGAATTCCCTAAGGAAAAGAAACATGTCTGATTCATTCTTTTAGTGTCATTTGAAAGTTATGTAAAAAAAAAAAAAAAAGGAGATCAATAAATGTCTATAAAATTGACTTGGATAAAACCCAGATGAATCAGGAACAGGCTTCCTAAGGTTGCCTTGCCACTGGGTTCCTAGTTCTTTAACATTAAAGGTAAAGAGAGATAATTCACTTTTATTGCCCCAAAGTACAAAAGGCCCTCAACTCTGAACGATAATGAGTGAAATGAACTCAGAAATTTATTGCAACCAAGAAGACGTTAGCAATTCTCAACTGAGCCTGGAGAGAAATTAGTCTCAGAAGAAGGAAAGAAGATTGAGAGCTCCCTGTTTCCATTTCTCGACAAGATGACGGAATAACATAAGATCCTTTTCCTCAAATCAACCCTATAAATCTAAGCAAGAAACCCCAAAACTGTCAGTTTGGGTCAAGACTGAGTACACTCCACCCTGTCTCTCCCACTCAGTGCTAAAAAACACCCTGGATTGAATGCATAGAGTAGCTGCCTGAGGAATATGTTTTTTTAAGTGGTAGCAGGCAGATTGGGGAAAGGAACCAGAACTGGAAATAACACCAAACTGGTGATGACTTTCCTCTTTTTTCCTCCTCCAATATTTCTCAGCCTGGACTCAAAGACAACCTGAACTCATAGGTAGGTGTACAGCAAAGGAGCGAGAAGAGCTCAGTGTTAGTTTGCTCAGGCTACCATTTCAGTGTACCACACGCTAGGTGCCTTAGAAAACAGAAATTTATTATCTCACAGACATAACAGCTAGAAACTTAAAATCAAAATGTGAGTAGGGCTGGATCTCTCTGTCTCTTTGGCTTGTAGATGGCTATCTTTTCCCTGTGTCTTTTCATGTCACCTTCCCTGTATTTGATTTTATGGTTTTGGAGTTTTTTGGTTTTTTTTTTTACTGAATTAAGTGTATTAGGGTAACGTTGCTTAATATATTATATACATTTTAAGCGTACAATTCTATAATACATCATCTGCATATTGCATTGTGTGCTCTTCACCTGGAGTCTAGTCTCCTGTCACCATGTATTTGGCCCCCTTTACTCTCTTCTTCCTCCGCCGATCCCCCCCCACTTCCCCTCTGGTAACCACCATTCTGTTGTCTGTATGAGTTTGTGTGTTTTATTTGTTCATTTGTTGCTTTTTGTTTTCTATCTCACAGATGAGTGAACTTCCTTTTGCTAAGGACACCTGTCAGACTGGATTAGAGGACCACCCTATTCCAGTATGACCTCAGTTTAACTGAGCTAATGGCATCTGTAATAATCCTACTTTCAAATAAGAATTTCCACATATGAATTTAGGTGGGGACACAAACAATCAGGCGGTAGCGAGGTGAACTGCACTTTATTTGTGAACCTCATTTACTGTCTAAAAAGACTGTAGATTTCTGAATGGAGAAGGCTCTGCTGACACCTTTATATCCCAGAGTATCTAGTATGCTGGCGCGGATAGCTGCTTCATTTTTTTTAATATAGTTTGATGAAGGGGGCATAAACCTTCTATGGAAAACAGTGTCATGGAAAGGTGATCTGCCTCTAGCACTATTTTCCCAATCTTGGGGAAGTCATTCAACCTCTGGTGTCTCAGCACCATTTCTGAAATCTAGGAGAGTTCCGGTGCCCAACTGCGGTATATTGTGAAGACGGAGCTAGGCTATGAGAAACTGTTTTGGAGACCATTACACAGATGACAGGCATTCCATTGGATTTAACTCACTGCCAGGCAGACAGGAACAAGTGAAGCACACTTGATGAAGAGTTTGACAGCCTAGGAGAGGGACGGGTGAATTCCAGCTGGGA
Organism: Rhinolophus hipposideros; assembly: GCF_964194185.1. Taxonomy (NCBI): domain Eukaryota; kingdom Metazoa; phylum Chordata; class Mammalia; order Chiroptera; family Rhinolophidae; genus Rhinolophus; species Rhinolophus hipposideros. The sequence continues at coordinate 7,376,462 of NC_138059.1, forward strand.
GCAGGGAAGAAGGGTTTGTGGCTAAAGGAGACTGAAACAAGCTGGAAAGGAATTGTTTAATAGCAAGGCGGCCAAGGCCAGAGGGACACAGAGCTTTGTGCTCGCGGGGTAAGCCCCCACCCTGGGACTTAGTTCTGACCTCCTCTTCTTATTGGAGCTTGGCAGAGATATGGTCTCAGGGGAGATGCTCAAAATCACTGCAACTATTTGGAACATTTTGTAATCGAAAGAGAGAGACGGGGAGAGAGAGAGAGAGAGAGAGAGAGAGAGAGAGAGAGAGAGAGAGAGAGAACACCACACAGATGAAAAGCAGGAGACATAAAAGGGAGGTTTTAAGACTAGCAGGCTTTTGAAAACAAAGTGAGTTTATCTTTTATTTTTGTTCATTTTGGGGGGCTTTTGTTTTTCAAAATGAGCCAAATTAGGTCTAGTCCAACTATTGGGGGAACCAACAGTTGTGTCTTCTATTCTGTGTTTCAGCAGATTTTGTGCCAGCATTTTCAAACTACAATGTGAGAAAAAAGTACCTTGATGAACTCATTAAAAAAAAAAAAGTCTGTCAGGTTGTAACCCCAGTGCAGTGATACTAAGTCTACCTGGAGTTGGACCACTGGTCTTCATTTTAACACAAACAGGTGCTCCAGACATATGTGGATCATTCTTCTCATCATTGGCAAGACCAACGATGCTTCCACGCCAAAGCTGAGAGCATGATCACTGGCACCGTAAGCAGTTCCAAAGCTGCTTAGCTTCCTTCCCTCCATGACCGGCTGTTTGGGGATGTGGACAGAGAGGGAGATTTGAAATCCACATTGGGCTCTTTTCCAGATTGCTTTATTTTATTCTTTGCTTTCCTTTCTGCTCAGAAGTAAAAGAGGGAAAAAGATCTCATTCGTCAATTTTTACTGTAAAGTATTTTTTTTTTTTGCAAGACCTGGCTACTGCACCAACTTGTCCAGGAAAGAGTGCAACCGTGATCTGTATTTCATTTTATTTTTTTAATTAAAGTTTATTGGGTATACAATTTGAGGACACAGTTGTGTTTTAATCCCAAGCCAAATGTAGTATGCAACTCTCTCTTTTTGATTCTATAAAAAGGGAGGAAGCAACAATGAAGAACTAAACAAATAAGGTGAAAATTACCTCCCATTTTTATTTTGGTGATGGAAAATGTTTCCAAGCGCTCCAAGCGCTCCCAGAAATGATAATTACCTTCTGCTTTTCTGGGGTGAGCATAGGGACACTGGATTGTAATAGTCTCATAGAGTTGTATAAACAGCAACACAAGCAATAAAAGTTCCGTGAACATCTGGGTTCTGTCTACCCTTTAAAAGGCTTGTGAGCATCAGATAAAGCAGACATCAGGATGTTTTGAATTCAGGCCTCCGAGTGGTCACTGTGGTCCCATTGGAAAACTATATCAAGTCTGAATTTCTGGAAGTCACCTGCGAAAATCACTCTCAAAGCAGCTCATGGCCAGAAGTCAAAGATATGTCCAACTAACTCAGGTCTTTCCAGGAAAAACTAATTTCTCAACCCCACAACTCTCCCCACTCGTTATCCCCATGGAGCGAGCACCAATACTAAAGAATATTTGCCTTTGGCCAAGAAGTGTGTTGGCAACTTCACTAATGCTACATCATTTAACCCTCTACACCCCCGTGGGGCCGCAATTATTATCCCTATTTTATAAATAACAGAAATAAGACCAAAAGGGTTATATAACTTGCTCAATATCAAACAGACAGCACATGGTAAGGTAATAATCTAGGATTGCCAGATTCCCACTCAAATTGCAAAATCCGACTCAATTGTCACCCTGCTGGAAGTCATTTATAACCCTGCAACCCTCAGTCTGAATATACAGTCCTTCTTTTTTCCCCACTGCAGCTCGTGCCTAATGGGACACAGTTGGGGAGATGTCGTAATTTGGGACTCATTTAACTGTTCTCACCAGTAGGCTGTGACTATTGTCGGAAACCACATCTGATGACTATATAACTTTTCACATCAGACGTAACAAAGTACACGTTCTGGATCCCTCATTCACTACCCGGGATAAGTTTTTGTTTGTTGTTCTTGTACGTTTTCGAGCCACAGTTGTCTCATCTGTAAGATGGGAACTATGAACCTGTCTCCAAAGTCAGCATGTGGTTTAACTGAGCACATGTGTAATGCATCTAGAACATGCCTGCTAGAGAGCATGTACTCCACAAATAGTCTTCTATCCACTTTCCCTACGGCCTCAGTGCTGGGCACATAGTAGGCATTCCGTGAGTGTTGTGGACTGCCTCATACGTTGATGGTGTGGGCATTGAAGGGACCCAGGAAACAGCATTTTTCTTTCCCACCCAAGTTCTAAACCAAGTGAAATGCAAGACAAAATGATAAGGCCCGTGGAGGCCAAACATCATCTTGATTGTCGATGTAACGCACTGACCTCGCCTCTCAGGGCCTTGACCCTATCCCAGGCTCCTTCTTAGTCCTCTCAAACTGGGAGAATTTAAGGAGCTAATGAGGGAACTCCAGCTACCCTGGGCCTTAGTCTGACCTTGTGATTCAGTCACCGGGCCTCACCTTCTGTCCTCTTGACCATGTCTGACAAGTAACGGGGCCCTGTTTTATTCTCTATGCCTGAGACCCTCTCTGCTCGTCTCCGGGAGAGCTCTAATTTCCCTGAGACGGTGGCCAAGCTCCCCCGATGGGAAGCCTCCCGAAGCCAGTGTTCCTCCCAGTCAGAGTTGTTAAAGCTGGAAGACACAGTGGCTGGATAAATGAATCAAGGCCTGAAGAGTGGAGGGATTTACATGATTGGAGAGCTGTACGGTGATGGAACCTCACGCTTCCTGGCAGCCAGCTCAGTGACTGTCACCAAGTAAGAAAGAAGTGGGAAAGAAGGTCGCGTCTCATTCCCCCCATTTGTGCAAACTCTTGGATGGTGTCAGCAAATATGAATACTGACCAAGCAGCAGCCTTCTTAACAGAGAAGGATCCATGTGACTACAGCCACTGACAACACTGAAGTCCCCGCAGTCTAACAGGAGCACGGCATTCATTCATTCGTCCGTTCATTCATTCACATACTGATAAACTTTGGAGTGCCATATTTGCCAGACACAATTGTACGTACGCATAATGTGACAAAGAATAAGACAGACAAAACACCTGCCCTTGTAGAACCTACATCCTTTTAGGGAAAGAAACAATATGTAAAAAAAAAACCAAGTACAATGTGCTGTAATAAATGCCGATGTAATCATAAGCAGGAAATTATAAAGAGGGAGTTTGAGGGCGGGGGCAGCTCTTTTGAATAGACTAATCGGGGAAGGATTCCCGGACAGGCTGACATTTGGACAGAGACCTGGAGGAGTTGATGGAGCAAACCCTGCAGATTCCAGGGAGAGGAGGGATCCAGAAAGAGGCAATAGCAAGTGCAGAGCGTGTTTGGTGTGTTTAAAGAGCAGGGAGAAATCTAGTGCATCTGAAAGGCCAGTGGAAGACTGGGTCAGCACAGCGAAAGCCTGTGTGTCTGGACCACCTTTTCATCTTATTTACAAGCATCTCAGGACCACCTAGTCGTGAGCTAAACTCTTAACACTGTAAAAGCCTTCCTTCTATGACGTTCTGCCGATGCAGGGTTGTCTCTATAAAGAAAGGAAGGAAAAGAAACACTACTGTCTCTTGGTTCAAAGAAGTTCAGCCAGGAAGAGGGCAAGTGACTCGGTGAGAGATGATCAGTGAAGTCTGGGACCTCTGGGGTCCTCATGGGGCTCGGGCTGATTTGAGGGTTCCTGTGATCCTGGCAGCAGGGAGGGACAGGGGTCAAGCTACGAGGATCTTGGGTTTCACACCAAGTGGGGGAGCAGCATCAGCAGAGGTGTCAGTTTTGCCCCCTAAACAGGAACGAAGGGACCTGGGCATTTCAGGTTCTGCCACTTTGTAATTACGTGACCCTTTCCTCTCGGGAGCTTAGCGTCTTCTTTACGCCAGGATACGTGAACAACTCCAAGTCCCCCTCAAGTTCTGAACTTCTAGATTTCTATACTTTCGCCATCCACATCAGACAGAGGAGGAACAAGGCCTGGGAAAGCCCGAAAGTTAAGGGGAGGCATCCCCAAATGATTGGCAGTTTCTCAGAAGTAGATAAGTAGAATTCAAGCTTTGAAAATAAATTACAAGCTCTTTCCATTCTCCACCCCCAGCTCTAACCACTGCCTAAGGGATCTCAGAAAATTAGAAACAATGTGCGTTCCCTTTGGATTTATTTTTAATTTCTGAATGCAAATATTTGAAAGGAGAGGCTTAAGGCAAGTACTATTAAAGTTGAAAAAGACAGCAAAACAAAAAACAAAAAACTATAAATCAAAACCCCTTTGTCCCAACATGATGTGGAAGAACAAGTAATGTTGATCTACTGTGACGGCCGGTGTGAGACAGATAGATGGGTAGATTGACAGAGAAATACATGCCTATACATAGAGTGTACGTGTGTGTGTGTGATGCTGCTGATGTCTCTACCCCAAGGTTCATCACATTGCTGAAACCATTAACATCAGCCTTTAAAGAGACTGCTTCTCCTGCAAATATTTCCATGACTACACATACGGTAGCCTATTAAGTGAACATTATCACGTTCATAATGTCGGACTCCTTCTACATGTATTTATGTCTTACAGCGGGGCTTAGGTTCCTCACTAGACAAGGTGGAGCGCAGCCCACATGCCTGTCCGTTCCAAGAATACACACCAACATACACTTAACACCTTTCCGCTGTTGTCCTACGTTTCCATAAGAAAGTCAAGTTCATCTGGTGGGAAAGCCTTGCAGTACAAGGCCTCTGAGTAACCAAAGCTAACACCCCTCTTGCCAGGAGGGCTGTAGTGTAGAAGGCAGTGGGCTAGTATTTCTTGAGGACACGCTGAATGTTAGGTACTCGGTTCTATGTTGCTGCATTTAAACCTCAAAAAAGAATTTTCTCTTCCTGGACAGAAGAAAGGCATTCCACAGTCAATAAGCAGATGTAAAAACCTCCCATCTGCAAAGACTAAATGAAATAAAGTGGTACAAGAGCCTGGTATCCAGTAAGAGCTCAATAAGTACTAGTTCCTCTAAAGCAGCCATTCTCTTGTTCAGCCATTTAACCCAAATCTCTTGGTGAGGGATTATCACGATGGTTTTTCCCAAAATTCTCTCCACGTATTCCAAAGAGTCCTTCAATTATGCAAGCAAAAGTGTTCTCAACCTGGAAGTCTGCTCCCCCAATCCCAGGACCACTTGGCTAGTCAAAAAGTCAGAAAGGATAGCAATATCATCAACCTGCACTGAAAAAAAAAAGTGAAATATACCAGCTAACTAGAGGATAAGAGCAGGGATCATGGGTGAGAAGAAAGGCTTGGACTTCTGTAAGTGCTGAGGTAGACAGGAAAACCAGGCAGGTTGGAATTAGTTCTAAGAGTCTCAGGGAAGCCCCCCAAGATATAGAGCTCTAGTCCAGAAGCTTCACAAGAGGAGAACGACAGCATCTTACTTGGTTGCTTTCTCAGATGACTCTTGAGGCCATTAATTCAGTCTTTGTCATCAAATCAACCTCCTAAGACTTTCAAATCGTTCCACTTTTCTCCGTGACAACTGCTCTGCTCTAGATCAGATCGCCGTTTGTCTGGATAACCAGCACAGCCTTCTTACTGGTCTTCGCATTTCAACTTGGCCTCATTTTAATCCCAGAGGGATTTTTCTAACCACTATATTACCTAATTTCAAAGTCTTTGAAATCTTTCTGTGGGCCTCAGGATAAGGGACAGACTCCTAAACGTGGCTGACACAGCCTGACCTCAGCCTCCGTCCCTGCCTCCCCTTTTTCTTTGCGTACTACCTTCCAACTATGGTCAATTTCGTCATGCTTCATTTACTCTCTTGGATCTGTGCTTTCTCACCTGTTTCTCCTTGGGGTCTTTGTTACTTGTCATTTTTACTCGCTTTTACTCATCCTTCAAGTATCAGCTTCGACACCCTTTCTTCCAAAAAGCATCCCTTGTAGATGACTTACTCTATGTTTCTCTCATCATTCTGTATTCTAATTGCCTGTCTACCCTTGCGTACCTACTGTTACAGTGTAAGAACCTTAACATTTTTGATGCCTGATTTCGTGTCTTACTCATCCTTGTATGGCCGATCCCTAACACATGACCTGGTGACATTAGAGGTACTCAGCAAATGTGTGTTATAGTTGTTGAATGAAGGATAGAGTAGCACTGTCACTGGTGGTCTGAGAGGTGGCACTGGACATAATACTAGAGTGAGAATTATATAAAGCGAGTTCTAATCCCAGTGTCTTTATTCACAAATCTGAATGAATCTGATTAAATTCTGCACCTTAGTTTCCTTCTCTACCACAGAAAAACAAAATTATGTACTCTAGGGGGTCATTATGAAGATTTAATTAGATAATACGCGTGTATTAGACATCTTGCTAATAGTTATTTCTCATTAAGCAGTTAAGCGGGGATATTTTACATTCCATGGTTTCTTTTCATAATATCTTTCTCCATATATTTTCCTCTTCAAGATTATTCTTCCTTTTTATTCTAGCCAGATCCCCTCTGAATAAACATGTGGGGGAACCAGAATCAAGGGTCCTGGGAGGTGAAAAGTGGGTTATAAGTGTGATTTGCTCCTGACATAGAGTCACGATTCCAAATCAAATGGAGTGAACCTTCTCTTGCCACTTGAAATACTCGTCACTGAGATTTCTGCTGCCATCCCCAGTTTCAAGCTAACTTGTTACCCTAAGCATTAGGAAGCTGCGTCTAGAGCCAGGAAAATGCCGGTGGCATCAGTGTCACATTAGAAGACTTAAAACAAAGATATGTGACACATGAAGTTGGGCAGCCTCTGCCAGATCGATGAAGGGGAAACCTCTCCTTAATTCTGAGGACACTCAGTCTGTCAGTCCCTTAGGGCTGGTTTCAAGGGCACAGTGAAGACGGGTCAGAAGCAACCAGACAAATGGCTTTGGACAGAGCGGGCAGTCCTTTCTGGTACAGCAGAAGCAACCTCTGCATGTGGAGTCAGAAGCTCTGTGTTGATGGAGGGAGACAGAACAGTGGGAGGAAGAAGGTGCAAACTTCTGAATTCCCTCCTGAAGATTAGGCATTCGTGAGGAGCATGGACTATTTTTAACAGGACAGCTAAAAGCTATTGTTAACAGGAAACCTTGGAGGCCATGGGAATTATGGATTCCATGAGAGCACCTAGAGGCAGATAGGAGGCACGATCTTGATATGAAGTAACAAATGGTTTGGTAGAGGGAGGGTGAATAAGAAAGTAGGGCTGGATAGGAGAGAGAGATAACAAAGCAAGCATCGGTAAAGCCTGAAAGCTGATTAGAGGCTGGGTTTAGAGAAATGAAGCCTCCCAGACTGGGAGAAAAATGGACCCAACAAGAAAAAGATCAAGATCAGAAGATACTGGAAGGTTGACAATGGAAGGACAAGAGGTGCTTACATTCCCCCTAGATTGCCGCAGAGACACGTGGAACTTGTGTCCACACAATGTCACAACACCTAGTCAATCTGCTCTAAAATTCAGTCCAGACTGTTGATAAAGACCCCTGTAGAACAAGAGAACGACAGGATAAATTGTGCACTTTCTCATGGTATCTAGCTCCTCACCCAAACTCCCTGGGCCTGGCTCAACAATGGGTCGCAGTGATGGCACATGAGACCAGACAGCGCAGAACATATCTGTCTCCCTGGACCTTGATGACTTGTGTATGTATGGAGAAGGCTCACAGAATAGGAGGAAGGATGCTAGCAAATGAAAAAATGAATACTGAAAAGCAAAAAGGTGACATTCAGTGCACTCCTGGCAGCAATGGGTCTATTTTTACATCTGCCACATGGGGCAGAGGGCTTATGTTGTCATTTCAAACCCTGCTTCATCCTGACCAAGGCAGGATTATATGTGACAGCACTGAAATCAGAACATCTCCCCAGGCAACTGAGCAGGAGGACTTCTAATTGTTGTAGGTATCCAAAGTTACCACAACCATCCCAGCTTGGCCCAGCTGCTGAGGAAAGAGAGGTCATCAATCCCCTAGAAAGCAGGCATTGAGATTTCAAAAATATGAATTCAGCACCCTACAAAACAATGACCTCATTGTGATGTGGTCTGCCCCTGTTATAAAAGGGCTCAGTTTCACCATCCCAGAACCTAGAATAATCCATATTCTTTAAAAAGTGTCAATAGAAACTGAGATCCAAGAGAGAGAAAGAGAAATGTGTAAGACCAGTATCTCTGAGGCAAAGAAAATAGATTCTAAAAATAACACTTGCTGCTTTGTGTACATTTCATTTATTTCTGCATCCCTGTTGCCTACTGTTTCCCCGAAAATAAGACCTAGCCAGACCATCAGCTCTAATGCATCTTTTGGAGCAAAAATTAATATAAGACCCGGTCTTCTATAATTATGTAATACAATAGAAGACCGGGTCTTATATTACAGTAAAATAAGACCGGGTTTTATTTTACTTTTTACTCCAAAAGACGCATTAGAGCTGATGGTCTGGCTAGGTCTTATTTTCAGTGAAACACGCCATGTACCATGTCTAGGCATTTCATAAGTTTTGGGAGGCTGATGGGTTAATAAAGTAATATTATTCAATGTTATTCTCCTACCTGAAATGCCCTTCTCCCATGTTTCTTTGACTGGAAAATTCCTACTTATATTTGAAGTCATATCATAAATCACATATGAAATATCACTTCCTGGGAGAAATCATTTTTGTCAACAAAATTGAAAGTATCTCTCCATCATTACTCTTAACACAGCATTGGCTGGCTGTAGGCGCCAGCAAGTGAATTGTGTGTTATCTGTTCTCTTGTTTGTCTCTGAGAAACCTGAAGGTAGAAACTATTTCTTAGTCTCTCTCTTGATTGCTTGGTATAGTTTGGCACATAAATATGGGTCGGCGAACTGCTCTGAGAGACATTGGGGAGAAAATATTGTCAGGGATTACTAACGAATGGAATACAGGGACAAAGGGAGGTAAAGGTTAATGACAAATAATCCTTGGTAGTAATTTCATCTGCCTCGGTGCATTTCTTTTCTTGACATCAGTAAGTGATCCACAAATTTCTTGCAAACCTGATATAATCTGTCAGCCATGATTTCCTGCAGTAAGGCTTTCTGCCATGAAGTTGCAAATAAAAGATAAAAACATGAGTGATGTTTTCTGGATGGTAGTTGCCTGTTTTTCATTTTTTATTATTTTTCCCAGTTGTTTCTAAAGTCCAAGTTTGTGTGTGGTCTTTTGGAGGAGAGCAGCCTTTCCTGTCACAATGAGCTGTAACAAAGCTCTGAATCCATTCCCAAAAGGGAACCATTATGTGCAGCCAATGAGATCCTGTTCTAGGCTTCTCTGTTTCCTCCTAAATCATTGTATATTTTTTGAAGTTTATGTGCTATTAGATGGATTCCTAGTCTCCTTCCATAAAACAAATGAAAAAAATCAAGAGACAGATTTTCTCAGATAATTTCCTTAAAAAAAAAAAAGAAAAAAAAAGCCGTCACACTCATGGGCTCACTTTGTCTTTTCAAGGGAATGACCCCTAACTAAATCGTGAGCTCAATTCTCTCTCTGGCGCTTCAGGTCAGTGTGTTCCACACTAGTTCTGCTGGCACATGAAATTCCACACGTCTAAAATCTAACTCCAATCTCCTCCCTTCACCCTGCAAAACCAGCTTCCCACGTGGAGCCCCTTCTCCTCAGGTATGATGCCAGCTCGCTCCTAGTCACCCAGGCTCGAAGCCAGAATCACCTTGCATCAGGGCAGGAGTCTTCTAATGGATTTCCTTGTCACTAGTCCCCTGCACTTTCCTCCAGAATTATAGGCATGAGGTTCCATTTCTTTTAACCATAAATTCCAAATGCTTTAGTCTGGCTTTCAAAGCGGCACACCCTTAGTGACCCTTAGTGACTATTCCAGGCTATCTCCTGAGAAATCCTCCAACGTGCTCCCGAGTGACTCTATTTCCTGTTCACTAAGCAGACCCTGACCCCCAGCCTCCATCCTCAGATTCATCATCCTGGGTTAACTGTCTTCATCCCTCTTGTTCTTGTCCCAGGGCCTGGACTCCTTAGGACCTTGGGTCTGATGCTTCTGTAAGTTTGCAGTATATTCTGGAAGTATGATTCCACTTAGTGCCTGGAGGCTGGTTGTCAGTGGTACCCTAATTCTACACTCAGAAGCTCACTGGCCAACCCAACCCCACTTCTCACCCTCACCCTGGTTCCCAGGACCCGGAGCAAGGTACAGTGCTCTTTGTACCTTGTATACAAAGAGTTTCTTTTTGCCTAGAAAGGAAGTTCAGTAAGGGCATCCTGGCACCAACTCTAAGGATGAAAATGCGATCATAAAATGAAGAAAGAGGAGCGAACGCATCATAAGATGAAAATACATGAAAGAGACATTTCAGATGTGGTGCACCATCTGTGTGAATTAATTGGTACTCTCTCAGTTGCCATTGATAGAGACCTAACTCAAACCAGCTTGAGCCATAAAAGGAAAAGAATTAGCTCATGTCACTTAAAAATCCATAAATAATTCTGGCTTCTTGCTTCGTTGTCTATAAGCGTACAGATGATGTCCTTCAACATCTTCCTCTCTCCATAGCTTGGCTCTGCTCCCCACTTTGTTTTCCCAGGCAAGTTTTCTCTTGATATGAGTAAGCTCTAAGCGTCCATCCTACCAGCTTAGCACTGCCAGAGAAGAGAATGCCTCTTTCACAGTAGTTGCGCCAAGTTTCAGAACTGTTTCTCTTTGAAGTGGTTTAGGCTCTATTTCTATTCCTGAATTAATCACTGTGGCCAGAGAGAAAATATACCACCAGAAAATCCAAGGCACTGTTAGAAGGAAAAGAGACTAGCTATTAGGTGGCTAAAACCCAACCAGTGTCCACCAGGATGGATAAGGTAAGCTAGGTGATTCAGGGCAAAGTGCATGCTGGAGGTGACTCTTGTGTGTTGAAGGTGATTCTGATAGCTTGTAGGTCCCACACATTTCTACCTTGGTACATGTGAGAGGAGTCATGGCTGATGGTGAACCAGGAAATTACCTCTTCCCCATATCAATAATATGGAGCACACACACAAAATTCTGCTTATTGGTGGAACTACATCCTACTTAGATCAGTTATTTAGAGGAAAATCTATTCATTGGGCAGATATTTGGGGACACCAACAAAATACTCTGTCCTAGTCCAGGCGGAAGGATGACAGAGTAAGACATAGTTACAGGGGGGGGGCAGCCTTAGAGAACTTTAAACGGCAAAAAACTCATCGACCCAGGTAATTGCAATTTGCCCACCAAGTCACCCTGTGTAACCTGCTTACCTTTTAACAGGTAAGAGCTCCTTTAGGGAATATTTCTCACTTAGCACCATTAATCTGAGTATAACTGCTCATGACCACATTCCATAGTCTTCCCTGTATCAGGGATTAGGGTCCTAGGAGCCCTCTGATCCCCACCCCCATTCCCCAGGTTAACCCTTCTAGCTTAGACACATTTCACCATGTTTCTTCAAGAAGGAGAAATTCCTCTTTTGTCTCCAAGCACTCTCCATACTCTTAAGTAAGGTTCTCCCTCTCCCAAACTCCATAGGATGTTGCGTATTTTCCTCTGATAGCACTTATCCCAGCCTGCTTTTGGATTAGAGTCATTTATGTTTGTGTCTGTCTTCACAGATAGACTGAGCGCTCCACAGGCCTGGGACAGCTCTTATTCATTTCTGTCTCCTCCACAGTGCAAGTGCAACACTTTGTACTGAGCAGAAACTCAGCAAATATTTGCCAGATTGCTGAATCCAAACGTATTAGTTCCTTGCTCAATATTTTTCAAAGGTTCCACACTAACTATAGCACTGCTTCTAACTTTTCAAAAAATCTGTGCTCCCTTTATGAAATGAAAATCTCATGCCTTTTGTTGAGATTGGAGGGGGTCTAATAAATAA